>NW_027361696.1:46736250-47483125 GCF_039654945.1 Dendrobates tinctorius | reverse complement strand
GTCCCTCTCCTGCTCCCGGTGTCCCGCGGTCCTGCTTCATGGGCGCCGCCATCTTGGAAAATGGCGGGGGCATGCGCAGTGCGCCCACTGGCTGCAAATTCATTCATTCTATTTTGATCACTGTGAGAATTTATCACAGTGATCAAAATAGAATGAAAAGTAAATAAACCCCACGTTTATCACCCCCATTGTCAGGAACAACTAATAAAATAAAGAAATTATTTTTATTTTTCCATTAGGGTTAGGGTTGGAAAGAGGGTTAGGGCTAGGGTTGGAAATAGGGTTAGGGCTAGGGTTGGAATAAAGGTTAGGGTTGGAATTAGGGTTAAGGTTGGAATTAGGGTTAGGGTGATATTAGGATTAGAGTGGAATTAGGATTAGGGTTGGAATTAGGGTTAGGGTTAGAACTAGGTTTAGGCTGGAATTAGGGTTAGGGTTGGAATTAGGGTTAGGGTTGGAATTAGGGTTAGGCTTGTGGTTAGGGTTATGGTTAGGTTTGGGATTAGGGTTAGGGATGTGTTGGGGTTGAGGCTGTGGTTAGGGGTGTGTTGGGGTTAGGGTTAGAGTTAGAATTGAGGGGTTTCCACTGTTTAGGCACATCAGGGGGTCTCCAAATGCGACATGGTGCAACCATTGATTCCAGCCAATTTTGCTTTCAAAAAGTCAAACGGTGCTCCCTCCCTTCCAAGCCCCGACGTGTGCCCAAACAGTGGTTTATCCCAACATATGGGGTATCAGCGTACTCAGGAAAAATTGCACAACAACTTTGGTGGTCTAATTTCTCCTGTTACCCTTGGGAAAATAAAAAATTGGGGGCTAAAAAACTATTTTTTTGGAAAAAAATGATTTTTTTATTTTCACGTCTCTGCGTTATAAACTTCTGTGAAGCACTTGGGGGTTCAAAGTGCTCACCAGATATCTAGATAAGTTCCTTGGGGGGTCTAGTTTCCAAAATGGGGTCACTTGTGGGGGTTTCTACTGTTTCGGCACATCAGGGGCGCTGCAAAAATAACAACGACCGCAGACCTTTCCATCAAAGTCTGCATTTCAAAATGTCATTACTTCCATTCTCAGCCCTTATGTGCGCCCAAACAATGGTTCCCCCCCACATATGGGGTATCAGCGTACTCAGGACAAACTGGACAACAACTTTTGAGTTCCAATTTCTCCTGTTATCCTTGTGAAAATAAAAATTTACGAGCTAAAAATCATTTTTTGAGGAAAAAAATGATTTTTATTTTCACAGCTTTGCGTTATAAACTTCTGTGAAGCACATCTAGATAAGTTCCTTGGGGGGTCTAGTTTCCAAAATGGGGTCACTTGTGGGGGGGTTCCACAGTTTAGGTACATCAGGGGCTCTGCAAATGTAACATGACGCCATCAGACCATTCCATCAAAGTTAGCATTTCATAATGTCACTACTTCCCTTCCGAGCCCCGACATGTGCCCAAACAGTGGTCCCCACCCACATATGGGGTACCAGCGTACTCAGGACAAACTGGACAACAACTTTTGGGGTCCAATTTATCCTGTTACTGGGTCGCCCTCCCAGGGCTGTGGGGTACTCGGTACCGGTCCGGTGTCGGTGGGATATGTCACAGCAGCGGTGACCCGGTCCGTGGCCCTGGGCGCCCAATTAATAGGGAAAGTTTAAATGGTGGAATGTAGTTAATGGAATAGTTTGTGACGCCACCCGTGGTGTTCGGCAAGTGAGATGTTAAGCCGACGCTGCATGCAGATCCACTGGGACTGATGGTATGGTGCAGCAAAGATGTAAAAACTCCCCACAGGTGAAGCTGTAGTCCCAGGGCAGTGTAGATGTGGCTGGCACGGGGATGTAGCAGTGCTGGAAGGGTAGGAAGCAGACAAAGACACAGGGGGGTGCAATTTCTGTACCTTTACTTGATAAATGCAGTCCAGGGTCCTGATTACAGATGGTACCGGAGCAGGCTAACCTGGAAGCAGCTCAGGAATTCTCTCTCAGCAGATGGGCTGTGCAGTCTCCTTCTTAGCGCTTATTTGAGTGAAGTAATCCTAGTACTGAGTTACCCTGAAGTTCCTCCTAATTCTCTTCTACTAGCACTCCTCGTATGGCAGACAGCTGTAGCCGCTATTCTTCTCTTGGCTCACTCTGTGCTGTTGTGCCTCCGAGTCTTAGATGGGGGTAGGGCATTTACAGCCTCCTACTCCTCAGGTGTCTGTTGCAGGACCATTAGTATCCGTACAACCGTGGAGACCAGGCTCCAGTTCATGCGCTCTCGCTGTGAGGGAGCTCTCTTTTCTTCAGCTCAACCTCCAGCTTCTCTCCACACGTCTACACACGTGGCCCTCCTCACACTAACTGACCACTCCTTCCTCTTGGCCCTCAGAAAGCACTCCTCCCTTCAATTCCGGTTCAGAGTCCCCCCTGCTGGCCTGGAGTGGAACTGTGTTGCACGTATAGGTTAACTGCGAGAGAGACCCTTCACTGCTTCCAAGCCTGGCATTACCCTCCCTGGAGGAAGGCAAAGCCACTGTGGCGGCCATACTCCTGGGGGCGCCACATTACCCTTGTGGAAAAAAAAATTGCTGGCTAAAAATCATTTTTTTTTAGGAAAAAAAATGATTTTTTGTTTTCACGGCTCTGCGTTATAAACTTCTGTGAAGCACTTGAGGGTTCAAGGTGCTCACCACACATCTAGATAAGTTCCTTGGGGAGTCTAGTTTCCAAAATGGGGTCATTTGTGGGGAGTTTCCACAGTTTAGGTACATCAGGGGCTCTGCAAATGTAACATGATGCCTGCAGACCATTCCATCAAAGTCAGCATTTCAAAATGTCACTACTTCTCTTCCGATCCCCGACGTGTGCCCATACAGTAGTTTTCTCCCACATTTGGGGTACCAGCGTACTCAGGACAAACTGGACAACAACTTTTGTGGTCCAGTTTCTCCTGGTACCCTTGTGAAAATAAAAAACTGCGGACTAAAAAATAATTTTTTGAGGAAAAAAAATATTTTTTATTTTCACGGCAATGCGTTATAATCTTTTGTGAAGTACTTGGAGGTTCAAAGTGCTCACTATGCATCTAGATAAGTTCCTTAGGGGGTCTAGTTTCCAAAATGGGGTCATTTGTGGGGGTGCTCCAATGTTTAGGCACACAGGGGCTCTTCAAAAACGACATGGTGTCCGCTAACGATTAGAGGTAATTTTCATTTCAAAAAGTCAAATGGCGCTCCTTCCCTTCTGAGCCCTGCCGTGCGCCCAAACATTGGTTCCTCCCTACATATAAGGTATTGGTGTACTCAGAACAAATTGCACAACAACTTTTGTGGTCCAATTTCTCCTGTTACCCTTGTGAAAATAAAAAATAGCGTGCTAAAAAATCATTTTTGAGGAAAAAAAATGATTTTTTATTTTCACTGCTTTGCGTTATAAACTTCTGTGAAGCACCTGGGGTTTCAAAGTGCTCACCACACATCTAGATAAGTTCCATAAGGGGTCTAGTTTCCAAAATAGTGTTACTTGTGGGGGGATTTCACTGTTTAGGCACACAGGGGCTCGCCAAACCCGACATGGTGTCCGATAACAAGTGGAGCTAATTTTCCATTCAAAAAGTCAAATAACGCTCCTTCCCTTCCGGACCCTGCCGTGTGCCCAAACAGTGGTTTATGACCACATATGAGGTATTGGTGTACTCAGGAGAAATTGCCCAACAAATTTTAGCATCCATTTTAACCTATTGCCCAGGCTAAAAGAAAATTTTTGTGAAAAAAAGTACTTTTTTTAATACCGATCAATTTGTGAAGCACCTGGGGGGTTCAAAGTGACATTATGCATGTAGATAAGTTCCTTGGGGGGTCTAGTTTCCAAAATGTGGTCACTTGTGGGGGAGCTCCAATATTTAGGCACACAGGGCTTCTCCAAACGTGACATTGCAACCGCTAAATATTCCAGCATGTTTTCCATTCAAAAAGTCAAATGGCGCTCCTTCCCTTCTGAGCCCTGCCATGTACCCAAACAGTGGTTAATGATCACATTTGAGGTATCGGTGTACTCAGAAAAAATTGCCCAACAAATTTTAGGATCCATATTATCCTGTTGCCCATGTGAAAATGAAAAAATTGATGCTAAAAGAAAATTTTTGTTGAAAAAATTAAAATGTCCATTTTTTCTTTCCATGTTGCTTTAGTTCCTGCGAAACACCTGAAGGGTTAATAATTGTCTTGAATGTAGTTTTGAGTAGCTTGACGGGTGCAGTTTTTAGAATGGTGTCACTTTTGGGTATTTTCTACCGTATAGACCCCTCAAAGTGACTTCAAATGTGAGGTTGTCCGTAAAAAAATGGTTTTGTAAATTTTGTTGTAAAAATGAGAAATCGCTGGTCAACTTTTAACCCTTATAACTTCCTAACAAAAAAATTTTTTTTTTTTCCAAATATTGCTGATTTAAAGTAGACATGTGGGAAATGTTATTTAGTAACCACTTTGTGTCACATAACTCTCTGGTTTAACAGAATAAAAATTCAAAATTTGAAAATTGCGAAATTTTCAAATTTTTTGCCAAATTTCTGATTTTTTCACAAATAAACACAAAAATTATCGACCTAAATTTACCACTAACATGAAGCCCAATATGTCATGAAAAAACATTCTCAGAATCGCTAGGATTCGTTGAAGCGTTCCTGAGTTATTACCTCATAAAGGGACACTGGTCAGAATTGCAAAAAATGGACAGGTCATTAAGGTCAAAATAGGCTGGGTCATGAAGGGGTTAAGGGCATGACAATTCAAAGTTGGAAAATTGCGAAATTTTTAACATTTTTGCCAAATTTCCGTTTTTTTCACAAAAAAAAAACGCAAGTCATATCAAAGAAATTTTACCACTGTCATGAAGTACAATATGTCACGAGAAAACAATGTCAGAATCACCGGGATCCATGGAAGAGTTTCAGAGTTATTACCTCATAAAGGGACAGTGGTCAGAATTGTAAAAATTGGCCCGGTCAGTGACATGCAAACCACGCTTAGGGTTAACACCTTCTCGACCTTTGTCAAACGTCGTCTCCCTGCATCTGCAGAAGACCCCCGTGCTTGTCATTGCAGATTTCCTATGAACACCAGCCCATGGCCGACGTTCATAGAAGATGACGTTTTCTGCTACATATAGCAGGGCTGCATCCCTGTTACTGTATGTATAGCACAGGCGATCAGACAATCGCAGCTTCAAGTCTATTAAAGCAATATATATGTATATATATAAATATACTGTATATATATATCTATATATATAATCGTCTTATCATGTCTGTCTGTAACCGAAGTCGGGCCGCGACCAATCAGTGCCAGGTGCAGCTATTTGTAACGGTAAGCGACAGGTGCAGTCGGGCGCAGCGCTCAATCGGGCGCAGCGCATCTGTAAAAAATAGAATTAAAATAAAAAAACAATCAGCGGCAGGTGCAGTCGGGCGCAGCTCTCAATCGGGCGCAGCGCATCTGTAAAAAATAGAATTAAAATAAAAAAAGGTTATTCTCACCTTCCGACGGCTCACAATCTCCACTGCACGCGCCCGGCCTCGCGGTCCCAGTAATGCCTTGCACCTTAGACTGGAGATGACGTCACTCTCGCGAGAGCGCGACGTCATCAGCGGTGTTTCACGCAAGGCATTACTGGGAACGCGAGGCCGAGCGCGTGCAGTGGAGATCGCAGGCCATCGGAAGGTGAGTATAACCTTTTTTTTATTTTACCAGAGACCATGCATACCAGGATTTGGGGGTGAGGGGACCATGCATACCAGGATAGGGGGGTGAGGGGACCATGCATACCAGGATAGGGGGATGAGGGTGACCATGCATACCAGGATTGGGGGGTGAGGGTGACCATGCATACCAGGATTTGGAGGTGAGGGTGACCATGCATACCAGGATTGGGGGGGTGAGGGTGACCATGCATACCAGGATTGAGGGGTGAGGGTGACCATGCATACCAGGATTGGGAGGTGAGGGGACCATGCATACCAGGATAGGGGGGAGGATGACCATGCATACCAGGATTGGGGGGTGAGGGTGACCATGTTTACCAGGATTAGGGGGTGAGGGGACCATGCATACAAGGATTGGGGGTGAGAGGACCATGCTTACCAGGAAAGGGGGGTGAGGGTGACCATGTATACCAGGATTGGGGGGTGAGGGGACCATACATACCAGGATAGGGGGGTGAAGATGACCATGCATACCAGTATAGGGGGGTGAGGGTGACCATGCATACCAGGATTGGGGGATGAGGGTGACCATGAATACCAGGATAGGGGGGTAAGGGTGACCATGCATACCAGGATAGGGGGGTGAAGGTCACCATGCATACCAGGATAGGGGGGTGAGGGTGACCATGCATTCCAGGATTGGAGGGTGAGGGGACCATGCTTACCAGGATTGGAGGGTGAGGGTACCATGCATATCAGAATTGGGGGGTGAGAGGACCATGCATATCAGGATTGGGAGGTGAGGGGACCATGCATATCACGATTTGGGCGTGAGAGGACCATGCATACCAGGAAAGGGGGGTGAGGGGGACCATGCTTACCAGGAAAGAGGGGTGAGAGGACCATGCATACCAGGATTGGAGGATGAGAGGACCATGCATTCCAGGATTGGAGGGTGAGGGGACCATGCTTACCAGGATTGGGGGGTGAGGGGACCATGCATTCCAGGATTGGAGGGTGAGGGGACCATGCACATCAGGATTGGGGGTGAGGGGACTATGCATACCAGGATTGGGGGGTGAGGGGACCATGCATATCAGGATTGGGGGGTGCATTATTGCATTATTATTAAAGCTTCATAAATAAACTACATACATATTCTAGAATACCCGATGCGTTAGGATCGGGCCACCATCTAGTATGTATATATATATATATATACATAAATATATAAAAAAAGTTAAAATCACCACCCTTTTACCCCATTAAATTATTATAATTATATTTGTTATTGTGTTCAGAAATGCCCAATCAATAAAAATATAAAGTGAATTAACCCGATCGGTAAACTGCGTAACGAGAAAAAAACAAAACGCCAGAATTATGGATTTTTGTCCGCCACAACATTGCAATAAAATGCAATAACGGGCAATGAAAGTTTAGCTCTAAAACCCTAGAACACTAGAGATATCAATTACAGTACACCCATCCCACCTAAAGCAGGCGCCACGTAACTAATTACTCGGAAATCTTACATCGGTTGCATCTTCTGCAGAACCCGACTGGGGAGTAGAGAAGGGAACGCGGTATTTGGAGAACAACAGCATTAAGTGAAATTAAAGGAAATGTTTAATCTATATTTTTTTAATAATTAAAGACAGATTGTAATAACCAGTGTGTTTTTTATCTATTGTTTTTCTATTACGACAGTAGTTTTTCTAATTTGTTTAAATGATTATGGAGTCAGATTTGCTTTACAGCAGCCACATATATAATCTATAGGAAGCAACAGACTGGAGATGCTGGTTAGTTTCTGTGAGAGATTGGAGATTGTTGTGGGCATGCTCTGTGATCTGTGCAGAGGTCACTGTGCAGGGAGGGGGAGAAGGTAAGGTGTTATCAGGAGGAGGAGGAGACCTGTGATATCACCTCTTGTGACTGGTGGATCCTGTGTTATCTACTCTATATGGAGGTGTTATCAGTCATTGTACAGGAGGTGGGAGGAGGTGAGCTGTGACATCACCTATTGTGAATGGTGGATCCTGTGTTATCTACTGTAGATAGAGATATCATCACTCATTGTACAGGAGGAGGAGCAGAGATCTCAGCCTAAAGGCCCCATCACACACAGCGATCTCGCTGATTTTGTGACGCCACAGCGATCTCGCCAGCGAGATCGCTGTGTGTGACGGGGATCAGCGACCGGCCCCCCTGCCGGGTATTGCTGATCGTGCTCGATCGGCCTGGGCCATTTTTTGATCGCTGGTCTCCCGCTGGCCAGCACACATCGTCTGGCAGCGAGAGACCAGTGATCAGCGACACTGGACGCTGGTTTCTAATGTAAACAGCAGGTATCCAGGAGCCGCGCGGCTCTTAGATACCCGATGTTTACCTTGGAAACCAGCGTGTAAGTTTTGACTTTACTCAATCCAGGTTTTTTGGACCAAGTGTTATTCACCTCCCGTCCCTGCGGGCGCTTTCTGATTTCACACATTTTGGTTTCCTGTGTATCTAAATAAACTCGGCCACTTCTATAACAAACGTTATCTCTCCCACAAGATCTAAAACAATGGGAGTTCCTGCTTCCAAAGAGAGTTAAAAACAGAAGCTTTCCAATGTAGAGAGCGGGTACGTCATCTAAACAAGGGTCGCTTCTCACACGCATGGCTGAGACTTGGCTCTAACACGGGGTTATCCAACAATGGCGCTACCTACAAGGGCTCTCCTGGGACAGGGAAATAGGAGAAAGTCTGAGATTATTATTATTTTTCTCATTATACAATGTAGCAGGTGCCAAAATATAACGCTGAGCTCAGGAATCTCAATGGCTCCAACTTGTTGGGTTGCTTTTTTAACTACTTTTTGGTGTTTTTTCATTTGTGCCTTATTCTTTTTATTTAGTTTGTGCCTTTTTAAAATTCTATTTTTTGTGTTTACCTATTTTGAGAATTCAGGATGTTTTTGGCTAATTCATCAAATGTGACTTTTTATTTAAAAGATATATAAAAAGTGTAATATATATATATATATATATATATATATATATAAATACAGGGTGGGCCATTTATATGGATACACCTAAATAAAATAGGAATGGTTGGTCATATCAGCTTCCTTTTTGTGGCACATGAGTATATGGGAGGGGGGAAACTTTTCAAGATGGGTGGTGACCATGGTGGCCATTTTGGATCCAACTTTATTTTTGTTAATGGGAAGAGGGTCATGTGACACATCAAACTTATTGAGAATTTCACAAGAAAAACAATGGTGTACTTGGTTTTAACGTAACTTTATTCTTTCATGAGTTATAGAAAAGTTTGTGACCACTTATAAAATGTGTTCAAAGTGCTGCCCATTGTGTTGGATTGTCAATGCAAACCTCTTCTCCCACTCTTGACACATAAATTGTATTATTTAGAGCTTTACAGAAGGGCGATAACACCATAGAAATGATAAGAATAATAGGCCTCAGTTACCACAACTGTCTACAAGGAAAACTGTTGCTCATAGCAACCAATCACAGCTCAGCTCTCATCTTTTAAACAGCTCAGGTGAAATGAAAGATGCTCAGTGATTGGTTGCTATATATATATATATATATATATATATATATACAGTATATATATATATTAGATATTTATTGTACGAGGCTTTGTGTGTGGAGTGAGTGTGACTTTGCAGAGTGGGCGGGGCTATGTGGAGTGGGCATGGCTGACACATACACACACACATACTGTACATACACTCAGCTTTTTATATTAGATTGACAAAAAAAAGTTACACCTCTCAAAAGCCAGGGATTAAAAAAAAGTCTATAAAAACATAATTTTGGCTTTAAGGAAAAGGGTTCACCATCTATCCCCCCATCTTTTCTTATCAATTTAGGAAACTATGTTGAAGGGACAAAGGGTCTTTCACATATCAGGCCTTGAGGTCCAAGGATAGGGTTTCAGGCTTTGAACTAAGGACCTCATTGTTTTGTTTTTTAGGAAACTTTTCTGTTTCATGTTTTGCGACATGTACTGAATACTGATGTTTTTGGTGCCACATTCTTCAAAATAAAAACTGCTCTTTATTTTTTATTTAAACATTTTTCAGACTCTTTAGCAGAAAGGCTATGTGCACACGTCTGGAATTACCGCGGAAATTTCCACGGCAATTCCGCAACTCCCTGCCGCGGGAAATACGCGAGAAATCCGCATGCGCAATTCCCACGCATTTCCCACAAAAAACAAGCATTTTGCAAGCATAATTAGCTTGCAGAATACTAGCGTTTTCCAAGTGATCTGTAGCATTGCTTGGAAAACTGATTGACAGGTTGGTCACACTCGTCAAACATAGTGTTTGACGAGTGTGACTAACTTTTTACTATTGAGGCTGCCTATGCAGCATCAGTAGTAAAAAGATATAAAGTTTAAAATAATAGAAAACTTAAAAAACGTGTTATGCTCACCTTCCGGTGTCCCACGCAGCGTCCCCAGGCCTCAGCGACGCTCCCAGCAATTCCCGTTCCCAGCGATGCCTTGCGACAATGACCTTTGATGACATAGTGGTCTCACGATACAGTAGTGGTCTCGCGAGACCGCTGCGTCATCAAAGTTCATTGTCGCAAGGCATCGCTGGGAACGGAAGTTGGTGGGAGCATCGCTGAGGCCTGGGGACGCTGCTGGGGCTGCCGGAAGGTGAGAATATCATGATTTTTTACTTTAATTCTATTTTTTACAGGGATATGGTACCCAGGACCTGGAGGAGAGTCTCCTCTCCCCCGACCCTGAGTACCATCCGCACATTTTCGGCTTACTTTGCGCATGGTGGGTATAGCCACATGCGGAAAGTAAGCGGAACAATGCATTCCTATGTGTGTGGAATTCCTGCGATTCCGCAAAAAGAATGAGTATACTGCATATTTTTCCACTATGCGATTCTGCCACGGAAAAATACACAGCATTAGCACAGCATGTGCGGAATGACATTTAATTCAATGGGTTGCTTATTTTATGCGCTTTTCAGCGTTTTCGCAGCAAAAAAATGTGGCAAAAACGCATACAATCCGCGGGAATTCCGGACGTGTGCACATAGCCAAATAGTTGCATGTTCTGCTAAAGTGCGTAAAAATTTGTACAACAAAAAAAAATTCAGACGAACATAGAATCCCTTTTTCGAGCACATTTGCAGGAAAAAAAGCAACTTGTTAAAATGTCACACTTGATGATTCAACTGAAAACGCTGAACCTCACCTACAATGGCAAAAATAAAAGAAAAACAAGAGAACACATGAAAAATTAACATTAAAAAGGGAGCAAATAAAAAAGCTAAGCAAATAAAGCAAAGCAAAAAAGCAAATAAAAACAGGAGAAAAAGAATAAAAATTTGAGCAAAAAAAGGCACAAATACAATAATGAATCTGGCGCTACAACTTTTTTTTTAGTTGTTATTTTTCTTCGATATTGCCCCATGTAGCTTTTTTCTTTGTGTGTGTGAAGACCAGTAATGAAGATTTTGATGATCGCAGGCAACAGGGTGATGGTTGTGGTCAGATAGCCACAA
Organism: Dendrobates tinctorius; assembly: GCF_039654945.1. Taxonomy (NCBI): domain Eukaryota; kingdom Metazoa; phylum Chordata; class Amphibia; order Anura; family Dendrobatidae; genus Dendrobates; species Dendrobates tinctorius. The sequence continues at coordinate 47,471,900 of NW_027361696.1, read as the reverse complement.
TCTGCAGAAACAGTGGTGCTCACACCCAGAGTTTTCAGTTCACAGCAGAAAACAATCTGATAAAAAAAGAATTACTGTTGTCTGTGATACAAACCAAACACCCATCCCCCTCTCTTTAGTGCACACTCTCCGAATTCATACATTTTGGGTGACGACAATGTCATTTTTATTTTTGCCAGTTTTTAATTCCACGCTTTAATTTTTTAGTCCGCATGACGTTTTTATTTTTTTTTTGTCGATTGTGTTTTGCCTTTTTTTAGTTTGCCATATTCTCTACTGAAAAGAACGGAAAACATTATTTGTGAGGGTGGAATGGAGAAATGCATTGATTAATGTCAATATTGTCCAAAGTCCCTTTAAGGAGTCTTAGTGATTTGGCGCCATTGCAAGTATAAGTCCTTATGGGAAATGTGATCAAGGCTTACACGTGCCACAGTATCGCAGACATCTACTGCTTACTGCGGGTCGCCATTGCCACCGAACAACTTCTAGTTAACAGCTTAAAGAAAAACAAAAACAATATCACCTAATAATTAAAGAAAGTATCCAGGTAGTATGTAAAAGGCAATGCTTTCCTATTTAAAGAGATGGTTATTCAATCCTCAAAACTTAACTAACTGTCAAGTGGAAATGCTTTATTAGGCAATATGGCTTGTACTTCATATTCTGGTACATTAAATTGATATATGGGAATTAATGGTGTACTTATTTCACTGAAAATATGTTTTATGTGTTTCTACTTATCTATCTTTCCATCCATCCACTATGCTACTATCCATATAACCACGTACGTGGCGTATTAACAACGTCTGGGTTCGGTTGCGGTGTCTTTCGTTGGTTTGCCACTGACCGGTTTCCTGAGCTCTAGGAATAGTTGAGGTTTGTTTCCTGCAATGACAGTAAAGCAGTACCCCTCCCCAGGACAATTACAGATCTATGATACAGAGGGACAGATATAGGCACAGTTTCATATGTAATATTCTGGAGAACATGATCATTCAACATATTGTCCTCCATAAATGTGGAAATGTTCCATCAAACAAGTTGCATAAAGTTAAAATGCCATGATAACACCAAATTCACCCCGTGGTACCATACACAGTCTGGGGTACATTTGTGAGTGGCACATTCTGTGGCTAAATATTTTTGGGCACAAATCTGTGCCAAACAATCAGTAAGTCATCATAAAGAGCACCTGTAATTGAAACCTTTGGAGGTCACTTTACTTTTTTGTGTGGCCAAGTTTTTTAGCATTGGTTATCAAGGGTGGAGGTCGGATTCATGGCACTTCTGACAATCAGTCGATTAAAGGTGCTGCACATTTAGTGGTGAACATTGGTATTGCAAGGCTTCTCCCATAAAAGTGAATACAAGAGAGCTGGCCGGCGTGGCGCTGCACCATCTTGCTTCAGCTCTGAATTTGTAGGGATTATATGGGAAAATATGTACCAATCTCAGTACCTTAAAAACAAAAGATATTCAGTATTGTCGTCATTACCAGCACGTGTCCCCATAGCCGCCAAAACGTGTCACAGGTGTGTCAGGTGTGACAGTCATCCTGGATCCAGCTGTATAAGGTGTTAGTGACTAGCTCAAGCACCTTCTTGATTTTTGCATCTTTGTTATGTAGCAATATCCTTTTCTCTCTAGGACTCAGCAGTTACCTCCACCTTCTGCTGATAATTACACACCTGTGCTGTAGGTTTAAATACATTCAACTGCTACAGCATGGTGTTGGTTTTAGCTCTTACTTGTCTCTGTCTAGTTGGACGTACTACCAGTTGGTTAATTCCTTCTCAGAGGACTCTTGGAGGATTCCTGGCATGACATCTCTGTTGTCTTCTCATGCTAAGTGTTCCCCTTGTTTGTCTACCTACCCTCTCTGCCTTTAGTTGCAGTGGGGATCGACTAGTGTACACCTCATCCCTCCCTAACCAGGGTCTATCGTTAAGGACAGGCAGGGTTTAGGTTCCTGCTTGGAGATATGTGCAGAACTTATATAGGGATGGTAGGGCAGACAGGGTGATTTTAGATCTGCCTAGGGGTCTCCACTTCCCACTTCCCTAGTGTTTTGGCTCCCCCCTCCCTCTCCCTGTTGTTGTGCACTTACTTATCCTTCACCTAGCCTGAGAATATGCCACCATGACAAATAATACGCCCTTTTTGCCAGCCTCTATTTATTTTGTGCTTGAGGACATTGTAGGCTTACCCAGATACTAGCTGACACTGGCAACATGGCCACCTTGGCTACATGCACCTGTTTCCCACTGACAATGCCATTGGGCACAACCCTAAAGAGCTCATTACATTTTTCTCCATATGATCATGTAGACCAGGAATCGTCAGTGAAGCTGAATCTCTACCTAAACAGCTGAAGTATTTTTTTTTTACAAGCCACGACACATTCTGCCTGCTGGTTGCTGACGACAAACCATGCCCATTGTTTCCTATAAAGGGAAATGTATCTGCTATTTGTAGCTTTCCATAGCAAACAATGAAATATTCTTATCAGCGACAAGACCTCTTGGCTGCAATCGGGGGCTGGGAATTGAAGATTAAAAATCATAGCTAAAAATGTGCAGAATACCCGGCACTGCCATGGCACTGCCAGAGACATAAAGACCAAGGAACAACATTAAAAAGTGGAATCTGATTGGTCACTATCTCCTTTATAATCATTTATATCAGTGGTTCCCAAACTCCAGTCCTCGCGGACCCCAACAGGTCATGTTTTCAGGATTTCCTTAGTATTTCACAGGTGATGGAAGTATCATCAAGGCATCAGGAATTCTCTCACATGTGTAACACTATAGAAATCCTGAAAACATGACCTGTTGAGGTCCGCGTGGACTGGGAACCACTGATTTATATGGTCCAAAAAGGACATTTTAAGGGGGTTGTCCTATACATTTTTCTGATCTAATAGCAGGATAGATTGAAAATGATTGCTAAGGGTCCGACTGCTAAGACCCCCACAGTTTCCCAAAATAGGAGGCCCAAGTTCCCCTGTGTGAATGGAGCAGTAGTGAGCATGTGCAACCATTGCTCTTATGAAGAGTGAATTGAGCAGTGGTGGCACATGCTCGCTACCACCGCAATCACACAGGGGATACTGAGATATTGTGATTGCTAGGGGTCCCAGAGGTTGGACTCCCCCCGATAGTGCATTTATCACCTATCCTGGGGATAAGTCATATATATTGTAACTGGGATGACCTTTTCAAGCTTCACCGACCAGAAAAGCCCCGAAACGCCCACTTTGGAAGGGATTTGCATAGAATCCACTTTGTGGGATCATCTCGTAAATAATTCTGAATGGAAGGCCGCATTGGTGTGACTCTCATTTCTACATCCTCAAGATCAGTGGTCTCAAAGGTTGGATCCCACCGATCATAAATGATGACAAATCCTAGAGATACGCAATCATGTTAGGAGATATGAATATCTCTTTAAAGATGACCTGTCATTTGGTGTAAATATATATTTTTTTTACCTGGCGTAAAAGCCTCTGTTTTCCTGAATCTGCATTATTTTTCTTTTCTTCCTGCACCACTCCGATCTTGACATATGGCCAATACTATCATGCAAAGAAATCTAGTCTTGTTAGCCAACAAGGCATGGTCTTCAGCTCCTTTATAGGGGTGTCTTTTTGAAGACCACTTCCACTTGACTAACAAAAGTAGATTTACACGCAGGAAAGAGGAGACCATATCTCAGGAAAGGAGAGGCGCAGGAAGACAAAAAAAGATCACTGGATCCGGGGGGACAATGACATTTATACTGAGTAGGAATGTTACATATTTATACAAGTGACAGGTTCTCTTAAAGGTGGTACCCAAATCCTCATGTTCTCTATAATGCCCCCTGATACTCAAGTGATGCCATCCGACCCTATAGCAGGTCATAACATCTGATGTGTGTTTTATACTGACTGCTTTCCCTGCCTACGTCATGCAAATTCTGGGTCTCATTTCCATCGTAATAACAGAAGACTCTTTCTTCCCTTCCGTGTGTAAATTATAGTCCAAGTTCACGGGCTGTGTCTTATGTAAGCGAATATGGGGGTCTTCCACCAGCGATGCCCCTTGGGATAATGTGATAACGGCTCCATGAGTGCTGGATCCACTCATCCCATGGAGGAAGGTATTCTGGATGTCGGCATAACAGGAGATGGAGAATGGATAAAAGTGTATCCTATCCTCAGCCAAATCATTAGATTCCCCAAAGAGTGACATTCAATCTAAGGCTGGGCCCAAATAGCGATAAATGCAGCACAAGTGTAATTGTGTATAAGTATTACATGTATAACCAATTCTAAACAACAGGGAAATCTCACTATTTATGCAAAGGTAGGAAAAATGTAAAGATTTAGAGATCCGAGAGGGTAAAGATAAAGAGTCTATAGAATTCTACAATACACATGAATCAAAGTTTCCCCAAAGTTTCCAACAGAACAACCGGAGAAACAAGTTCTAAAACATAACAGAGAAATCAATGGAATCCAGCACCTGCCCTGTGTGCCTGTGATGGGCAGTTACCCTGTACATAAGGAAGGTGACATACAATATGACGACACGAGAATATGCCTTCAATGCAATGTAAATATAATGTTCTATACAGGTGGAGAGGAAAGGTGTAGTGTAATGTATGTGCACAGTGACTCCACCAGCAAATTAGTGAATGCAGCTCTGGAGTGTAATACAGGATGTAACTCAGGATCAGTAATGTAATGTATGTACATAGTGACTGCACCAGTAGAATAGTGAGTGCAGCTCTGGAGTATAATACAGGATGTATCTCAGGATCAGTACAGAATCAGTAATGTACTGTATGTACACAGTGACTGCACCAGCAGAATAGTGAGTGCAGCTCTGGAGTATAATGCAGGATGTAACTCAGGATCAGTAATGTAATGTACACAGTGACTGCACCAGCGGAATAGTGAGTGCTGCTCTGGAGTGTAATACAGGATGTAACTCAGGATCAGTAATGTAATGTATGTACATAGTGACTGCACCAGCAGAATAGTGAGTGCAGCTCTGGAGTATAATACAGGAAGTAACTCAGGATCAGTACAGGATCAGTAATGTATGTACACAGTGACTGCACCAGCAGAATAGTGAGTGCAGCTCTGCTCAGCTGCTGCTCATTGTGCTAATTGTGGGTGTGTTCACTGCTGATCCTGTTGTTTGCTCCTGAGCTCCTGAGAACCACCATCTCTCCACCCGGGGACCTGGTCTCTCTTTTACTCAGGGAGGGAGTGGATTACCTGGGATGAGCAGTGGAGCCAAGTCCCAGGCTTCTGTTTCCCAGTCCAGGCCGGCGGGGAGCAGGAGAAACCAGCAACTGGCCTGCACATCAGAGGACTTGGGGGTGAGACGCTCCACCAGGAGTCACAGCAATGTGGCTCCTACTCCCACCTGTGTCTGCAGAAACACCGAGAAGTCGCAAGGCTTCCAACATGGAGGAGAAGCCTGCAAGCGTGCATGATGGCGGTCCTTCCGGAGGAAAGCTGAGTGCCCACGGAGGTGAGGCTGACCTCACTGAGGAAGATTGGGGGCTGCAGAGACCCAAGGAGTCTGTATCCACATTTGCCTCCTGGGTCATGAGCCACCTCCGAGAGTATGAAGAGGCAAGTAAGACCCTGAGGAGGTTACAGGAGGAGCTGCGCTGCACAAGCGCCAAAGCTGCAGGTGCCTCCAAACCGAGGAAGTATCAGTTCCAGGCAGAGGTAAAGAGGCTGAAGTTTGAAATTAATGAGCTGGAGGTGAGGAAAGCATACCTTAGAGAAAAAAGTGGACCATTTAAAGAATAGAAGGAAGCTAAGAAAAATGAAGCAAAACTTCTTTCCTGCATGCTGACCAACGCAAGAAGCCTGACCAATAAGATTGAAGATCTGGAGTTGGTAATGTATGAGGAAAAATACGACATAGTAGGAATAACTGAGACATGGTTAGACGACAGCTATGACTGGGCGGCTAACTTGCAAGGATATGATTTGTTTAGGAGGAATCGTAAAAAAAGGAAAGGGGGTGGAGTCTGTCTATATATAAAGTCCACTTTAAAGCCCACACTAAGAGAAGATATACAAGAGGGAAATGAAGAGGAGGAGTCTCTATGGGTGGAGATACAAGGAGAGAAAAGTAATAAAATCCTCATAGGGGTTTGTTATAAGCCACCAAATATAACAGAAACCACTGAAAATCTATTATTGAAACAAACAGACATAGCAGCAAATCACAATGAGGTGATTATTATGGGGGACTTCAACTACCCCGACATAGACTGGGAAACAGAAACCTGCGTATCTCAGAAAGGAAACCAATTTCTGTCAGTGACCAAGGATAATTATCTGTCACAACGTGTGCAGGGCCCAACTAGAGGGACAGCCCTTCTGGACTTAATTTTAAGCAACAGGCCAGATAGAATAACAGAAGTCTGAGTCGATGGGCACCTAGTGAACAGTGACCACAATATAATACAATTCCACTTGTCCTTCAGTAAGGTGCCCTGGAAGGGGGTTACGAAAACGCTGAATTTCAGGAAAGCAAAGTTTGATCAGCTTAGAGAGGACCTTCGCCGAATTGATTGGGACAATGTCCTCAAAAATAGGAGCACAGAAAATAAATGGGAAATATTTAAATCAGTTTTACACACCCACTGCGAGCTAGCTATACCGTACAGAAATAAAAGGGCTAGGAACAGGAGAACACCAATGTGGCTAAATAAGGATGTAAAAAGGGCAATAAATAACAAGAACAAGGCATTTAGGAAGCTAAAACAAGAAGGCAATGAAGAAGCATTAAAAAGTTATAGAGAAAAAAATAAAATGTGTAAAAAACGAATACATTTAGCAAAAGTGGAAACTGAGAGACTCATTGCTAAGGAAAGTAAAACAAACCCCAAACTATTCTTTAATTATATAAACAGTAAAATGATTAAAATTGATGGTGTCGGCCCTTTAAAGAACAATGAGGGTGAAATCATAGAGAGCGATGTGGGAAAAGCAAATGTTTTAAATACTTTTTTCTCAACAGTGTTCAAACAGGAAAAGGATTTGCCAGGGGAAATGCAGAGTGATAATGTAAACTCCCCATTAAGTATTACCTGCCTAACCCAGGAAGAAGTGCAGAACCGCCTTAGTAAGATTAAAATTGACAAATCACCAGGCCCTGATGGCATTCACCCTCGGGTATTAAGGGAGTTAAGTAATGTGATAGACAGGCCTCTATTCCTTATATTTAAAGACTCTATAGAAACAGGGTCTGTTCCTTTTGATTGGCGGCAAGCAAATGTGGTACCAATATTCAAAAAGGGGTGTAACAGGGAACCTGGAAACTATAGGCCAGTAAGCTTAACATCTGTTGTGGGTAAAATTTTTGAAGGGTTTCTAAGGGATACCATTATGGAATATCTCAATGTTAATAAATGTTTAACTCCATATCAACATGGATTTATGAAGGATCGCTCCTGTCATACTAACCTGATCAGCTTCTATGATGTAAGCTATCAAATGGACCAAGAAGAATCATTGGATGTCATTTATCTTGACTTCTCTAAAGCATTTGACACTGTCCCACATAAAAGATTGGTAAGTAAGATGAGAAAGCTTGGGCTAGGGGAAAATGTGTGTAGATGGGTAGGTAGCTGGCTTAGTGATAGAAAGCAAAGAGTGGTTATTAATGGGGCATACTCAGATTGGGCCAGGGTTACTAGTGGGGTACCACAGGGTTCTGTATTGGGCCCCCTACTATTTAATATATTTATTAATGATCTAGTGGATGGCTTACACAGTAAAATATCAGTATTTGCAGATGATACAAAACTATGTAAGGTAGTTAACACATAGGAGGACAGTTTGCAACTACAGACAGATTTGAGTAAATTGGTGAATTGGGCTGAAAAATGGCAAATGAGGTTTAACACAGATAAGTGTAAGGTTATGCACATGGGAAGGAGAAACAGATGCTACAATTACTTACTAAATGGGGAACTGCTGAGGAAATCAGACATGGAAAAAGACTTAGGCATCTTAGTCAATAAGAAGCTAAATTGGAGTGCCCAGTGTCAGGCAGCTGCCACCAAAGCAAATAGGGTCATGGGATGCATTAGAAGCGGTCTGGGGACATGAGATGAAAACATAATTCTCCCTCTGTACAAATCACTCGTCAGACCACACTTGGAGTATTGTATGCAATTTTGGACGCCGGTGCTCAAGAAAGACATTACTGAACTTGAAAGGGTTCAAAGGCGGGCTACTAAAATGATAAATGGAGTTGGTTCACTACAATACCCAGAAAGGTTAGCAAAATTAGGTCTATTTACTCTAGAAAAGAGAAGACTTAGGGGAGACCTAATATATATGTACAAGTATATCAGAGGGCAATACAGAGATCTCTCCAATGAACTGTTTGTACCAAGGACTGTGACAAGAACAAGGGGGCATTCTCTTCGTTTGGAGGAAAGACAATTTCTGCACCAGCATAGAAGAGGGTTCTTCACGGTAAGAGCAGTGAGGCTCTGGAATTCTCTTCCTGAGGAAGTGGTGATGGCCAACTCACTGAATGAATTTAGGAAAGGAATGGATGCTTTTCTTGTAACAGTATAGAAGGTTATGAATAGCATAATATTATAGGTAGATGGTTGACCCAGCTTAGGGGAAGGAATTTGTTTCCCTATGGAGAAAATTGGCTTCTTCTCTGTGGGGTTTTTTTCCTTCCCCAGGATCAACAATGCAGAACAGCTGCACTAAAAATAGGCTGAACCAGATGGACATAAGGTCTTCCTTCAGCCTTCAAAACTATGTTACTATGTTACTGAATAAGGACAGATTCAGAGAAATGGCTGATAACAGAGAGCAAAGGCAGATGGGGCTGCAGCCTGAGAGCCAGCTGGATGATGATGATGATGATGACCAACAGAAAGCCCCACCTGGCAGCCTGCAAAGTCACCCACATGCCACATGCAGCAAGCTCCCTGCAGGACAGGTGACATAGACATCTGGTCGCAGTTCTTCTGGCTCTCGGGAGGACAGTGATAACAGTGGCCAGGGAGGGGCACTAATGGCAGAGATCAAGCTCCTGGAGTCCCCAGTGTACCTTTAGAATTTCCATCTTGGTGACGATTTACCAGAGGAGGCACCTGGGGGCCAGAAGAAAAAGGCAACCAAGACCAAGCCAAAGCTGCAGGAAGCAGTAAGCTATGTATATGCCCCCCTCCCTGTACCCTCTGAGTCAGCTGCAGGGTCTGCTCGCTGTATAAGCTCAGTTGCCCAGCCCAGCCCAGCCCAGCCTGGGTTCTGCTGTGGATCCAGTGCAAAGTCACGGGGAGAGTACAGAGCACGGTAGTGAGGTGCAGAGCTCCATCTCTAGCAGGAGGTGCATCAGCCGAGAGGCTGGACAGTGAGGGCAGCCCGGTGGCAGGCGAACGAACAGGCCACGATGCTGTGGTTTGCTCCTCAGTGGGAGGGGGCAGTGGCCCAGTGTCAGGGGCAGCTCCAGTAGCCTCAGTGCCCCTGAATACTGTTACCGCTGATCACTTAGTTGAGAAGTAGTGGCAGTGTGAGGGGGTTTCTGGGGCAGGTAATTCCGGTCCTCCCAAAGTTCTATTCTGTGTTGGCGCCGCTGGTCAGCAAGATCTTAATATAAAGGATCAGCTTTGCCTCACAATGGCAAAAGATCAGCAGCGCCTGGTATCAACAGTGAAGCAACGAAAATTACCAACTGATGATGTGGAGGGCACACGTAAGTCAAGGGGTGAGATCGCCTCCAGTTCTGTGGAGGAGACTGAGCCCCTTGTGCCTGATGATGCGGAGGTCAAAATGTCACCCCCTGTTGTCACTGGTCCAGAAGGAGTGAATGTGGTGAGAGGTGTGGATGAGGAAATTTCTTTGTCTATTGGTGTGGTTGCTGGTTTGGTGGAGGGTGAGGGGGTTATGGAGGTGGGGAATAGTGGTGTTGATGTGGTCACTGGTCCGGTTGCCCCCCCGGTGGTGGCAAAACCCATCAGGAGTTATGCCACTGTCACCTCCGGGGGAAGTAGAGCATGCTCCTCGTCTCCGGGCTCTTGGGACGGCATGTTTCAGTGGTGTCTCCTGGAGGCTTTAAAAAAGGGGGAGAGATAACTAATGGTAGAAGGTTGAGAGGTTGATCTATCCATCTGGATAGAGAGGCATGGCCTCGGGGCATTCTAAGAGCAAAAAGGGGGGACACAGTGTGGTCCCTCCCAACAGCCAGGCCGGGTAGTGTGCGTAGGAATGTGGTCCGTCTTTAGTGGAGGGTCATTGATGCATGTCCTCCAAGTTCTAAGGTTGTGGAGCTCCTACTGAGGATGGCCTTCAAGGCAATTGACATCTATGCCTTGATACATCCTTATTCCACACCCGAGTTTGATGTCAGCTTTGTTCAGCCAGAGGGGCTTGAGCTCTTCTGTTTGAATTATGAGTTGGCAAAAAATGAGCCCGCCTGGCGAGACTTCGCCATTCAGACAATGTCTCACCAAAACTAAGGAAAGTGACCGTGATGATGAGTCACTATCTTGTTATGACATCATGATGTGGCTTGGCCAATATGGAGAAGTGGTGGAGATACCAAAGAAAAACCGTGACGAGTATGGTATCTGGTCAGGGGCCTGGACGTTTATGGTAAAACTTAAGCTTTCAGGTGGTACGGTTGCCCACATTCCTTCATCTGCCTTCCTGGGTAAGGATCGTATTCAGGTCTTCTACCAGGGGCAACCAAAGCTCTGTCACAAGTACAGCGACCCCCACACACTTCAGTGCAAACTGCACTGTTCAGAAGTATGCACTGTGTGGGGATATCAGCCATCTTGCTGCATCTTGTGTGGAGATTAGTTGCCACCTGTGTGGTGACTTAGGTCATCCATTCAGCCGTTGTCCTCGCTCCTTCGCTAATGTAGTCATGACCCCAGTGGGTGAAAGCCATGAGGCTGATTCTGCTGGGGAAGGGACTAGCAGGGGTGAGGGAGCTGAGGGGCCAAGGAGGAAAAGCAATAAAAAGTCACCTGCCCAGCTTAGGCGTCTAGACAAGCGAAGAGAGGAGAGGGAGCTGGCCAAGCCCCGGGCTACTGAGGTGGCCCATCCTTGATGCCAGTCTTGCTGCTGAGGCCCCGATGGATGATGAGTTATACGAGGAGGTCAGGAGGATCCTCACATCATGAAAGTATGGAGGAGGATAATAGGCAGTGGCTAGAGTACAAGCGTAAGTTTGGCACCAAAAAGAAGAGAAAGAAGGGAGATAAATCATCTTCTCCCGCTCTGACCAAGGCTAGAGGCCGAAACGCGCGTTGGGGAGGGGCGACTATCCCTAGGCGATCAGAAATCTCATAACCTGTAAGTTGTAACTTTATATACAAGTGATACTTTGAATTTTTTGCTGCGGGTTTTAATGATTGTCCGAAGCTAGGATACACCTTGCTTACATATATGGATGGATGTGGATACTACGATTGGTAACCGTTCATTATACAATCGGTACTGAGACACCTGCTGGTCTTTTATTAAACTGCACTTATATTTGCACTTTATTATTTTTTATACCTTTCATCACTATACAATTATATTATTATATATTGGTTGGATTTGCACGCATATGTGAATTACATTTTGGTACAAAGAGAAGGCTGGTAGTGCAATAAGAGACTGCGCTGCTGTGGTAGAATTCAAGATATCTTTATTGCCAATAAAGATATCTTGAATTCTACCACAGCAGCGCAGTCTCTTATTGCACTACCAGCCTTCTCTTTGTACCAAGTCCTTGGACCTCGTGCAGACTGCTGCAGCTGTTTTATGCGATTATAGGTGTTGTGACTCTCACAACCCTATCAGGTGAGCCTAACACTTGCTGTGCACTCATCTACTTTCCATACAGACCTACGCATTGGAAGCGCCCTGTCTCCCCCTTTTCTTTTCACAATTACATTTTGGTGGAATTAATTGCTTAACATATTTTTGGTGGTAATAATTATGTCACACGTTTTTAAACAATATTCAGTATTTATTTGTGTTGCACCTTATTTTTCCAGCAAGGTGTTTATTACTAGTATGGTCCCATCCAATTGGATAGTAACACCCCTCTATTTTATGTAATGATGATGTAATTATATCTATACATTGATGTTTTGCTACTATTGTAAAAAACTTTGTTTTTATTATATAATTAATAAAATATACCATTTTATATCAGGACTTATGGTCAATGGTTTTAGTGTGGTATGCTCTGTTCAGTTTTTTGACTGTCCTAAGTAGTATTACATAGTCTGTGGGGATTTTGGAAGAATATATAGAATTTTGTCTAAGAGACTTCTCTGTTTGATTGCCGTCCTCTTTCCCCCAGTTTCTCCTTTTTGTTTGCTTTCCGCTCTGACCAAGGTAGCTAAGAAAGGGAAAACTGACTCTCCTCTGGTTGGTTTTTATAACCGGTTCCAAGCCCTTGAGAATATCTCTTTCTCTGAGGAGGAAGCTAAGGTTGAGATTCCGGCTTTGGCGGGGCCTACAGGGGGTGCCGCGTCTCCTTCTTCTGGAAATGTAAGGTCCTTGGAGGGAGGGACTGGCCCAGAGTCCAAAGACGAGGACGACAAAAAGAAAAAACACGTGGGAATGGACACCTCTGTGTCATTAAAGAGGGGGAAGGATTCCTCTGAGGCAGAGGATAAGGGTAGTGGGAAGAAGAAAGCCATCTAACTCAATCACCATTGATGGCGGTACCCACTCTGTTGACGCTGGCATCCATTAATGTCGCCAGCATAAGGTCAAACACAGCCAGATTTGCGGCCTTTGATTTTCTCAGTCGTGTTGAAGCTGACATTTTATTTTTGCAAGAGATGAGGCTGCCAAACATAGCAGACGTGTTTAAAGCCAAAAGGGAGTGGAGACTCGGGCCCTCTTATTGGTCTCCTGCGGCCGAGCTGTATAGCATAGTGGCGGTCCTTTTTACCACACCGGTGGAATGCCGACGGGTTATTGAGTTAGAAATGGGGATGTGCTTGATCTTAGATGTCCTCATGAAGGGATAAGAGCTACGGCTTATTAACATCTATGGTCCACAATCTAAGTGGGACCGGAAGTGTCTCTTTATGAGGATCAAGCTCTACCTTTTTAGAAGTCGTCAGGTTGTCTTTGGAGGGAACTTCAATACTGTTACGAGGCCCCAAGATAGAGGAGGTTCCAGAGACAAGCTGACTTATGATAGCGTTGCCCTTAATAGTATAGCTAGTGAGGCTCGTCTGGTGGATGTCCACATTAGGCACACCCCAGACCACGAGGGGTTCACCTATCATAGAGGTAACTGAAGGTCCAGAATAGATAGGTTTTATTTAAAGGAGGAAGCTGTCTCTTCAGCAGTGTCTGTTGTTGAGGTGGAGTTCTCTGACCACTGTTTAATTTTGTTTTCTCTGAATGTTACAGAGACCCTCTGGATGGGAAAATGCTTTTGGAGGCTCAATTTGTCTCTCTAGGAAGAAGCGGAGCTAAGACAGTCCTTTTGAGGATTTTCTTTAGAGCCAGGTACCCTTACTGGATCTTTGTAGTAGTAAGTCAGAGTGGAGGGAGATGTTCAAGAAAAGGGTGGTGAGATTCTTCCATCAGCTCTCGAGCCTCAGAAGTCTGAACATGTACCGCCTGTATCAGGGTCTGAGGAGGAAACTCGAGCATCTTGTCTCAAATGGAGGTAGCCGCGAGGAGATCTCCAGAGTGAAATATTTCCTTATGAGGTGTCAGTACAATAGACACGCATCTTTGGTTTTTGAGAGGGATTACGGGAAGTACCGGTCCCCCGACCCTTACAGAAACTGCAAGATGTCAGTGAATAGTAAAGTGGTTACAGGACTGGTTGACACTGTGGGGTCCCTGAGGCGATCCAGATCAGGGATCCTGGAGGTTGTCAGATCCTTCAACTCGCACCTCTTAGGGAAGAGGGATCTTGATTGGGATGAGATGTCCGCTTTCGTGGCTGATGCCATCCCCGAACCAGGGGGTTGACCCCTCTCTTGATGTTTTGACAGAAGCATTTGATCGGGTTAATCATGAGTACCTATAGTTGGTCCTTCTGAGATATGGCCTGCTGGGGGGGTTGTTGATTGGCTTAAGACCTTGTATGGTGGGGAAGAGAGTTTCCTGCTTGTGAACGGTTGGATTGGCAGCTCTTTTGAGGTTGGATCTGGTGTTTGCCAGGGTTGTCCCTTGAGCCCCCTGCTATACGTGTTTGCAATTGACCCACTTAGGAGTGTGGACCGTTGGCCGGGATCGGGATGGATCAGGCAGCACCGGTAGCCACTCTGAGGATGGTGGCGTATGCCGATGATGTCACTGTTTTTGTTTCCTCTCACAAGGAGGTGGAGTGGTTGATGTCAGAGGTAGATCGCTACTCAGAAGCATCCGGGTCCAAGATCAACTGGGATAAGTGTGAGACTCTCTGGCTGGGAATAGGAGATCCTGGTTTTGATCTCCTGGGCACTCTTCCAGGACCCAAAGTCTCTGCAAAAGTCCTTGGCATCGAATTTGTCCAGGGGGAATTACCCCAAACAAAATTGGGACAGCAGGCTAGAGATCGCCACTCAGAAGGTGAACCAATGGAAGGGTTGGTCTTTGACCCTTGAGGAAAGGGTAAACCTGATCAAAACTTACCTGCTCCCTTTACTGATTTATCAGGGCAGTGTGTGCATCTTGCCGGAGTCTCTCTGGACTCGGGTCTACACTTTGTTCTTCCAACTTTTGTGGGGGAATAGACTGAACCTGGTCAAGAGGGAGGTTACTTACTGTACGAGGAGACTAGGAGGGTTGGGTATGGTCAACCCTGTGGTATTCTTTGTGGATACCTTGTGGATACCTTTATTAAGATCAATATTGCAAACCTCTGGAGAGGGCTCTTCCATGGGTATTCTCCTAGGGGATGGTTTCAACCTTTTTTCCAGGGAGACAGGAGGGCAAGTGTAGAATCTTTGCACACCGCATGGACATCTTCCAGATTATGCTACCTTGGTTCTGAAGGTAATGTGCCAGTGGAGTCTGGGAATGTGGGAGATCAGGACTCTGCCAAGGAAACTCCTTGACAATAGGGTTCTGTTGACCCATTTCCAGAGGCCTTTGGCACTCAGGGATTGCCCAATTCTGGATCTTGGGGTGCAGTTAGCATCTCTTGAATTCTATCAGGATCCCCTCGAAGTTTTGGGACTTGGCTTGGTGCTGCTTCCATGGGAAACTGTGTGTAAGGGACAATCTGAATGTAGGAGCTCTGAGGACAGGAACTGTCCTCGGGAGCATTGTGGTATTGTGCTGGAAACCATGGACCACTTCCTGCTTCGTTGTCCCTTCAACACAGAGGTGTACAACAGGTGGGCGCCTCCATTGGCTGGTCTCAGCTGGCCGGTCTCTCCTATGCAGAATGGGCCTATGGAGCATTCGGAGACCTTGGTGGTCAGAACCGCTGCACCTTATTTCTAGTTATCGCAGTGGTTAGGGATCATACGTGGAACGCACGATGCTTAGTATCGATGCAATTGAAAATCCTCCCAGTGGACGATGTGTTTAGGACCATACTCCGTGATCTGGTGAAGGTGCGCTCTCTGGAGTATGAGAGACTGGGCACATGTAGGGCTGCTCTCCTCTGGAGGGGCTTTTCTTTTAGCGTGACATAGTCAGGTCATCTTTCCTGGTGGTGGGCTGATGCTGACAATGTAGGTTTTTGTTTTGTTTGATAAGTATACAGTCATGTAGGGTTGCAAGCGCCAAACTTGGGCTTTGTGATTTGTGGTTATTGTAGTGTTTGTTTCTGTATATATTGTATATAGATTTGGGTGTAGGTGTTAAATTGGGTGTTGGGAAAAGGGGGGAGGTGGGTTTATCTTGTGGGACTATGGGTACCGTTACACCTAGCGACTCACCAGCGATCCCGACCAGCGATATGACGCGGTCAGGATCGCTGGTGAATCGCTAGGTGGTCGCTAGTGAGCTGCCACTCAGGCAGATCTCACCAGCGACATCGCTGGGGACGGGGATTGCTACTTACCTGTCAGATGCGGCGATGCTGTGTCCTCCCGCCCGGCTCCACGCGTCGCTCGTCTTCACAGCAGGAAGCGCCGCAGGAAGTGGCCGACGAGGAATGGTCCAGGACGTTCTCGCGCGATCAGCGATAACCAGCGGGGGAGCCGGTCGGAGGTAAGTATCACATGCAGCGATATTGCTAGCAATATCGCTGTAACGTCACAAAATCGGTGACTTTACAGCGATATTGCTAGCGATATCGCAGTGTGTAACGGGGGCTTATGGGACACTGGGGTGTTTGAGGGAAAAACTGGCACTGCCTGATCTGGCCTATGGATGTTGGACATGGACTGAGGCAAGAGACAGAGGACCAGCTCTTAGGTCAGTGCGGGGGTTGGGAATGGTGGGCTTGAGTGTCGGATGGTGATTAGCTTAGTATTGTATATATTTGTATAGTTTGTGGTTATTTTATTTAAACATTTTTAAAAAAAAATGTATGTATATAGTTTTTGTTTGCTATTGTTTATTTTATTTGTTTGTTATTAGTTTGGTGACCGGACCAGAAGGTGTAAGTACTTAGTATTAGTTATTATTCTGTATATATGTATAATATGTGTGACAGGAGAGAATGAGCGGCTGGACCAGTGTTCATTATATAGATTATTTTTCTTGCTGATATTTTTGTTTTGTTTCTGTTATTATTATTGTTATGGTTTTCATTTTTATAATAAAAGATCTACAGGATGTAACTCAGGATCAGTAAAGTAATGTATGTACACAGCGACTCCACCAGTAGAATAGTGAGTGCAGCTCTAGAGTATAATATAGGATGTAACTCAGGATCAGTAATGTAATGTATGTACACAGTGACTGCACTGGCAGAATAGTGAGTGCAGCTCTGGAGTATAATACATGAGGTAACAGGATCAGTAATGTAATGTATGTACACAGTGACTGCACCAGCAGAATTGTGTGTCCAGCTCTGGAGTATAATACAGGATGTAACTCAGGATCAGTAGAGGATCAGTAATGTAATGTATGTACACAGTGACTGCACCAGCAGAGTAGTGAGTGCAGCTCTGGAGTATAATACAGGATGTAACTCAAGATCAGTAGAAGATCACTAATGTAATGTATGTACACAGTGACTGCACCATCAGAATAGTGAGTGCAGCTCTGAAGTATAATACAGGATCTAACTCAGGATCAGTACAGGATCAGTAGTGTAATGTATGTACACAGTGACTGCACCATCAGAATAGTGAGTGCAGCTCTGGAGTATAATACAGGATGTAACTCAGGATAAGTAATGTAATGTATGTACACAGTGACTGCACCAGCAGAATAGTGAGTGCAGCTCTGGGGTATAATACAGGATGTAACTTAGGATCAGTAATGTAATGTATGTACACAGTGACTGCACCAGCAGATTAGTGAGTGCAGCTCTGGGGTATAATACAGGATGTAACTCAGGATCAGTACAGGATCAGTAATGTATGTACACAGTGACTGCACCAGCAGAACAGTGAGTGCAGCTCTGGAGTATAATACAGGATGTAACTCAGGATCAGTAATGTAATGTATGTACACAGTGACTGTACCAGCAGAATAGTGAGTGCAGCTCTGGAGTATAATACAGGATATAACTCAGGATCAGTAATGTATGTACACAGTGACTGCACCAGCAGAACAGTGAGTGCAGCTCTGGAGTATAATACAGGATGTAACTCAGGATCAGTAATGTAATGTATGTACACAGTGACTGTACCAGCAGAATAGTGAGTGCAGCTCTGGAGTATAATACAGGATATAACTCAGGATCAGTAATGTATGTACACAGTGACTGCACCAGCAGAATAGTGAGTGCAGCTCTGGGGTATAATACAGGATGTAACTCAGGATCAGTAATGTAATGTATGTACACAGTGACTGCACCAGCAGATTAGTGAGTGCAGCTCTGGGGTATAATACAGGATGTAACTCAGGATCAGTACAGGATCAGTAATGTATGTACACAGTGACTGCACCAGCAGAACAGTGAGTGCAGCTCTGGAGTATAATACAGGATGTAACTCAGGATCAGTAATGTAATGTATGTACACAGTGACTGTACCAGCAGAATAGTGAGTGCAGCTCTGGAGTGTAATACAGGATATAACTCAGGATCAGTAATGTATGTACACAGTGACTGCACCAGCAGAATAATGAGTGCAGCTCTGGGGTATAATACAGGATGTAACTCAGGATAAGTACAGCATTAGCAATAGATGTCGTCATTGACAGAATAGTGTGTGGTTGTTTTTTATGCAGTAGTTTTCATTACTGTCTTTAATGTCTGGAAATCCCGTCATCCACAGACAATCACCACCATTGTAGCCCCTCTGTATATGACACTGTGCAGCTGCCTCATAACCTCTTGTGCTGCCGTCCCCTTCTGATGTCAGTTCCCATTGTTGCTCCTGAAGTCGCAGGCAGTCAGTGAGCGGCAGGATTTCGGGCAGTACAATGGTGAGTGTGTGCAGTGCTTTCCTCCGCCGTCCTATTTGTGTATATTGATCGGCTGATTTAGCGCTTGGGATTTGCACCTACTCTCTGCCTATGCTGGAGACGAGAGCCAGCACCGCACTATATTACTAATTAGCAGTCAGGATTCGCTTCCTTTTATCCCAAGTCTATTCAGACTCGCAGAGGACGATACATCAGGGTGACAGACCTTATTATAGGCCCCATGAAGATCCCGGTTGGGGGAATAGGACAAGTTCATACATTGTGCAGAGCAGAATCCTTTGTACTGAACTTTGGGAAGTAACTGCCCCGATCAGCACCACTGATTTACGGCTTGTCAAAAAATGGAGTAATGCTTTCCTTGTAGAGACCGTCAACCAGACAATGCTCCCTGGGAAAACAATTATGCAAATGAGCTCTCCTCCTGCAGATAGAATAGCTTTCTCTCTCTGGCGCCACCTTCCGGAGATTCCCTATAACAAGCCTTGGAACATGGCCGAGGAACTGGAACAAAACCAAAGTCTCCTCCAGATAACTACTGCTGAGCTCAGGGGGTCCAGGTGCTCAAACCCCCATGGATCATCCACTCAACAGCATCCACATCTCTGGGGGATCCAGGTGCTAAGACCCCCATGGGTCACCCACCAAACAGCATGCACATCTCTGGGGGGTCCAGGTGCTCAGACCCCCATGGATCACCAAGCCAAGAGCATGCACATCTCTGGTGCGGGTCCAGGTAATAAGACCTCCATGGATCACCCACCAAACACCATGCACATCTCTGGGGGGTCCAGGTAATAAGACCTCCATGGATCACCCACCAAACACCATGCACATCTCTGGGGGGTCCAGGTAATAAGACCTCCATGGATCACCCACCCAAGAGCATGCACATCTCTGGGGGGTCCAGGTAATAAGACCTCCATGGATCACTCACCCAAGAGCATGCACATCTCTGGGGGGTCCAGGTAATAAGACCTCCATGGATCACCCACCCAAGAGCATGCACATCTCTGGGGGGTCCAGGTAATAAGACCTCCATGGATCACCCACCCAAGAGCATGCACATCTCTGGGGGGTCCAGGTAATAAGACCCCGATGGCTCACCCACCCAAAGGCATGCACATCTCATGGGAGGGTCCACATGATAAAACCCCATGGATCACCCACCCACCACCCAAGAGCATACACATCTCTGGTGGGGGGTCCAGGTGCTAAGACCCCCATGGATCACCCGCTGAACAGCATGCACATCTCTGGGGGTCCAGGTGTTAAGATCCTCATGGATCACCCACTCAAGAGCATGCACATCTCTGGGGGGACCAGGTGCTAAGACCCCCATGGATCACCCACCCAAAAGCATGCACATCTCTGGGGGGGGGTCCAGGTGATACAACCCCCTTGGATCACCCACTCAAGAGCATACACATCTCTGGTGGGGGTCCTGGTGCTAAGACCCCCATGGATCACCCACCGAACAGCATGCACATCTCTGAGAGGTCCAGGTAATAAGACCCTCATGGATCACACACTCAAGAGCATGCACATTTCTGGGGGGTCCAGATGCTAAGACCCCCATGGATCACCCACCTAAAACCATGCACATCTCTGGGGTGGGTCCAGGTGATACGACCCCCATAGATCACCCACCCAAAACCATGCACATCTCTGGGGGTCCAGATAATAAGACACCCATGGATCACCCACCCAAGAGCATGCACATCTCTGGGGGGTCCAGGTAATAAGACCTCCATGGATCACTCACCCAAGAGCATGCACATCTCTGGGGGGTCCAGGTAATAAGACCTCCATGGATCACCCACCCAAGAGCATGCACATCTCTGGGGGGTCCAGGTAATAAGACCTCCATGGATCACCCACCCAAGAGCATGCACATCTCTGGGGGGTCCAGGTAATAAGACCCCGATGGCTCACCCACCCAAAGGCATGCACATCTCAGGGGAGGGTCCACATGATAAAACCCCATGGATCACCCACCCACCACCCAAGAGCATACACATCTCTGGTGGGGGGTCCAGGTGCTAAGACCCCCATGGATCACCCGCTGAACAGCATGCACATCTCTGGGGGTCCAGGTGTTAAGATCCTCATGGATCACCCACTCAAGAGCATGCACATCTCTGGGGGGACCAGGTGCTAAGACCCCCATGGATCACCCACCCAAAAGCATGCACATCTCTGGGGGGGGTCCAGGTGATACAACCCCCTTGGATCACCCACTCAAGAGCATACACATCTCTGGTGGGGGTCCTGGTGCTAAGACCCCCATGGATCACCCACCGAACAGCATGCACATCTCTGAGAGGTCCAGGTAATAAGACCCTCATGGATCACACACTCAAGAGCATGCACATTTCTGGGGGGTCCAGATGCTAAGACCCCCATGGATCACCCACCTAAAACCATGCACATCTCTGGGGTGGGTCCAGGTGATACGACCCCCATAGATCACCCACCCAAAACCATGCACATCTCTGGGGGTCCAGATAATAAGACACCCATGGATCACCCACCCAAAACCATGCACATCTCTGGGTGGTCCAGGTAATAAGACACCCATGGATCATCCACTCAAGAGCATGCACATCTCTGGGGGGTCCAGGAAATAAGACCCCATAGATCACCCACCTAAAAGCATGCACATCTCTGGGGGGGTCCAGGTGATACGACCCCCATGGATCACCCACCCAAAAGCATGCACATCTCTGGGGTGGTTCCAGGTGATAAGACCCCCATAGATCACCCACCCAAAACCATGCACATCTCTGGGGGGGTCCAGGTAATAAGACACCCATGGACCACCCACCCAAGAGCACGCATATCTCTGGAAGGTCCAGGTGCTAAGACCCCCATGGATCACCCACCCAAGAACATGCACATAGTGATCTATACAAAGTCCATAAATCATTTGAGAATTTCCACCTATTGATTTGAGCGGTCGGTGGGGGTCTCAGAATTCGGACCCCCACTGATCAACACACAGTACTTAATGGGGGCAACAACATATCAAAACTTTGGTAAAAGTTTAGATACACTTCAAAGGGAACCTGTCACCTAGTGTTTGAGCTATGAGCTGCAAAAAGGTGACAGGTTCCCTTTAAAGAAAGTATTATCATTTTTTTTTTTAACAAATGTGATTTTTTTCACTTTATATAAAGACTTATGCAAAAGTCCTAATTTTTCAAGATATATGTGGCCCTTAGAGGGGTCCCTTGAGACCCCGCAGCGTGCGATGCGCACGGACGAGGCGTATTAGCGGCTGTCGTCCACAATAAAAAATATCAAAGCACGGAAATGTCACCACAAACTGGGAAGAAATGTCCGTGCTCAGGGCACAAGACGTGACGGAAGGAGCAGAAAGTCAGCGTGCCAGGACGCCATCAGCAAGAACAATGCCGAACAGCCGGTAGATTTATGTAGAGATGTAGCAGAGCCGACTGTGCTGTTTCTTCTGTGACTTTATGTGTTCGAGAAATGCAACAGTCTAATGCATAAAAACAAAATTTCAGTCTCGTGCCGAATGACAAACTCCAAAAAGACTCGGTCTGTAAATCTTTTTTTGGAGTTTGACATTTGGCACGTCTCTGAATTTTCGCTGCCTCTTCAGTGGGCTTTTTTTTGTGTGAAAAGACACTTGGAATAGAGAGATGAAGCGCTGATGTAGCAGAGCCGAGTTTGCGCTCACTATTTCCTCTCCTTTACCCAAATAACACACTCAGCACTGCTACACCAGATTGAATTCTTTAGTCTGTCCGTCAGGTCATGCGTGTCGTTCTTTTTTTTTCATTGCAGAATACTCTCCCGCTCGGCTCTGCTACATCATCAAGAATGACCTGACGCTACAGCAAGCACCTGAAATAATGGCGGCCTCCAAAAAAAACACTCAGTTGAACTGAGCGTCTAAGAAAATCGCTAAAATAGCAATTCCTCAAGATATTAACTCTCCCGAGTCATATTTCAGAAGCACTGCACTGGTAATAAAACCACTTTGGGAAATTGCTTATATGGTAATTCCATAATACTGTTACTAACATTGCTCTAAACAGTTTGAGGTTAGACAGAATTCTCACAATAAAGGATATCCTACCCAGCTGGTCATTTCTGTGCCCCTCCGAGGAGCTGTACCTGTAATAATATCATATTAGGAAATTGCTTAAAAGGCAATTCCATAATATTTTATTGAAGTTAGACAGAGAACACTGAATACAAAATGTCGTACCCAGGTGTAACCCTTTACATCATTTTAGGAAATTACTTATAAGGTAATTGAATAATATTCTTAAAGTTGCTCAGAACAATTGGAGGTTGGACACCATACAGGATATGGACCCAGCTGGTGGCTCCTGCGAAACTCATAATAACTGTGTATTCCTAATAACATCATTACAGGCAATTGCTTATAAGGTAATTCCATAACTTCATTAATAAAGTAGCAATGGTCAATTTTAAGCAAGACAGCGTACATAGAGTACAGGACATCATACCCAGCGAGTCACTCTTCTCTCCCGTCCCTTGTGTGAATAGTAAAATCATATTAGGAAATCGCTTAAAAAGCAATTCCATGACATTATTAAGAAGGTTTCTCTAAGCTGTTTAAAGTCAGAAATAAAAAACAGGATAAAGGAAAATGTATCCAACTGGATGTTTCTGTGCTATTTCATCGAGGTGTACTTGTAATAACATTATTCTTAGGGAATTGCTTATAAGACAACTCCATAATATCATTATTACAGTTGCTCTGAGCAGTTTTAGGTTAGGCAGAACATACAGATTACAGGATATCATATCCAGATGGTCACTCTTCTCGCTGTCCCTTAGGGGAGTTGTACCAATAGTACCATCATATTAGGAGATCCCTTATAAGGCAATTCCATAATGTCATTAATAAAGCAGCTCTGAGAAATTTTAAGTAAGACAGAATACAGAATATTGTACCCAGCAGGTCACTCTTCTCTCTGTCCAACATAGTAACATGATATTAGGAAACTGCTTATAAGGCAATTCCATAACATCATTAACAAAAGTTTCTCTGAGCAGTTTTAAGTCAGACAGTAAAAACAGTGTTAAGGAAATGGTACCCATCTGGTCGCTCCTCTTCCTCTCTAGGGCGCTGTACCTTGTACATCATATAAAGAAATCGCTTACAAGGTAATTCCATAATGTCATTCTTATAGTAGCTCCGAGGAGTTTGAAACTAGACAAAATATACTGGATATTGTACCCAGCCGATCGCTCCTGTGCCCCTTTGCGGAGCTGTAACCAGTAGTAACATCATCTTAGGAAATCGCTTATGAGACAACTCCATAATATTATGATTACAGTTGCTCTGAGCAGTTTTATGCTAGTTAGAATGCAATGAATACAGGATATCGCACGCAGCTGTTCGTTCCCGCTTCCTTTCAGAGATCTGTACCCCGTAACAACATGGTATTAAGAAATTGCTTACAAGGCAATTCCATAAAATCATTAATAAAGTGGCTCTGAGCAGTTTGAGGCAGGAACGAATACACAGGATATTGTGCCTGGCTGATCGCTCCTGCGACCGTTTCATGGAGCTTTAACCTGTAATAACATATTAGGAAATCGCTTATGAGACAACTCCATAAAATCATTAATACAGTTGCTCTGAGCAGTTTGAGGCAGGAACGAATACACAGGATATTGTACCCAGCTTATTGCTCCTGTGCCCCTTCACTGAGCTGTAACCTGTAATAACATCATATTGGGAAATCCCTTACAAGGCAATTCCATAAAATGATTAATAAAGTGTGTCTCCTTTCCTGACATCCTTAAGAGGATCAGTGAGTGTGAATGGTGCCCTGTTGAGCCTGGAGGCATATGGATCTCCATCGATCACAACTTCTGACTTGTGAAAAGTTTGGTGAAGGTGCAGCCGGACCTGTGGCGAAACGTTCCTTCATCAGGGGGGCAAACGTTCTCTTACCTGGCAGTTGGCGAAGCGCAGCAGTTCGGTATGTATGACCATGAGCACGATGCCCAGCAGCGCCAAGAACAGAATCCAGGCGGACAGCTTCTTCTTCTGCTCTACCAGCACTTTCCTCTTCTTCAGCTTCCTCAGGTTCTCGGAGGCAGGTTGCCGGAGGAGGTCCACCTTGGCTTTGGAGCTGAGGATGGAGATCTCGATGAGCTCCTTGGTCTGCATGTTGGTGCGGGCTCTTTCCCCTCGGGATGCAGGAAGGCATGTTGTAAACAGGGGCCAGCCGCTCCTTCCCATGTGCAGCCTTGGCAGCGTCTCCTGAGCCCCGGCCCAGTCCGGCTACTAGAGACAGCGAAGGAAACCGCAGTTTCCTGTGTTCTCGCTTGGCAAAAGGGAGGGGAAAATCGACTCCGAACTCCGACCACTTGTTACCTGCCTCCTCTTCCCACCAAAAAAAAAATCCTTGAAATTTGGGAAAATTTTGAAAACTTTTTTAAACTTTTCTAAACTTTTTTCCGCTCTAACTTTTCTTCATTTTGCCGCTGGTCAAAAGTTTCCAAAACTTTTTAGAACTTTTTAACTGTTTCCGCTCCGCCTCGCCAGCTCTCGCTTTACCTCTATCTCGCTGACTCTCTGGCGTATTCGCCCTGTAATATATCTTATTTGTTTAGCTGCAGGCGATGGGAGGGGAGAAGGAGGCGGCACACACACACACACACACACACACAAAAAGTTGCAATACTGAGGTTTATTGTGTTCTTATAGAGGGTGATAAATGGATGCAGGAGCTGTTCTAGAGGCTGGAGATGGTGGCCGCAGAGCAATGCTATGTGACAGGACCCGGGCATCCTATACTCGTTACACGGTCAAGGTCTGCTAGTAAGGGCTCGTTCACACAGCCCTTTTTTCGGTCCGAGTACGATCCAACAAAACATCAAGGGGATAATAGCAGATATACATTTCGGGTTTTTTTTTCTGGAAGCGTCCCCTCCTTTACAAGCGAGTTTAATACAATTTTCTATGGCCGTCCGTTAATCCAGATTGTTTGATAATCCGGCACCTATCAGAACCCAGCAACCTTGATTTAAAGGGATTTTACCGTTGTTTTATTTTAAAATTTGTTAAAATCATTTCAGATTTTGATGAACGTCGTTTTTTTTTTTTTTTGTAAATTTGATGGTCTCAAAAGTGATTTTTTTTCCCCCCCTTAGAGAATAGGTTAAAAAAATGAGGTTGTCCACAGTGCCATCTAGTGAAATTGCAGTAGATTGCATGTGTAAGGGGAAGGAACTAACTAGGCATGTCTCCTCTGTAAAGGGTCCGGAACAGTCGGGGCTGTCGCCTATATTGTGGGGTAGAAAGCTTGAGACTCCAGATCACACTCTGTGTTTGAGAAAAGGGGGTGTGGCTAAGCGGACAGAGCTGCAGCACATGTGTGACCAGACAGTTTGGGCGGGAATTTTAGGCGCACAGGACGCCTGTGAGGTAAGACCAGCTGAGAGGGGTCTGGGCAGAGCAGAGCCTGGGACGTCAGAGCGCTTTGACAGGAGACCGTTGACTGGGTACCGCTCAGACACCGCTGTCCCAGCCGACATCATTGTCCTCACTGAGACCGCTGACACAGCCGACAATGCTGCCACAGTCGCCCCCGCTGACAGTACTGACCGTGAGAGACAAGGTCTGTGAACGGGACTAGGCGTGTGCCGATTCCGCACAGCGAACAGGGCTTCCCATTGTAAACTATGTTTGGGCAGTGCTGCAAATCTCTGTAGTGTTGAGACACTCACAGCTGAGGATAAGGACGTATCCCTCTTCATCACCTCATCTGCTGGACCCAAGACCAGCATCAGGATCCCGAGGATTCGCCGCCATCGTCAGGACCACGGGAGGACTCCCCCAATGTCTAAAGATACTATATAATTTACTGCAGGATTGTGACAGACCCCACTGCAACGCAATCTAGGCAGCACCAGTCACAGAGGCGCCTGAGTGAGAAGTTATATTTTATTGTATATTCAGCTTTACTTGTCCCTGTTCCTTAAGTTATCCCCATTAGCCCGTTGCTGTATTAGGCAATATTATCCCTCCGTTTCCTCCCTGCGTGGAGTTTCTACTGTATAATAAACCCTTTTCACCCTTGGTCTGTGTACAGTCCATTACTGCAACCAACGTGCCTGCAGTCTCCTCACACATGTAAGGGTTAAACTAGGGAGTATACTAAATAGATGGAAGTGGAGCAGAGATTTGTTGGCTCCGTGCTCCACCATTGTGTTCAATTGTATCTTTGTCCTGAGGAATGTTACGATATCCAAGGCCTACTCGAGAAACCAGGACCAGAGGAAAGATTCAAGAAGAGGACCTCTCATGTGGTGCCAAATGCAAAAAGAAGCCATCAGGAGCCACGCGAAGGACCGTTCAGGGGCTGCAGAAACAGAACAGGGGGGTAATAGGGTTAAGTATTTTTTAGATTTGCTCTATGAGGTCTCGAGATTCCATGCAATATAAATCTTGTTCCAAATTTGAACTTTGGCAGATGCCGCTCATCACTGCCACTAAATAATTCAGGCTCCCAGACCAGATCCCCTAAACAAATACAAAGCATAGACCTAATACTTGAACAAATTAAGACCTCAGAGCATTTCTCCTAAATGATTACAGACCCCCAAACCATAAGCAATTAAGGCCCCCATTCCGGACCCTGTAACTGAATATAGACCACAGACTAGATGCCCTGATTATTGACAGTCCTCAGACCAGAATTTCTGAACAAATATAGACCTCAGAGATCCTGAAAAATTACAGACAGCAGACCAGACCCTTGCACAAATAACTCCAGAGTAGATCCCCTAAATGATTACAAACCCCAAAGCACAACCAGTAAACAATTATGGCCCCCATACCGGACCCCTAAACCAATAGAGACTTTAGACCTCTTTATTGATTACAATCCTCGGACCAGACCCACTGAACAAATATAGATCCCAGACAATCCTCTAAACATATACAGAACCAAAACCAGACCCTGAACAATTACAGTATCCAGACAAGACCCTCTAAAGAAATACAGATCACTGAACAATTACATTACCCAGTCAAGACCCTTTAAACCAGTGGTTCCCAAACTCCAGTCCTCGCGGACACCAACAGGTCATGTTTTCATGATTTCCATAGTGTTACACATGTGATAGAATTCCTGATGCCTTGATGATACTTCCATCACCTGTGAAATACTAAGGAAATCCTAAAAACATGACCTGTTGGGGTCCGCGAGGACTGGAGTTTGGGAACCACTCTAAACAATACAGACCCAAAACCAGACCCTGAAAAATTACAGTGTCCAGACAAGACCCACTAAACAAATACAGACCCCTGAACAATTACAGTATCCAGACAAGACCCTCTAAACAGATATAGACCCCTGAACAATTACAGTATCCAGATAAGACCCTCAAAAAACAAAAACATATCCAAAACCAGACACCTGAACAATTACAGTACACATAAAAAGCCCCTCCAAACAAATATAGACCCCTGAACAATTACATTACCCAAACCAGACCCTCTAAACAATTACAGTACCCAGACAAAGCCCTCTAAACAAATACAGATCCCAGACCAGACACCTGAATAAAAAACTAAGCTGAGACCCCTGAACAAATACAGACCCCAGGCTAGAATATCTAAATGATTACAGACCCCAAACTACAACCAGTAAACATTAGTCCTCTCATACCAGACCCCAAACCAATATAGGCTCCAGACTAGACACCTGATTGAATACAGTACTCAGACTAGACCCTCTGAACCAATATAGACCCCAGACAAAATCTTCTGAATAAATACAGAAGCTAGGCTAGACCCCCTGAACAGTTACAGTCCCCAGACAATCTAATCAAATATAGACCCAGGTCAGACCCCCTGAACACACAACGACCAGATTCCCTGAATAAGTACAGATCCCAGACCAGACCCATTTTGTGCCCCTTAAGGGACTATTGTTATGGTAGATAAGTGCTGTAGGTGCAGTTGTGGGGAAGGTGACTTGACGGACGGACTTGACTGAAGGAAGAAGTGACGGTTTGTGCACTATAGATGGATATTGGCAATGACAGAAGGGAAACAGCTGGGGAAGATGGAAAAGGAGTGCAGTACCTAGATTTGACCACAAGATGGCGGGGGGAGTGTAGTTCAGGACTTGACAGCAGCTTAGGGCTATATAAACCGCTTAGTCATGGGGGCAGGGAGATAGGAACCCAGGAGGGAAATTCCCGAGGAAGGGGATAAATAGGACAGGACAGGGTTCCAGGCTAGGCTAGTCCCGGGAGGAGCTCAGGAGGAGAAGACTCAGTAGAGAGGACAGACGACGGTGGAGAGCTCGACCAGGGGACTGATAGGAAGAGACAGTCAGGGGGGTGGCCCTGACACGAAGAAACGCAGGACAGACGAGGCCCCGGGGGTACCGATTGGACGACGACCTCAGACTGGTGAAGTGCTGGTGGTAGATAGGCCTAGGGCAGCCCCAGCAAAAGATCTGTGAGGAACGTCACTACGACTGAAGGAAGGTGAAGGTACCCGGACCTGAATACGGAGAGCTGTAAAGATGCTGCGGTGTATGGCTATGGTCCGGTCCCTTACCACATTTGGCGTAGTCGGCAGGATCGCCGCCGCCAATACTACAACTTCAGCGGCAAGTCTGCGACAGGAGAACTACCAGGGGTCGAGTTGCTTTACTTGTGGATTACAAAGTCTGGACTGTGGTTCGCTGGCTTTTCTCGAGCAGAACCGGAAAAGGAAAATTTTGCAAAATGGTGCCCAAGTGGAATGCGAATTGGGACTGTGTTTGGAGCCAACAAAAGAAAACCCGAAAGAGACTCTGTGCCCCTGCAACGCTGGTGACCTGCAAGCAGGAGTGGGTTGGCGCTGAAGTGGATTACCCGGGGTGGCCGCTGGAGGAACTGTTGCCGGCCGTCCCTGCGGAACTATCCGGCCTGGAGGCTAGTCCTGCTGAAGGGCGGGATGAAGAACAGCGGCGGGCGCCAGACGACGGGAGCGGGAGCTGCGGAGGAGCAGCGAAGGCCAGCTACACCCCAGACCGACTTCTGGGAGAGCGGAGGAACAACCTGCAGAAAGCCGCGGAGCCGGGAAAGGTGAGAGTACCTCTGGCATAGCTGGTGGCACCGCAGGCAGGTCCCGCCCCCACGTCCCGAGGGCCCAGACACCGGCCCTCGGCCTCCCCGCTTGGCCTCCTGCTCTCCAGTGACCCCCGACTCTGGATGACTCCACGGCCCCCGCCTGTCCGACCGACACCTCGGCCAACAATCCCCAGCCACCCCCACGGCCTATCCACTGGCATCCGCGGCCATCGCTGCTCCATCTTCGGCTGCGGCCTGTTTGCCGGAACCCGCGGCTGCTCCGGCCTCGCCTGCGGCCTCCTTACCAGTGACGACGGTCGCCTCGGCCCTGTCTGCGACTCCGGTTGCGGCCTGCCCCGCGGCCGCATCTACTTCATCCCCAGAGCCGGCTGCGGCCCACTTGTTGGGCTCTGCGGTCTACCCACCGGGACCCATGGCTGCCCCTGCCCGTCGCCCGGCCACAGCGGCTACTGGGCCGTCGGAATCTGTGGCCGCCTCTGCCCCGCTCTCGACCCCGGCGGCGTCACACCCATCGGACTCCGTGGCATACACCGGACCCTCCGTTTCGGTTGCGGAGGTCAACAAGAAGAAGAAGGCCAGAGAGCGTGAGAGGCAGTGGAGTTCCTTGCTATTGGCGGAACAGCGGCTATCAGGATATGGCCCGGACTACCGAGATTTCGGTGCACCGTTGTGCAGCCTAGAGGACAGTTTCACGTCCAAGCTAAGGAAAATGTTTTTTGTTGTTTGTTGTTTTCTCCTGACACAGCGGGGATACAGGGGAGGAAGTTATCATGTTAAAGGAAGGGGGAGTACTTACATTTTGTTTTTTTGAACATTGTGTTTAAAGAAGGAGTTAAAGTTAAAGTAAAAAAAAGAAAAAGGGGTTACTTATTGGTATTAAAGCAAAGGTAACCATATATACGGTATACCAAAAGTTGATTTAATGTGTAATATGTATAAGAGTGTGTAACAGGTCCCGGGTACAGGGTATGATAAAAACGCCGACCATGACTTTCTAACTTGAAGGACGATAAGACAGAAGAGAGTGAACCAGACAGTGGACCGTCAGCCAGGTCCCTGACACCACGGACACCCCAGAAGGACAGGCGGGCGCTGACGATGACCTGATAGACGAAAGGCCACGGTCATGGTGTTCCGGACAGTAGAAGGTGACAGAAGGGGAGAGCAGTGGGAGGTACACGCCGTAGAGTAGTTCGGGTGGACCTCGCCAACCTGTAAGAAGTTGTCATGTGGCGTGCTCGCCGGTGGGTAGCAGTAGGCTGTTCGGAGCATGGTGCTCCCTGTTTGGTTCGGCCCCCCCGCGTATGGCGGGTTTGGCTCAACAACCGGTCCGACAACAGACGGTGGACAAGCTTCAGGACGACGTAGGTAGGGAATACGATTGTCACGGACTACAATAGACAAAGGAAGGGGGAGAACCGCATGACAGACGAGGCCCCGTGGGTACCGATTGGACGACGACCTTGGACTGGTGAAGCGCTGGTGGTAGATAGGCCTAGGGCAGTCCCAGCAAAAGATCCGCGAGGAACGTCACTACGACTGAAGGAAGGTGAAGGTACCCGGGCCTGTATACGGAGAGCTGTAAAGGTGCTGCAGTGTATGGCTACGGTCGTCAGGAGGACAACCAATAAACTCGGACCTGTTGCAACCGAAAATCTGCCTCCGTCTCGTCTCTGTGTCGTCTGTGCGTGGTAAGCAGTGGACCACCCCCCAGTCCGGGCCCTTACCACACAGTACTGATGTCCTCAGTGACAGGTGGAGATTTGCCACACACGACATGTCCGACAAGCAACATATTTAAATATTTCTTTAGATCTCCTAGGAATTTATGGCCTACACCAATCTCTATATATAAAAATCAATGTGTGTGTGTGTATCACCAACCAATCATGAAGCATCTTTCATTTCACCAGAGCTGTTCAAAAGAAGCTAAGCTGTGATTGGTTGCTATGACCAACAGTTTTCCTTGCAACCAATCACTAAGCATCTCTCATTTCACCAGAGCTGGTTAAAAGTAGCTGAGCTGTGATTGGTTGCTATGCACAAGTTTTCCCACTTGACAACACCTCAGCAGACACTGACATGGTGGGAGAAATCTAGCATCCCCAGCAACATAAGCTCCAGCGATCGTCTGCCCCCCAGAAAGGAGCAGTGAGTACATGACAGAAATGAATCCCCCCCTCCCGTGTGGTATCATTAAGTGACACACATGAATGTAGGAAAGTGCACATATTAGGCCTGTACTTCCGTTTTTGTCATCAGTCAAAATCCGCCAATTTTTTAAAAAAAACGGATCCGCCAAAAAGGGGTGGATCCGTTTTTTTCCTCCATAAACTAACATTAGTGGCGGGTTGTGACTGACGGTTGTCTGTCTCACCCGCTTTTTGACGGATCCGCCAAGATTTTAGCGGCTCCCGGGCGGATGAAACGGACCTTGGAGCCTTTTTTTTGGCTTGACGGACCGCTATTTGTAGCTGCGCATGCCCGGCCGGGAGCTCTTTTAACCATATAATACCATTCTCTCTCTCTCTGATTTCGCGGCCGCCGATGTCCCCCTCCAACCTCCCGCGATGTCACCTCTCCCGCGACATCTCCCCACTGACCTCCCGGGAGGCCGATCTCACCTCCGACCTCCCGCAAGATCTTGGCCGCCGATTTCACCAACGACCTCCCGCGAGATCTCGGCCACCGATCTCACCATCGACCTCCCGCGAGATCTCGGCCGCCGATCTCACCACAGACCTCCCGCGAGATCGAGGCCGCGGATCTCACCACCGACCTCCCACGAGATCGCGGCCGCCGATCTCACCACCGACCTCCCGCTAGCCGCCGTGATGACCGCGGTCCCTTTAAATCACGCCGCTCCACGGATCCGTTCTCCTACGTGGTCCGATGTCATCCGACATCACTAAACGGAGACGGATCAGTTTCTTTCATCCTTTGGTGGATTTCAGCTGACCGCCGAGGACGGAGGTATGAAACATGTCATGTGGATTTAATTTTTTCTCACAGACACTTTTATGCATTATTGATGTGTTACTGTGCTCTGATGCTGTGTTTTTTTTTAAAGTGCTACTTTTCCCATAATTCACCCGAATATACCCATATAACACGTAATACTTTTCCCATAACGACCCATTAAATATGATACTATACTGCATACAGATGCTGTACATCCATGATCAACTCAGCCGGCGAAATTACAAGTTGACGGTGCATAAAAATGTGTGTGAAGGTTTCTCTACTGTACTAATGTATAAGGTTTGTGCCTGTCCATTGGTGAAAAGTATGACTGTGATATTTATGGTGGCAGATAAGTGAGAATATCAGCCTGATCAGTAGAAAACCTGGGATCTTAGTGAACCATGTTTCTGTGCAATTTCACTATTCTACTTTTACTGGCTTTGATGGGATGATGTGGGATATTAGGGGTAGTAGTCCGGTAGCTCTGGCTCACGGGATCATGTGGGATATTATAGATGTGGGATATTATAGTGAATGTGGCTATGCGGAGTGGGTGGGGCTCTACACTCAGCTTTATATATATATAGATATAATCATTATAATTTGTTATAACTAACCGTAGTTAGTTACTATGCCCGGGCAGCGCCGGGCCCTTCAGCTAGTGTCAAATATTTTTAATAAATGAGTCCACATAAGAGAGTTTAATAATGAAGAGAATTGCACGTTAACCAAGTGTCTCATTTGCCTTTGCTGTCCGAAATAAAGAAAATTCACCACATGCATACACGGAACTATAAATGGCAGATGTAATTACGCCCGTGGGTGTCGTAACCCAGGTGCCCATCCTGTCAGGGCGTGGACAGGAGGAACTCTCTGTGGGCCACGGTCTGTGTGGTAGATGTGACTTAATTTGTCATAATGCTTATGGATGGCTGCCAGGCCACGTCCAACAACAAGGGCTCATGGGGACATTTATTTGGTGAGGCCTAGTCCGATAAATGCAAGAGCTTGAGTTATTTAACATATTTTTAGCTTATTTTCAATTTTTGTACTGCAGAGACTAATAGGTGTGCTAAGATGACAGGTCTGGTGGCCATTTTTAGGCCCCAGCTCCCATAGCAAATATGGCTCTCATAGGCCACAGTGTTAGCACCATGAGGGATCCCTGCTTTGACAGGCAGGGTCTCTGGGCGTGTTGCTTCACTCACCCACGCTGTGGTCAGTTCCTCTCTTCCTCATGCTCTGCATGCTCCCAGCAGCACTATTAGCCATGTCCCACCCTCTTAAAGGGTCAGCGTGTGCACTTGCTATTTCCTCCCCAGCCAATGGTTGAGAGACATTATATAAATATTGCTTCCTCTCCACTGGGGAGGTGCCTGAGCAACCTTCCTGTTTTGCAGTCTAAGTTGTGTAAGGTTACATACCAGTGCCTGCTGCACTCTGGTGCAAAACCTGCCTGCTGCACTCTGGTGCAAATCCTGCCTGCTGCACTAGCAAGTCATGCCTGCTGCACTCTGGTGCAAGTCATGCCTGCTGTACTCTGGTGTAAGTCATGTCTGCTGCACTCTGATACAAACATTGCCTGCTGCACTCTGAGCGCGAAGTCTGTCTGCTGCACTCTGGTGCAAAGTCTGCTGCACTCTGGTGTGAACTCTGGGGTGGATATGGAGACATCAAAGGATGTGTGAGCATTATACATTCTGGGGAAATGGGGGGAAACATAATGTTTGGTGGCACTGTGGGGAGATTCTGAGAGATACTGTGAGAACATCATACTGTGTGGGGGTCAGTGTGGTCCATCACATTGTTTGGGGTCATCACTGAGGCAGCTTACTGTCTGGGGAACTGTGGGGGCATCATATTGTGTGGGGGCTGTAGAGGTAACATACTATGTCTTGGGATGTGGAGCTCCTGTGGCGGCAGTATACTGTTTGGGGACATAATGAAGGCAGCATACTATGTTGGTGTCTGTGGGGTCATCATACTGTGTGCTAGGGATCATGCTGTAGGGAAGAATGTAGTATGGGAAAGACGTTGGGACATCATACTGTGTTGGAGGCATTGTGGAGGCATTATAATATGTGTGGGTACTGTGTGCCATCATACTTTGTGAGGAGCACTGTGGGGTCATCATACTAAATGTGAGCACTTTTGGAGCATCATACTGTGTGAGGAACATCTTAGGGGCTAGGGCACCATTGTACTATTGTGGGGCAAATACTGCATGTGAGTCATTATGGAGGCATTATATTGAGTGTGGTGAACATACTGAGTAGGGGAATCTTGCTCTGTGAGGCATACTGTGGAGGAACCATATTATGAGTGGGCACTGTTGGAACATCATATTGCGTGAGTTGCTGTGAGGACATTATACGATGTGTGGGGGACTTTGGAGTCTATCATACTACGTGGGGGCATCTTACTGTGTGTGAGGGCATCTTAAAGTGTGAGGGGTGCATCATACTGTGTGAGGAGTTGTTGGGGCATCATACTGTATGGATCTTCCATACTGTGTGAAGGCACTGTGCGGTGTGTAGGGGACATTGGAGTCCATCATAGTATGTGGGGGCATCTTACTGTGTGTGGGAACTGTGGGATACATCTTACTGTGTGTGGGGGCATCTTAATGTGCGAGGGGTACATCATACTGTGCTAGGAGTTGTTGGGGCATCATACTGTGTGCATGTTATGAAAGCGATAATTTACCGGGAGAGAAGTCCTTAGAGGTTTTACTAAGGGCTCTTTTTCTGGGGTATAATATGTTCCCCTCTTTCCCATCAGGAGGTATATTTCTTGTAAATGGTAGCTTTTCTAACACACTCACAGGCCCTGAACCATTTTCTTCAGATTTCTTTCCGTATTCATTATTTACAAGATGTATGTCCCTCGGGTTTTACAGTTAAAATGGCAATTTTTTTAAATGGACATCTGATTGTGGCACGTGAAGCTACACTTCTTTTCCAAGCCATGTCCTATCTAAACGCCCCATCAATGTCCAACTAGTCAACTCCAGTATCATCCACTTCTGTAAAGTTGCTGCTTTTGGTGCAGCTCAGAAGATTAGCCATCTCTTTAGAAAGTCCAGGTGGTCTCCTCTTTTTCTGAAAGCCATCTAGATGTTTCATGAGAATCGGCAAGTTGGGGTTGCCTGGCGGCTTTAGATGACCGACGTCATAGTATCTTTTCTGATGTTGGTCAATGTGCTTGACTGGAACGTTACTGAAGCCGAAAATTCAAACCTTTTTGACTTTGACTTTGCCATCGTGGATCGCAATGCAAGTTCTGATGGACTGCTACTGGTTTGCTGCTTTTTTTTAAATTATTTTTCTTTTTATGTTATTAGAGCCAAATCAAAAATCTAAAAGTCACACAACATCCAAATTCATAAGGATTTTTTAGGTCAAGTGACCAAATCTCCGAGTAGCCCTCTTCGTAGGGTTCTAAAAGTTTTGCAAATACTTACAGACTGGTATTGTAATGATGCAGTATGAATTGTTTTCATTCATGCATCGGGCAAGGTGGGAATAACTCCCATAAAAACATCATGGAGATTATATCTGGAGTCTCTTCCGTCAGTTCATCAGTTTAATCCTCACGCCTCATTTGTAAAGTTCAAGATCTTGAGTAAAACAAAGTGTGCACTTGATTCAGGGTAATTTTCCAAAAGGAAGTGAGCGGGAAGACGCAGACAGGTGAAGAAAAATGTCAAGTGTCCCCTGGGGCAGGAACGGGAAGCTCGTTTTAACCCTTCTTTGTGTTTGTATTCTGCCTCGTCTTCTTCTTGGTTCTCAGAGCTGTCATGCAGGAAAAGCATGATATGACAACTGAGTGGTGGTCCGCACATATTTCTGGATTTAAAGGGACCTACATGTAAGGCTATCCTGATAAGGTTTCTCAAAATCTATAGTCCTGCTTCTAATTCCTGTTGGAAGTTCTGCCAATCAATAGCAATGCAGATCAGGTCAACAATGGTGAGGTCCCATTTTCCTAAGGGACCATAGTTTGATGTTCTACTTCTTCAGTATGTATAGGCAGCCCAATGGCTAATATAGTCATGGTACATAGGCTAAACCCATCATAATAAATCCAGATCTATCACATGCGGTCGTTACTTTACAATATGGAGGCATCCACAATTTGGATAAAACATGTCGTTCGTGATCATAAGATAGTCAATCCACCTAGAGATGATTTATGTACGTATGTGACACTTCTCTAAGCTTTTCATGACTATATAACTTTGTTAACCACTCACACAGGCAGAAAAGTTTCCAAGGAAGGAAATTAGATCAATCGCATCTCTTTCTGAGCCACTGAATTATTCTTGGAAGTCGTATAAGAAATGGCTACAAAGAAAACTGTTTCACGGGAGAGTGAAGCTGTCCTGAAAATGAGTTCAGTAGACAGTGGCCCTATAATTATCAGTAAAGATTTGCCTGCAGGATATTATGCCACCGGACTAACGAGAAATCGCATTTTTGGCATTTGGTGGCACATGCTCGATGGCTGTCTTCAGAATAACGGACAACATGCTGAAATAATTATTTCAGTAAGATAGATTTGTGGCTTCTACGGAGCTAGTCATACACTTATAGAATGGTGGCCCAGATATATAGCTGTTAGAATATTCGATTTGTGAAGTTTCACCCCAATCCAAAAGAAAAATTTGATCTGCATCAAATAAATTAGCTGCAAATTGAAACTATTGGTAAGAGGTGAAATAAAGAAAACTCACATCCCCATCATCTCCATAAGTGGCCACATGCCTCCAGTCCTCCGAGTGGCTATTTTTTATCTTCTATATCCTATCACCTGAACTCTTGGCTCAATATGTTCAGCTTCTGTCTGGGATAAGGAGGGTGGTAGGATCGAGACCTTGGGGAGGTTCTCACAAAAACAAATTACACTTTTTGAAACTGAGAAGATAAAAATTAGATATTAGGAAAAACTTTGACAGGGAGGGTGATCAATGAGTAGAACATGCTGCCACAAAAGGGGGTGAGTTCTCCTTCAATGGAAGTCTTTAAATAGAGGCTGGACAGACATCTTTCTGAGATGGTTTAGTGAATCCTGCATTGAGCAGGGGGTTGGACCCCATGATCCTGCAGGCCCTTCCAGCTCTAACATTCTATGAGCATCTTCCTTAGACCAAATAAATACTAAATCCATGGTATAAGAAAGAAATCTCTGTGAGGGATTTCCTCAGGGGTTTTGGTATTTATTTCATTGTTTGATTCCTGGTAACCCGCACCTTATATATATGTGTAAGTGAATTTTTTTTTCATTCAGAGAGGATACATGGTTTTGTATGTGCATGTTAGCATGTTTTCTTGGAGATTTGGGATTTTTGAAAGTACAGTAATTATCACATTATGCCATGAGGGTGTCCAGCCCTTTATTTTTTGGCTAGAACTGTGCTACTACTGTGACACATTGGTTTGTACTTGTTTTAATTGTTTTTCATTTTTTGGAGGTGCTTTTTTGTACACTTTTTTTACATGAATGATCAATAAAAATGATACAGGAAAGATGTATATCTTTGTACCGTGTTAGCCAGTAGATAGAAAAATATTCAGGATTGAGAGTCCTCAGTAGTTGATACCTTTTAATGGCTAACTGAAAAGATGGTAACACATTGCAAGCTTTCCAGACTACTCAGGCCTCTTCATCAGGCTAGACTAATACAAAATCTGAAGTAACATATTTATGCACAATATGTTACTTCAGATTTTGTATTAGTCTAGCCTGATGAAGAGACCTGAGTAGTCTCGAAAGCTTTCAATTTGTTACCATCTTTTCAGTTAGCCATTAAAAGGTACAATAAAAATGATACATTCTGAATATAAGAATATTTCTGCATAATTTGTTTTGTTTTGTTTTTTTTTTACTTAGGATGCTGTTATGACAGTACTAACAACACTGCTGATATAATTATATTCGAAAACAAAAGTACTAGATAAAAAAGGTATTATCCAGCCACTAGACAGCCACCAAGCCAATATTGCTATATTATTCTGTCCCTGAGGCCTGTGGCTGCAAATATAGCTATGTGAGATGCTGAATCTCTTCACCTTACTTACAATTGGCGACGGTCACAGATAGCTTAACGCAGCTGCCGGCACACATGTTATGAAGAATCCTGAAGAGACTTTGATTTCTTTAAGAATTCTTGTTGAATGCATACAAACAGCAGCAGGTAAAAAAGAATTTCTTCAGACAAGCTGAAAGCACATGTGCCTCTAATGAAGCTAAGATGAAGACTTAGACACAGGGAGAAGAAGAAGGAAGTGACATAACACCCAGAAGAGCGAGACAGAGAGACAGAAGGGACAAACTTGATGGAAAGGGAGGATTTCAGCTATGCAAAACACCGGAACACATAGCATCAATAAACAATATGAGAGACTGCAGTACAGCATGTAAAATGTACAGGACAGTCTGTAAAATGTCTCATTCATGAGACATAACAGTCCCCGTCTGAAATCTTTAGATTTCATAATTCTTATAATGTCCTCTGGGGATGTCCCTGTAAACCTGAAAAACAAAGGGAAAGCAAGCATGCAAGTAATAACAACAACAACAGTTGTTGTCCAATTGGAATGGTGCACTCTTCAGTTGGAGGCATGAAGTCCTCAACAGCGGAATAGTCCGAGTCCAAATGTAAACCCATCTTCAGATTGGGGAAGCCGCAATGTGCAAACACTTCCACCAACCCAATAATCCACTGGAGAAAGTTCAATGCTAGAATGTTCCAACACAGCTGGAGGAATAAATGGCGGTAGGCACCCTGCCGTGAGCTGTGTCCATAAAAAAACGACTTTCATGTGATGTCCTCCTTTGGTAATCCGTGATGATCGATCACTGGGTTCAATTCAAACAGAGAACTGTTCTTAGATAGTCTAGTACCCCTTGTGATACTGTCAATCTCGTGACCATATTCTTCTTCTTGCACACATCGGAAGATGAATTGCTCGGCATGTCTGATATCAGCAACTGTAGGGTGTCCTCTACACATTTGCCAGCCACAACACTCTGATGTCTTGTTACCAACAAAGGACTGGGTGATGTGAATAAGACGAGCTATGGCCCGCACAACAGCTGACCATCTTGGGAAGCGCTCAAGCGGAGAGATCTCAGTTTCAATTTTGGCAACACAGAAGTGTAGTGAGTAGAAATGATTGGTCTGATCTCTTTGTCAGACTCTGGTGCCACCAGCTCGTAAATGTTGTTGAAGTCCCTTGAACTGGAATCCTCATACAGGAGCCTTGGAGGTGACACCCATATGCTGTCATTGAGTTTAGATGCGGATGTGAGTCTCGTCCCTCGGTCAGTTGGATTCATGTCAGTAGGGACGTAGTACCACTGGTCAGGGGTACAAAAGCTTCTGATACGCTCTACTCTATTGCTGACGTAGACATGCAATTGTTTTGTTTGGTTATAGATGTAACCAAGGACCACTTTATTGTCTGTATAGAAGGTAAATGAATCAATAGCAATGTCCATTTCATCCTTTATAGCTTCAGCTAACTCCACTGCCAGAACGGCGGCACAAAGTTTGAGTCTTGGAACAGAGTGAGCAGGTTTTGGGGTTAGTTTTGCCTTACCGAGGATGAATCCACAATGCACCTTGATACCTTCTTCCAAAGTGTTCAGGTAGGCTACG
This sequence comes from Dendrobates tinctorius, assembly GCF_039654945.1. Classification (NCBI taxonomy): domain Eukaryota; kingdom Metazoa; phylum Chordata; class Amphibia; order Anura; family Dendrobatidae; genus Dendrobates; species Dendrobates tinctorius. Next base: position 47,431,659 of record NW_027361696.1, on the reverse strand, counting down.
GCAGCTATAGCCTCTGTAGAAGCGTCGGAGAAAATGTGGACTTCTCTTCTGATGGTGGCTGAAAGGGTGCCTGGGGAATAACAATGTGGGACTTGGAAATGCTCTAAGACCTTCAGAGACTTCTTCCACGCCTCCCACCTTTGCTGTTTCTATGATGGTAGGACTCCTCGTTTAGTGAAAGGTTTATCACAAGCTGACACCTGGAAAGTGAATGTGTCCTGCTTAATATCCCAAAGCAGACCGAGGCTGCGTTGCGTGGGAGGAACGTCAGAACCCAGAATAAGATCCCTTACACCAGCAGCGTGACCCAGTGGCGTACCGTCAATAGTAGCAGACCATGCAGCTGCCATGGGGCCCAGAGAGGTGAGGGGGCCCGGATGGGTGAGGGGGCCTGCGACAGCCGCTGCGGTTTGGCAGCTGTGCTGTGCTGACACAGTACTATCTCCTTTAATTAAATGTAAGCGACGGCCGCCGTATACCCCCGGGCCCCTTGAAGCTCCCCTTTCCTTGTTTCCTGGTCAGCAGTTGGCTGAAGTCTCTGGCTGGATTTGCATAAGAGCGCCATGCCTCCTAGCAGCCAGAGAGGTAGCAGCACACGTGCATTGCAGGAAGTAGAAGGGTCTCTGGTGCTGATGGGCTACATGTACAAGGTGATGTGTTATAATGAAGGGTCCTGTCTGTACGTGTAGGCTGTCTGTCAGTGGTGGGCTGTGCTTGGTCAGGATGTAGCAGAGCGCTGTGTGTTCCCCCTGCAGAACATGAGCTTACAAGGAGTTAAGATGTTGCTCCTTGGGAAGAGGGAGGAGGGAGGAGACCCAGCCCTCTGTCAGGAGGTGGATGAGGTGTGTGAAGGACTTTGGCTTCCTCCCTGTGAATTATGACATAACATTGCTTCTTCAGTAGTGATGTGTCGTTCTTGAACAATCCTATTCAAAGAGCCAGCTCCCTGGTGTGAACGAAATGAGCCGGCTCTGCAGGGAGAACAGCCGAGTTTTTTTTTTCTGGAGCCTGGCAGCTTCAGCTTAGTGAAACCTGACTGTGACTCATCTGGGGGGAGGAGCGGTCAGGAGAGGAGGAGATGTGAAGTTGTGGGCTGTAAATAAATGCACGTGAGTTAACCCTTCAGTCCCAAATATATCCTGCCAGTTCCTCCATGGCATATATGGTATGTGACTATGTGTAGTAGGAGGAGGGACTCAGCACATTGTTTGTCATCATCATCATCTGCAATGACCTGTGCGTTACCTTTAGTCCCAAATAAAGATATACTTCACTGTCCCCTCATCCATGGCATATACATACAGTATATGGTATGTGCAGGAGGAGAGGCTCAGCACATTGTTTGGTATATCATCTTCTCATAGTGTTAGGCCAGGTTCACATTGCGTTAATGGCCCTGCGTTCAACGGGATCGTTACATAGCGGCACTAACGCACCCATTGGCCGCAATGATACTAACGCATCCAGACGAATGATGCGTTACTTCATGGCGCACCCCCAAATGCTGCAGACCGCGTTCCAGGGTGCGTTATGAAGTAACGCATCATGCCGATTTTGGATGCGTTAGTGCTGCTATGTAGCGGATCCCGTTGAACGCAGGGCCAGGAGGATTCAGGACAACACTACAGGGAGGAGGATAGACAACGTCAGTTGTTGCTGCTAAGGGCTCATACTCGCGAGAGAGTCGCGTGTTTCTCGTCTGAGTCTCTCGCATGGAAACCTGGCACTGCCGCCAGCACTGGGACTGAAGCATGCAGCTACATGTATTTCTATGCAGCCGCCCCCTCCGGTCCGAGTGCCGGCGGCAGTGCCAGGTTTCCATGCGAGAGACTCACACGAGAATCACGCGACTCTCTCGCAAGTGAGTATGAGCCCTTAGGGTAGGGTAAGTAATGTAAAGTGATTTTAGGTAAAACCTGTGGAGAGATCTAGGTCCAGCTCCAGTCAATATATAGAGTTCAGCTGGTTTCACAAGTGCATATTTTGGCTGCACACTGATCCGTTTTCGTCACCACTGACTTTCAGTGGTGACTGATGGGACTTGCATGTGCATCCAGTTGTCACCGTTTTCCCACAGATCCGTGTGTCAGCATATTTTTTCAGATGCACAAAAACGCAACTTGTTGCAGTATTGTGTCATCTGAAAAACACGCAGGCACAGGGAGACGCACGGATCCGCGGCTACACGTCTGGAATTAACATGGAGCTCTATGGAGCACAGTTCCAGGAGAACACGGATTCATGTGCAGGGATCCGCTTTGTGGCACTGAGCATGGTCGGAAGCGAGGGATGTGCTGTATGGGAAAGTGATGAAACTGTATGGGAACAGACTACAGACATAATGTAGACTACGTCTGTATGCTGATCTGTCATACAGTGATCTTTCCCGCCTCACTAGAAGAGTTTGTGCCCTATGTTACAGTGTGGTAATGATAATAAAATGTATTGGGAGCATGTATATAACATGGGGGCACCTGGTTAGGGGCTGTACAAGTGGGGCTGCGTTCACACTAGTGTTTTGGTACGGTGCGTTGTGATGCGTAGCAATCCTGATGCATCCTGATCCAGATTACATGCTAACATAGATAAAGAAGGCAATTAAGCATTAAATGCTACAGTACATCCAGCTGTACAAGAAATGGGACCAAATGTGAAAAAATAAACATCAGGAAGGGAAAAAAATGTGAAAATGAGCTGATTTTCCTGAGTAATGAGCGAAGAGCTGTAATCAGCAGAACGCAACGGCGATTAAACACTAATTGGATGGAGTACGAGCGATGCTGCCGGAGAGGAGATAGCACTGTGCTGCGCTATATGACTCTGGGGCAGGATTACAGATGTTTACAAGAAACTAAGGCATATAGAGGATTAATGTGTGGGCAAGAATGCTTTAACCCCTTCTCGCTGACAAAACGTATACTTGCATCCTAGATATGATGATCATGCCTTTTGTCTGTTTAGAACACCCCTGGGAGGTCATGGGAAGACACAATGTGTAGTTCTTGCCATTTAAAATTCCTTTATGTATCACTCATCATAGTGACCTATTGTCATTCAATCTGATTCTGGGGGAGGGGGGGAACTTAAAGGGAGTCTGAACACAAAATGAAAGTACAGGTGCTCAGTGCACCCTTGGTGAGGCCAGTCTAGGGCACCTTCTGTCTGCTTTCTATCTAGCTCTGCCAAGGGTGCACTGAGGACATATTTGGTATGAGCAGTCATTTTGTGCCGACAGATTCCATAATCGCTGGTCTTATTGTAGACAGCTTAACGAGGTTGTCCTGCTTAATCTTCCATTTTGACTTTTACAAGGAATATATCAAATTGGATGTAAGTGTTTTACTTTTTCTTTTACTCAAATGAGAAAAAAATCAAAGACTAGCTATAAAATTAATTGTTTGACCTATAAAATGCATGCCTGGAGTTAAGAACACCTGTTGCCTGTTGATTTTTTTTTTGGGGGGGCCCCATTCAGACTTTTGCTATGGGGCCCCATGATTTCTATGTACGCCCCAGGCGTGATCCTCAGATGGAAATGTTTTCATTACCTTTTCACTGTTGGAGATGATTTTGTGGAGTCTAAGGTTTGCTGTTGACAGCATTTCCTAAGTCCTAGAGAGCAAATCGATAGTCTCTTCACTTGTGGGAAGAGACTTAAGCCCATCATCTACGTAGAAGTTTCTTTCCACAAATAGACAAGCATCAGACCCATACTTTCTCTCACCTTCCCGTGCTGTCCGTCTTAGTCCATAGATGGCCACTGCAGGTGAGAGGCTGTTCCCGAAGACGTGCACCTTCATCCTGTAGTCTATGAGCTTTTTGCCTATGTCGTTGTCTTTGTGTCATAGGAATCTGAGGTAGTTTCTGCTGTCTTCTCTCATGATAAAGCAATGAAACATTTGTTGAATGTCGGCCACTACTGCGACCGATTCTTGTCTGAAGCGAATCAGTACTCCTATAAGGCTGTTGTTTAGATTAGGCCCAGTGAGGAGCAGGCTATTTAGGGAGATGCCTTCATAGTGAGCACTGGAGTCAAACACCACTCTAATTTTGTCGGGTTTGCGAGGATGGTAGACACCAAAGGATGGAAGATACCAGCATTCTTCACCTTCTTTTAGCGGGGGTGCGGGTTCCGCGTGACCTCTATCGAAGATATTCTGCATGAGGTCCACAAAATGTTTCTCCATCTCTGGCCTTCTCTTTAACCCCTTTACTCGCAAGGGTGGTTTGCACGTTCATGACCGGGCCAATTTTTACAATTCTGACCACTGTCCATTTATGAGGTAATAACTCTGAAACGCTTCCATGGATCCCGGTGATTCTGACAGTGTTTTCTCGTGACATATTGTACTTCATGTTAGTGGTAAAATTTCATTCAAATAACTTGCGCTTATTTGTGAAAAAAATGGAAATTTGGCAAAAATTTTGAAAATTTCGCAATTTTCCAACTTTGAATTTTTATGCCCTTAAATCACAGAGATATGGCACACAAAAAACTTAATAAGTAACATTTCACATATGTTTACTTTACATCAGCACAATTTTGGAACCAAAATTTTTTTTGTTAGGAAGTTATAAGGGTTAAAAGTTGACCAGCGATTTCTCATTTTTGCAACACCATTTTATTTTTACGTACCACATCACATTTGAAGTCACTTTGAGGGGTCTATATGATAGAAAATACCCAAAAGTGACAACATTCTAAAAACTGCACCCCTCAAGGTGCTCAAAACCACATTCAAGAAGTTTATTAACCCTTCACGTGCTTCACAGGGATTTTTTGAATGTTTTAAAAAAAATGAACATTTAACTTTTTTTTCACAAAAAAATTACTACAGGTCCAATTTTTTTTATTTTACCAAGGGTAACAGGAGAAATTGGACTGCAAAAGTTAGTGTGCAATTTCTCCTGAGTACTCTGATACCTGATATGTGGGGGGAACCACTGTTTCGGCGCATGGCAGAGCTCAGAAGGGAAGGAGCGCTGTTTGACTTTTTCAATGCAAAATTGGCTGGAATTCAGATCCGACACCATGTCACGTTTGGAGAGCCCCTGATGTGCCTAAACAGTGGAAACCACCCACAAGTGACCCCATTTTGGAAACTAGACCCCCCAAGGAACTTACCTAGATATGTGGTGAGGACTGTGAACCCACAAGGGCTTCACAGAAGTTTATAACGTACAGCCGTACAATTAAAAAATCATATTTTTTCCACAAAAATGATCTTTTCACCCCCAATTTTTTATTTTCCCAAGGGTAACAGGACCCTATAAGTTATTGTGCAATTTGTCCTGAGTACGCTGATATCCCATATGTGGGTGTAAACATCTATTTGGGGGCATGGCAGACCTCAGAAGGGAAGCAGCGCCATTTGACTTTTTTGGCTGGAATTGAGATCGGACACCGTGTCGTGTTTGGAAAGCCCCTGATGTGCCTAAACAGTGGAAACCCCCCCAAATGACACCATTTTGGAAACTAGACCCCACAAGGAACTTATCTAGATGTGTGGTGAGCACTTAGAACCCCCAAGGGCTTCACAGAAGTTTATAACGCCCGGGAGTGAAAATAAAAAAAATCATATTTTTTACACAAACATGATCTTTTAGTTCCCAATTTTTTTATTTTCCCAAGGGTTACAGGAGAAAATGGACCCCAAAAGTTGTTGTCCAATTTGTCCTGAGTACGCTGATACCCCATATGTTGGAGAAAACTACTGTATGGGCACACGTCGGGGCTCGGAAGGGAAGTAGTGATGTTTTGGAATGCAGACTTTGATGGAATGGTCTGCGGGTGTCATGTCTTTGCACATCCCCTGATGTACCTAAACAGTGGAAACCCCCCCAAGTGACCCCATTTTGGAAACTAGACGCCCCCAAGGAACTTATCTAGATGTGTGGTGAGCACTTTGAACCTCCCAGTGCTTCACAGAAGTTTATAACGCCCGGGCGTGAAAATAAAAAAATCATATTTTTCCACAAACATGATCATTTAGTCCCCAATTTTTTTATTTTCCCAAGGGTAATAGGAGAAATTGGACCCCAAAAGTTGTTGTCCAATTTGCTCTGAGTACGCTGACACCCTATATGTGGAAGAAAACTACTGTATGGGCACACATCGGGGCTCGGAAGGGAAGTAGTGACGTTTTGGAATGCAGACTTTGATGGAATGGTCTGCGGGTGTCATGTTGCCTTTGGAGAGCCCCTGATGTACCTAAACAGTAGAAACCCCCCACAAGTGACCCTATTTTGGAAACTAGACCCCCTAAGGAACTTATCTAGATGTGTGGTGAGAATTTTGATCCCCCCAGTGCGTCACAGAAGTTTATAACGCCCGGGCGTGAAAATAAAAAAAATCATATTTTTTCCAGAAACATGATCTTTTAGTCCCCAATTTTTTATTTTCCCAAGGGTCACAGGAGAAATTGGACCCCAAAAGTTGTTGTCCAATTTGTCTTGAGTACGCTGATATCCCATATGTGGGAGAAAACTACTGTATGGGGACACGAGAAAACACTGAGCAAAGCTCCAAAAAAGCGACTATAAGTCCAAAGTAAAATCAATAATTTTTATTGTTAATATTTAAAATGCAGATATTTGTCAAAGGTATTTTTATTCATTGTATGGGGAAACGTCGGGGCTCGGAAGGGAAGTAGTGACGTTTTGGAATGCAGACTTTGATGGAATGGTCTGCGGGTGTCATGTCACTTTTGGAGAGCCTCTGATGTGCCTAAACTGTTGAAATTCCCCACAAATGACCCCATTTTGGAAACTAGACCCCCCACGGAACTTATCTAGATGTATGGTGAGCACTTTGAACTCCCAAGTGCTTCACAGAAGTTTATAACACCCGGGCGTGAAAATAAAATCATATTTTTTTTCCACAAAAATGATATTTTTGCCCCCAATTTTTTATTTTCCTAAGGGTAACAGGAGAAATTGGACCCCAAAAGTTTTTTTGAAATTTGTCCTGAGTAGGCTGATACCCCATATGTGGGGGTTAAACACTGTTTGGGTGCATGGCAGAGCTTGTAAGGGAAGGAGCACCATTTGACTTTTTCAATGCAGAATTAGCTAGAATTGAGATCAGACGCCATGTTGCGTTTGGAGAGCACCTGATGTGCCCAAACAGTGGAAACCCCCCCAATTCTAACTCCAACCCTAAACCCAACACACCCCTAACCCTAATCTCAGCCCTAACACTAGCCCTAACACTAACCCTAACCCTAGCCCTAACCCTAATGGGAAAATGGAAATAAATACATTTTTTTAATTTTATTATTTTTTCTTAACTAAGGGCGTGATAAAGGGGGGTTTGATTTACTATTTATGTTTGGTTTTTATATTTGGCAGCTATCGCACGCTAAAAGACGCTCTTTATTGTAAAAATAGTTTTTGCATCACCACATTTTGAGAGCTATAATTTTTACATCTTTTGACCAAGTCATGTGAGGTCTTATTTTTTGCCGGACGAGTTGACGTTTTTATTGTTACCATTTTCGGGCACGTGACATTTTTTGATCGCCTTTTATTCAGATTTTTGGGACGCAGAATGAACAAAAACCAGCATTTCAAGAATTTCTTTTGGGGGGTGCGTTTACACCATTCCACTTGCGGTAAAATTGATAAAGCGGTTTTATTCTTCGGGTCAGTACAATTACAGCCATACCTAATTCATGTCATTTTTTTATGTTCTGGCGCTTTATGCACTGAAAACAAATTTATATAAAAAGTAATTATTTTTGCATCGCTTTATTCTGCGAGCTATAACTTTTTTATTTTTTTCGCTGATGATGCTGTGTGGCAGCTCGTTTTTTGCGGGACAAGATGACGTTTTTAGCGGTACCATGGTTATTTATATCCGTCTTTTTGATCGCGCGTTATTGCACTTTTTGTTCGGCAGTATGATAATAAAGCATTATTTTTTGCTTGTTTTTTATTTTTTAAGGGGTTTGCTAAAGGGGTTAACTAATGGGACAGTTTTATAGGGCGGGTCACTACGGACGCGTCGATACTAAATATGTGTACTTTTATTGTTTTGGTTTTTTTTTATTTCCAAAAAATGAATTTATTAGGGAATATTTTTTTTTTTAATTTATTTAGCGATTTTTTATAAATTATTTTTACACTTTTCTTTAACTTTATTACACTGTCCCAGGGGGGACATCACTGTCATGTGACAGATCGCTGATCTGTCACATCACAGATCGCTGTCACAGATCAGCAATCTGACACATACACTGCTGGAGGCTTCCTCATGCCGGCGCTTTGCAGGCTTGAGGAAGCCGGCTCCCTGCAGGCCCCCAAGGGGGATCCGGGGACCTGCAGGGAAGGAGGCCCCCTCAGCAGCGCTGCACATCCCGCTGCTGCGGGGGTCTCAGGGAAGCATGGAGGGAGCCCTGTTGTGAATTCACTTTCTGGCCTACCTCTGGTTGCTAGTGAAGGTAGTGGAGCTGGTTATATTGACAGAGGGGTCGCGAGTTCTCTTCCGGGCTCCCTCTGGTGGTTACATGAGGTAATGGAGCTGATCTAATTAACAGAGGCCTGCCACCTGATAATGAGGACGATTGGACATCTGGAGTTTTTGACTGGATTTAAGACAGCCGACTCCCTATATCCCTGCTGGTGATTTTTTCCTGCCTCCTGAGGTCTTAGTTTCCAGCTCAGTCCCTGCATGCTCAAGCTAAGTGTTCTTTCGCTATTGTTCACATTTGATTTGGTCTTGTCTATTCAGTTTTGTATGGTCAGCCAGCCCCGGTTGGGGCTGTGCTGAATTTCCATTTTTATTGTTACTGCTTGTGCCAGTTTGTTTTTGTCCCTTATTAGATTGGCCTCTTTTTGCTCTGCTTTCAGAATATGCCAGAGTGCTGATATAGTGGGCGAAGTCTAGTGACTTCAGTATTTTTCTATCAGACGTGTTGGACATTTTTTGCAGGGTTTTTTGCGTGATTGCAGACAGTGTCTTTCCTTTCCTGTCCTGTCTAGTTAGTGTGGGCCCCATCATTTGCTCAGCCTATTTTCCTACCTGCGTTTGTGTTTTCATCTTGTCTTACTGACAATATATGTTTGGGTGCTATCTATTCCTTTGGGGTCTGCTCTGGGGCAGTTTAGATTTCCCCTTTCTTGCTTTAGGCTTATTTAGTTCTCCGGCTGTGTCGAGGCATCTAGAATCATCGTAGGTACGCTCCACCGCTACTGCTAGTTGTGTGGATAGGATCAGGGGTCTGCAATCCACTTAGTTACCAGCCTCTCTTGTTTTCTGTGGCTTAGCTTGGCCTTGCTTTCCTCCTCGGTGATCCAATCATAACAGAGCCCCTTCCTGCTGATGCTTCCCTAAACCCCTGGTACACTGCGATCGTGTTTGATCGCAGTGTTCCAGGGGTTAACGTGTTGGGGGCGGTCCATGTCCACCCCTGACACATAGTGCCGGGTGTCAGTTATGATAATCAGCTGACCCCTGGCCGCGATCAGCGGCGCTCACCCCATGAGCGCCGCTGATTGCGCTAGATGTACTATCCCATCCATGGGCATAGGGGCCCGGGTCCCATGGACGGGATAGTACATCTAATGTCAGAAAGGGGTTAAGGTGCATTTTAGGGATGAAAACCTTGCCATTGCTTGTTGCAGATTATTAGGTAGCCTTGTTCTTGGAGAACGAATAGGTAAAGGTGCTACCCAGCTATTTGAATCGTCTTGGGCGAATTCCTTTTCCATAATCTTTATAAATTTTTGTCCTCCCTTGCAGGTGCTAGCTGGTCGTCTTCTCTTGTAGAGTTGAACACTGTTGATCCAAGGTCCTCATTATGGGACAGGAATATGTTCGTGTCTTCAGAGGTTTCTTTCTTGCACTTGTTGTCGCTTATCTTCTCTTTCACCCAGTAATGATGTGGGCATGGTTGAAAGTAAGTGCTGTGACCATTTGGTAGGACATGAGTCTTAAATGAGGAATGTGGGTCTCTTTTCTATACAGACATTGCCTATGGTAACCCTGCATAGGTCTATGCGTTGAGCAAAAGGAGCGTCGTGTGGCCCGTTGATTTGCTGATGTACCTTGTGTAGTCGCAGAATGTCTCTGCCAAGCAGGATCAGGATGTTTGCGCTGTTGTCGAGCTGGTATCTTGCCTGCCAAAGTCGTTAGATGAGGGTGATGGAGTGCAGCCTCTGGAGTTGGAATTTCCTCTCTGTTGGATGGTATCTGGTTGCATTCAACCTGAGTGGGTAAGGGTATTTCTGCATTGTTCTCAAGAGGAGACACCATGAGTCCATTGGCTCTTCTCCCAGAGACCTCTGTAACACTGCTGCAGGTGCCCAGGGTGTCGGGGTGAGAGTTTCCCTTTAAATCAAACATGGCAAAGAGCTCTGACCTAGCAAGTGACCGGTTGCTCTGATCATCCAGGATAACATACACCCTTGCGGTTTTCTTTGGTCAACCCTTGGGATACACATTCGCCGGGCATATCTTCGCACACGACTTGTCCCAGAGGTCTTCTCCGCAGACTTCTGTGCATGAAGAAGATATTGTGATATAACTCACTGTTTCAACAGCATCCTCCCCACCTTGCCTTGTGATGGGTGAAGGTGTAAGCTGTGCAGTGTTAGATTGGGATGGATGGCGCATTGCACATGCTCCTCACTGTCGCACTCCAAACATTTAATAGATATTTTACAGTCCTTAGCAAAGTGTTCAGTAGAAGCACAGCACCTGTAACATATCCCAAAGTTCTTTAGAAGCTCTTTGCGTTCCTGGAGTGGTTTCTTTCTGAAGCTGATGCACTTCTTTAAGGGGTGAGGTTTCTTGTGAATGGGACACATACGATTAGGATTCTCAACCTTCTCACCTTTGTTGCTCTTATCTTGTGATACTGAAGGTGTGGGAAGAACATCAGTCTTCTTGACGGACATTGGAGCTCGGTGGTTCCTGTAGTTAAGACGTGGAGTGTCGTTTTTAGGAGATGAAACAGGGTCGCTGTGTTCTCCATAGGAAAAACTAGGATCGGTCTTACACTCTGCAATATTTTCGATGAACTCGCAGAAGTAGGAAAATGGAGGGAAGGAGACTTGGTTTTCCCTTTTGTATTTTGATCCAAGCATGGCCCACTTATTTTGGATATTGGATGGCAGCTTGGAAACTATTGGAGTTACCCCATGACCAGTGTCCAGGTAGCTGAGGCCAGGAAGGTACGGGTCTGCATTGGCCAGCTGAAGCGCTAACAGGAGGTCGCTGAGCTCTTGGAACCTTGTACTGTCCTTATTAAATTTATTAAATATCTTTGGAAAATCCTCTAGTCGCTTGAACAGGGCCTTTTCTATGGCCTCAGGACTGCCATAGCTTCTCTCTAGCCTCTTCCATGCAGCGGTGAGACCCGCGATGGGATTACTGATGTGGACGGATTTAAGTCTCTTGACCCGATCCGTGGATTGTGGCCCAAGCCACCTGATTAGCAGGTCTATCTCTTCAGCAGCGGTGATGCCGAGGTCACTGATTGTGGTTTTAAAGGTACACTTCCAACCCATGTTGTTCTCAGGTTTATCGTCAAACTTTGTAAGACCTGTCTTAGTTAGATCACGTCGAATCATGTACCTTGCAAAGCCAGTCATATCAGCATTCTCTGATTTTGGAAGGACCGATGCAGGCTGGGTAGCATTGTTCATACAGTCTGTGCTTTGACCTGGGAATGCAGGTACATATGGGGCAGTGTAGGCATTCAGTCTATTAACTGGCTTAATGAGCTTAGTTTCTGCCACACATGGGACTGGAATTGTGCGACTGACCGGAGTGTGGTGACTTGCCTTCATATTGGCCTGCACGTATGTTTCTGTGTATAAGATTTGGTGAGGTGGAGGTTTCCGGTACATTTCGGTGCTCAGAGGAGGATCAGGATGCAAGGTTGGCAGCGTATTGTACAGTCCCTGGTTGCAGGATGCAGGTAAACACTCTGTGTCCTGTTGTCTCAGGGGAGCATCTGTGCGGTCAGGAAGGATTGTGGGAGCAGGGGAAGCAATGTATTGGCTTTGTACATAGTCTCTAGTACGCTTAAGAGGGTCTTCAGCATCAAAATCACTTAAACTGATGCTGTCTCTTTGGCTCCCACTGATGGCTTGTTCCAGGACCTTTAACCTTGCTATGGCTATGGTGTGTTCGCATTCCTTCTCTAGGGCCTCTATTTTCATCTCAGTTTTCTTTTGAGCGAAGGCAGCTTGTATTTTAGTGGCCTCGGCTTCTGCACGTGCTTTTACGAGCTGTTCGCTGAAGATTGAGGATTTTGAAGAGCGTGACTTAGATGATCGCTTTGACTACCTGGCTGAGCCAGAAATACTAGATGACATCTCGGCTATTAGCACGATTCTTGCCTCTGTCTTGGCTTTTATATCATGCATCATGCTTTCTCTCTGAGAGTTAAGTTGTTGGAAAGCTTGTAGCTCTTTGCAGAGAACTGACGGGTTAAGTTTCTGTAACACTGAGATGTACTGATCTGCTGTTTCTGCATACCGTTGATAATCTGAACACAGTTGTGCAAGGGTTCCCTCTGGTGGTCGTTCAAGAGAAGCAGGCTGAGACAGGCTGTCAATGTGACTCAGCAGTTTTTCCATAGCTCCGCTATAGCACGGAGAAGATCATGTTTACTGGATTCTAGATTCTCTCTTGCTTTCCATGTGGGCTTTGTGGGACGTCTAGCCTTCTCACTAGATGGTGGATCAAGTTCTATGCACTCTTCCTCTAACAATGGGTCTGGCAGAGACCGTGTAGTCATTCCTTCAGCCATCCTGATTCACAGGGAGAAGGGGAGCTGTATAGTCTCTTATATGCTGAGAGCAGGTGCTCTGCAGGAAGTTCTGAAGCTTTATAGATGCTGGGAAGGCTTTACAGATGAATCTGGTAAGTCTTTTTTACTTTTCTGTCCCCGGGGCCTGTGGCTGCAAATATGGCTCTGTGAGATGCTGGATCTCTTCACCTTACTTACAATTAGTGATGGTTGCAGATAGCTCAACTCAGCTGCCGGCACACATGTTATGAAGAATCCAGAAGAGACTTTGATTTCTTTAAGAATTCTTGTTGCATGCATACACAGCAGCAGGTAAAAAAGACTTTCCTCAGACAAGCTGAAAGCACATGTGCCTCTAATGAAGCCAAGATAGAGACTTAAGGTACTGTCACACTAAGCGATATCGCTAGCAATATTGCTATAACTTGTGACGTTATAGCGATATTGCTAGCGATATCGCTGTGTGTGATACTTACCTACAACCCGCTCCCGGGCTGGTTATCGCTGACCGGGCGAGAACGTCCTGGACTGTTTCTCGTCGTCAGCTTCCTGCTGGGCTTCCTGTGGAGAGACAAGCGACGAGCGTGGAGCCGGGCGGGAGGACGCAGGATCGCCTAGTGTGACAGGTAAGTAGCGACCCCCGTCCCCTGCGATGTCGCTTTTGAGATCTGCCTGTGTGGCAGCTCACTAGCGACCACTTAGCGATGCACCAGCGATCCTGACCGCGTCATATCGCTGGTCGGGATCTCTGGTGCGTCGCTAAGTGTGACAGTACCTTTAGACACAGGGAGAAGAAGAAAGAAGTAACTTCACATCTACAGTCATGGCCAAAAGTTTTGAGAATGACACAAATATTATATTTTCACATGATCTGCTGCCCTCTGGTTATTATGTGTGTTTGTCAGATGTTTTTATCACATACAGAAATATAATTGCAATCATATTATGAGTAACAAAAGGTTATATTGACAGTTAGAATGAGTTAATGCAGCAAGTCAATATTTGCAGTGTTGACCCTTCTTCTTCAGGACCTCAGCAATTCTCCCTGGCATGCTCTCAATCAACTTCTGGATCAAATCCTGACTGATAGCAGTCCATTCTTGCAAAATCAATGCTTTTATTTTGTCTGAATTTGAAGGTTTTTGTTTGTCCACCCGTCTCTTGATGACTGACCACAAGTTCTCAATGGGATTAAGATCTGGGGAGTTTCCAGGCCATGGTCCCAAAATCTCTATGTTTTGTTCCCTGAGCCATTTAGTTATCACCTTTGCTTTATGGCAAGGTGCTCCATCATGTTGAAAAAGGCATTGTTGATCGCCAAACTGCTCTTGGACGGTTGGGAGAAGTTGCTCTTGGAGGACATTCTGGTACCATTCTTTATTCATGGCTGTGTTTTTAGGCAAGACTGAGAGAGAGCCCATTCCCTTGGCTGAGAAGCAACCCCACACATGAATGGTTTCAGGATACTTGACAGTTGGCATGAGACAAGACTGGTGGTAATGCTCACCTGGTCTTCTCCGAATAAGCCGTTTTCCAGATGTCCCAAACAATCGAAAAGGGGATTCATCAGAGAAAATGACTTTACCCCAGTGTTCAGCAGTCCACTCCCTGTACCTCTTGCAGAATATCAGTCTGTCCATGATGTTTTTTCTGGAGAGAAGTGGCTTCTTTGCTGCCCTCCTTGAGACCAGGCCTTACTCCAAGAGTCTCCGCCTCACAGTGCGTGCAGATGCACTCACACCTGCCTGCTGCCATTCCTGAGCAAGCTCTGCACTGCTGGTAGCCCGATCCCGCAGCCGAAACACTTTTAAGAGACGGTCCTGGCGCTTGCTGGTCTTTCTTGGGCGCCCTGGAGCCTTTTTGGCAACAAGGGAACCTCTCTCCTTGAAGTTCTTGATGATGCGATAGATTGTTGACTGAGGTGCAATCTTTCTAGCTGCGATACTCTTCCTGTAAGGCCATTTTTGTGCAGTGCAATGATGACTGCACGTGTTTCTTTAGAGATAACCATGGTTAACAGAAGAGAAACAATGATGCCAAGCACCAGCCTCCTTTTAAAGTGTCCAGTGGTGTCATTCTTACTTAATCATGACAGATTGATCTCCAGCCCTGTCCTCATCAACACCCACACCTGTGTTAATGGAGCAATCACTGAAACGATGTTAGCTGGTCCTTTTAAGGCAGGGCTGCAATGATGTTGAAATGTGTTTTGGGGATAAAGTTAATTTTCTAGGTAAATATTTTTTTTTAAACCAGTTATTTTTATTTAGGTTTCAAAAGATTTTAAACAATAAACAGTGGATATCAATATACATGTAACAATTCACATATCTTGTAGTAATACAATCAAAGCCATCCCCCCCTCCCCCCTCCCCCAATACTCCTTATGCCGGGTATACTTGAGAGTCTTAGCAATCATATCACCGCCATCCAGGCGGACCATATTTTTTCGAAAGTGCTTTCACCATGCCTTCGCCTGTAAATGCTTTCCTCTAAATGCATTACCGTACGTGTCTGAGCAATAAATTCCCTCCTAGTGGGGGGTTCCGAATCCTTCCATTTTCGTGCTATTAGTTTGCGTGCCACATACAGCAACCTCGCTATTGCCACTTTGTAATGTTCTGAGACAGGTATCCCATCCACCTCCCCCAAAACACACAGCACTGGATTCCTGTCGAGCGTACATGCATAAGCTCTCTCAATTTTGTTGATAACGACCAGCCAGTATGCCACCAGCCGCGGACACGACCATAACATATGTAACAGTCCGGCCTGGTCTGTGCCACATCTAGGGCAGCTAGAGTCTCCCCTCAAGCCCGCCTTGAATAGGACCAGCGGTGTTTTGTATGTTCTATGTATTACATATAATTGGGAGAGCCGTGCCTGCTCGCTTAGAGAGATCTTCGGGACATATTCAAGAATAGTCTCCCATTGTTCTGTTGTGAGGGTACCCACCTCCCTCTCCCATTTACTCTTTGCAGTGAGGTGATTGTCCCCCAGATAGGAGTGTAGTAGATCATGATATATGCTCGTCCCTCCTTTCATACACACAAATTCTAGTACAATGTCGCCCTGAACCGTCATGGCTCCCAATCTACACTGTGCCCTCCAAGCATGTCGAAGCATATAGTATTGAAACCCCCATACCGAAGGCAAATCAAATTCCTCTCTCAATGTCTCAAAGGTCTTCAGGTCCGTTCCACTCTGCAGCTGGCACACATATCTTACTCCTTTCGCCTTCCAATTGCCCATTTGACGCAGCTTATTAAGTTCCGGCAGATGCTCATTTTCCCACACCGGTGAGTACCTAGTCAGCTCATCCACCCCTCTGATCCTTTTAATGGTGTCCCATACCTTCTGAATCATGCCTATGGTAGGATATGGTGCTCCCAGTTTCTTAAAGGTACCATCCTCTAGACCCTGGATAAGTGGGCGTCTCCCCGTCACATGTACCAGCACCCGGTGAGCTGCTCCTCCACAATCAAGCTCTCTCCTTCCCCTGACATGCTGGCCCTGTACTGCCAAGAAATAGACCCATGGATTTGGTGCGGCCAGTCCTCCCTCTTCCTTTCCTTTTTGCAGAGTTCCAAATTTAATCCGTGTCTGCTTCTTGCCCCATATCAAGGATCTGAAGATAGAATCAATGCCCCGAAACCGTTTTTTTGGTAGCCATATCGGCGAATTGTGCAAAACGTACATTAGTTGTGGCATAAGGACCATCTTAATCAGGTTAGTTCTACCCATTACCGTTAAAGCCAATTTGCACCATGCACCTATTTTCCCTTTAAATTTCTCTAGCAGAGGAACCAAATTCAGATCCGTGAATCGGGACAGTGGAAGAGCTACCCATATCCCTAGGTATTTAAACTGTGAAACTAGCTAGAGTTGTTTCCCCCTCTCATCTATCTCCTCCGCTTCTATTGCTCTATCCACAGCCATGACATAAGACTTGTGCCAATTTATCTCCAGTCCTGAAATGCTGCCAAATTGTTTAATTACATCCATCGCGCACCCCAGTGTCTCCTGCACTTTCCAAAAACAACAGGATGTCGTCGGCATACAATGATATTTTTTCTTCCAGCTTCCCAAATTTAAATCCGACCACTCCCCTCTCAGCTCTAATCTTGGCCGCCAGGGGCTCCACTGCCACCGCGAACAATAGCGGGGACAGCGGACACCCCTGCCTTGTGCCCCTATGCAAGTCAAACATCCCGGACTGTTCTCCATTCACCTTAACTACCGCCTTTGGGGATGAGTACAATAACTTCACCCAGGCCATGAACGCGGGGCCGAATCCCATCAGTTCCATGATTTTCCATAAGTATTGCCATTCCACGCTATCAAATGCTTTCCTAGCATCCAATGACATCACTATTCTCCTGCCACCATTATCAGCAGGCAGTTGCATATTAAGAAATAATCTTCTTAAGTTAACAGCCGTGGAGCGGTTAGGCATAAAGCCCGACTGGTCCTCGTGTATAATGGTATGCGCAACCTCGGTGAGCCGGGTGGCCAGGATCTTAGCGAGTATTTTGACATCCGTTGTCAACAACGAAATGGGCCTGTACGACTCCGCATCCATGGGATCTTTTCCCTCCTTCGGCAGAACCACTATCACTGCTTCCTCCATTGATCTCGGCAGTGCCCCCGTCACTAAAGCCTCATCAAACACAGATTTCAATTTCGGAGCCAGCAGTTCCACTAACTCCCTGTACACCTCCCCAGGTAGACCATCAGCTCCCGGTGATTTGTTATTGGGCATAGACAGTATTGCACATTCCACCTCCTTCACACTCACAGGTTCTTCCAACCTCAACCTATCTTCCTCAGACAATTTAGGTAGTGAAATGCCTTCCAAAAATTTCTCCACATCCCCCTCTGTGTCCCATGCTCTCGAAGTGTACAGTGCCATGTAATATGCCTTGAAGACCTCCAGTATGTCCTTTGTGTCTGTCAGAGTCGCCCCTGTTTGATCTCTCAGTTTATACACCCTGGAAGACTCCCTTTGTGCCGCAGATATCACCGCCAACAAGTGACCTACTCTCTCTCCTTCTTCAAAGAATTGAGCTTGCTGAAATGCCCTTTTCCTCTCAGCTTGCATCATGTGCAGTTTATCAACTGCCTCCTGAGCCAATTTTAGTCTATTGTGAGCTTCACTCATTGGCGCCAAAATCATGTCTGCCTCCGCTCTTGTCAGGTCATCCTTTATTTGTTGATCTGCCAATTTAGTTTTGGTCTTACACCTCGCAATCTCACTTATAAAAAGTCCCCTCATAAATGCCTTCATGGCATCCCATACCGTTGTGGCCTCAGTACTCCCTTCGTTCATTTGGAAGAAGTGCTCTAGCTCTTTGGTTATGCCACCCATGTCCACCACTTTAAGCCACGTCGGGTGTAGACGCCAACCTCCCCTCTGACCCCGAGCAGATCTCACCAGAAGCGTGACCACCATAGGACCATGATCCGAGAGAGTCCTCTGTAGGTATTCCACCTCCCCCACCATCCCGTCCATAGCGGTATCCCCCAAAGCCAGGTCTATCCTCGACAGTGTTCCATGTGTTGCCGAATGACATGAAAAAGTCCTCTTACCCTCATTTCGTACTCTCCACAGATCTACCAGCCCAAGTTCCCCTACATACTTGCCAAAGGCAGTCATCCTGTCCTGTCCAGCTTCCGTACCTGCCGGTCGTACTTTATCCCAAAAATCATTCATAGTGTTATTAACATCTCCCATAATCAACAATGGAGTCTCCCCCCATCTGCCCGTCAGTTCCAGTACTGCTTGTAGTTTCTTTTTAGAGTAAGGTGGAGGGATATATAAAGCCACTAAAATCATTTTGTGTCCGAACAATCTGCAAGCAATCCATACATACTGCCCTTCACTGTCTACATGCACTTCCAGCTCTTCATAATGTGTGTTTTTGTGTATTAGGACTGACACCCCCCTGGAGTACGAGGAATAAGTAGAATGATATGTCTTTAGCATCCAGGCTCTTGACAACCAGTGCATAGTGTCTCTAGTGAGATGTGTCTCCTGCAAGCACGCGATCATAGGTTCACAGGATTTGATATGATTCAGAACAGCCGCCCTCTTAACCTTATCAGATATACCACGTACATTCCAACTTAACATCCGAACAGTACGGTTACTCATTGTGCATTAGAAAGAACAATCCATCATCATCAAGTAATATCATTACATTGTGGTCCCAATCATACCCGGTCAAACCGCATGAAAACCCCCATCTCCCTACAAATCCACCCCACCCACCTCCCCCCATCCCTCTCCGCTTCCCCTCCCCCCACCCTTCCCCTTTTGCACTTGTCACTCTCTCCCCAACGTGAGAGTGGGAGCTCAAAGAACCTGAGCAACTTCTCAGTATTCCGCACTTCAACATGCGTCGTGTCCTCCTCCATCATTGGCAGCCTCTCCGCCATATTGTCAACAGTATGCATAGTCCCGAACCATTAGTTAAACAATTAACCATAATACGTAGATCCCAGTGGGGAGTTCTCCCCCTCCTCTGCGCTCCTATTTCGCAGAGTAAAGCAGCGCCACAACCCTGTCCAGTGATCAGTCTAGCAGGGTCATGTGGTCATATTGCCATTATCTTCTCTCAATTTGCTCCGGTTGCGCTCCAACCACGAAGCAGCCTCAACCGGTGACGGGAAAAAAATGACCTTTCCAAAAGCTTCCACTCTTAATTTAGCAGGATAAATTGTAGAGTATTTCAAATGCAAAGAGCGGAGCTGTTTCTTCACTTCGCCATACCGCAGTCGCAACTTTTGCACCTCGGCTGAGTAATCCGGGTATATTTCGATTCGTTTGCCCTCCAGGTTAAGATCTGTCAACTTTGCAGCCTTTCGTAAGATAGTGTCCCTGTCTCTGCAATTCAGGATTCTGGCTAGCATCGTGCGAGGTCCATCTCCCGGCACTGGGGGTCTCATGGGTACGCGATGGGCACGCTCCACCGCAAACACTCTCGACAAGTTATCAGCACCAAACTTGTCCAGCAGCCAGGTTTCAATAAAGGTTGTGGGGTCAGCACCCTCAACTCTCTCAGGGATGCCCACAATGCGCAAATTGTTCCTACGTGACCGGTTCTCCAGGTCATCATTTTTATTGGCTACTACCGTGATCCTCTGAGTGTGCTGTTGTTGTGTCTTTTGCACTGAGGTTAAGTGATCTTCTGTTACACCAACTCTGTCCTCCACCTCAGTTAATCTGGCTGTAACTTTCTGCATAGATGTTTTTATGGCTCCCATTTCTTCTTTCAGGCAATTCACTTGCTTTGTTAGAGCAGTTAAGGCAGTCTTGCAGTATAAGACAGCTTGGAATACATCCCGCAGGGTGGGCTCTGCTACATCTGCACTTTCAGCTAACTGCACAGTGTCACCATCCCCCTCTTCCTCCTGCTCCAGCTCTGCATTCAGCACAGGCATCTCCTCATCGTCTTCCTCCTCATCTCTGTGCTTCTCACTCTCTCCATTTCCTTCTTCATCTGTCTCTATGCCCTTCACATACCTGTTCAGCCGGGCTGAGACTTCCAGCCTCTGTGCAAAGGCTGTGTTTCTTCTTCCCACCTCCTCCTCTCTCTCAGCACCATCTTGGACTGAGGCACTGCTGCAGGCTCCGACATCTTTCTGCCTTTTGCGGCCCATGTCTGTCTCTCTGAGTCTGGCAGAAGCTCACCCCTGACTCCTGGGACCTTCAGACATCTGATCCTGGTAAAGGAATTAGCTGGTTCGGGCTCTGTGCAGGATAATTGAGGCTAATGGTGGCAGAGAAGCACAGCCACCCGACTTCTCACATCAAGAGCTAGGCCCCGCCCCCTTTCTAGGCAAATATTGACTTTGCAAGTAATTGCTGTTAAGCTGATCACTCTTTATAACATTCTGGAGTATATGCAAATTGCCATTAGAAAAAATGAAGCAGTAGAATTTGTAAAAATTAATATTTGTGTCATTCTCAAAACTTTTGGCCATGACTGTAGAAGAGGGAGACAGAGAGACAGAAGGGACAAACTTGATGGAAAGGGAGGATTTCAGCTATGCAAAACACAGGAACACATAGCAACAATAAACAATATGAGAGACTGCAAAACAGCATGTAAAATGTACAGGACAGTCTGTAAAATGTCTCATTCATGAGACATAACAATAACAGTGCCAAAAAGAGTGCAAATACCAGGGGAGACCACCCTACAAGTGGCAGCCAAGACTATACCCCTATGACATTGCTCCAAAGCAGTATATTCTGCAATGTCAATATTTCAGTTACAGTATCACCCTAGAAGTACCAACAGCAGCTGACGCAGAATTTTGCTTTTCCTTTGCAACAGTATCAGCCTGTATGCACCATAAGAACTCCACTTATCCAGTGTCCCCATAATTGTATAAGCTTTGTCATATTTCCAGTACCATAGTGGCAGCACGACAGTACCAACAATTGCCCCTGTTTTGAGTACCCTTACGGCAGTGCCATGGATCCACATTACCAACCAAGAACCCACCACACAATCTCCCATAACTAAGGCAGCTAAAGTAGCACAGTTGCAAGCAAAATGTCCCCATCACAATCTTGACATAACAGTGCCAATTTTAGAAGGAAATTAATTTTCACGTTTGGTGATTTTTCCAATCAAGAGTAAATTTCCATTATCTGTGTGTTTTGGAACCCGAAGCAACATAATTAAGAAATAACAATCACACGTCGAGCGCTGCCAGGACCGGTTCTGGTATCTCACCACATTTATGTCCGCAATAACCTGCACCAACAAAGGACTTATTCAGAGCCGGGTGTGAAAAATTACAAGTGGCTAATAAGTCATCCTCGGAGCTGACGATCAATGATTGCCATTCATTTACTGCATCCGATGCACTAATGTCTTTGTTTATCAGAGGATGAATATTCCCACAACCCGCGTGCCATCAGCAGGTATGCCGCACGCTTGCAGACAGTTATGACTACATAAATTCTGGGCTATAAATCACTAATCTTCCAATATAATCAATAAAATCTCAAGATAAAGTCCCCATAACAGTTTGTTTAAGGGGCAGCCAGCTTTCCCAGATCCCTTAGGGGTTTCTTCAACCCTACCATATTTTATGGGATCGTCTGATTAAAGAGGCCGTGGTGCTCTGAATATACAAGTTACAGCACCACATGTTTAGTAAGTGGCTGCTCCAGATATTGAAGCTCAGTCATATTGGAGTGAATATTACTGAGCTGCAATACCATTAGCAGCCACCACCAAACGTGTGGCACTGTGACTTTTAAACAATGAGAAAAAGCCATGACTCGGGATCTGTGTAAGTTTCGGGGCCACCCCTTTGGTAATCATGTCCACTAATGGACATGTAGTTCTCATCTACTGAAATGGAGTGATGACACCATTTACATACCGCCCAATTTTGAAAGACAATAATGAAGTGCACTTATTGTGCCACATGTGTTGCAGAAATTTTTTTTTACAACTCACCCACACCTCTAACTCTGCCCACTTCTTTGTGCGCAACCACTCATAAATATTGATACCCCATAATTCTCCCGCATTGTTTGATTCCCATTTCATGGCCCCCATGCAGTATTATGCCCCCACTGTGACAACAAATTATGTTGGCTCTAGTTCTCCCACACAGTAGTATGAAGCCACCACGGTGCCTCCCACACATCATGATACTCCAGTGCTTTCCGATAGCGTATGATGCCCACCAACGATGCTCCACAGTACACATCACCCACGCACAGTACATTGCCCCTTTCTTCCCCTCCAACCCTATAACAAAGGCTCCCCTAGTCCCTTTTATATCCGAAGAAAGGAGATGTTCTTTGCTACATGCTGGGTCTGTTTCCAGAGCAGTAGGTGAGATGTGGTGACCCCAAAATGCCTTCCGTGCTGAGACTCAGAAGACGCAAGTGGATGGTGGAGAGAAGAGCTGATGGCTCCCTGATCCACCACCACGTTAAATTGTAATTGTGCCCTAAAGAGGCAGAAACAGTGGAAGGCGAGACATGCCCTCAAATCCCGGACTGCCCTGCCGACTCCAGGATGGTTGGGAGGCATACAGTTTATCATGATCCATGAATAAAATACCAGAACCACATTGAACATAAACTGCAAAATCCTGAATTTTCCAGTACTGTTTTGAATTTTTAGAAACAATCTTGTCAAATTTAGACATGTCCTGGGCAGATATTTATGAAGACCTCACCCAGAAGTGAGTTTTTTGGTGTGAATTTGGAGTTGTTCCTCGGGCAAAGCCTCAAGGTCCCTATTTTACCAACTGACTCATTATCCCCACATTAAATGCTGGAACCGCAGTGAAGACTGACGCAGACAAAGTGGTAGAGTAGAAGGATCAGAGGGGAAGTGTGCACAGAACCAATGTTTCAGCTTCACACCGTATATGTGCCAGGGCTTATCTATATGGCAGACATTATAAACCATTGGATCTCTGTGTAATTGACTTTGCTCTAAAATTGACTTTACACCTGAGGGCGTGTGTACTTTTGCAAAGCTTTCATAATGGTTATAACCATTGGTTTATTATAGCCCTGCCGATGCTTATCATTACGAGCTTTTCCCGGTGTTTGCTCAGTTCTTATTATTGGACGTCCTTGTATAACCAAATATGTGTTCTGTAACTTGGTATCTCGGTCAATAATCTACGCCCCTTATCTCTATCCCTTTATTACCCTGCTCATTCAAATTATTGTCTGCCAGGACTCCTAGTGAAAGAAGAGTCATTGGTGGAAATTAGAGAAAAAAGTAGCACAATATGGAAGGATTATATGCTAACCCGTTCAAAGGCTTATAAAAGCGATAATCCAGCCATACGCTTTATCTCCACTTATAACCATCAGTGGGAGACAATGCGGAAAATCTTGAGTAGACATTGGCCGTTCCTGACAACTGAACCCACACTCTCCAAGTACCTCTCCAATTCCCCCCTAATGACGGCCAGAGACATACTTGTCAGGAGCCACTACGTTAGCAAACCCAAACATTTTTTTTGGTGCAGGAAAGCAAAAATGTTTTTTTTTACCCTGTGTGATTGCTTGGCGAGCAGGAATATTACCCGGTCTACATCTTTTACCTCTTCTGATCAAAGGGCATACAAGATCATACATTTTGTGTAGTACTGACCATGTCATATACTATGCAATGTGTACCTGTGATCTTGTATATACTGGCGTGACCTCACATGAGCTACGGATATGTGTCTTTGAGCACACGAGAGATATCATGACTGCACAGGACGTGGCAGATATTACACTCCATTTTAGACTGTACCACAATTGCAACTCCAAAGATCAAAAAGTTAGGGGGATAGATATATTATGTAGTGGAATTCGGGGTGGAGATTTGAAGCGTAAGCTGGCTCAGCTAGAATGCCGCTAGATCACCACACTTGGTACTATGACACCATTAGGGTTTAATAAGCAAATTAGTTTTGCTTCATTTTTGTAAATAGATTCCCTGTATTAGATTACTGTGAGTTCCGGATTCCTTGACTCCGATTTTAACTGTGTGTGTTTTCTTTGTCTTTTTCTGGTATTCATTAAAGTACTCTTATGTTTAGTTTACTACATTTCCTGGATGATATTTAAGATTTTCATGGTGGAGCCTTCTCCTTAAAACACCCATATTGGGTCAGGACTAGTGTTGAGCTTTCCGATACCGCAAGTATCGGGTATCGGCCGATATTAGCTGTATCGGAATTCCGATACTGACTTCCGATACTTTTTTCGTATCGGATACCGGAATCGGAAGTTCC
Source organism: Dendrobates tinctorius (assembly GCF_039654945.1). Classification (NCBI taxonomy): domain Eukaryota; kingdom Metazoa; phylum Chordata; class Amphibia; order Anura; family Dendrobatidae; genus Dendrobates; species Dendrobates tinctorius. Next base: position 47,407,117 of record NW_027361696.1, on the reverse strand, counting down.
CATAAAGCTATCAGCCTGCTCGATTTGATTCAGCTAATGGGAATCCTCAGAAGTGTGGGCACATCCTGTTAGGCATGTTAACTATTGGCATGGCTGTGATTGGCTGCTGAAATGACGTCATCATGATGCACGGTCTGTGCGCATCATGATGCGCGGTCTGTGCCGACTGCGGGGGGTCTGTGCCGACTGCCGGTGGTCTGTACGGGCCTCTCGGGGGCCTGTGCCGGCTGCCGGTAGTCTGTACGGGCCTGCCGGGTGCCTGTGCCGGCTGCCGGTGGTCTGTGCGGGCCTCTCGGGGGTCTGTGCCGACTGACGGGTGCCTGTGCCGGCTGCCGGTGGTCTGTGCGGGCCTGCCGGGGGTCTGTGCGGGCTGCCGGGGGTCTGTACGGGCCTGCCGGGGGGCTTGTGCCGGCTGCTGGTGTCCTGTGTGGGCCTGCTGGGGGGCTTGTGTGTGTGCAGGCATCGTCCGATGTGATTGACACATTAGCCAATGATGGGACAGTAGTAGTCCCATCATCCGGCTAATGTGTTGAATGTAAAAAAAAAAAAAAACTTACTACATACATACAACATACATATAAATTACATACATACTACATACATGCTACATACATGCTACATACATACTACATTCATACAACATACATATATACTACATACATGCTACATACATACTACATGCATACATACTACATATATACTACATACATACAACATACATATATACTGCATAGATGCTACATACATGCTACATACATGCTACATATATACATACTACATACATACTATATACATACTACATACATACTACATATATACTACATTCATACAACATACATATATACTACATACATACTATATACATACTACATACATACTACATACATATATACTACATACATACAACATACATATATACTACATACATACTACATACATGCTACATACATACTACATATATACATACTACATACATACTATATACATACTACATACATACTACATACATACTACATTCATACAACATACATATATACTACATACATACTACATACATACTACATACATGCTACATATATACTACATTCATACAGCATACATACATACTACATACATGCTACATATATACTACATTCATACATACATACTACATACATGCTACATATATACTACATTCATACTACATACATACTACATACATACAACATGCTACAGACATACAACATACATACTACATACATGCTACATACATACTACATTCATACAACATACATATATACTACATACATACTACATACATGCTACATACATACTACATATATACATACTACATACATACTATATATATACTACATACATACTACATACATACATACTACATATATACTACATACATACAACATACATATATACTGCATACATACTACATACATGCTACATACATGCTACATATATACATACTATATACATACTGCATACATACTACATACATGCTACATATATACTACATTCATACAACATACATATATACTACATACATACTACATACATACAACATGCTACAGACATACAACATACATACATATTACATACATGCTACATACATGCTACATACATACTACATTCATACAACATACATATATACTACATACATACTACATACATGCTACATACATACTACATATATACATACTACATACATACTATATACATACTACATACATACTACATACATACATACTACATATATACTACATACATACAACATACATATATGCTGCATACATACTACATGCATGCTACATACATGCTACATATATACATACTACATACATACTATATACATACTGCATACATACTACATACATACTACATATATACTACATTCATACAACATACATATATACTACATACATACTACAAACATGCTACATACATACTACATACATACTATATACATACTACATACATACTACATACATATATACTACATACATACTACATACATACTACATACATGCTACATACACTCTACACATATACATACTACATATATACATACTACATACATACTACATACAGTTGTGGCCAAAAGTATTGACACCCCTGCAATTCTGTCAGATAATACTCAGTTTCTTCCTGAAAATGATTGCAAACACAAATTCTTTGGTATTATTATCTTCATTTAATTTGTCTTAAATGAAAAAACACAAAAAGAATTGTCCTAAAGCCAAATTGGATATAATTCCACACCAAACATAAAAAAGAGGGTGGACAAAAGTATTGGCACTGTTCGAAAAATCATGTGATGCTTCTCTAATTTGTGTAATTAACAGCACCTGTAACTTACCTGTGGCACCTAACAGGTGTTGGCAATAACTAAATCACACTTGCAGCCAGTTGACATGGATTAAAGTTGACTCAACCTCTGTCCTGTGCCCTTGTGTGTACCACATTGAGCATGGAGAAAAGAAAGAAGACCAAAGAACTGTCTGAGGACTTGAGAAACCAAATCGTGAGGAAGCATGAGCAATCTCAAGGCTACAAGTCCATCTCCAAAGACCTGAATGTTCCTGTGTCTACCGTGCGCAGTGTCATCAAGAATTTTAAAGCCCATGGCACTGTGGCTAACCTCCCTAGATGTGGACGGAAAAGAAAAATTGACAAGAGATTTCAACGCAAGATTGTGCGGATGTTGGATAAAGAACCTTGACTAACATCCAAACAAGTTCAAGCTGCCCTGCAGTCCGAGGGTACAACAGTGTCAACCCGTACTATCTGTCGGCATCTCAATGAAAAGGGACTGTATGGTAGGAGACCCAGGAAGACCCCAATTCTTACCCCGAGACATAAAAAAGCCAGGCTGGAGTTTGCCAAAACTTACCTGAAAAAGCGTAAAACGTCTTGGAAGAATGTTCTCTGGTCAGATGAGACAAAAGTAGAGCTTTTTGGGCAAAGGCATCAACATAGAGTTTACAGGAGAAAAAAGAGGCATTCAAAGAAAAAAACACGGTCCCTACAGTCAAACATGGCGGAGGTTCCCTGATGGTTTGGGGTTGCTTTGCTGCCTCTGGCACTGGACTGCTTGACCGTGTGCATGGCATTATGAAGTCAGAAGACTACCAACAAATTTTAATGTAGGGCCCAGTGTGAGAAAGCTGGGTCTCCCTCAGAGGTCATGGGTCTCCAGCAGGACAATGACCCAAAACACACTTCAAAAAGCACTAGAAAATGGTTTGAGAGAAAGCACTGGAGACTTCTAAGGTGGCCAGCAATGAGTCCAGACATGAATCCCATAGAACACCTGTGGAGAGATCTAAAAATGGCAGTTTGGAGAAGGCACCCTTCAAATATCAGGGACCTGGAGCAGTTTGCCAAAGAAGAATGGTCTAAAATTCCAGCAGAGCATTGTAAGAAACTCATTGATGGTTACCGGAAGCGGTTGGTCGCAGTTATTTTGGCTAAAGGTTGTGCAACCAAATATTAGGCTGAGGGTGCCGATACTTTTGTCTGGCCCATTTTTGGAGTTTTGTGTGAAATGATCAATGTTTTGCTTTTTGCTTCATTCTCTTTTGTGTTCTCTCATTTAAGACAAATTAAATGAAGATAATAATACCAAAGAATTTGTGTTTGCAATCATTTTCAGGAAGAAACTGAGTATTATCTGACAGAATTGCAGGGGTGTCAATACTTTTGGCCACAACTGTACATACTACATACATACTACATTCATACAACATACATATATACTACATACATACTACATACATGCTACATACATGCTACATATATACTACATCATACAACATACATACATACATACTACATACATGCTACATATATACTACATTCATACATACATACTACATACATGCTACATATATACTACATTCATGCAACATACATACATACTACATACATGCTACATACATACTACATACATACAACATGCAACAGACATACAACATACATACATACTACATAATGCATACATACAACATACATACATTCATACAATACATACATACTACATACATACTACATACAATACATTCATACATTCATACAATACATACATAGACATACAGTACATAAAACACAGAGTACATACTCACCAATACTTGTCACATTGATCCCCGAAGCCAGTGTCATATAAGGAAAAATATGAAAATAGCAAACAAGCCATATACTCCCTGATCCGCAGAAATCCATGCGTGTCCCACGCCGATCTCCCGTGAAGAGCAGCAGCATCAGCTGATGCGACTGCTCTCTAGGGGCTCAAGGAATCCAGTGTCGGGAGGTAGGTATCCTTCCGCACTGTATTACTCCGCCACTGTAAAAAAAATAGTCCCTAGTCTCACTTTTGGCATTGCTGTGTGAAAAAGTTCCCACTCAGCATTTGCCATAAAGTGAGACCAGGGACTATTTTTTTACAGTGGCGGAGGAATACAGTGCGGAAGGATACCTACCTTCCGACACTGGTTTCCTGAGCCCCGTAGAGAGCAGTCGCATCAGCTGATGCTGCTGCTCTCCACGGAAGATCGGCGTGGGACACTCACTCGTGGATTTCTGCGGATCATGGAGTATTTGGTGGTTTGTTATTTTCGTATTTTTCCTTATATGACACTGGCTTCGGGGATCAAAGTGACAAGTAATGGTGAGTATGTACTCTGTGTTATATGTACTGTATGTCTATGTATGCATTGTATGAATGTATTGTATGCAGTATGTATGTTGTATGTCTGTAGCATGTTGTATGTATGTAGTATATATGTATGTTGTATGAATGTAGTATATATGTAGTATGTATGTACTATGTATGTATGTTGTGTGTAGTATATATGTTGTATGAATGTAGTATATATGAAGCATGTATGTAGTATGTATGTATGTTGCATGAATGTAGTATATATGTAGCATGTATGTAGTATATATGTATGTTGTATATATGTAGCATGTATGTATGTATGTTGTATGAATGTTGTATATATGTAGTATGTATGTAGCATGTATGTAGTATGTATATATGTAGTATGTATGTTGTATGTATGTAGTATACATGTATGTTGTATGAATGTAGTATGTATGTAGTATGTATGTAGTATGTATATATGTAGTATGTATATATGTAGTATGTATGTAGTATGTATATATGTAGTATGTATGTAGTATGTATGTAGTATGTATGTATGTAGTATGTATGTAGTATGCATGTAGTATATATGTAGTATGTATGTATGTAGTATGTATGTATGTAGTATGTATGTAGTATGTATGTAGTATGTATGTATGTAGTATGTATGTAGTATGTATGTATGTATGTAGTATGTATGTAGTATGTTTTTTTTTGTTTTGTTTTTTACATTCAACACATTAGCTGGATGATGGGACTACTACTGTCCCATCATTGGCTAATGTGTCAATCACTGTCAGTGTAGCAGGCATCACCCGATGGGACTTGTAGTCCCATCGGACGATGCCTGCACACACAAAAGACCCCCGGCAGACCTGTACAGACCACCGACAGCCGGCACAGGCCCCCGAGAGGCCCATACAGACCACCGGCAGGCCGGCACAGGCCCCCGAGAGGCCCATACAGACCACTGGCAGCCGGCACAGGCCCCCGGCAGGCCGGCACAGGCCCCCGAGAGGCCCATACAGACCACCGACAGCCGCACAGGCCCTCGACAGGCCGGCACAGGCCCCCGAGAGGCCCATACAGACCACCGGCAGCCGGCACAGGCCCCCGGCAGGCCGGCACAGGCCCCCGAGAGGCCCATACAGACCACCGGTAGCCGGCACAGGCCCCCGGCAGGCCGGCACAGGCCCCCGGCAGGCCGGCACAGGCCCCCGAGAGGCCCATACAGACCACCGACAGCCGCACAGGCCCCCGACTGGCCGGCACAGGCCCCCAAGAGGCCCGTACAGACCACCGAGAGGCCCACACAGACCCCGCCTGCACACACAGACGCACAGTGTCCGCCCACGCACCGCCCACACTCTTCCCCCCTCCCGAACAGGCTGTACAAGGCAAGAGAGGTGTTTTTTCAATTCCGATATTTCTGTCCCATTGACTTGAATGGGACTTCCGGGATCGGAATCGGCGATACCCGATACTTTTTTTAGATCGGCCGATCCATTCCGATACGATATTTTTCAGTATCGGCTGGTATCGCTCAACACTAGTCAGGACAATATACATTATGGAAACTTTCCCTCCTAAGAAACTTTTAATTGGACAGATATGCTACTCTATGTGGATGACATTATTTTTATGCTGAGGACATATCTTATTGGGTATTGGGTATTAGCAATTGATACAATATTGGGGACTATATTTGTCTTTTTGCAAAACAGCACTGGACCAGTGACACCCTCCATAAATCCTATGGTCTCTGCTTTTGCTATTCGTTCTTAGCAATATAGCTATATAACAATAGACATAGGATTATGTATACTTGTCATTGTGAGTATACAGTGCTGTCTCTTTTATGGTATTAGATTACCTCTTTTGATATGCACAGATACAATTTCTTATACATAGCACTTTATATCATGTCACTGTCACTTGTATTTTTCCCTCTTTTTTGTTGATAATACAGATTCTGTTAACAACATAGCAAACAAGGCAGCCCATGACCAGACAGGCCCTTCTGGCATTTGCCAGAATTGCCAGATGGCCAGTCCTGCCCTGCCACCAACAGTGTGTGCCAACCATGTGAAGACTTACAGAAAACGTTTGACCTCTGTCATTGATATATAACAAAATATTGAGATGAACTTTGTTTAATGACCAAATACTTATTTTCCACCACAATTTGCAAAATAAATCTTGCCAAATCAGACAAGGTGATTTTCTGGATTTGTTTTCTCATTTTGACTCTCATAGTTGTGGTCTACCTATGATGTCAATTACAGGCCTCTCACATCTTTTTAAGTGGGAGAACTTGCACAATTGGGGGCTGACCGAATACTTTTTATCCCCACTGTATGTATGTGGATTTACAAGAGATGAATTAGCCTTGTTGGATCCAGTCCTCTACTGATCGCAGTTCAATGTTCTTTTCTTTTCATTGCTTCAGTATACACTTGTCACTTTAATAGATTTATATGTTATTCTTTCTATGATCCATGCAGATAGTCATCTTTGGATATGATTAAGCTTTATCAACATTATACCATCTGATTAAAGCAGTTTTGCCCCAATGTATCAGCATCTACATGTTATGTTTTGACCTTCTTAAAAGTGGAGTCCGGAATGTGAGCATGCTCGGGGGGCTCATCTGTCATTGACGCTGCTGATGGTGCTCGACGATGACGCATGCGGGTTATTGACGTCACTGAGGATTTCCCACAGACTGACTGTACCGCTACGAGGGCCCAAGGCATCGCCGCTAATGGCTTGGGCATCCAGTATACATGGGCCATAATCATCCCCACTCCCGATACAGCTGTTCCTCAGCGCCCTCCTCCATTGTGGGTGAGGATTTACACCTGAATCGGCTCCTACATAAAGAGGATCTTACACACAGAGAATCACAGCCACCCTGAGGAATCTCACGTGAAACGCGCACTGAGGCTGCTGTCAGCTGTTCATTTGTCGCACAGGGTACCATGGGTGAGATAGCCTTTTCATATACTTACCTTCATTATTTGCTCCCCCGTCTCTATATGCATCTTAATGTTGTTGTTTGATTTTGTAATCACCTAATAACCGCGATATGTATCTATTGCAACATTGTGCTATTTTATATATAGAGTATTTGGGAGGGTGTTCACTACAAATGAATGGTGTAATATATATATTGTGTCAGTATCCATGTAGCACCATCACCTACTTTGATCACAGTCACACATGTGACTTTATGTAGACAAACACCCTATTTTTGGACTTCTTTGCATCCATTTGGCTTGTTTTTGCTACCGAAACCTGCTATAATAAAGTATAATTGCAGCAATTTGATATTGTATGCCATCACCTTGAACTGTCTTTATCCATGTGTTTTGTGCCAGTATGTGTCATTTTGTATAATAAACTTTTATTCGTTTTAAACCAATTATATTTTGGATTTTTGACTCCCTGTCTCTTCATAGGATTTTGGATCTGATGGAGTTTCCATTGTAATTACTTGTTTTCTGGCCACTTACTGACACATGGTCATGTGCTGTTAACCTACGATCATATAATACTTATGGTTTGGAAGATATTTATACTCTCTAATGTGCTGCCTTTATCACAGAGAGTTCTACTGCCCCCTGCTGCCACTACTTAGTAGCAAGTAATGATTTTTATAGAACCAGGCACACAGTAGTGCATGCTGCAATTATCCATACAGTATGTACGAGGGTGAAGGTGGACTCTAGCCTCCCTCATATCTGCTATTCTGGTGCACTATGATGTTGTATTTGTCCTGCTAGAGGAAAAATGATAACCTATAAAATGTGTGTGTTTCCAGCATGCATACAGACGTATAGTCTGTGCACAGGTCTATGTTTTGTTTTGTTTTTTTGAGCTGTGCATTCTGTATTGTGCAGATGATTGCTCGCTCGTGTGATACTGCAGGAGCTTAGGAGTGATCAGTGTGACAGACAGGTGACATAAGGGCTGATTTACCTCCTCCCGGTGTCAGTTGTAGAGATCTATGTACATAGAAATCATAGGGCCCCATAGCAGAAGTCGTAGTTGGCCCCCACCAAAAAATAAACAAAAAAAATAATTAGTTTTCAGCAGTGGCACAGAAGAGCATATCTCACAACTTTGCAGCCCTTACAAAGTAACTTTCCTTGTTAGTGTTCCCTGGCATTAAGATATTCCTTTTATGACCTTCATAAAGTATGATGACAACAAAAGTGCCCCCAAATGCGGTATAATAACCCCATAGTGAATCCTGGCACAGCATCCTCTGATGCACAATTTGATGACCGTACATTACCTCACCAAGTATGATACCCCAACAGTGATCCCAATGCAGTATGATTGCCTGGACACAGCCCTCCACATGCTATAATGGCCCCCACACACTATTACGGCCCAACACAGCCCTCCACATGATATAATGACCTCCACACAACCCTTCACATGCTATAAAAGCCGCCACATAGCCCTCCACATGCTATAATATCCCCAACATAATCCTCCACATGCAATAGTGGCTGCCACATAGCCCTCAACAATCTATTATGGACCCCACATAACCCTCCACATGCTATAATGGCCACCACACAATGTAATTGGTCACCACATAGCCCTGCAAAGAGCATAATGGACTCCTATTGAGCTATATATGTTTTAAAATAAATAAATCTTCACATCTCCCTCGCTGCTCCAGTCTCCATAACAAATGGTCTGAAAACCTGCACTGCTCAGTAGAGCGGGTGCGACCTAGTTTAGATGTGCAGCGAGAATGATGGCGGAGGAATGCAGATACAGTTGAAAGTGAGATGCCTTGGTGAGGGGTGTTTATAGAAAAGAGTTTGGTTCTGTGACAGTCCTACGTGCATGTGATTGGCTGCCTCAAATAGATAAAAGTTGGGTGTCTCCAAATCCAGACCAGGGACTACTGTACCTAAATCAAGTTCCCAGCAGTAGGAATGACCTCAAGCAGGAGAGCCAAGACCTCAGCTTAAAAATTATAGGAGGCAAAAACCCAGGAGAGGAGCACTCTGAGACCAAGTGACTGGTGGCTGGGGCCCAAGTCAGACTCTAGGGCACATGGGTACACCGACAAGACAAAAAAAAAATAATAACAGTCCCTGTGCAAGAACCCTATATGGGTCCTTTGCAGTCCAATGCAAAAGAAAGGAGACAGGGAGCGCATATGAGAAGAACTTTGTGATCTAGGGAGCTGTGTAGCTAAATAGGCCAAAGGACCACTAACCTCAAGGGGTTGTGCACCTTGCACAACCCCGGTGAGAGTGAAGAGGTGAGGAGGATGGAGCTCCGTGCTTTGTGGCTCTTCCTGCTGTCGTCACAGGATCCGAAAATGTGACTGTGGGGAGACGTTGCTGGAGTCACGTGACTGCAGGTCTTTTGGCTGAGGAGAGTAGTTTACTGGGCCCAGAGCTGCTCCTGCTGCGTACCCTCACGAGGGGTATGGATAAAAAAAAAGAAAAAGTGCTGTCTTTAGAAGCGCTAGGGCAAAAGAAAAAGAAATAAATAGTTGAAGGCACAAACTTTTATTAAAATACTTTGCACTCCTCAATGCTTTTCGATAGCGACACAATATCTTCCTCAGGCGGTACCTTTGCAGTCCCATAGCTCATCGTAATGCACAATTCCTGCTGCTTTAGAAACAGAAATGGGCCTCCTTACCTCTTGGGCACCAATGACATGTTGGACCCAGCTCTAGGGAGACGTCGAGAGTTCAGAGAAAATGCCAGAGAGTTTGGGTTTAACAGAGACTCCAAAAGAGAGCTGGAACTGTGCCCTAAAGTAGTTTTTTTTAGGTTTTTAAAGATGCTGCTGTTAACTTGGCCTAAGAGTGAGCATCAAAGAGCAACCAGATCAGGAGCCAGGAATGCTAAGGCCTTAAACTGAGAGTGTCAGCGAGAGTGACCGGCGAGTCCAATATATTCAACTGCTGAGGTATGATGGCATGAGCTCAAACTAGGGTCTTAGCCACACATCCGAGTAAAAAAGACTGATTATTCTGATGAGAGTTTGGTTTTACCCCTCATACATGGAGAAGGTGGAGGTTTTTTATTTTTATTTTGTCAGTCCGCAAAAAAGAACTACAGATATCAGAATGTATTCCGAGTTTTTCATGGACTTGCATTGACAATTTTGAGCTGACACTTGCATCAAAGTCAGACATATCTCCCTGGCCCGCAAGGCATCATGGACATGTGAACGGCCCCTTAGCCCATCACAGGCATGAGCGCTATCCGTGAAAGCTATGTAGAGCACTCATACACTAATCTTGGATGGGTGACTGATCCCTAAAGAGGAGAGACTTTACATAATTAGGGCAAACGTTCTGCTATTTTCAATGCCCAAAGTAAAAAGTGCCTGTACATCGCAATGTCTTTATATAAAGCCACATTTAGGCTACTTTCACACATCAGGTTTTAGACGAAACCCGGATAAATTTTTTGGATATGTTCGGATGAAAATGGAGAATTTTGATTACTTGGTGGAGCGCATTCCACACCTCATAAGAAAATCGGACACCTATTGCCGCTTCTCTGTTTCACCCGCAGAGCGTCTGATGGTGACTTTAAGGTAAGCCACATTTATTGGATGTGCTCGCATCAGAGCACACTTTCACTGCAATCTTGTTGCAATCTTGTTAGAAATTTGTCAGGTCCAACCAGTGCCTGCTAACCATTCACGTGTTCTTACACGTGACCGTGACGTCACGCAGGGTCCTGCACTATCCAGGCATACCCTGTTGGTTTACTATCCAGACAAGCTGCCTAAATTACCGTCCTGCAAGGACGATTACGCGGCGGGTGGGCTATCTGTCATCGGCCGTGACAGAACCCACTGTGTCAGATTATCCATCGTTGCTCTTCAGACTTTGCTCCTGACAGCACGTTTACGTGCACTTTTCGCTGGAAGACAGCTTTGATCTCAGGATTTACGGCATCAGCAGTAACTACAAGTGATCGGAGACTCAGACATCTGTCTGCGGACTGGGACTTTTCAGCGCTATCATCATCATTGTAAAAAGGACCAAGTTACCTACATTTCTCACTCTTTTCAACCGCTACTATTCATGATCTCAGGTATGGCTCTATGCTTGTATTTATTAATGTCTATTTTGATGTGAACATTTAGCTCCTAAAACCACCAGCCCTGTCACTAGAGTTGAGCGAAACGGGTCGAAAAAATTCAAAAGTCGCCGACTTTTGGCAAAGTCGGGTTTCATGAAACGAAACCCGACCCTAGGATGAGGTCGGCCACGAGGTCGGCGACTTACGCGCCAAAGTCGCGTTTCAAAAGTTTGTTTTGCGCTCTTTTTCAGCCAATCAGGGTCCACGGACACTGTAGGCAACGTGATGACATAGGCACGGGTCACCACCATCTTTCAGAAGGGCATGCAAGTGATTGGCTTGCTTTGGTGGGCGTCACAGGGGGTATAAAAGGGCGTGCACGCCGACCGCCATCTTACTTCTGCCGATTTTAGTATAGGGAGAGGTTGCTGCTGATTCTGTAGGGAGAGCGTTAGGCAGGGAAGAAGACAAAAAAACTGCTTCTGCTGCTAGCGATTTGGCCTGCACAACACACCAGTCACTGTGTGTGCAGTGCAAGGGGAGGCTATATAGTAGTGTATCAGTGGTGTTGGTTGTTGGGCTGCCTTCTAAGGCTTCCTGACATTCCTGCATTGCTGTTTACCCACTGCTCCGCAAACTGCTTTTTTAAAAGCAATCCAATCTCCCTTATCCTCTAGTCACTTTTGTCACAGCTGTGCCATCGAGCCTGTCACATAGCGCTCAGATATCAGTGGGCCTCACACAATCCAAAAGTGTCCACTGTCCACAAGTGTGTGCAGAAATTCAAAATCTCCCTTATCCTCTAGTCACTTTTGTCACAGCTGTGCCATCGAGCCTGTCACATAGCGCTCAGATATCAGTGGGCCTCACACAATCCAAAAGTGTCCAGTGTCCACAAGTGTCTGCAGAAATTCAAAATCTCCCCTGTCCTATAGACACCTTGTACCTTGTTTTACATTACTATATAGTTTGTTGGATTTTGTCTACATTTCTACCAAAAATGAGGAAGGCTGGTGGAAGAGGCCGTGGAATTGGGCGGGGGTTGGCAGCTGGTAATGATGGTGTTGGTGGTGGATCTGATGGTAGTGGCAAGAGCAAAATAGGACCGAATGCAGGAGGTGCTGACCCTGCGTCATCGTCTGGCTACATAAGGCCTCGAACGCTTAGTTTTCTAGGAGTTGGCAAACCGCTTTTAAAGCCAGAGCATCAGGAAAAAGCTTTGTCTTACATTGCTGACTCAGCCTCCAGCTCTATCGCCTCCTCTTCTTCAGTTGTAAAAAGTAAAAGCACTGAGTCGTCATTGGAGGCTCATGTTCATGAACCACACCTTTCCTTGTGTCCTTCATCCCAACCAACATTGAAGGATGACGCAGGCCATACTACTGATTACTCCATGGAGCTGTTTTCACATACCATGCCTGGATTATCAAGTGAAATGGTGAATTACCCAGGCCAAGATGAATCTGACATGGAGTGCACTGATGCACAGCCGCTGATGGATGATTCTGCTGGTACATTCACTCAGAGCACTACATTGTCCTCGCAGTGTACAGAGCCAGATTCTGACCCTGATGAGACTCAGGTGCCCCTTCCCGCACACTATACCACCATACACGGTGACACAGAGGAAGGTGCACATGACATAGAAGAGGAGGTGATGGATGACCCAGTTGTTGACCCAGATTGGCATCCATTGGGGGAAGAGGGTGCTGCTTCCAATAGCTCAGATGAGGAGCATCCACAGCAGACATCGACATCGCAACAGCTGTTATCTGGCAGGCCCGGAGCACTCCAAAGACAGGTTCCAAACATCAAAAGAGTTGCTGGACAGCTTGTCCAGAGGGTCAAAAGATCACAGCGTGCTAGGCCGCAAAATGTCTGCCAAAGTAGGAAGAGTGCAGTGTGGCACTTTTTTGACCAAAATCCTCATGATCAGGCCAAGGTTATCTGTAAGAAGTGCGCAAAGACCTTTAGCCGAGGGAAAAATCTGAAAAATTTGAATACCAGTTGCATGCTTAGACATTTAACCAGCATGCACTTGCAAGCGTGGACACAACACCAAACCTCAAGTGCCACATGTGCAACTGATCACAACGAAGGTAGTCAGCAACGCTACATTGTTTCCCCCACTGTAAGCCCACCGGTTAGCACAGCAGCAAATGTTGAGGTGTCGTTGCAAGACCACAGCAGTCAGGGAATCCCACTGTTATATCAACAAAAGACTGATTCTAGGCCATCAGAAAGAACACCAACTCCATCACCATCATCAACCCTCTCTCAGTCCGCCCTGTCCACCGCTACTTCCACCATATGCAGCTCTCAAGTCCAGCTCACCCTCCCAGACACTATGAGTAGGTCAAGAAAGTACTCAGTCTCTCATCCGCGTACACTGGGTTTGAACGCCCACATTGCCAAACTAATCTCGTTTGAGATGATGCCCTTTCGGTTGGTGGAAAGCACAGCTTTCCGCAAACTCATGGCCTATGCAGTACCACGCTATGACCTACCCAGTCGCCACTTCTTCTCTCGCAAAGCCATCCCAGCCCTCCACCATCATGTGAAAGACCGCATTGTCCATGCACACAGTCAGTGAGCGGAAAGGTGCACCTCACAACTGATGCATGGTCCAGTCGGCATGGCCAGGGCCGTTACGTGTCCATCACTGAGCACTGGGTTAATGTGGTGGATGCAGGGTCCACAGGGGACAGCGGTGGTGGGACAGTGCTGCCTAGCCCACGGTATAGGAAACAGTTGGCTGTAGGCGTTCGACCCTCCTCCTCCTCCTCCTCCTCCAGAAGCGAAAGCTCGTCCACAAAGCGCAGTCGTACGAGCACTCCATCTGCAGCTGCCACTGTTGCACACGATGTGTCCCCCTATCGAGCAGCTAGTGGAAAGCTTCAGCAGGCTGTGTTGCAGATGATGTGTTTGGGCGACAGACACACCGCCGAGGTGCTGGCCGAGTACTAGAAGCGACAAACTGAGTCATGGCTGGGCAGTGTACATCTTGAGGCAGGCAAGGTAGTTAGTGATAACGGCCGTAATTTTGTGGCAGCCATAGCCCTTTCAAAACTCAGCCACATACCTTGCTTGGCTCACACCTTGAACCTGGTGGTGCAGTGTTTCCTCAAAAATTATCCGGAGTTAACAGCCCTGCTCCAGAAGGTGCGAAGACTGTGCGCGCACATCCGCCGGTCGCCTGTACACTCCGTTCGTATGCAGAAGCTGCAGCGATTGCTCCACCTTCCCAACCACCGCCTCATTATCGACATTGCAACAAGGTGGAACTCCACCCTGCACATGGTGGAGCGGCTGTGCGAGCAGAGGCAGGCCATAATGCATTTGTGGGAGGATACACGGCCAGGCACTTTGAGAGCAGACATGGAGTTGACAGGTGTGCAGTGGTCGAAGCTGAAAGACCTTTGTAAAGTCCTTCAGTGTTTTGAGGAATGCACACGGCTGGTAAGCGCAGACGACGCCATCCTAAGCATGAGCATCCCACTTATGCGTCTGCTCATGCAAACTTTGACGCACCTTAAGGAGCAGGCGTCTGCAGCCAATGTTGATGAGGAGGAAGAGGAGGAGGGAATCCTTGATGACATTCAGCCATTGTCTGCTCAGGGACCTCTCCTGGACGAGGTGGAGGAAGAAGAGGAGGAGGATGATGATGGGGATGATTACTTAGGGGAGGAGGATGCATCTCGTGGGGCAAGTGAAAATGTTGGCGTGGCAAGGTCTGGTACAGGGTTTGTGCGTGACTGGAGGGATGTGGATTTGCCAGAAAGTGCTCCTCCACCCAGCACTCGCAGTGCATCATTGACACCGGGAACATTGGCCCACATGTCAGATTATGCCTTGCGGATCCTAAAAAGGGACCCCCGCATTGCCAAAATGATGAACGATGACGACTACTGGTTGGCCAGCATCCTGGATCCACGCTATAAAGGCAAATTACAAAACATCATGCCACAGGAGAACCTTGACCTAATATTGGCTAATAAACAAGCAACTCTGGTAAATCGGTTGCTTGAGGCATTCCCAGCACACAGCAGCGGTGATGGTTCTCACACGAGCCGTACGGGCCGGGGGCAGCTTGGCAGAGGTGTTCGTGGTGCACACAGCAGAAGTGGCGTTGGAGACAGGGGTTTCATGACAATGTTGTGGACTGATTTTTCAAATACCGCTCACACAACTGGTAATACTGCATCGATGGAAAGTGACAGGAGACAGCAGTTGTCAACTATGGTTACAAACTACTTTTCCTCCCATATCGATGTTCTCCCACACAGGTCATTCCCCTTTGACTATTGGGCCGCTAAACTGGACACCTGGCCTGAATTGGCCCAATATGCCTTACAGGAGCTCGCTTGCCCAGCTGCAAGTGTGCTATCAGAAAGAGTCTTCAGTGCAGCTGGATCAATCCTGACAGAAAAAAGGACCCGTCTGTCAACCCAAAATGTGGATGATCTAACCTTCATTAAAATGAACCACGCATGGGTTTCCAAGGATTTTGTCCCACCTTCCCCTGATGACACATAGGGTGACAGAAAAATGGCTTGCTTTGGTCCACCTCTTCCTGGTACTTCACCTATTTCGCCTTTTGCATCAGCTGAATGTCCAACATCAACATATGCCACTTTCTAAAACTCCCTAACTGTGCTGCCTCCCCCCCCACGGGGACATATATTTTGAATGTGTACGCTATCCATACATGTTATCCGGGGATATGGTACCCTTTCTAACCTTTGTGCAATCACGTGCAATCCATACTGGGCCTAACACCGTCTGAGCCTGCCTCATGCTGTATAGACATATATTTTGAATGTGTACGCTATCCATACATGTTATCCAGGGATACGGTACCCTTTCTAACCTTTGTGCAATCACGTGCAATCCATACTGGGCCTAACACCGTCTGAGCCTGCCTCATGCTGTATAGACATATATTTTGAATGTGTACGCTATCCATACATGTTATCCAGGGATACGGTACCCTTTCTAACCTTTGTGCAATCACGTGCAATCCATACTGGGCCTAACACCGTCTGAGCCTGCCTCCTGAGACATATATTTTGAATGTGTACGCTATCCATACATGTTATCCGGGGATACGGTACCCTTTCTAACCTTTGTGCAATCACGTGCAATCCATACTGGGCCTAACACCGTCTGAGCCTGCCTCATGCTGTATAGACATATATTTTGAATGTGTACGCTATCCATACATGTTATCCAGGGATACGGTACCCTTTCTAACCTTTGTGCAATCACGTGCAATCCATACTGGGCCTAACACCGTCTGAACATGCCTCCTGAGACATATATTTTGAATGTGTACGCTATCCATACATGTTATCCGGGGATACGGTACCCTTTCTAACCTTTGTGCAATCACGTGCAATCCATACTGGGCCTAACACCGTCTGAGCCTGCCTCATGCTGTATAGACATATATTTTGAATGTGTACGCTATCCATACATGTTATCCAGGGATACGGTACCCTTTCTAACCTTTGTGCAATCACGTGCAATCCATACTGGGCCTAACACCGTCTGAACATGCCTCCTGAGACATATATTTTGAATGTGTACGCTATCCATACATGTTATCCGGGGATACGGTACCCTTTCTAACCTTTGTGCAATCACGTGCAATCCATACTGGGCCTAACACCGTCTGAGCCTGCCTCATGCTGTATAGACATATATTTTGAATGTGTACGCTATCCATACATGTTATCCAGGGATACGGTACCCCTTCTAACCTTTGTGCAATCACGTGCAATCCATACTGGGCCTAACACCGTCTGAGCCTGCCTCATGCTGTATAGACATATATTTTGAATGTGTACGCTATCCATACATGTTATCCAGGGATACGGTACCCTTTCTAACCTTTGTGCAATCACGTGCAATCCATACTGGGCCTAACACCGTCTGAGCCTGCCTCATGCTGTATAGACATATATTTTGAATGTGTACGCTATCCATACATGTTATCCAGGGATACGGTACCCTTTCTAACCTTTGTGCAATCACGTGTAATCCATACTGGGCGTGAGAACGGCTGGCGAGCTGTTAAGCAAGCTACAGCACCTGTCCAGACAAGTACAGGGATTCCCTAGCGAGGAGACTTATTTGATTGTTTTCAATGTTGGGACAGCAATTTTTGGGGAGCACTATACTCTGGAGAATGATAGATGGGGCCCACCATACACTGGAACATTCCAAAGGTGGACATCAGACACTGGAGCAGCATTTACAGGGCCCATTATACACTAGAGCATTAGAAATGGGGCCCATTATGTTTGGAGCATTATTTGGGCCCATAAGACAGTGGAGCTTCATCCATGGGGACCAACATATACTGTAGCATTATGTGGAGCTCATCATATACTGTTTCAAACATTATATGGGACCAATGATTCTGTATGGAGAAATAGATGGGCCTCGTCATGAGATGTAAAAAGTGTAGTATTTTTCATTGGACTATACCGCTATTTCTCTGCCGTATCGGAGCATGATGAGTTGTGGTATTATGTGTTAAAGGGGCGCTCTTTCGCCCAGGGCACATGAAAACCTGCAGCCAGCCCCCCCCCCACAACTTTAGCCAAATAACCCCCATTTTTCAGTGCGTAACTTGTATTATGAAGTTAATTAAGGTTGACAAGCTTAAGAAAGAAGAATTGAAGCTTTTGGCATTCAAATGGGCACTGTAGGTGTGTTTCCTGTCCTCCTCTCACTGCCGACTTTTATTCCCCATTGACTTACATTGGGTTTCGTGTTTCGGGATGACCCCGACTTTTCCCTATAATCGGACGATCTTGCTCGACCCGACTTTTGGAAAAGTCGGGTTTCACGAAACGAAACGCGACCCTAAAAAAACAAAAGTCGCTCAACTCTACCTGTCACCAATTAAGACAGATATCTTTCAGCTGCCTAGGATCCCTTGGATTGTTAGGTTTATTTTGCCTTTTTATACTATTTATTTTTTATACTTTAAATTAGGACTAAAAACATTATTTTTTAATAAAAAATTATTTTTAGTAGTCACTAATTATTTTAATTTATCCAAACCTTACTATCAATCTATATGAATAAGAGGCACATGTACTGAGTATACCCTCGGCTTTTCATGTAAGCGCAAATGAATTTTATTTACTTTTGATTTTTACCCTGGGACTTTTTTAGTGGTACTGTCTACATTTTGCTGCTACTGGAGCCGGTATCAGAGTTGCATGCGCCTAATATTATTTTTATTTTTAAATTTTTTGGATATGTTCGGATGAAAATGGAGAATTTTGATTACTTGGTGGAGCGCATTGCACACCTCATAAGAAAATCGGACACCTATTGCCGCTTCTCTGTTTCACCCGCAGAGCGTCTGATGGTGACTTTAAGGTAAGCCACATTTATTGGATGTGCTCGCATCAGAGCACACTTTCACTGCAATCTTGTTGGTGGTAGTTTGCAGCTCCAAGTGTTATAGCTGACTTTTGGTATGTAATGCTGTGATTTTAAACTAATTGATTGTTTTTTAATTCCCCACAGATTTCTTGCAACTGGAGAATCCCAGTCACTGCATTTCCAGTACAGACTCGGGATTTCCACCATATCTGGAATAGTGAAGTACACATGCCGTGCACTGTGGGACTCCTTAGCTGAGGAATTTTTACCAGAGCCCACAACAGAGAGGTGGATTGAAATTTCAGAAAAGTTTCAACAGATATGTCAGTTTCTAAACTTCTTGGGCGCTGTGGACGGGAAACATATCCGCATTGTAAAGCCAGCCGGATCGGGATCGGAATATTTCAATTACAAGAAATATTTTTCAATTGTCCTCATGGCCATCGCTGACGCGGAATACAAATTTATTGCTGTTGATATTGGGGCCTATGGTCGCTCCAATGACTCTCAAGTTTTCAAACTGTCTGCCATGGGGCGTAAACTGTATGGAAACACCTTCCAGTTCCCACCCCCTAGACCGCTGCCGCAAACATCTGGCCCACCTATGCCATTTGTCTGTGTAGGGGATGAAGCCTTCCAGCTGTCAGAACACCTTTTGAAACCGTACGGTAGCAGAGGATTGTCAAGAACAAAACGCATTTTTAATTGCCGCCTCACAAGAGCAAGAAGAATGGTTGAATGTACCTTTGGTATTCTGACAGCCAAATGGCGGGTCCTATTGACTGCGATCAACCTCAAGACAGAAACTGTGGACGAGGTGATCAAAGCTTGCGTGGTACTCCACAATTTTGTTATCTGCAAGGAACCCATTTCCATTAAGGACACCTGTGAAGAAACCACCTTGCAAGATTACCATGACATTACCACTAGAAGTTCTGTGACGGTTTCAGTAATGAGGGACAATTTTGCACTATACTTTGTCACCTCAAGGCAGAGTACACTGGCAGGATGACAGAGTGTGAAAGATTTGTGCCCTTAACCAAACTTGTGTACCTTCTGTACCAACAGTATATACCTTTGCCAACCAAAGTTGGCTATCTTGTCATGGTTTTACTATTTTTACCTTTAGGCCACAGGTGTGTACCTGGTTGTGTTTTATGCAAAGTATTTCACCTTTTAACAAAAGTTGTGTACATTGTTAGGAAATCACCAACAATAAACACAACTTTTTAGGTGAAATACTTTGCTTCAAACACAACCAGGAACACAACTGTGGCAAAAAGCTAAAATTTACCCACAGTTTATACCTGGTTTTGAATACCTTTTTACCTTTGAAATACCCTGTATTTAACCTTTTTTTTAAACATAGTTCGCCGCAGAAAGAAATGACAGACAACCATTGTGAAACGATAATTTAACTTTTATGTAAAATATTTTTTTTTTTGTAAAATGTTTTTAAAGTGCAAAAAACTTTTTTAATAAAGGTTTTAAACCCAATGGGCATTTTTATTAAAAAACACACATTAGAAATCTGTGTAGTGTGGGGTGGAAATACTGCTGGAGGGGCTGCGGGACACTTCGACACTGGGTGTGTGGAGAGAGGACTGGGATCGTGGTGGGGAAGGAACAGTTAGAGGTGAAGGTGTGGAAAAACCTACAGAATGGGTGGACATGTGGGAGGCAGAAGAGGTGGTGGGCGGTGGAGTGGAGGGTTGGGCAGGGACTGTAGGAGCAGATGATGTTGATGGAAAGTTGTATGGGGAAGGAGTTTGGTACGGGGCAGGTTGCTGGAAGTGGGGAGGTTGCTGGTACTGGGGAGGTTGCTGGTACTGGGGAGGTGGCTGGTATGTAATAGGAGGGGGAGGATTGAAAGTGGCTGGAGGGGGTGCAGGTGGAGGAACTACTGGGGTGGGAGGAGGAGGTTGGGAGGTAACGTGCTGTAGAGCACCGTGGCACGAATGCATTACATGCATCTGCTGGGTAGGAGAGAGCATTGCCATGCGCTCAACAACAGACCTGAAAAAGGTGTGGTTTGGCGAAGATCTTGCTTCTGAATGCATGGTTTGCAGAAGTGTCTTCACCTCCAGAATGCTGGAGTTGATCTGCTGAAAGCCTGCGGAGATTTGCTCTGACAAGACTTTTAGACAGTTCTGGAAAGATGCATTCAGATGCAAGAACTCTGGCGCATAAGTCTTTTCCTGACCCCTCTGCCGCCCAGTACCCGTAGGTGTACTAGAGGTGGCAGGGGCAGAAGGGTGGGGTAAAGGGAAAGCGATCTCCTCACCAGCAGCTTCATGTAATGTAGGCGGCCACGATGCTCCTGTGCTGGTGGATGGGACAGATGGGTCGAATGTGTGGGAAGGCTGGGAAGGTGCAGATGTACCGGGGCGGTCGAAGTGTCCCTCGTTGCCGGTCTCCTCAGGGATCGCCTCAGAAGGGTCCAATCGTGCAGGCTCCCGAGTGCTGCTCACCGTGCTGTGGAATAAAGAGAAAAAAAAAACAATTAAAATAGTGACATGGTATGGCCCTGGCTGAAAAAAAATTGTTACATCTAAACATTTTTTTTTTCACATGTGGTGTGTAATATTTACCTTCTGGTGACCATTGTATCCCGGAGGAACGACAGGGCTCGTGCGTACTTGTACTTGCTCCTGCGTCCTCCAGATCCACTCGGGGGCCCGCATCTCTTTATTGAACTCCTTCTTGAAACGATCCCTCACAGACCGCCACCGCTTCACAATTCTGTCCCCTGAAACAAGAAAGGACAAAGTGGTTAGTATACAACATCAGTGTTTCCCAAACTCCAGTCCTCATGGTCCCCAGGGGTCATGTTTTCAGGATTTACATAGTAAATAGAAATCCTGAACACATGATCCGTGGGGACCACGAGGACTGGAGTTCGGGAAACACTGGTTTACATCAAGCAACCGGTACTGTCAGGGCCGGATTATAGGCAGGGCAGGCGGGGCTTCAGCCCCAGGGCCCCCACCACAAGAGCTTCTAAGGGGGCCCCCACCACATTCCTGCTGGCTGCTGCAATGGCACTCCATCTTCTCCCCACCTAAAAGTGAGTGACCGTGGGGGCGGCATTATGTGCTCTGCTACCAGCAGCACCTACAAGTAGCGCGAAGGCTGATGCTGCTGGTAGCGTGCAAAGGCTTGTGATGAGATCACAGGAGGGAAGGTGTCAGGGCCCCCGATCATGTGACCCCTGTCTCCTCCCCTCCTGTGACCTCATCACAGGTCCTGTGCGCACAGCACAGAGCACTGAGAGCAGCCATGTATGTGGAGTGCGGCTCTGCGGGTGGAGGTCGGTGCTGGAGGCCCCATTATTCTCTATGTGGAGTGCGGCTCTGAGGGTGGAGGTCGGTGCTGGAGGCTCCATTATTCTCTATGTGGAGTGCGGCTCTGCGGGTGGAGGTCGGTGCTGGAGGCTCCATTATTCTCTATGTGGAGTGCGGCTCTGCGGGTGGAGGTCGGTGCTGGAGGCTCCATTATTCTCTATGTGGAGTGCGGCTCTGCGGGTGGAGGTCGGTGCTGGAGGCCCCATTATTCTCTATGTGGAGTGCGGCTCTGCGGGTGGAGGTCGGAGCTGGAGGCTCCATTATTCTCTATGTGGAGTGTGGCTCTGCGGGTGGAGGTCAGTGCTGGAGGCTCCATTATTCTCTATGTGGAGTGCGGCTCTGCGGGTGGAGGTCGGTGCTGGAGGCTCCATTATTCTCTATGTGGAGTGCGGCTCTGCGGGTGGAGGTCGGAGCTGGAGGCCCCATTATTCTCTATGTGGAGTGCGGGTGGAGGTCGGTGCCGGAGGCTCCATTATTCTCTATGTGGAGTGCGGCTCTGCGGGTGGAGGTCGTGCCGGAGGCTCCATTATTCTCGATGTGGAGTGCGGCTCTGCGGGTGGAGGTCGGTGCCGGAGGCCCCATTATTCTCTATGTGGAGTGTGGCTCTGCGGGTGGAGGTCGGTGCTGGAGGCCACATTATTCTCTATGTGGAGTGCGGCTCTGCGGGTGGAGGTTGGTGCTGGAGGCTCCATTATTCTCTATGTGGAGTGCGGCTCTGCGGGTGGAGGTCGGTGCTGGAGGCTCCATTATTCTCTATGTGGAGTGCGGCTCTGCGGGTGGAGGTCGGTGCTGGAGGCTCCATTATTCTCTATGTGGAGTGCGGCTCTGCGGGTGGAGGTCGGTGCTGGAGGCTCCATTATTCTCTATGTGGAGTGCGGCTCTGCGGGTGGAGGTCGGTGCTGGAGGCTCCATTATTCTCTATGTGGAGTGGGGCTCTGCGGGTGGAGGTCGGTGTTGGAGGCCCCATTATTCTCTATGTGGAGTGCGGCTCTGCGGGTGGAGGTCGGTGCTGGAGGCTCCATTATCCTCTATGTGGAGTGCGGCTCTGCGGGTGGAGGTCGGTGCTGGAGGCTCCATTATTCTCTATGTGGAGTGCGGCTCTGCGGGTGGAGGTCGGTGCTGGAGGCTCCATTATTCTCTATGTGGAGTGCGGCTCTGCGGGTGGAGGTCGGTGCCGGTGGCTCCATTATTCTCTATGTGGAGTGCGGCTCTGTGGGTGGAGGTCGGTGCTGGAGGCCCCATTATTCTCTATGTGGAGTGTGGCTCTGCGGGTGGAGGTCGGTGCTGGAGGCTCCATTATTCTCTATGTGGAGTGTGGCTCTGCGGGTGGAGGTCGGTGCTGGAGGCTCCATTCTCTATGTGGAGTGCGGCTCTGCGGGTGGAGGTCAGTGCTGGAGGCTCCATTATTCTCTATGTGGAGTGCGGCTCTGCGGGTGGAGGTCGGTGCCGGTGGCTCCATTATTCTCTATGTGGAGTGCGGCTCTGCGGGTGGAGGTCGGTGCTGGAGGCTCCATTATTCTCTATGTGGAGTGCGGGTGGAGGTCGGTGCTGGAGGCCCCATTATTCTCTATGTGGAGTGCGGCTCTGCGGGTGGAGGTCCGTGCTGGAGGCCCCATAATTCTCTATGTGGAGTGCGGCTCTGCGGGTGGAGGTCGGTGCTGGAGGCCCCATTATTCTCTATGTGGAGTGCGGCTCTGCGGGTGGAGGTCGGTGCTGGAGGCTCCATTATTCTCTATGTGGAGTGTGGCTCTGCGGGTGGAGGTCGGTGCCGGAGGCTCCATTATTCTCTATGTGGAGTGTGGCTCTGCGGGTGGAGGTCGGTGCCGGAGGCTCCATTATTCTCTATGTGGAGTGTGGCTCTGCGGGTGGAGGTCGGTGCCGGAGGCTCCATTATTCTCTATGTGGAGTGCGGCTCTGCGGGTGGAGGTCGGTGCCGGAGGCTCCATTATTCTCGATGTGGAGTGCGGCTCTGCGGGTGGAGGTCGGTGCCGGAGGCCCCATTATTCTCTATGTGGAGTGTGGCTCTGCGGGTGGAGGTCGGTGCTGGAGGCCCCATTATCCTCTATGTGGAGTGCGGCTCTGCGGGTGGAGGTCGGTGCTGGAGGCTCCATTATTCTCTATGTGGAGTGCGGCTCTGCGGGTGGAGGTCGGTGCTGGAGGCTCCATTATTCTCTATGTGGAGTGCGGCTCTGCGGGTGGAGGTCGGTGCTGGAGGCTCCATTATTCTCTATGTGGAGTGCGGCTCTGCGGGTGGAGGTCGGTGCTGGAGGCCCCATTATTCTCTATGTAGAGTGCGGCTCTGCGGGTGGAGGTCGGTGCTGGAGGCCCCATTATTCTCTATGTGGAGTGCGGCTCTGCGGGTGGAGGTCGGTGCTGGAGGCTCCATTATTCTCTATGTGGAGTGCGGCTCTGCGGGTGGAGGTCGGTGCTGGAGGCTCCATTATTCTCTATGTGGAGTGTGGCTCTGCGGGTGGAGGTCGGTGCTGGAGGCCCCATTATTCTCTATGTGGAGTGCGGCTCTGCGGGTGGAGGTCGGTGCTGGAGGCTCCATTATTCTCTATGTGGAGTGTGGCTCTGCGGGTGGAGGTCGGTGCTGGAGGCTCCATTATTCTCTATGTGGAGTGCGGCTCTGCGGGTGGAGGTCGGTGCTGGAGGCTCCATTATTCTCTATGTGGAGTGCGGGTGGAGGTCGGTGCTGGAGGCCCCATTATTCTCTATGTGGAGTGCGGCTCTGCGGGTGGAGGTCGGTGCTGGAGGCCCCATTATTCTCTATGTGGAGTGCGGCTCTGCGGGTGGAGGTCGGTGCTGGAGGCCCCATTATTCTCTATGTGGAGTGCGGCTCTGCGGGTGGAGGTCGGTGCTGGAGGCCCCATTATTCTCTATGTGGAGTGCGGCTCTGCGGGTGGAGGTCGGTGCTGGAGGCCCCATTATTCTCTATGTGGAGTGCGGCTCTGCGGGTGGAGGTCGGTGCTGGAGGCCCCATTATTCTCTATGTGGAGTGAGGCTCTGCGGGTGGAGGTCGGTGCCGGAGGCTCCATTATTCTCTATGTGGAGTGCGGCTCTGCGGGTGGAGGTCGGTGCCGGAGGCTCCATTATTCTCTATGTGGAGTGCGGCTCTGCGGGTGGAGGTCGGTGCCGGAGGCTCCATTATTCTCTATGTGGAGTGCGGCTCTGCGGGTGGAGGTCGGTGCCGGAGGCTCCATTATTCTCTATGTGGAGTGCGGCTCTGCGGGTGGAGGTCGGTGCCGGAGGCTCCATTATTCTCGATGTGGAGTGCGGCTCTGCGGGTGGAGGTCGGTGCCGGAGGCCCCATTATTCTCTATGTGGAGTGAGGCTCTGCGGTTGGAGGTCGGTGCTGGAGGCCCCATTATTCTCTATGTGGAGTGTGGCTCTGCGGGTGGAGGTCGGTGCTGGAGGCCCCATTATTCTCTATGTGGAGTGCGGCTCTGCTGGTGGAGGTCGGTGCTGGAGGCTCCATTATTCTCTATGTGGAGTGTGGCTCTGCGGGTGGAGGTCGGTGCTGGAGGCTCCATTATTCTCTATGTGGAGTGCGGCTCTGCGGGTGGAGGTCGGTGCCGGTGGCTCCATTATTCTCTATGTGGAGTGCGGCTCTGCGGGTGGAGGTTGGTGCTGGAGGCTCCATTATTCTCTATGTGGAGTGCGGCTCTGCGGGTGGAGGTCGGTGCTGGAGGCTCCATTATTCTCTATGTGGAGTTCGGCTCTGCGGGTGGAGGTCGGTGCTGGAGGCTCCATTATTCTCTATGTGGAGTGTGGCTCTGTGGGTGGAGGTCGGTGCTGGAGGCTCCATTATTCTCTATGTGGAGTGCGGCTCTGCGGGTGGAGGTCGGTGCTGGAGGCTCCATTATTCACTATGTGGAGTGTGGCTCTGCGGGTGGAGGTCGGTGCCGGAGGCCCCATTTTTCTCTATGTGGAGTGTGGCTCTGCGGGTGGAGGTCGGTGCCGGAGGCTCCATTATTCTCTATGTGGAGTGCGGCTCTGCGG
The DNA here is from genome assembly GCF_039654945.1 of Dendrobates tinctorius. NCBI lineage: Eukaryota > Metazoa > Chordata > Amphibia > Anura > Dendrobatidae > Dendrobates > Dendrobates tinctorius. The sequence continues at coordinate 47,380,652 of NW_027361696.1, read as the reverse complement.
GTGGAGGTTGGTGCTGGAGGCTCCAATTATTCTCTATGTGGAGTGCGGCTCTGCGGGTGGAGGTCGGTGCTGGAGGCTCCATTATTCTCTATGTGGAGTGTGGCTCTGCGGGTGGAGGTCGGTGCTGGAGGCCCCATTATTCTCTATGTGGAGTGCGGCTCTGCGGGTGGAGGTCGGTGCTGGAGGCTCCATTATTCTCTATGTGGAGTGCGGCTCTGCGGGTGGAGGTCGGTGCTGGAGGCTCCATTATTCTCTATGTGGAGTGTGGCTCTGCGGGTGGAGGTCGGTGCTGGAGGCTCCATTATTCACTATGTGGAGTGTGGCTCTGCGGGTGGAGGTCGGTGCTGGAGGCCCCATTATTCTCTATGTGGAGTGTGGCTGTGCATGTGGAGGTAGGTGCTGGAGATTCCCCATTACTGGGCAGAGGGGGCAGTAACCTTTTCAGAGCTGAGACTATCTTGGTGTTTTTTGTTGTCACTTTCTAAGAATCATAGCATTTTGTTCCTTGTACATGTGACCCAAGTATGGAAAACAGTAATAAAACACATATTGCAATGTCCCTTTCCTGTCCCCACATACAGTATAATTTTCCCACAGTATCACGTCCCCACATACAGTTTAATGTTCCCACAGTATCACCATCCCCCCACATACAGTATAATGTTCGCCACTACCGTCACACCCACACAGTATAATATTCACACAGTATAATATTCCCACAGTACTGCCATCCCCCACACAGTATAATGTTCCCCCAGTACCGCCATCCCCCCATACACAGTATAATGTTCCCCCAGTACCCAGTATCAGCCCTTGGTTTATGCAGGACTCTGCTGTCTGTGCTGGTTCTCATCGTCCTGGATGAGGTGAAGTTTGTGTGGGGTCAGGGAGGGTTTACAGGGTGGATATAGCAGAGATGTGTGTGTACAAGGTGTACGGAGCGGAGCCGTGTGTGTGTATGAGGTGTACGGAGCAGAGCCACGAGTGTGTGAGGTGTACGGAGCGGAGCCCCACGTGTACGGAGCGGAGCCCCACGTGTACGGAGCGGAGCCCCACGTGTGTGTATGGAGCGGAGCTGCGTGTGTGCAAGGTGTGTGGAGCGGAACCGCATGTGTACGAGGTTTGCGGAGTGGAGCCATGTTTGTACTGAGTTGAGCAGTGTGTGTGTGCAAGGTGTACAGAACGGAGCCGTGTGTATGAGGCATAAAAAGCGGAACTGTGTGTGTATGATGTATGCGGTGCCATACGTGTACAAGGTGTATGGTGGGGAGCATTCATACCTCCCAGCGAGACAGTCCCGATTTTGAGAGAGATACTGCCCCGGCTGGGAGCTTACTTTTCGTGCGGACACAGGAGTACACGGCGGAGCCCCGAGGAGCACTTTAAAATTCGCATGTGACGTTCCACCGGAAGAGTGACGTGCTAGAAGCTGACCGGTAATTAGGTAATTTCGGGAGGAGATTGTGACGGAACCATGGAGGCACTTTAAGGAATGCTTCAGATCCATCACCATGTCCTCCAACAGCGCGGACAGCAGGATCGCCTTGAACTTGGGGATGTCGGCCATGTGAGCGGATCGTTATATTTCCTGCATCGGGAGGCTCAGGTGGGCACTACAGTGGGAGCCGGGCTGCTATAGTATCTTTATAGAATCTTTCTATCTCTGTTTCTTTATCTCTCTAATCTTTCTTTTTTTTTCTCTCTCTCTCTCTCTCTGTGTGTTCTTTCTTCTTTCTCTTCTTTCTTTCCATTCTTTCTTTCTCTCTCTCTGTTCTTTCTTTCTCTGTTTTCTTTTTTCTCTGTTCTTTCTTTCTGTCACGCCTCCTCTCCTGTCACGCCTCCTGTCCTGTGGATCTCCTCTGCCTGCTCGCCGCGTTCACGAGCATCGTGCGCCCGCCGCCTGCTGTGTACCCGCCAATCAACTCTGCAGCGCCAAGGTGATTAACCCCCTTGCCTCCAGGCTCCAGCTAGCTATATATTGATCGGGGGAGCTGTATGCGCGAGAGGGGAGCTGTACATTTGGGCCTGTATACCTGGAGGAGGGAACTGTATAAAGACGAAACATTGGAGAACTGTATAACCTTGGGGGGGGGGGACAGCTGCCTGTATACCCTTGTAGGGGGCAAGAGCTGTATACCCGTTGGGGGGCAGTTGTATTCCCATGGGGGGGAAAGCTGCCTGTATACCCTTGTAGGGGGCAAGAGCTGTATACCCTTGCGTGGGGGGGGGAAGCTGTACTCCGGAGATAATACAATAGAGAGCATATTGTTATACAGTAGTTAGCAACAATTGCTGCCGGTGAAAACTTTCCCTTTCTGCATTTTTATTATTCCTTGGCTGTCTTAACATTGGCTTCAATAAAAAAAAATGTGAGTAACTCTTTCTGTCTATAATTGGACTGCTTTGAGTTATCCTGGACTGTATCTCTATTGTAGTACTGTAAATCTGAATGTGGCAGAACAAGAGGATAAGATTAGATTGTACATCTGAGTGCTACAGTTCGCGCTCTACTGTTATGGCTAAAATGTTAATGATATGGGGGCCCCCACCAGATTTTCTGCCCAGGGGCCCCCACCAACCTTAATCCGGTCCTGGGTACTGTATATACTTACACTCTTTAATCTGGGCCCGAGCATCGAGGTCCTCCCAGCGGGCCACAAGGAGCGAACAGATTTCCTCCCAGAGTCGTTGGGTAACGATCAGGTCAGCATGGCGGCGGTCAGCCATATTCCATAGCGGCTCCCTTTCTCTGACGAGATCGATGAGGTGGTCCACATCTATTCCTCCATCCTCACCGTCTGAGTCGGGAGCACGCTGTGAAGGCTGTTAAAGTAAAAGAGAAAAATAGCAAAATTAGTCACCACACTTAAGACATGAAATAAAAAGTGTACCAAAATTTCACTTAAATATTATACTTACACGCTGGTGACCGCCGCGTTGCTGTCGCCGACGACCCTGGGAGGCACTGCGAGGACCTCTTGGCCGAGCACCAGATTGGGAAGACTAGAGAAGAAAAGAAAAAAATTTATGTGTTTGGATGTAGGCATTTGTTTGCTGTGTGTGGTCTGCAGAACATTGTTTTCTATGTGTTGTGTGTAGTGTGATGTTGTGTTTCTGCGTTTGATGCAAAAAACTTACCAATTGTGAGCCCACTACAGGTGTCTGTCCACCCCTTCCTTCTTCTTCTGGGAGCTCCTCTTCAGCTTGTGAATCCTGTTTTGAAATTAAAGGCAATGAATAGACATATATTCCAGAGATGATGGATTTTGGAAATAAAAACTTACCGTCAAACGCTGACGATGCGAGGGAGGGCTCCCAGAAGATGATGTGCTGTCCTCTTGCTGGCCAGACTCCATGGGTGTGGGTGGTGCTGTTGCTGCTGCCAGTGCTGCCACTGCTGCTGCTGCTGAATCTCTTGGGCGGCTGTTGAATAAAGAGAAACAAAGGGCCAATGAATATCTTGATATTCCATGGCCCTAGTTTTGAGGAATTGGGGATTTGATAATTACCTTCTCTCATCTGCTGCTGGACTCCCCTCCCGTTGTTCAGCATGCTGCTCCATTTGGGGTGGTTGTGGTGGTGGTGGTGCTGATGGTGCTGCAGTGGTCTCCTGCCTTCTCCTGCACCTGGTTGCTGTCTTGGGTGGCATGTTGGGTGTGGCTGAGGGTCCCACTGTCATGCTTTTATATATGTGGCTTGTGGGCAGAGCTACTGAGCATGCTCAGACCCAAAAAACCGGATCCGGCCACCGGATCCGGCGCATTGCGGCGCTCATAGGCTTTCATTGTGTGAAAAAGCCGGATACGCCGGATCCGGCGTGTCCGGCTTTTTCGCCGGAGACAAAAAACGTTACAGTAGCCGTTTTTTCCAGACGCCGGATTGCGACACATTGCCGGATCTGGCGAAAACCGGATGAAACGCATGGCCATCCGGCCGGATCGGGCTAATGCAATTCAGTGGGGGGCAAACCGGATCCGGCATTGCATTTCGCCAGATCCGGTTTTTGGCAAAAGTGCCGGATCGCGCCTGACGGCAAAAACCTGATGTGTGAAAGAGGCCTAACCTGTGCCGATCCTTTGATTTTTGCCATTGTGCCAGTGTATACACTGCACACATTAGAAAGGGAGGAAAGACATCCGGTGTATCTGAAGTGGGTCCAGGACACACTTCTGTAACTCGACCCCAGAGGCCGTGGGGTTCTCGGTGCCGGACCCGTTGATTACAATGGGAGATGTCACAGTGGCAGTGACCTGGTCCGTGGCCTCAGGCGGTCAATGTAAAAGGGGTAGAGTGATGGGGATAAAGTTGTTGAGATGATTCGTGACGCCACCTGTGGTTTCTGGCCAGTTTGACCAGCGCTGCAGGGTTGCTTCTCTGGGACAGATGGTGTGGTGCAGCAATGATGTTGAAGCTCCCCACAGGTGGAGCTGTAGTCCCAGGGCAGTGTAGATGAGGATGGCAAGTGGGGAGATGGTGTAATGAAGTAAATGTAGCAGAGCCGGTTGTAAGGCGCAAGAAAAAGTGGAGGACACAAGGGCATGTAGTTCCAAGGCTTTACACAGTCTGGTGCACACAGATGCCCGCTTCGGTGCCGTGTCCTCCAGGTCAGGGGCTCAGCCAACTCCAAGGCAAGGTAAAGTACACTTTTCCAGCACTCCTCCAACATGTGCCTTCTCCACACTAGCGCCTAATCTGAAGCTGGCGGATAGTCTGCTGGCACCGGGCTTCCTTCTCCTCCTCCTCTCGGTACCGGCCTCTGCCCACAGTGGACAGGGGCACCACTGCCAGGAGTTCAGGTGTTTCCCCCCAGGGTCTAGTATCCCGGTCCCTGACTAGGTCCAGCTCAACCTGCCCGGACGTTGGAGCGGACGGGAAATCTGAGATCTCCCCAGCTGGAGGGGCGGTGGTCATACCTGACGCTTCCTGCTGGTGTTTTGGCTCCGGTGCAGGCACTGGACGGCAGCCGGTGGCAACGGTGGTTGCTGGAGCTGCCAGGTCAGCGGGCGGCGACTGGAGTGGAGCAGATGCTGGTTCAGGGTCTGCTGAGGCCTCCGGTGGGACCTGTGCGGCCGCACCCGGTCCAGGCGGGAACACGGTCCCTGCTTCAAATTCAGCTCCCGGGTCCTCAGGTAACTCCTCCTGGCAGGCAGCGCCCAGCAGTGGCAGCAGCGGGGAGGTGGTGACAGGCGCTGCCGATGGCATAGCAGCGGCCGCGGGTTTCACAGGTGCTGCCTGGGGTGGAACTGGTGCAGCGGTGGTGGGTACCGGTGGTGGAGGTACCGTTTCTGCAGGCCCCTCCTGGGTGCGCTGCCAATCCAAGGTCCGCAGCGCTTCCTGCTTCAGCCTCAGACTGCGGTTCCGCATGACGATTTCTTCCTTCAGCTGCTGACGGTCCATCACAAAAGCAGGGCCGGAGCCTTCGACTACTGCGCCGGGGAAGGCAAGCTCCTCTTCCTCGCGCTCTTCAGGCCTCCGTCCTTCTTCCATCATGGCGTCCTGGCGTTCTTGCTTCTCTCTGGGCTCCTTTCCTGCCACAGGGCTTTGCTCCTCCTTCCTGGGGCGGCATCTTCTTCCTCTGCCTCCATACCAAGCCAGTGTACGAACCCCTCTGGGGGTGGGCCATGTTGCGGTTGCATAGAAGTTCAGGCAGGGGAGGCCCAGGACAGTTCGTGCTCTTTTCTTAGGGCCACCCATGTTGTCACGCCCTTCTTCACCGCGCTGGCGGCCATTTTGAGAGTCCATTTTACAGTCTATCATTTTGGTTGTTTTGCACATTTTCAGCAATTTTAAGTCCAATAAATCTGCAGCACACAGGACCCGGTGGTACCGGGCTTCATCATCCTGTTCGTGACGCCAAAATTGACTCGCCCCAGAGGCCGTGGGGTACTCGTCACCAGGCCCGTTGAATACAATGAAAGATGTCACAGTGGCAGTGACCCAGTCCGTGGCCTCAGGCGGTCAATGTAAAAGGGGTAGAGTGATGGGGATAAAGTTGTTGAGATGATTCGTGACGCCACCTGTGGTTTCTGGTCAGTTTGACCAGCGCTGCAGGGTTACTTCTCTGGGACAGATGGTGTGGTGCAGCAATGATGTTGAAGCTCCCCACAGGTGGAGCTGTAGTCCCAGGGCAGTGTAGATGAGGTTGGCAAGTGGGGAGATGGTGTAAAGAAGTAGATGTAGCAGAGCTGGGTGTAAGACACAAGAAAAAGTGGAGGACACAAGGTCATGTAGTTCCAAGGCTTTACTCACAGTCTGGTGCACACAGATGCCCGCTTCGGTGCCGTGTCCTCCAGGTCAGGGGCTCAGCCAACTCCCAGGCAAGGTAAAGTACACCTTTCCAGCATTCCTCTAACATGTGCCTTCTCTGAACGTCTCCACACTAGCGCCTAATCTGAAGTACTTGTAGTTGTGTATTAAACTCAAGTTCCTCCTTCTTGATGTTACTTAGAACTCTACTTGTACGGCAGACAGCTGTAGCCTGCTTCGAGGACTCCTTGCTGTCATGTCCCGGCTCACCCACGTTGCTGTTATGCCCACAAGTCTTATATGGGAATGAAGTGGTAACGACTTCTATTCCTCCGGTTTCTGCTGCAGGAACATCAGTATCCATACAACCTCAGGGACCGGACACCGGCCATGCGCTTCAAACTTGAAGAAGGGCTCTGCTCTGACCCTAGTCCTTAGTTCTCTTCTTCTCCTTACATTCTGCACTAATCTTTCTTCCCTCTGAAGAATCAGGCTTTCTATGGCTCTTTCCTGTACCAGCAGCTCCAGGTCACAGGAGTCTGCTGCAGCACTTCCTTCACTCCATCCCTCTCAGGGGATCTTCTCTCACAGACTGACCTTTTCCTAATATTCTCCCGCTCTCTTGTGCAGTCTAGGCTCCACCCACCTCCCAGCACTCTTCGTGTTCCAAGCAGGGAGCCACCAAGGTTGCTCTGCTACACTACTGGTGTGCGTGTGGGATGTGAGTGTTGGAGTGTGGTCAGGTGTCTCCACCTTACCTGGATAGTGGGGTACCACTATGCATCTGCTGTTGGCCAGAACACAGTTCTGATTGCCTGCAACCCCCTCTTCTAAACAGAGGTGAGAGTGGAATGTGCTGGAGTTAGTTCTGTACTCACTTTTACTTTGAGTCCTCGTGACCTTTGTCCTTGGGACTGGATCCGACTACAAACAAGACGAGACCTTGGTTCTTGGTTAACAGGTTCATCTTTACTGTGCATTTTGGTTACACATGGCTGCAGCATACAGAATAAGACTGTCATGGTTTTAACAGGGTTCTTGCCCTGCACTCACAGGGTTAACTGTTCGTGGCCTCTTTCTGGATCTGGGAGGGGTATTTATACTCACTCTTTACCAGGGTTCTCTGTCAGCTATACTGTTGTTCTGGTGTGTCTGACCCCTGGTGTGCGTGTATTCTGCATTGCTTGTTTGCTTCCGGTGTATGACCTGGTCTGTTCCCTCACTCTGTACTCCGTCTCTTGCTTTGGTACTATTGTCTTCTCCGGTTCTGACCTCCTGGCTTGGCTATCGTTACTCCGTTACAGTTTGTCCCTATTGTACCGTCTATTGCCCGTTCTGGTTTTCTGATCTATTGCTACGTCCTGACTATCCATTCTGTCTAACCCTTTGGTACTGTATTGCTGTCTTGTGCTTTGACCCTGGCTTCATCTGGTTTCTGTCTCTGTCTATGCCCCTTGGTAACATTGTCCTGTAGTTACCTTTCTAGGAGTTTCCCTGCAGCTCCTAGCTCTGTGGAGCTTAGGTCACGCCCCCAGCAGTCATGTGCTTCAGGTCCTGATACTCTGAAGCATGCATCATCACCGCTGCTGCCCTGCTCCACAGGTATCTTTGAGCACTGTTTTTGTACTCAGGACACCCGCACTGGCTCATTGAGCAAGTGCAGTGCGGGGCTCCTGACATTATAGCTGACCATTTCAGTTTTTTTTTCCTCTGAAGGGAAAAGAAAAAAAGTGTTATCCTCATGGATCCCATACAAGCTTTGGCTGATCAGGTCAAGCACCTGACCCAAATGTTCCACAAACTTAATGTGGAACAGAGCACGATGGCCCAGACCCAGCAACAGTTGGTGGATACTGTGCAGGGGGCTGTTGCTGCAGGGGCTCCTAGTGCTGGGGATAGAGATGTGTCATTGGCATCCCCCGAATCTCCGGTCAAATTGCCAGACCTTTTCTCAGGGGATAAAAGGGAGTTCAGGTCGTTCAGAGAAGGATGCAAGCTTTTTTTTTCTCTGAGGCACCGCTCCTCCGGAGATGAGTTCCAGAGGGTGGGGGTCATCATTTCCCTACTTCGGGGGGCTCCACAGGCATGGGCTTTCTCTCTCTCTTCCTCTGCTCCTGAACGTATGTCTGTGAATTTGTTCTTTGAGACTCTGGGGCACATTTATGATGAGCCTGATAGAGTGCGTCTGGCAGAGGATATGGTGATGAGTGTGACACAGGGGAGGCACTCTGAATGGTTCTGCTCTGAGTTCAGACGCTGGGCAGCGGAGGTCTTCTGGGATGATGCTGCCCTCCGGGGTTTGTTCTGTAGAAGCCTGTCCGAACGTTTGAAAGATGCCCTAGCCCTTCATCCTCCACCGGATTCTTTGGAGGACGCTATGACCCAGGCTGTCCGCATGGACCATAGGCTGCGGGCAAAAGGGGTCATTCTGCAGGAGACCCCTTTATTCTCCAATCTGAGAGACACTGCATCTAGTCCTGAGCTCATGGAGGTTGGTGCCACGTCATTGAAGGAAAAAGAGAGGAGACACTGTAGAAACAACCAATTGTGCTTTTACTGTGGATCCGCTGGACATTGGAGAAGGAACTGTCCTTCTTGCCCTTCTTCAGTGAAGCCGTCAGGAAAACGACTGAGTCTGGGTAACAATCGAGCAGGCTGCCCAGGCTCCCAGGTACCCTTTTCCTCACTTACTAAAATTCTGCTTCCGGTGGAACTAGAACTTACAGGCGGTCCGGTTGTGACTACTGCCTTTGTTGACTGTGGTTCTTCTATTAATCTGTTCGATGCCAAAGTTGTGACTTTTCATAAGATAGGGACAGTCAGGTTAAAAGATCCTGTTAAAATCGTGGCAATTGATTCTTCTCCTATCACTCGGGAGGGAATTTGCTTCATGACTGATACCTTTTCTCTGAAAGTGGGTTACACTCACGTGGAAAAATGAAGGTGTTTTGTTCTAAATAATCTGCCGGCTGGACTGGTACTGGGTATGCCTTGGCTTCAAGGTCACAATCCTACTATTGACTGGGTCACGGGGGAGATCATTCAGTGGGGTTGTATGCCTAACGGTCTATGCTGTAACTTGACAACTCTTGTCACCCCAGTAAAATCTGTGTCAGTGTCATCTGTCGATCTGGAAGGTATTCCAGAGTACCTGAAAGATTTTGAAGACGTATTTTCCGAAAGTGAGGCTGAGGCGCTACCACCACATAGACCCTTTGATTGTGCCATTAATCTAGTCCCTGAAGCCAAGTTACCCAAGGCTCGCCTGTTCAATTTGTCTGGGCCCGAACGTCTAGCCATGAAGGAGTACATTACCGAGAGTCTCCGCAAAGGGCATATTAGACCTTCTGTTTCACCTGTGGCGGCGGGCTTCTTTTTTGTTAAGAAAAAAGATGGTGGTTTGCGGCCGTCCCTCGACTTTTGGGGATTAAACAAAATTACTGTGAAAAATGCATACCCTCTCCCCCTAATTCCTGATCTGGTTCTCTAAACTGGATTTACGTGGGGCATATACGTCCTATTTATGTCTCACCAACGCTCGTGCTGTTTTTCAGAATTTTATTAATGCAATTTTCGCTGATTTAACTTGTCATTTTGTGGTTATCTCTTTCTATGACATTCTGGTGTACTCGGTTGGCAGTCAATCTCACTTGCACCATTTGCGGATGGTTTTCATGAGACTGAGGGAGAATCATTGGTATGCCAAGTTGGAAAAATGCTCATTTTTCATGCAAGAAGTATCCTTTCTGGGGTTGATTGTGTCAGGGGAGGGGTTCTGCATGGATCCTAAGAAGGTCCAGGCTGTTACGGAGTGGGTGCAGCCTCATGACTTGAAAGGGTTGCAGCAATTTTTGGGCTTTGCCAACTTTTATAGGAAATTTATTAAGGGCTTCTCGCAGGTGGTAAAGCCTCTAACGGACCTCACTCTCAAGGGAGCTGATGTAAAAAATTGGTCTGTAGCTGCAAAAAATTCTTTCATGACATTAAAAAAGTGCTTTTCTTCAGCCCCTGTGTTGGTACAACCCGACCCGTCAAGACCTTTTGTCGTGGAGGTTGATGCCTCGGAAGTAGGGGTGGGGGCAGTTTTGTCTCAGGGCTCTCCTACCCTTATTAATCTGAGGCCTTGCGCCTTCTTCTCTAAAAAATTTTCCTCTGCCGAGAGAAATTACGATGTCGGCAATAGAGAGTTGTTGGCGGTAAAGTTGGCTTTTAATGAATGGAGACATTTCCTGGAGGGGACTGTTCATCCCATTGCAGTCATCACTGATCACAAAAATTTGGCCTATATCGTGTCTGCCAAGAGATTGACCCCCCAGACAGGCTCAGTGGGCGCTTTTTTTATCTCGATTTCAGTTTACCATCACATTCCGCCCGGGATCTAAAAACATCAAGGCTAATGCCTTATCCCGAAGCTTTGATTCGGTGTCCCCTCCAGAACCTCCCTCCTCCATTCTTCAGCCAGGAGTAGTGGTGGCCGAAATCTCATCTGAGTTACAGAGAGGGATTTTGGAGGCCCAGGCTCGGGCTCCGGGTGGTAAACCCCTGGGTAAATTGTTTGTACCGGAACGTTTCCGTCTCGGACTTATGCAGGAATTTCACGATTCTATGTTGAGTGCTCATCCTGGGATTGCAGCTACCTGGGGGCAATTGCGAGGGGTTTCTGGTGGCCCTCTAAGGTGACAGATATTAAAAAGTTTGTGACTGCATGTGGGGTGTGCGCTCGTTCTAAAAGTTCTCAGGTCCGGCCGGACGGGGAGTTGGTGCCTTTGCCAATTCCGGATAGACCATGGACACATTTGTCCATGGATTTGTATCACAAATCTTCCTCCTTCCAGGGGCAACTCGGTGATATGGGTGGTGGTGGATAGGTTTTCAAAACAAGCCCACTTTGTACCTCTCCCCGCGTTACCATCTGCTGAAACCCTGGCCCGCTTATTTATGCAGCATATAATTAGGTTGCATGGAGTGCCTATGAATGTGGTGTCAGACAGAGGGGTACAGTTTGTAGCCAGGTTCTGGAGGGCTTTTTGCAAAAAGCTGGGGATTTCATTGTCCTTCTCCTCTGCCTACCACCCAGAGTCTAATGGACAGACGGAGAGCACGAACCAATCATTGGAGCAGATTCTCACATGTTTGGCCTCTTCCAGGCAGGAGGACTGGTGTGAGGTATTGCCCATGGCAGAGTTTGCATTCAACGGTCGTGTGAGTCAATCTACTGGGAAGTCTCCCTTTCAGATCAACTATTGGTTTAAGCCACATTTTGGAGAGTTTTCCCGCATGGATTCAGGTTGTCCTGGAGCTGAGGGTGCAACACAACGTCTTAGAATTCTTTGGAGGGAGGTTCAGAGGAATATTTCCAAGGTCCAGGAAACCTATAAGCGGTTTGCAGACAGGAGGAGAGGGCCAGGTCCAGCATTTGCAGTAGGGGAGAAGCTGTAGCTATGCACCCGCAATATCAAGCTTATGATACCATCTATAAAGCTCGGCCCCAAGTTTATTTGCCCATACACAGTTGTGGAGGTTGTTAACCCAGTAGCCTACCAACTGCAGCTGCCCACCTCCTTTAAAATTTCTGATGTCTTCCACAGGTCCCTGTTAAAGCCTGGTGGGACGGTGAGAGAGGATCCCTCATCAAATGCTCCACCAGTGCTGGTAGAGGGGCAGCTGGAGTATGAAGTAGGGCGCATTGTTGACCCCCGGTGGGTGCGCCGGAGACTCCAGTATCTGATACACTGGAAGGGGTACTGTTGTGAGTTCATTTTCCCCTTCACCATTGAGGTCTGAGGAACTCCCTCTTCTGGTGAAGGAAGGTAGTGAGGCTGATCACCAAGCACCTGAGCAGATAGATGATGACTGGGTGACGGGAATTGTTGACTGGATATAAGGCAGCCGATGCCCTTCTGCCTTGCTGGTGATTTCTCTGAGGGATTCTAGGAGACAGTCTGATTCCTGCTCCTCAAAAGCTAAGTTTTCTGCTCTGCTTTTTGCATTTGTGTTTTGGTTTTATTTTGCCTTGTTTTTCTGGATTTCGGCCATTCCTTGCTGGGGGTGAGCTGAATTCCTTTTTGTCTTTTTGCTCTGTCTTCAGAAAATACCTGAGTACTGATATAGTCTTTTTGAAGCCTAGCGTCTTCAGGGCCTTTTTCTCTATCAGTCTGTTGGCTCTTGTTTTGATAGGATTTTGGCGGATTGCAGACAGCAGCTTTTCTATCCTGTCCTATTTAGTTAGCTTGGGCCCCATCATTTGCTCAGCCTATCTTTCTATCTGTGTTATTGTTTTTTCATCTTGCTTCACCGTCATTATATGTAGGGGGCTGCCTATTGCTTTGGGGTCTGCTGTGGGGCAGTTTAGATTTCCCTTTCTGTCTTTAGGCTATTTAGTTCTCCGGCTGTGATCGAGGGGTCTAGGGCACCGTAGGAACCCCCCACGGCTACTGCTAGTTGTTGTTGATAGGTTCAGGGGTCTGCAATCCGATAGCTGCCAACTTCTCTGGTTTTCTGGACTTGGCTAGTATTTCTGTTTTTGCCTCCTACGGTGACTCATTCATAACAGAATCACCAGCCATAACGCTGATCCTAGGGTACTCAATAGCAGGAAAGAATTGTAAAAAAAAAAAAAAAAGTGTGTATATTTTTTCCTCTATTTCTCTGAAGCCGTAGGGGGGAATTTTTTTTTCTCTCAAATGGAGATAAAGCATTTGTCTGATCGTGTGGAGCAGCTCGCTGCGGAAGTGCGGGGAATTTCCGCCTACCTTGCTCATTCACATGCTGCTGAACCAAAGATCCCTACTCCTGATGTGTTTTTTGGGGATTGGTCTAAATTTTTGAATTTCAAAAATAATTGTAAATTATTTTTTGCCTTGAAGCCCAATTTGTCAGGGAGCTCCGCACAGCAGGTTAAAATTGTCATCTCTTTGCTGTGTGGTGATCCCCAGGATTGGGCGTTTTCTTTGAAACCAGATGATCCTATTCTGACTAATGTGAATGCATTTTTTCAAGCCTTGGGGTTGTTGTATGATGAACCTAATGCTATTGATCAGGCTGAAAAGACCCTGTTGGCATTGAGCCAGGGTCGAAATTCTGCAGAATTGTACTGTCAAAAATTCCGAAAGTGGGCGGTCCTTACTACCTGGAATGATAATGCCTTGGCAGCTCTCTTTTGGAAGGGTTTGTCAGAAGCTGTAAAAGATACTATGGTGGGATTTCCTGTTCCCTCTGGTCTTGACGATTCTATGTCATTAGCCATTCAGGTTGATCGGCGTTTACGTGAACGCAGGACTGCACGAGAGGTGTTGCCACCTGTTGAACAAGTGTCTGAACCTATGCAATGTGATAGAGTTTTGTCCAGGGAGCAACGTCAGGAGTTCAGAAGGCGTAATAAGCTGTGCTTTTTTTGTGGAGATGCCTCGCATATTATTTCTGTCTGTCCTAAACGAGAGAAACGTTTTGCACACACGTTTTCTGTGGGTGGTGTTCAACCTGTTTCTTCTGGCAATTACTCTGATCTGCTCCCTGTCCACATTTTCCGCCAAGGCTTTTGTGGATTCGGGAGCAGCCCTGAACCTAATGGACTTGGATTTTGCTAAACGTTGTGGATTTCTTATGACACCTCTGCGGACGCCTATCCCTTTGAGGGGGATTGATGCTACTCCTTTGGCGAAAAATAAACCTCAGTTTTGGACCCAGGTGGTAATGCGGGTCACCCTAGACCATCAAGAAAATTTCAGATTTTTGGTGTTGCATAATTTGCATGATACCATAGTTCTGGGGTTTCCCTGGTTGCAAATTCATAATGCAGTTTTGGATTGGAAATCTGTGTCTGTGGTGAGTTGGGGTTGTCGGTGTGCCCTTAGTAAGGTTCCGGTTTTTTCCACCTCTCCTCAGTCGCATGATGTTCCTGACTATTTGGCGGACTTTTATGATGTATTTAGTGAGAATGAGTCTGCGTCTTTGCCTCCTCATAGGAGTTATGACTGTGCAATTGAACTGAGCCCGGGGTGTAAATTTGCCAAGGGTCGGCTCTTCAATTTATCTGTACCCGAGAACGAGGCTATGCGATCCTATATTAAGGAGGCGTTGGAGGAGGGTCATATTAGACCATCCTCTTCACCCTTAGGTGCTGGGTTTTTTTTCATGGCCAAAAAGGATGGTTCATTAAGGCCTTGTATTGATTATCGTGCCCTCAACAAAATGACAATTAAATATCAGTATCCGTTACCCCTGATTTCGGATCTATTCTCCAGAGTTAAAGGTGCTTGCTGGTTTACCAAGCTTGACCTCAGGGGGGCATATAATCTTATCCGCATTAAGCATGGGGATGAATGGAAGACGGCGTTTAATACTCCGGAGGGACATTTTGAGTACCTGGTGATGCCTTTTGGGCTCACTAATGCCCCTTCTGTCTTCCAGTGCTTCATGAACGACATTTTCCGAGACTTTGTGGATAAATTTTTGATTATCTATCTGGATGATATTTTGATCTTCTCCAAGGATTGGGATTCTCATGTGGATCATGTTCGGATTGTGTTCCGGATCTTGATGGAGAATTCCCTGTATGTCAAAGGATCGAAATGCCTTTTTGGGGTACAGAGGATTTCATTTTTGGGATTTATTTTGTCTCCGTCAACTATTGAAATGGACCTGGCCAAGGTGCAAGCCATTTATGATTGGGTTCAGCCCACTTCTTTGAAGGCCCTCCAGAAGTTTTTGGGTTTTGCTAATTTTTATCGGAAATTTATAGCAAAATTTTCTAGTATTGCCAAGCCATTGACTGATCTGACTAAGAAGGGTGCTGATGTGTTGAATTGGTCTCCGGAGGCTGTTTCTTCCTTTCAGGAGCTGAAGCGAAGATTCACTTCTGCCCCGGTTTTGCGGCAACCTGATGTCTCACTCCCGTTCCAGGTAGAGGTGGACGCTTCTGAGATTGGTGCAGGAGCTGTTTTGTCCCAAAAGGATCCTGTAACATCTAAAATGAATCCCTGTGCTTTCTTTTCCCGAAAGTTCTCCCCATCTGAACGTAACTATGATGTGGGGAATCGGGAACTGTTAGCCATGAAATGGGCATTTGAGGAGTGGAGACATTGGTTGGAGGGAGCTAAACATCAAGTCGTGGTCCTCACTGACCACAAGAATTTGATTTACCTGGAGTCGGCCAAATGCTTGAACCCTAGACAGGCTAGGTGGGCCTTGTTTTTTACACGTTTTGATTTTGTGGTCTCTTTTCTTCCTGGCACTAAGAATGTCAAGGCTGACGCTCTCTCTAGGAGCTTCTTTGCTGATTCTCCTGTGGTGACCAAGCCTGCTACCATCTTAGGCGTAGGGGTAGTTCTTTCTGCCATCTCACCCGATTTGAGACGTGCTCTGGAAGAGTTTCAGGAGGACAAACCTGAGCGTTGTCCCAGTGGAAAGTTGTATGTTCCTGACCAGTGGAAGAAGAGAGTGATGTCTGAAGTTTATTGCTCTGCATTGGCTGGTCATCCAGGTATTTTTGGTACTAGAGATCTGGTGAGTCGGTCTTTTTGGTGGCCCGCCTTGTCTCGTGATGTCAGGAATTTTGTGCAGTCCTGTGGGACTTGCTCCCGGTCTAAACCTTGTTCTCGCTCTAGTGGGTTGTTGATGCCTTTGCCGGTCCCCAGGAGGCCGTGGACCCATATTTCAATGGATTTCATCTCTGATATGCCTGTTTCTCACAGAATGACTGTTATTTGGGTGATTTGTGATAGGTTCTCTAAGATGGTTCATCTTGTACCACTCCCTGAGTTGCCATCTTCCTCTGAGTTGGTGCCCCTGTTTTTGCAACAGGTAGTTCGCTTGCACGGGATTCCCGAGAACATTGTATCTGACAGAGGAGTTCAGTTTGTGTCTAGATTTTGGAGGACTTTCTGTTCCAAGCTGGGAATTCAGTTGTCCTTCTCCTCTGCTTTTCACCCTCAGACCAATGGGTAGACGGAGAGAACAAACCAGACCTTGGAGTCGTATTTGAGATGTTTTATTTCCGCTGATCAGGATGATTGGGTTTCATTTTTGCCCTTGGCCGAATTTGCTTTAAATAATAGAGCTAGTTCTGCCACTTTGATGTCACCTTTTTTTTGTAACTTTGGGTTTCATCCTCAAATTTCTTCAGGGCAGGTGGAGCCTTCTGCCTGCCCAGGTGTTGACACTGTGGTGGAGAGAATGCACCAGATCTGGGACCAAGTGGTGGATAAGTTATCTCTCTCCCTGGAAAAGGTCCAGCGGTTTTTCCAACCGACATAGGACCCTTGGTCCCCAGTTTAAGGTGGGTGATATGGTTTGGTTATCATCAAAAAATATCGCTATTAAGGTGGCTTCTCCTAAGTTTAAGCCTAGATTTATTGGACCTTACGAGATTTTGGAGATTATTAATCCGGTCTCTTTTCGGTTGGCTCTTCCTGTCACATTTAAAATCCATAATGTGTTTCATAAGTCATTGTTGAAGAGGTTTGTTGAACCAGTAGTTCCTGGGGTGGCACCTCCGGACCCTGTATTGGTTGAAGGTAACATGGAATATGAGGTAGAGAAGATACTGGATTCCCGTCTGGCTAGACGGAGACTCCAGTATTTGGCTAAGTGGAAGGGTTATGGTCAGGAGGATAATTCCTGGGTCTCTGCCTCTGATATTCATGCCAAAAGATTGGTGCCTGCCTTTCATCGGGCTCACCCTGATCGCCCTGGTGGCGTGGATGAGGGTTCGGTGACCCCTCCTCAAGGGGGAGGTACTGTTGTGAGTTCATTTTCCCCTTCACCATTGCGGTCTGAGGAACTCCCTCTTCTGGTGAAGGAAGGTAGTGAGACTGATCACCAAGCACCTGAGCAGATAGATGATGACTGGGTGACGGGAATTGCTGACTAGATATAAGGCGACCGACGCCCTTCTGCCTTGCTGGTGATTTCTCTGAGGGATTCTAGGAGACCAGTCTGATTCCTGCTCCTCAAAAGCTAAGTTTTCTGCTCTGCTTTTTGCATTTGTGTTTTGGTTTTATTTTGCCTTGTTTTTCTGGATTTCGGCCATTCCTTGCTGGGGGTGAGCTGAATTCCTTTTTGTCTTTTTGCTCTGTCTTCAGAAAATACCTGAGTACTGATATAGTCTTTTTGAAGCCTAGCGTCTTCAGGGTCTTTTTCCCTATCAGTCTGTTGGCTCTTGTTTTGATAGGATTTTGGCGGATTGCAGACAGCAGCTTTTCTATCCTGTCCTATTTAGTTAGCTTGGGCCCCATCATTTGCTCAGCCTATCTTTCTATCTGTGTTAGTGTTTTTTCATCTTGCTTCACCGTCATTATATGTTGGGGGTTGCCTATTGCTTTGGGGTCTGCTGTGGGGCAATTTAGATTTCCCTTTCTGTCTTTAGGCTATTTAGTTCTCCGGCTGTGATCGAGGGGTCTAGGGCACCGTAGGAACCCCCCACGGCTACTGCTAGTTGTTGTTGATAGGTTCAGGGGTCTGCAATCCGATAGCTGCCAACTTCTCTGGTTTTCTGGACTTGGCTAGTATTTCTGTTTTTGCCTCCTACGGTGACTCATTCATAACAGGGTACTCTCTGGAGGATCGGTCATGGGTTCCGGCCAGTTCGGTGCATGCCGATCGTCTGGTGCGGGCTTTTCACGCCAGATACCCAGACAAGTCTGGGGGTCCAGTGGCCCCCCGTTAAGAGGGGGGTACTGTCATGGTTTGAACAAGGTTCTTGCCCTGCACTCACAGGGTTAAGTGTTAGTGGCCTCTTTCTGGATCTGGGAGGAGTATTTATACTCACTCTTTACCAGAGTTCTCTGTCAGCTATACTGTTGTTCTGGTGTGTCTGACCCCTGGTGTGCGTGTATTCTGCGTTGCATGTTTGCTTCCCGTGTATGACCCGGTCTGTTCCCTCACTCTGTACTCCATGTCTCGTTTTAGTACTATTGTCTTCTCCGGTTCTGACTTCCTGACTGGGCTATCGTTACTCCGCTACAGTTTGTCCCTATTGTACCGTCTATTGCCCGTTCTGGTTTTCTGATCTATTGCTACGTCCTGACTATCCATTCTGTCTAACCCTTTGGAACTGTATTGCTATCTTGTGCTTTGACCCTGGCTTCATCTGGTTTCTGTCTCTGTCTATGCCCCTTGGTAACATTGTATTGTAGTTACTTTTCTAGGAGTTTCTCTGCAGCTCCTAGCTCTGTGGAACTTAGGCCACGCCCCCAGCAGTCATGTGCTTCAGGTCCTGATACTCTGAAGCACGCATCATCACCGCTGCTGCCCTGCTCCACAGGTATCTTTGAGCACTGCTTTTGTACTCAGGACACCCGCACTGGCTCAGTGAGCAAGTGTAGTGCGGGGCTCCTGACAAAGACATAGTCTATTATTAGTGATGTTCCCTTGGTTTTGTACCTTTTCAGTGATAGCTGCGGTCCTGAGGTCCAGTGTCATGTCCGACATGTATGTCATGTCTGTTTTGTCTCAAGAACTCCTGGAGCAATGTGCATGCGCATATCTTGTCTGCTATCCTGCTTGTTCCCTAGAGCAGTGTGCACACTCACCTCATGTGTGCTGAGCTGCAAGATGCCTGCATTTCTGCTTTGCCTTCTGTGATCTTCTCATCATGTCTGAAACCTTGATCATGTGACGTTTCCTAAGATCCTGCACTGTCTGGTTCTGCAATCATCTCGTCATGTCTGAAACTCTGATCATGTGACCTTTCCTAGGATCCTGCACTGTCTGGTTCTGCAATCATCTCCATGTCTAGAATCCTTGATCATGTGTCTGCGCTCTGTGATCTGGAGTATCTGAACTAGGAAGTTCTCCCCTGGTCCTGACCCGGAAGAGGTGCTGTGCCCTATATCAGACCTTCCCTTCCTATGCTCAGGGCCTGAGTATTGTGTTGTGTCCCTTCATGGTTGCTTGGTCTGTGGGGGGCTCCCTCTATTCTGTGCCCTTGCACCATGCCCTGTCGTGCGTCTCCGCACATGCTCCATGCTCGTATTCCGTCTCTTGTCTCGTGTCTTGTCTAGTGTTTGTCCTTCGTGCCATGTTTTGTCTTTGCCTTGCTTTGCCTTGTAGTCCTTGTTTGCTCTGATTCTGTTCCATGTTTCTTTCCATGTTTCCTGTCTCACTTTGCTTTGTGGCTTCAGGTACCCTGCCTCTGTACCCTGTCCCTGACGTGTTTCCTTACACGTGCAGGCCCCCGTCTCTGTGCCCTGTCCCTGACGTGTCTCCTTACATGTGCAGGCCCTCTTCTCTGTGCCCTGTCCCTGACGTGTCTCCTTATACGTGCAGGCCCCCATCTCTGTACCCTGTCCCTGTCATGTCTCCTTACATGTGCAGGTCCCCGTCTCTGTACCCTCTCCCTGGCGTGTCTCTACACGTGCAGGTCTCCGCTCTGAACCTCTCCTTTGCGTGTCTCTACAAGTGCAGGCCTCCGCTCTGAACCTCTCCCTGGCGTGTCTCTACACGTGCAGGCCTCGCTCTGTACCCTGTCTAGTCCCAAGGTTCTCCCTTGGCCCGGCTCTGGGCTTCGGCCTACGCTCTGCTGCTAGACTGTCCCTGTCCCTGGCGTGTCTCTACACGTTCAGGCCTCCGCTCTGAACCTCTCCCTGGCGTGTCTCTACACATGCAGTCCTCATTCTGTACCCTGTCTAGTCCCAAGGCCCTGCCTTGGCCCAGCTCTGGGCTTCGGCCTACGCTTCACTGGCTTTTCTCTTTTTATATTTGCATATTGCATCGTGGCTGACCACCACTGTTGCCGTGCGCGCTGGGTTATGTTCGCCATTTTTGCTGTATTCAATGTGATGGATCTAGGCTGCTCTGCACACACACAGCAGCCCCGCCCTGCCCCAGGCTTTATAATTTGTACATCTGTGTCTGAGCCTGCATCGCCCTTCATCTGTGTTTGCTGGTTGGGCAGTGTGTGGAGGTTTAACCTGAGATGTCTGTGTTCAGACCTGGTTGGCCTTTATCTGCACTTGTTTCATCTGCCTGCACGGGCGCGATTCAGACATGTTTCAGGTACAATTGTAATAGATATGGTCTAGCTTTTGAAATATTCAGGAGGCTGTAATGGCACAGTGAGTAATAAAAAATGTAGAGTAGGACCCCCCACATGAGATTGCCTTGGCGCGGCGGGGTGGCTCAATGTATTGATAAATATTTTGCCAAATGTCTCATTTTGATTAGAGTTAGATGTCAATATGTGCATTGCACTTCATGTTATACGTTCTGACCATCGGCAGCGCTGGCTTCTCTCTTTTTATATTTTCATGTCGCTAACCCTGTCTTGTTTCCTTGCATGGAATCCTGGCTGACTTTCGGATGTCTGGATCCTGATTGCCTACAGAGCTTCAGAACCTGATGTCCCGGTTGATCTTCGCTTGCTGTCCGGAGTCTGATGTCATCGTGCCTCCGCCTACCATCTGCACGTACCATGCTTGGACCTTGGCGTGCCCTTGCACGTACCTTGCTATGTTGTCCCTGTTCTGGTTATGTTTGTACCTGATGTTATCCCTGAAGCCTTCTTTAAATGAAGTTTCCTTGAACTAACGTCTCGTCTCGCCTTGTCTTGATTCCCTGAGCCGGCCGTCTGGTCCAGCTGCAGTAGTGGCTCACCCCCTTGGTCTTGCCCCTGTCACTCCCTGTATAGGGGGTGGTTCTCACTAGGTTAGCTCGCCCTAGGTGTATGGGTGCCACGGCCCAGAGGGTCCACTCATTCAAAGAAGAAACGACTCAGCGTAAGCTGACGCTCATCACAGAATACTCAGGCCATGGACTCCGCTGGTACCTCGGCTACCCATCTGATGAAGAATCTGATCTGGTCTATGTCTCCTGAACTCGCTTGAAAATGGCGGTACCCTGGCCACTCTTCTGATGTAACTCAGACCCGGCCCTTGACCTCTGAACTTGTTTGGAAATGATGGCAGCCAGAATAAGAAGACTTGTTTGTCTACCCGCAGTCCTCCCCACTGGATCCCTGTGTCTCATCCGCGGCTCCTGTGTCTTGACCGGTGCAGGTGTCCGTTTCAGATGTCGGATCAACATTGTTGGAGCGGTTTGGACTAAACTCTGGTTTCTGCCGAAGAATTTTTTTTTTTTCTTCTTTCCAGCCCCAGTAAGAGAGGGCTTAAGGAGGGGGGTACTGTCATGTCCGCCATGTCTGTTTTGTCTCAAGAACTCCTGGAGCAATGTGCATGCGCATATCTTGTCTGCTATCCTGCTTGTTCCCTAGAGCAGTGTGCACACTCACCTCATGTCTGCTGAGCTGCAAGATGCCTGCGTTTCTGCTTTGCCTTCTGTGATCTTCTCGTCATGTCTGAAACCTTGATCATGTGACGTTTCCTAAGATCCTGCACTGTCTGGTTCTGCAATCATCTCATCATGTCTGAAACTCTGATCATGTGACCTTTCCTAGGATCCTGCACTGTCTGGTTCTTCAATCATCTCCATGTCTAGAATCCTTGATCATGTGTCTGCGCTCTGTGATCTGGAGCATCTGAACTAGGAAGTTCTTCCCTGGTCCTGACCCAGAAGAGGAAGTGCTGTGCCCTATATCAGACCTTCCCTTCCTATGCTCAGGGCCTGAGTATTGTGTTGTGTCCCTGCATGGCTTCTTGGTCTGTGGGGCGCTCCCTCTATTCTGTGCCTTTGCACTCTGCTCTGTCGTGCGTCTCCGCACACGCTCCGTGCTCGTATTCCGTCTCTTGTCTAGTGTCTTGTCTAGTGTTTGTCCTTCGTGCCATGTTTTGTCTTTGCCTTGCTTTGCCTTGTAGTCCTTGTTTGCTCTGATTCTGTTCCGTGTTTCTTTCCATGTTTCCTGTCTCACTTTGCTTTGTGGCTTCAGGTACCCTGTCCCTGACGTGTTTCCTTACACGTGCAGGCCCCCGTCTCTGTGCCCTGTCCCTGACGTGTCTCCTTACACGTGCAGGCCCCCGTCTTTGTGCCCTGTCGCTGACGTGTCTCCTTACACGTGCAGGCCCCTGTCTCTGTACCCTGTCCCTGACGTGTCTCCTTACTCGTGCAGGCCCCCGTCTCTGTACCCTCTCCCTGGCGTGTCTCTACACGTGCAGGCCTCCGCTCTGAACCTCTCCCTGGCGTGTCTACACGTGCAGGCCTCTGCACTGAACCTCTCCCTGGCGTATCTCTACACATAGAAAACCAAAAGCAAAACACAAAACAAATATCCTGGAATAAAAAAGTAAAAAAATATATATTGCAAAAATTGCATGAAGGTAGTAATAATAGTAATAATAAGGGTATTTAGTTAACATAATTTTGATCAAAATAATGTAGAAGTTTCTCATGTATCTCTACACATGCAGGCCTCGCTCAGTACCTTGTCTAGTCCCAAGGTTCTCCCTTGGCCCGGCTCTGGGCTTCAGCCTACGCTCCGCTGCTAGACCGTCCCTGTCCCTGGCGTGTCTCTACACGTTCAGGCCTCCGCTCTGAACCTCTCCCTGGCGTGTCTCTACACGTGCAGTCCTCGCTCTGTACCCTATCTAGTCCCTGCCTTGGCCCGGCTCTGGGCTTCGGCCTACGCTCCGCTGCTAGACTGTCCCTGTCCCTGGCATGCTCTCTGCATGCGCAGGTCTCTGTCTCGTTCTTTGTCTTGTCCCTGATGTTTCGTGCGCTCTTGCACTTTTCGTTCTAGGTTTTGCCATGCTGTCTCGCATGTGGCTCTGTCCTGTACCCTTTGCCTAGCCCTGCCTTGTGGCTCCGTGCCTCCGTGCACGTGCCTGGTCGCCTGTGCCTGCCTGGTGTGCCTTAGCCATGCCGCCTCTAGCCGTGCTCGCTTGTGTGCCTCAGCCGTGCCCCCGTCCAGTGCTAAAGTGGTTCGCGGCTGTGTGGCCCCGCAGCGGTGCCGCCTCTGGTCATGCTCGCCTGCAACTGCCATTGTCGGTATCACCTGCCAGTGCCCCCGCCGTGGTCTTCGTGCTCTCTTGCACGCACGCTGGTTCCCGCACTGTGCCTTTTCGTGCTACTCTTGCACAAAGCCTTTTGCCTCTTTTGCTCTGCTTTTAACCTTAGTTTGCCTGCCGGATTCCATAACCTGCCAACCGCTGCCAGAGGTCCGGACCTAGACCTGTGGCCTCATGTCCGAAGCTGATGTCCGTAGCCAGATACCTGGAGCCTGTCGGTCGATGCCATTGTACCTGTCCCTGGCGAGCCCTCGCATACGCAGGCCACCGTCCTTGTGTCTCTCCCAGGCGTGCCCTCACACGCGCAGGCCACCATCCTTGTGTCTCTCCCTGGCATGCCCCTTGGTATGCGCAGGTCTCGTCCTGTGAACCCGAACCTGTCGTGTCCGTTGACACGCATCATGTCGTTAACCCTGTCTTGTTTCCTTGCATGGAATCCTGGCTGACTTTCGGATGTCCGGATCTTGATGATTGCCTACAGAGCTTCAGAACCTGATGTCCCGGTTGATCTTCGCTTGCTGTCCGGAGTCTGATGTCATCGTGCCTCCGCCTACCATCTGCACGTACCATGCTTGGACCTTGGCGTGCCCTGGCACGCACCTTGCTATGTTGTCCCTGTTCTGGTTATGTTTGTACCTGATGTTATCCCTGAAGCCTTCCTTAAATGAAGTTTCTTTGAACTAACGTCTCACCTTGTCTTGTTTCACTGAGCCGGCCGTCTGGTATAGCTGCTGTGGTGGCTCACCCCCTTGGTCTTGCCCCTGACACTCGCTGTATAGGGGGTGGTTCTCACTAGGTTAGCTCGCCCTAGGTGGATGGGTGCCACGGCCCAGAGGGTCCACTCATTCAAAGAAGAAACGACTCAGCGTAAGCTGACGCTCATCACACCCAGCATCTTTCCCTTTCTCTGTGACCCAGATGACATCTTCCACATCAGGGAGACAGAGGTCTGACTGTCAGTCCCAGAGTCCAGACAAAGCTTTAGATGCATCCTCATTCTATTAAGAAACTTACATATACTGACCAAACACTTCCAGCTCTGCTTCTTAGAACCTGCTTCACTGTCTGTTCAGCCTTCCTTCTCTCCACTCCCCTTCACTGAAGTTGAACATGTGCTGTTGGTAGTCATGGACTGATTGGACTGTCTGGCTGGCAGGTTCTAACTGACTGTAACTCAGAAGACATATAAAACTTCCCTTTCCCCTCCCAACTGGTGAGCTAATCCCAACATCAATCATCTAGCGTCATATGCAGTGTAATACAAACTGTATCTGCTGTCTGGTTTCCCTAGTGGACAGGCCACCTGCATTCCCAGGGATGGCCTTACAGACGAAGCCTGCAAGAGAACCGAAGTACAACACCTTCCATAGGGATAAAATAACAGCTTTTATCACACAAACTATTAGCATAACAACATTAACTCTCTCGTTGACTCGGCATCTTCTTCAGCATAATATAACAGACCAGATAAGAATATTGTACTTTATTTGGGGGATGTCCACCACATTGCTGAAGTTACCCTTCTTATAAGGAAAGTTTTGTAACAATACATTTTTGTAGTATGTACACCCCAGTATTCTACAGTCATCAGGGCTCCGCAGAGTCTACATCCAGTACTCCTGCAGCAGGGCTGTTGTTGGGTTGTAGAATTATGAAGTGTTCCATCCAGGGATACAGGGCCAAGACTGTGGGGACTATGGGGGATGTAGGGCACACACTTCCCTCGATTTTAAGTCACCGTCTTTACTAATAAGTTTCAGATGATAGAAGTGATGAGCACCATACAAGCATTACTTTTCCTGATGTCTATATGGCAATTAACCATAGAAGAGCAGGAACGTTTACACTGATCTTCTGGAATTCTTGGCGATGCATTTAGGACACGGGGAGGTTCTTGGATCAAAGATGGCCACTGTGTATGGATAATGCTCTTTGCCCAACCTGTCTACAGACAGCCATATCTTAATGACCCATCTGTCTTAGAAATTGAGAATCAAGTCTACTGTATATTTTACAGAGCAACTATTTATTTACCCACAGGGTAAATTCGTTGGGCAGGGTCAGTTTTACACCACTAAGAGCCAAAGCCTCGAAGATGCTCTTATCCCTCTTCCATCCACTGGTCCTAATATGCCTGAAAAGCAAACAAGCCATTAGAGATGATTTGCCAATTGTCCAACATGTAGAATTTGAGCTGTAATTATCCATATCTAGTCACCTCCATTTTAGGTGCAATGCATTTTTCATGTGTGTTATATTTCAAGGTGTTCCTCAGTAGTATTTCTCATTTGCTGTGTTCTGACACCATCTAATGGTGAAAGTGTACAATGACTTATAATTATTGTGTTTTGTAAGGATCTGAGATGTGAATTCGGTGTCCTATTGGCCAGCTCCTACTCACATGGTCAGTAGGAGGAGCTGTTTTCCTGGCTTGTCCAGATAAGTCTAGAATTCTCTTTAGTCTTGGCCATGCCTTCAGAGAGAGCAGAACACACTTGGAGGCTGTTTTCACTACAAGATCTCCTGTAGGCCTAAGAGCCTGGGTTTCCTCTCTAACCTGTACAGGCTTCATTTTAAAGTCTTTCTGTCCAGATTCACCGCAAATTTCTTCATTCACCTATAAGTACTTGTGCATGTGCCATGACACACTGTTGAACTAACCCTGAAGTACAGGTCTGTAACCTTTAACTGCTGTGTCTACTTCTTTCCCGTAAACTACTAAGAGACGCTCTCCTGTGCTCTTAAAGCTCCAGTCCCCAATCACATCTCAGCATCTAAGTGTGAACTGTATTTGCCGTGGACTACCCATGAGAGACTGTTCCTTATTTGTTCCAAGTTTTATTTCCCTTTCTGCTGAAGTAAAAGCAACTGTTATCCTCGAGACCGGTGTGTGTGTAATAATTCCTTCGGCTGCGGACACCGTGTGGTGGTTGATAGCAGGAAATGCTCGGCCTCGTCATTACATTTCCATCTACTCTCATCAGGAATCAAACCCAAAAGCTGCATCAGTGCAGGCATCAGCTAAAGCTATGAGCCACAGTCTGCACTAATAAGTATGGCAGATCTACTGTTACACAGAAATACATCTGTATATAGCAGTTAATTTCTAGATTCCTGTACTCTAGAGGGAAAATAAAAATGTCAGTTTTCTTCCTATAAAACAGTGAAAAACAAATTACAATGTCATCTTTTACAAAATAAACATCACATGGACAAATTTAATATTCTTGAAATTGTAACAACCCGCACAACACAGCAATCAGATTTGTGAAGAGCTGTAAATGGTGTATTTAAAAAAGAAAAAAAAAGTTGGCACTACCACATCATGCAATAACAGTCTTCTGAATGTGCATCACCCCCCCATATTTGAAGCAGCATAGCATTTTTAGTAGTACAGAACAAGTGATTGTGCTTTTATCTTTTTTTACCATGTGGTTTTTAAGGCTCCACATAAAAGCCTAGAGGAAAAAAAAGCACCAAAAGCACACAGTTTAGCAGTGTATGTAGTAGGAGTTTATGAAGTCACATCCACTTTGTTTGGAATAGTAGAAACTAAAAGAAAAAGAGCGCAATAGGGTCTTCCCCGAGAAACTGAGAATGTAAATTAATTCGTTATACTCACCTTATGTCGGAGAGTATCAGACATAAAGGAACAAAGGTCAGCTTGCTGCACATCCAAATGACCACGCCGTGGTCATAAATCATCAGATTCAAAGAAAAGAACTTTTATGGATTAAGCGTGCGCTGCCAGACCATCACTCCTCACAAGTGGTGTGCTTTATACATTTATTCCCAACGCGGTTCAAAGTTAACAACTTCTTCCTCAGGGGATGACATGTCATCCCCTGAGGAAGAAGTTGTTAACTTTGAACCGCGTTGGGAATAAATGTATAAAGCACACCACTTGTGAGGAGTGATGGTCTGGCAGCGCACGCTTAATCCATAAAAGTTCTTTTTTTTTTAATCCACTTTGTTTGGACATTTAGGCAGTGTTCACATGGACAGTTAAATGCAGCAAAAAAAGCAGCATTTGCGCTACAAGCAAAAGTTATTTCAGGAAGACTGCCCCCCCCATGTAAAGATGCAGCTGAACTGTGCCGGTTTTAGGCTGTCTTTCCCCCCTCGAGTGGCTTCTATGTGGAACTTACTACAGAAATGCAAGTATAAAACTGCAGTCACTTTAAGTGGGGGGGAGAGTTTCTGTAGCAACAAAAAAGAGGGGTGTGTATAAGAAGATGAGCCGAGACAGAGTCATCGGTGTCCGGTGCCCTTTAGAGGGAATATTGGGACTGTCACCACTGTTGGCGGGGGAGATTTCTTCTAGGAGGGATAGACCTTTTTGTCAGACAGCAGGGGGCGCGGGGTATATAAGGAGACCTGAGCGCGGGAACGGGTCAGACTTAGCGGGAAAATTACAGGGGACGGTTGACTCCTCCGCTGCTCGCGCTGACAACTCCCCGTCACCCAACTCTCAGCGTGCTGACCTAATGACTTCCTTTTACGCTATTAAATTACTACCTGGATCCGGATATCCCTGTTGTGACTGTGATAGAGGATAAACTGCCTAGAAACTATTCTGAAAGACCGTTGGTTGCTGCGGACTGTAAGCGTGCCCATGTCTCGTGTCCGGCGCCATTGGTGAGGAATCTGCCTAAAAGACTGTTTCCACATTCTGACACACTCAAGTCAAGCAGGACCGAGTCCATCAGCACCATCGTGAGACAGTGCTTCTCGTATCTGGGTAGCAGAGCCAGAGACTTTGTCCACGACTTGCGACACCGACGGAAGATTTTCCAGCCTTTCCCCTGCAAGAACTGCACGCGATAAGTTACCGTATTTCTTTATCTCTTATACCTGAGCATTGTGTTTGTATGTGATTTCCTCTGTTCTTTACTCATCTTGCCTCCCTGCGTAGAGTATTACTTGTGTTCAGTAAACCCTTGTTAACCCCTTCTCTGTCTCCGGCTATTTACTTCATCCAACTGATCTCTCCTCTTTACATTTTGGCATAGTCGGCAGGATGCAGTCTGGTAGTGCGGAAGTGGCAGAACAGGTGGCAGGGCCCAGAACCAGCATCTCTCTGGGAGCCATGCTGAGTAACCTGCCGAAGTTTATGGGGTCTAATACTATGGTGTGGAGCTGGACAGAACATATGGGGGATATGATGAGAATGCACCCGATGACCCCCCGCACTCGAGGCCGAGTTGGCCATTATGGCTTTGAACAGAAAGGCTTGAGACTCCGTGATGCTGCATTCCCACGAGACCGTGATACGTTTGCTAAAGTACTCCAGATCTTAGAGGCGACCTAAGGGGGCCCCATTGACATGGGAGAACTTAGGACTCGCCTGTTTAGAAGTATGCAAAGAGAGGGGGAGACGGTTACGCAATATATGAATGTCCTTCAAGAATTACACACTGCCATTGCCAGAAAAGACGGGGTGGGGATAGGGCCAACGGATGTCGTGCTGCGTGATTTGTTTGTGACTGGTCTGCGGGACACCCTGACCAAACAGACCCTAAGAGAGCAGGTGTGGGTAGACTCTCGTATCACTTTTGCTGACATAGGGAAAGAGGCTCGCTCACGTGAACAGGAGCAGTTGGTGACAGTCCCGGTAGGGAAGGTCCAGAGCGGTGAGGCAGCAGTACAGTTGGAAGTTGAACCCAAATGGGTTGAAAAGATGTGAAGAGAACTGTTGAATATCCAAGGGGAGCTAGCTCAAATGACAGAAAAAGTTGAAACCGGCAGTGCATTGCTGGAAGTCAAGGGGGAGCAAATGTCCTTGATGAGGCCCGAAGGTTCCGCCGACCAAGGTCTTTTGCATGTTACAACTGCGGAGAGATAGGACATATGACTAGAGAATGTCCATGGCGGGCCGGGCCCCGACCCCACCGCCCATTAAACTAGAGGGGGACCTCGCCCGGAGCCACAATGGAAAGGAAGGAGTAGTGAAAGTCCCACAAATCTGGTGTCCACATGCCGGCTGGTGTGGGCTGAGTTCAATGACCGGGCCGTGCATTGCCTGGTGGATACCGGGTCTCAAGTGACCACAATGCTCGAAGCGTACTTCCTTCGGCACTTCCCAGAAACCCTCGGGCCCGGTGATAAAGCTGATGGCGGCAAATCACCTGCCCATCCCAGTCGCAGGGGTGGTATGGATGCAGGTCTCCCTGTGTAGGAAGGATCTTGGATGGAGGGGTATCGTGCTGACTCAGGGAGAGGCTGACCACAGTCACATTGTCATTTTGGGGATGAATATCCTGAAAGAGTTCAGAAAGCTGCTGAGTGATGAGCCATCGCTCTTGTCTTTAACTCAGTAGAGTCCACCCCCCCAGTGGCGGGTGTTTCAACAGTTAATTTGCACAGCCCACATGCATGAAGTCTCCGTTCAAAGGGAAACTCTAGGAAAAGTGATTGTGCCGGCATCCACTCAACTCACCTTACCACCAGGGCAGACTTTGCTAACCCTGCCCGTCCGAGCACATGCCCCGCTGGAGAGGGTGGAAGTCCAGTTGGAATCTTTGGTAGTCCAACAACTGCCTGCAGGACTCTTAGTGGCCCGAACGCTGGCCGTGGTACGAGAGGGGACGGTGCTTGTACGCTGCGTGAATTTGACCGATCAGGAAATTGTCGTCCCACGCTAAGGTGAAGTCGCATGGGTAGTGGGCATGCCCGAAGAAGTCATACCGGCTCAGGACATACAGTTGGCGGTGAATCCGGAATACCCGTGGTCGGTGAGAGTCACCACATCCGACGGCCGAACCTCAATACATCCAAGAGGGTCGGCGCGTCTTAGAACAGATGCGCGCTGAACTGTCTGAACTCACGCCCACCCAAGTACATGAAGTAGAAGCGTTACTGGGGTGATATCAGTCTGTTTTTTGAACCATGAAGATGACTTCGGCTGCACCACGGCAATTACCCACGAGATACCAACGGGGGATACAGCACCCATATGAGAGCACTATCGGCAGATTCCCCCCAGTTATATCAGAGTGTGAAAGAAATGCTGGGTCAGATGCTGCAGGCGGGTGTCATTATGGAAAGCTAGAGTCCGTGGGCGGCCCCCATTGTGCTGGTGAGGAAGAAAGATAGGTCCCTGAGGTTCTGTGTGGATTACCGTAAGCTAAACGCATACCTTCTGCCCTGGATTGAGGAGTCTCTGTCCGTGTTGGGGAAGGGTAAATTCTTCTCGACGTTAGATCTCGCCAGTGGCTACTGGCAAGTGCCCTTGTTGGAAAAGGATTGGGTGAAGATGGTCTTTATACTGCCCATGGGTCTCTTTGAGTTCAAAAGAATGCCGATCGGCCTGACCAATGCTCCCGGGACGTTTCAACGGCTGATGGAGAGGCGTCTAGGTGATCTGAACTTTGAGGCCACACTCATCTATCTAGATGACATCATCTATCTGGATGACAGATGACTTGCTCCAGTCTCAGTAGATGTTCTTCAAATGAGGCGGCGCACACCGCCGCCTCATTTGAAGACCACCTACGGAGACTGGAGCAAGCATTGAGCCATTTACAGAAGTATGGGCTAAAAGTGAAACCCCAAAAATGTCATTTGTTCCGGACTCAGATCGAGTACCTTTGTCATGTCGTTTCCACCAAGGGAGTGAAGCCATCACAGGAGAAGATTGCGGTGATCAGGCACTGGCCGACGCCAGAAAGCGTAAAAGATTTACAGGCTTTTCTGGGATTGATGGTATACTACCGTCGCTTCGTGAAGAATTTTGCCCGGGTAGTGCAACTGTTACTTGAACTCCTAAAGGGGGTACCCCCAAATGCCAAGAGTCGATCTACCCGTTGCGAGGAGTGGCAGGAAAAGGCACTTTCTGAATTAAAAAAAGCACTGACCGAAGCTCCAGTACCGGCTTATGCTGACTTTTCTATACCGTTCATTCTCCACACCGACGGAAGTTTGCACGGACTTGGGGCTGTGTTGTCGCAGGTGAAGGACTGAAGACAAAGGGTGATCGCTTATGCTAGCCATTCCCTCCATGATTCCGAACACAACCCCAACAACTATAGCTCCTTCAAGCTGGAGTTGTTGGCGTTGGTGTGTGCCATGACGGAGAGATTCGCAGAATACCTGTTCGGCTTTGAGATGCTAGTGCACATCGATAATAACCCATTAGAGCATCTGGAGAACGCCAAGCTAGGGGCCATGGAGAAAAGTTGGGTGGCCTGAATGGCGAAGTACCGGTAAAGAATTGTCTATAGACAGGGAGCAGAGAATGCATGCTGATGCCTTGTCCAGAGCAAGACATGCACCACTGGGAAAGAGTAGAGATGAGTTGCTAAAGGAAGAGGAGGTGCCCCAGTTCCGAAGGACCGCTGGGACGGTGGCGGCCACGCTGGACCAGATACAGACTCCCCATTATAAAGGAATATTGGGAATATCTCGGGATGAGTGGGTTCAATTGCAGCAGGAAGATCGTGAGCTTGCTCTGTTCCTACACTGGGTGATGTTGAAGAAGCTACCTAGCCCGGAACAGTGGAAGGCTTTGACTCCAGAAGTATTGAAGATGCTCCATCAGTGGGAGCACCTCCAGATGGGAAATGGGCTGTTATATTGGAAAGTTTAACTTCAGAGGGAACTTGGGGCTTCCTGGCAGGTGGTGATTCCAGAGATGGTGGTCACTGAAGCTCACGAAGAAGGGGCTAACTTTGGTCTTCAAAAAACTTTACAGTGGCTTCAGTGGTTCGTTTACCACCCACGGCTAAGAGCAGCGGTCGAGGAAGCTTGTAGACTCTGTCGGGCCTGTGAGTTGGCCAAGTCCCCGGAACAAAGGGCTCCTACTCAAATGATAGTAACTTCAGCACCCCTAGGGCTATTGACCGTCGACTATATAACCATCGGGCCAGCTAACCAAGCATATGACCACTACTTAGTGATGGTAGATCATTTCACAAAACTTGTGGTGACACCCACCCCAGATCAGACGGCTGAGTCCGCTGCGTATGCTATCTGTAAACACTTCATTCAGGTGTAAGGCTGCCCACAGCGGATCCATTCGGACCAAGGAGCTTGTTTGTTGGGAAGAGTGATGGATCAGTTACAGCAGATCTATCAGTTTGACCGATCACACACAACACCGTACCATCTTCAGGAAAACGGGGACTGTAAGCGAGTTAACCGTACTCTGATTCAGATGCTAAGGACCCTAGAAGATGATGGTGGCCGGAATATGTCACTGAGCTCATGTGGATCTACAACAATCGAGTCCATCAAACCACGGGTTACACACTCTACTCGCTATTGTTCGGCCGAACAGGAAAGGAAGTCACAGAACTGGAGCTGGATCCAGGAGAAGACTACCTATGGATGGGGGTATCTACCTGGGTCCGAGAACATTGTAATCATCTACAAACCATACATCGGTTAGTTCAGACATGGCTCTGGGAACTGGAGCACCCTGAGAAGCTTCCTCTACGGGGACAGATCTTCAGGTTGGTGAGCGGGTGTTAGTGAGGGAGAAACGTCCTTGTGACAAGATGGAAAATGGGTGGGAGAGTAGGCCTTACAGAGTGAAGCGTCGAGTTGGCATGGAAGGACCTGTGTACGAGCTTTATCCAGAAAGGCAAGAGAATGCACCCACCAGAGTGGTCCACAGGAGTATGCTTCAGCCATGCTTCTCCGAAGACCCCATACTGAGAGAAGAAACCCTTGAAGTGCCTGAAAAGGTGCCTCCTGTGGCCATGGAGGATGAAGAAGAAAGTTTCGAACAGCCATCTGCAAATTTGTCTGCAGAATGGAGTCCTGAGACCCCGGAAGAGAACGCTAAGGCGGGTGCAGATTCGGCTTTGCCTCCGCAGGAAGACTCCACTATCTCTTCCAATCCCAAGCCGTCTGTGAAGACAGGAATGTAGAGCTGACACTGCCCTACCACATAAGAGACTTGCATATCTACAAATTGCTGAGAAGCCCATTGGGGTGAAACAGTCCCATCAAGATGAGAGAAGTTGGGTCTTTGGTCCTGCTTGGGAGATCCTGGATGTCTGACTGCCTCCCGATATATCAGTACCTAGATGGGTCCCGGGATGCCAACCTAAGTACACAGGTATTTCTGTCTACAAAATTACTAATTTAATTGATATCTCTAAAATCTGAGTCTTATGGTATATTTTGTTTCTGCTGCAAATTTCATTGACAAAGTGAGACATTTTGATTTACCTTACAATTAGAGTTGAGCGACTTTTGGTTTTTTAGGGTCGCGTTTCGTTTCGTGAAACCCGACTTTTCCAAAAGTCGGGTCGAGCAAGATCGTCCGATTATAGGAAAAAAATCGGGGTCGTCCCGAAACACGAAACCCAATGTAAGTCAATGGGGAATAAAAATCGGCAGTGAGAGAAGGACAGGAAACACACCTACAGTGCCCATTTGAATGCCAAAAGCATCAATTCTTCTTACTTAAGCTTGTCAACCTTAATTAACTTCATAATACAAGTTACGCACTGAAAAATGGGGGTTATTTGGCTAAAGTTGTGGGGGGGGAGGGCTGGCTGCAGGTTTTCATGTGCCCTGGGCGAAAGAGCGCCCCTTTAACACATACCACAACTCATCATGCTCCGATACGGCAGAGAAATAGCGGTATAGTACAATGAAAAATACCTCACTTTTTACATCTCATGACGAGGCCCATCTATTTCTCCATACAAAATCATTGGTCCCATATAATGTTTGAAACAGTATATGATGAGCTCCACATAATGCTACAGTATATGTTGGTCCCCATGGATGAAGCTCCACTGTCTTATGGGCCCAAATAATGCTCCAAACATAATGGGCCCCATTTCTAATGCTCTAGTGTATAATGGGCCCTGTAAATGCTGCTCCAGTGTCTGATGTCCACCTTTGGAACGTTCCAGTGTATGGTGGGCCCCATCTATCATTCTCCAGAGTATAGTGCTCCCCAAAAATTGCTGTCCCAACATTGAAAACAATCAAATAAGTCTCCTCGCTAGGGAATCCCTGTACTTGTCTGGACTCCTCGTCGTCCCCATCTTCCATCTCACTGCACAGTATTTCAACTTTGCAAGTGCTGTGATCCTGAGCAAGCAGGGGGGGCCCACTCGTTGGCGACGGCACTGGCACAGGGCCCCTGATAGTACGGTGGTGTGTCTGATGGCGGGTGGGCCGAACCTGCACTTTCATCTGCAGCTTCCTCTTTGTCACCGTGTAAGATGGAACTGTATATGGGAAGGGTAACCTGAGTTTCATCAGGGTCAGATTCAGGTCGTGTAGGGTGCGAGGGGAATGTAGTGATCTGGGTCAATGTACCAGCAGATTCATCGAGCAGTGGCTGGGCATCAGTGCACTTGTGTCGCCCCCAGGAGTACGGTCGCCACAGTGGCATTACCTTCTTCCTAGGGAGTGTGATGTCATGCTTGGGAGCAACGAACGATCTCTCTAGCAGGTTAACTGATTGGGCGGCGTTATTCCCACGAGTCATGACCCTCCAAACAGCGTTCATGAAGGCAAAGTGTTTGTTTTACGTGGGCAGTATGGTTGCAAAGCTGAACCTTCAAGGAATGTCCAGAAGGGCACCACCAGGAGTGGAGCCTACGGTTAAATTCGACTCCACCTGGGAAACCTCAACCATGCCAGCTACAGAACAGATGCACACATTGCAAGCTTAATTCCGTTAACGAACGAGACTCCGTCATGCCCCGCGGTCCGAGTCCGGCTTACTAGAGGGACACGTGAGGCTCTGGCACATGAGATTGGCCAATAACTGGTGTGTCATGCCCTTACATGTCCGTGGCTGCATGTGCGCTACACTAAAAAAGGCCAGCGTTTGTCGCTTACAGGTGCAGATAACCCGCTGAACAACGTTAGTGATGGGGATCACTGATTACAATTATTACCCGCGAACAATGATTTCCCAGTAAGTGCAGGTCAACCACAGTTCCGGAATTAGGCCTAACCGTCATTCCTGAAAAAATGAAAAACTTACGTGTGCAAACCACAGGTGCTGTAGCTTGCTTAACAGCTCGCCAGCCGTTCTCACGCCCAGTATGGATTACACGTGATTGCACAAAGGTGAGAAAGGGTACCGTATCCTCAGATAACATGTATGGATAGCGTACACATTCAAAATATATGTCTATACATCAGGAGGCAGGCTCAGACGGTGTTAGGCCCAGTATGGATTGCACAAAGGTTAGAAAGGGTACCGTATCCCCGGATAACATGTATGGATAGCGTACACATTCAAAATATATGTCTATACATCAGGAGGCAGGCTCAGACGGTGTAAGGCCCAGTATGGCTTGCAAGTGATTGCACAAAGGTTAGAAAGGGTACCGTATCCCCAGATAACATGTATGGATAGCGTACACATTCAAAATATATGTCTATACATCAGGAGGCAGGCTCAGACGGTGTTAGGCCCAGTATGGATTGCACGTGATTGCACAAAGGTTAGAAAGGGTACCGTTTCCCCGGATAACATGTATGGATAGCGTACACATTCAAAATATATGTCTATACATCAGGAGGCAGGCTCAGACGGTGTTAGGCCCAGTATGGATTGCACATGATTGCACAAAGGTTAGAAAGGGTACCGTATCCCCAGATAACATGTATGGATAGCGTACACATTCAAAATATATGTCTATACATCAGGAGGCAGGAAGACGGTGTTAGGCCCAGTATGGATTGCACGTGATTGCACAAAGGTTAGAAAGGGTACCGTTTCCCCGGATAACATGTATGGATAGCGTACACATTCAAAATATATGTCTATACATCAGGAGGCAGGCTCAGACGGTGTTAGGCCCAGTATGGATTGCACGTGATTGCACAAAGGTTAGAAAGGGTACCGTATCCCCAGATAACATGTATGGATAGCGTACACATTCAAAATATATGTCTATACATCAGGAGGCAGGCTCAGACGGTGTCAGGCACAGTATGGATTTGACAGCCCAGACTACACAGCGGAGGAGCAGGGAGAGGTAAAGATTGCAAATGCTGGGGCCCTGCCCAAGCAAGGGGGGCCCACTCGTGGGCGTCGGTACTGGCACTGGGCCCCTCATAGTATGGCGGTGTGTCTGACGGCGGGTGTGCACCACCACCGTCAGAGACACTTGATTGCACTATGAAGGACCCTGTGCCAGTGCCCGCGCCCAAGAGTCGGCCTACCCACCTGTCCAGGGCAACGGCACTCGCACGGTGTCATGCGCTAGGTGGTGACCCCGGCCATGGGGGGGGGAGGCAGCACAGTTAGGGAGTTTTAGAAAGTGGCATATGTTGATGTTGGACATTCAGCTGATGCAAAAGGTGAAATAGGTCAAGTCCCAGGAAGAGGTGGACCAAAGCAAGCCATTTTTCTGTCACCCTATGTGTCATCAGGGGAAGGTGGGACAAAATCCTTGGAAACCCATGCGTGGTTCATTTTAATGAAGGTTAGATCATCCACATTTTGGGTTGACAGACGGGTCCTTTTTTCTGTCAGGATTGATCCAGCTGCACTGAAGACTCTTTCCGATAGCACACTTGCAGCTGGGCAAGCGAGCTCCTGTAAGGCATATTGTGCAAATTCAGGCCAGGTGTCCAGTTTAGCGGCCCAATAGTCAAAGGGGAATGACCTGTGTGGGAGAACATCGATATGGGAGGAAAAGTAGTTTGTAACCATAGTTGACAACTGCTGTCTCCTGTCACTTTCCATCGATGCAGTATTACCAGTTGTGTGAGCGGTACTTGAAAAATCAGTCCACAACATTGTCATGAAACCCCTGTCTCCAACGCCACTTCTGCTGTGTGCACCACGAACACCTCTGCCAAGCTGCCCCCGGCCCGTACGGCTCGTGTTAGAACCATCACCGCTGCTGTGTGCTGGGAATGCCTCAAGCAACCGATTTACCAGAGTTGCTTGTTTATTAGCCAATATTAGGTCAAGGTTCTCCTGTGGCATGATGTTTTGTAATTTGCCTTTATAGCGTGGATCCAGGATGCTGGCCAACCAGTAGTCGTCATCGTTCATCATTTTGGCAATGCGTGGGTCCCTTTTTAGGATCTGCAAGGCATAATCTGACATGTGGGCCAATGTTCCCGGTGTCAATGATGCACTGCGAGTGCTGGTTGGAGGAGCACTTTCTGGCAAATCCACATCCCTCCAGTCACGCACAAACCCTGTACCAGACCTTGCCACGCCAACATTTTCACTTGCCCCACGAGATGCATCCTCCTCCCCTAAGTAATCATCCCCATCATCCTCCTCCTCCTCCTCTTCTTCCTCCACCTCGTCCAGGAGAGGTCCCTGAGCAGACAATGGCTGAATGTCATCAAGGATTCCCTCCTCTTCTTCCTCCTCATCAACATTGGCTGCAGACGCCTGCTCCTTAAGGTGCGTCAAAGTTTGCATGAGCAGACGCATAAGTGGGATGCTCATGCTTAGGATGGCGTCGTCTGCGCTTACCAGCCGTGTGCATTCCTCAAAACACTGAAGGACTTTACAGAGGTCTTTCAGCTTCGACCACTGCACACCTGTCAACTCCATGTCTGCTCTCAAAGTGCCTGGCCGTGTATCCTCCCACAAATGCATTATGGCCTGCCTCTGCTCGCACAGCCGCTCCACCATGTGCAGGGTGGAGTTCCACCTTGTTGCAATGTCGATAATGAGGCGGTGGTTGGGAAGGTGGAGCAATCGCTGCAGCTTCTGCATACGAACGGAGTGTACAGGTGACCGGCGGATGTGCGCGCACAGTCTTCGCACCTTCTGGAGCAGGGCTGTTAACTCCGGATAATTTTTGAGGAAGCACTGCACCACCAGGTTCAAGGTGTGAGCCAAGCAAGGTATATGGCTGAGTTTTGAAAGGGCTATGGCTGCCACAAAATTACGGCCGTTATCACTAACTACCTTGCCTGCCTCAAGATGTACACTGCCCAGCCATGACTCAGTTTGTCGCTTCAAGTACTCGGCCAGCACCTCGGCGGTGTGTCTGTCGCCCAAACACATCATCTGCAACACAGCCTGCTGATGCTTTCCACTAGCTGCTCGATAGGGGGACACATCGTGTGCAACAGTGGCAGCTGCAGATGGAGTGCTCGTACGACTGCGCTCTGTGGACGAGCTTTCGCTTCTGGAGGAGGAGGAGGAGGGTCGAACGCCTACAGCCAACTGTTTCCTATACCGTGGGCTAGGCAGCACTGTCCCACCACCGCTGTCCCCTGTGGACCCTGCATCCACCACATTAACCCAGTGCGCAGTGATGGACACGTAACGGCCCTGGCCATGCCGACTGGACCATGCATCTGTTGTGAGGTGCACCTTTCCGCTCACTGAC
This sequence comes from Dendrobates tinctorius, assembly GCF_039654945.1. Classification (NCBI taxonomy): domain Eukaryota; kingdom Metazoa; phylum Chordata; class Amphibia; order Anura; family Dendrobatidae; genus Dendrobates; species Dendrobates tinctorius. The sequence continues at coordinate 47,342,218 of NW_027361696.1, read as the reverse complement.
TGCTTGAGTGCATGGACAATGCGGTCTTTCACATGATGGTGGAGGGCTGGGATGGCTTTGCGAGAGAAGAAGTGGCGACTGGGTAGGTCATAGTGTGGTACTGCATAGGCCATGAGTTCGCGGAAAGCTGTGCTTTCCACTAACCGAAAGGGCATCATCTCAAACGAGATTAGTTTGGCAATGTGGGCGTTCAAACCCAGTGTACGCGGATGAGAGACTGAGTACTTTCTTGACCTACTCATAGTGTCTGGGAGGGTGAGCTAGACTTGAGAGCTGCATATGGTGGGAGTAGCGGTGGACAGGGCGGACTGAGAGAGGGTTGATGATGGTGATGGAGTTGTTGTTCTTTCTGATGGCCTAGAATCAGTCTTTCGTTGATATAACAGTGGGATTCCCTGACTGCTGTGGCCTTGCAACGACACCTCAACATTTGCTGCTGTGCTAACCGGTGGGCTTACAGTGGGGGAAACAATGTAGCGTTGCTGACTACCTTCGTTGTGATCAGTTGCACATGTGGCACTTGAGGTTTGGTGTTGTGTCCACGCTTGCAAGTGCATGCTGGTTAAATGTCTAAGCATGCAACTGGTATTCAAATTTTTCAGATTTTTCCCTCGGCTAAAGGTCTTTGCGCACTTCTTACAGATAACCTTGGCCTGATCATGAGGATTTTGGTCAAAAAAGTGCCACACTGCACTCTTCCTACTTTGGCAGACATTTTGCGGCCTAGCACGCTGTGATCTTTTGACCCTCTGGACAAGCTGTCCAGCAACTCTTTTGATGTTTGGAACCTGTCTTTGGAGTGCTCCGGGCCTGCCAGATAACAGCTGTTGCGATGTCGATGTCTGCTGTGGATGCTCCTCATCTGAGCTATTGGAAGCAGCACCCTCTTCCCCCAATGGATGCCAATCTGGGTCAACAACTGGGTCATCCATCACCTCCTCTTCTATGTCATGTGCACCTTCCTCTGTGTCACCGTGTATGGTGGTATAGTGTGCGGGAAGGGGCACCTGAGTCTCATCAGGGTCAGAATCTGGCTCTGTACACTGCGAGGACAATGTAGTGCTCTGAGTGAATGTACCAGCAGAATCATCCATCAGCGGCAGTGCATCAGTGCACTCCATGTCAGATTCATCTTGGCCTGGGTAATTCACCATTTGACTTGATAATCCAGGCATGGTATGTGAAAACAGCTCCATGGAGTAATCAGTAGTATGGCCTGCGTCATCCTTCAATCTTGGTTGGGGTGAAGGACACAAGGAAAGGTGTGGTTCATGAACATGAGCCTCCAATGACGACTCAGTGCTTTTACTTTTTACAACTGAAGAAGAGGAGGCGATAGAGCTGGAGGCTGAGTCAGCAATGTAAGACAAAACTTTTTCCTGATGCTCTGGCTTTAAAAGCGGTTTGCCAACTCCTAGAAAACTAAGCGTTCGAGGCCTTATGTAGCCAGACGATGACGCAGGCTCAACACCTCCTGCATTCGGTCCTATTTTGCTCTTGCCACTACCATCAGATCCACCACCAACACCATCATTACCAGCTGCCAACCCCCGCTCAATTCCACGGCCTCTTCCACCAGCCTACCTCATTTTTGGTAGAAATGTAGACAAAATCCAACAAACTATATAGTAATGTAAAACAAGGTACAAGGTGTCTATAGGACAGGGGAGATTTTGAATTTCTGCAGACACTTGTGGACACTGGACACTTTTGGATTGTGTGAGGCCCACTGATATCTGAGCGCTATGTCACAGGCTCGATGGCACAGCTTTGACAAAAGTGACGAGAGGATAAGGGAGATTTTGAATTTCTGCAGACACTTGTGGACACTGGACACTTTTGGATTGTGTGAGGGCCACTGATATCTGAGCGCTATGTCACAGGCTCGATGGCACAGCTGTGATAAAAGTGACGAGAGGATAAGGGAGATTTTGAATTTCTGCAGACACTTGTGGACACTGGACACTTTTGGATTGTGTGAGGCCCACTGATATCTGAGCGCTATGTCACAGGCTCGATGGCACAGCTGTGACAAAAGTGACGAGAGGATAAGGGAGATTTTGAATTTCTGCAGACACTTGTGGACACTGGACACTTTTGGATTGTGTGAGGGCCACTGATATCTGAGCGCTATGTCACAGGCTCGATGGCACAGCTGTGACAAAAGTGACGAGAGGATAAGGGAGATTTTGAATTTCTGCACACACTTGTGGACACTGGACACTTTTGGATTGTGTGAGACCCAATGAATATCTGAGCGCTATGTGACAGGCTCGATGGCACAGCTGTGACCAAAGTGACTAGAGGATAAGGGAGATTTTGAATTTCTGCACACACTTGTGGACACTGGACACTTTTGGATTGTGTGAGGCCCAATGAATATCTGAGCGCTATGTGACAGGCTCGATGGCACAGCTGTGACCAAAGTGACTAGAGGATAAGGGAGATTTTGAATTTCTGCAGACACTTGTGGACACTGGACACTTTTGGATTGTGTGAGGGCCACTGATATCTGAGCGCTATGTCACAGGCTCGATGGCACAGCTGTGACAAAAGTGACGAGAGGATAAGGGAGATTTTGAATTTCTGCAGACACTTGTGGACACTGGACACTTTTGGATTGTGTGAGGCCCACTGATATCTGAGCGCTATGTCACAGGCTCGATGGCACAGCTGTGACAAAAGTGACTAGAGGATAAGGGAGATTGGATTGCTTTTAAAAAAGCAGTTTGCAGAGCAGTGGGTAAACAGCAATGCCAGCCTGTCAGGAAGCCTTAAAAGGCAGCGCAACAACCAACACCACTGATACACCACTATATAGCCTCCCCTTGCACTGCACACACAGTGACTGGTGTGTTGTGCAGGCCAAATCGCTAGCAGCAGAAGCAGTTTTTTTTTCTTCTCAGCAGGACAAAAAAAAAATTGGGATTGCTTTTAAAAAAGCAGTTTGCGGAGCAGTGGGTAAACAGCAATGCAGGAATTTCAGGAAGCCTTAGAAGGCAGCCCAACAACCAACACCACTGATACACCACTATATAGCCTCCCCTTGCACTGCACACACAGTGACTGGTGTGTTGTACAGGCCAAATCGCTAGCAGCAGAAGCCGTTTTTTTTTCTTCTCAGCAGGACAAAACAAAAAAAAAAATTGGGATTGCTTTTAAAAAAGCAGTTTGCGGAGCAGTGGGTAAACAGCAATGCAGGAATGTCAGGAAGCCTTAGAAGGCAGCCCAACAACCAACACCACTGATACACCACTATATAGCCTCCCCTTGCACTGCACACACAGTGACTGGTGTGTTGTGCAGGCCAAATCGCTTGCAGCAGAAGCAGTTTTTTTGTCTTCTTCCCTGCCTAACACTCTCCCTACAGAATCAGCAGCAACCTCTCCCTATACTGAGATCGGCAGAAGTAAGATGGCGGTCGGCGTGCACGCCCTTTTATACCCCCTGTGACGCCCACCAAAGCAAGCCAATCACTTGCATGCCCTTCTGAAAGATGGTGGTGACCCCTGCCTATGTCATCACGTTGCCCACAGTGTCCGTGGATCCTGATTGGCTGAAAAAGAGCGCAAAACAAACTTTTGAAACGCGACTTTGGCGCGTAAGTCGCCGACCTCGTGGCCGACCTCATCCTAGGGTCGGGTTTCGTTTCATGAAACCCGACTTTGCCAAAAGTCGGCGACTTTTGAAATTTTTCGACCCGTTTCGCTCAACTCTAACAATCATAGCTTTTTTTTTTGTCTGGCTGTGCCAAATTTCCCCCTTCCCCTCCAAAAAGTCAGCTAAGGCCCCTTTCACATATCACTTTTTTGCCATCAGTCACAATCCATCGGTTTTTGAAAAAAAACAGATCCGGAGACTGATGCCGCTAGAACCGTTTTTTTCTATAGACTTGTATTAGTGATGGATTGCGATGGATGGCCTCACGTTTTGGCCGTCGTTTGCTGAATCTGTCAGAAATTCTTTGTCTAGTGACCGGACACGACGCACAGAGCAACGTTTTTTTGTGTCCGTTGAAAGATCGGACAGTGACGGGTCCGTCGCTGTCCGATTTTTGCTAGCATGGAAGTCTATGGGCGCAGGATCAGTCACTGTCCAAAAAATGACGGAAACCGATGATTCTGTTTTTAAACTGCGCATGCTCCGACACTATGTGCATGTAATGTGTGTGCGGGCTGTGTGTGTGTGTGGGGGCTGTGCGGGGATATGAGGGGCTGTGTGGTGCTATGTGTGCATGTGTGTGTGTATATGCACGCATCGTCCGATGGAATTACAAGTCCCATCAGGCTATTCCTACTACACTAAGGGTGATTGAAACATTAGCCAATGATGGGACAGTAGTAGTCCCATCATCCGGCTAATGTGTTGAATGTAAAAAAAAAAAAACACATATATAGTTCATACTCCCCATATATTGCCAATCCCAGAAGCCATTGATCATCAGAAAAAAAAATTTAAAATAAACCAACACTATACTCCATGTGTACGACGTAATCCAATTCATATGATTGTCCCACGACAATCTCCCGTGGAGAGCTGTCACATCAGCTGATGCGACCGCTCTCCAGGGGCTCCACTGATACAATGACTGACATAATCCTTCCCATTGTATCACTCAGTCATCTTATTGACTCCTCTCCTTTATTAACCGGGTTTAATGTCACCTTACAATAGCATGGTGACATTAACCCCTTATTACCCCATATGCCACAGCTACACGGTAGTGGGAAGAGGGGCTAAGTGCCAGAATTGGTGCATTTTAGAGATGCGCCATCTCTGGGGTGGCTGCTGGCTGGTATTTGTAGCCGGGGGGGGCCAATATCCATGGCCCCTTCCTAGACTATGAATATTAGCCCACAGCTGTCTGCATAGCCATTCTAGCTATAAAATATAGGAGGGCTCCACGTCATTTTTTTGGTGGGTCCCCCTATTTTAATAGCCAGTAAAGGCTATGTAGACAGCTGCGGGCTGATATTCATAGCCTGGGAAGGGGCCATGGGTATTACCCCTTTTCCAGGCTACAAATATTGGCCCCTGGCAGTAGGCTTTCCCCCTCTGGCGCAGAAAATTGCACGGGAGCCCACGCCACTTTTTTTTTCCTTTTTTTAAAATAAGAAATATTGCTCATTAATAAACATCGGCCTTGCTATTATCTATCTATATCTATCCATAGATATATCAAAAGATGGATAGATCTATGGATTCTATCTATCTGCCTGTGGGCGTTTTTAAACACTGATCTGTCAAAAAACGGAAAACGGATGCGACGGACCTGTTTTTTGGACGGATTCGGCTAGCGGATCCAACAAAAAAAAACGGATCCGTTGCATCAGTTTTTAACAATCTGTGATGGATCAGTCAATCCGACGGATTGTGACTGATGCCAAAAAAACGGATATGTGAAAGCAGCCAAACGGCTTTATAAGCCTCCAAGGTGTTGGAGTCGCATTTGTCATGAGGGCAGTTTTCTTTGAAGAAATTCTTTATACCTGTGGCTATATATTCTTGAGTGATGTTGTTCTTAAAGGGAAAGTGCCACAATTTTTTTGTATCAAAAATGATTGTTTATATAAACAATAATTTCATACAAAATTGAATTTTTTAACTTGCAGCCACTGGGCACTGCCATTTTGCTTTGCAGGAGTGTAAGACACTTACACTCTGCAAATATGGCTGCCCTGGGCAAGGAGACAGCATTCTCCTGCCTACCCTATACCTTGAATTGAGCTGCTCCCTGCTGTGACCTGGGCATGCCCCTTGGGTTTATTGAAACACCACAGAAGTAAGTAGCGTGTTGAGGTAACGTTTCGACCCTGTGTCGTGTCTTTCTCAAACCTCACTAGAAAAGATACATACAAGATGGACGTTAGGCTATATAAACACAATAGTGATGCAAAAACAAAACAAATACTGTATGGATTCAGTGGAGAATATATACATATATACATATCTACACTATATACAAATATACAGATTATGCCCATGAAATACAGGAGTATATTAGTACGCGATATTATATGCAGTCTCGGAGCAAGGCTACGGAGAGGCTGGCATGCTGCAGCATATAAAATATGATCATTGAGGCAGGTTTAACATGAAAATGACCTTAAGGAAGAACACAAAGTAGAAAACAGGAGAAGCCACAGCGGAATGAATATACAGGAAGGGCTGAAAATAGGATCAGAAGCAGTTTAGTGAGGTGAAGGGACCTACAGAGCAGAAGCAATATTAGAATATAAGTAGAGCGGAGGCATACCTAGAAGCCATATATGCAAAACCAGCAGGGCAAAGGACCAGGCAGGAGTCCTGGAATGAGCTGGGGGGACAGGCGGTGCATGGGTTAAAAAATGAGCGTTACATGGGTGAGAAATATGCAGCAGACCATGGTGGTGCTGCGGCACATACCTTGAAGTGTGAAGCAAAATACGCCATCGTCTGTGGTGGTGTGTGGAGGCTTTGGTGGTCAGTGGGTTAAAATACCCCAGAGACAGGAAGTCAGGATGGAGAGTGGGCGGGGGTGCGCACGCAGTTGTAAAGGAGGAGAACGTCAGAGCTGTGCCATGGAAGGGAGGCTTGGAGCGCTGTTGGTGGGGGCGCATGCGCTGTGTTGAAAGGGAGAGCTGCGCTGAAGCTCCGCAGGCGCATGCGCAGTATGGTGCCCAGTCAAAACATAAACACAAGCATCCCTGGTGCCTGTGCAATAGCGCTAGGAGGGGTAGATGTAAGAAAAAAGACGTGGGGAGAGGAGAGAATGAAAGGAGGGAGGAGGGAGGGAGAAGAAGAGTGAGAGCAAGAGATTGTATAATGAAGGCAAGGACGCAAACAGTATAAAATCAAAGGTTTCTTCACTTGTGAATCCTATAATGTCATTTACGTAGTGAAATGCCCGTGTGGTTTACTCTACGACAGTGAAACGACGCAACATATCTGTGACAGCATTGTGAGCCACAAATCGACCATAAGGTGTAAAAAGACATGGCTTCCTCTTCCTCACCACTTCACATCTGCCAACCACTCTGTCTCCCAACTACATTTTCAGGTTTTGGAACAGATTGAGAAACCACGACGGGGTGGCAATCACATTAAGCAATTGAGGGAAAGAGAATCTTATTGGATTTACACCTTGCAAACTCTATCACCTAAAGGGCCTGTCACACTAAGCGATATCGCTAACAATATCGCTATAACATCACTGGTTTTTGTGACGGTATAGCGATATCGCTATGTCTGACACTTACCTCCGACCGCTCCCCCACTGGCTATCGCTGATCACGCGAGAACGTCTTAGACCGTTTCTCGTCGTCAGCTTCCTGCTGGGGCCTCCTGCTGTGGAGATGAGCGACGCGTGGATGCGGGCGGGAGGACGTCAGGATCGCCTCGTCTGACAGGTAAGTAGCGACCCCCGACCCCTGCGATGTCGCTGGTGAGATCTGCCTGTGTGGCAGCTCACTAGCGACCACTTAGCAATGCACCAGCGATCCTGACCGCATCATATCGCTGGTCGGGATCACTGGTGCATCGCTAAGTGTGACAGTACCTTAAGGGATTGAATAGGGAACTCAACAAGGTTTTCAGATAAATGATATAGTGGTTTCCTGCTCATTATTCTCTGTTTTTTCCATTTGTTGTTTATTTCATTCTAGTTATATTTATCCAGTATGTGAACTCCATATCTATTATTCGCAGGAATGTGTTTAACATGCTGACTTTGTTTCTTCTTCCCGTATACTAACTCTTCTTAATGTTTCAGGCACCTTGATCCCTTCATTTTTCCACACCCGATCAGGGTAAGTACCTGTATTTTCTCGCCATGTTATTTTTACTTTTATTTTTATTTTACTTTTTTTTTTATTTAATTTTTCTACCTTTTTATTTCCCCCTTGTTTTCATTGTTTTCAATTTTTCATTTTATTCAATTTTTTCTTTATTTTCTCTTTTTTCATTATATTTTTTCATTACTTTTTCATTATTTTTCATCAATTTTTCTTTATTTTTTCCTATTGTTTTTTTCCCCTCTTTATTGTAGTTTTTTCACTACGTTTTTTCATTGCATTCTCCTTGTATTTTATTTTCCTTTTATTTTCATCATTTTATCTGCAGCTTTATTTCATTGCTATCTTTATTTTATTTTTATTTTTTAATTTAATTTTCATTTTTCTTCTATTATTTTATCATTTATTTTCACTTTCCATATCCCTTCTTTCCATTATTTTCATCATGTCCTCTTTTTCATTACTTTTATTCTAGTCCTCTTCAGATATTCCCCGCATATCTTCATATATTCCTTTGCCTTCATTATACAGTTGTGGCCAAAAGTATTGACACCCCTGCAATTTTGTCAGATAATACTCAGTTTCTTTCTGAAAATGATTGCAAACACAAATTCTTTGGTATTATTATCTTCATTTAATTTGTCTTAAATGAAAAAACACAAAAAGAATTGTCTTAAAGCCAAATTGGATATAATTCCACACCAAACATAAAAAAGAGTGTGGACAAAAGTATTGGCACTGTTCGAAAAATCATGTGATGCTTCTCTAATTTGTGTAATTAACAGCACCTGTAACTTACCTGTGGCACCTAACAGGTGTTGGCAATAACTAAATCACACTTGCAGCCAGTTGACATGGATTAAAGTTGACTCAACCTGTGTCCTTGTGTGTACTACATTGAGCATGGAGAAAAGAAAGAAGACCAAAGAACTGAGGACTTGAGAAACCAAATTGTAAGGAAGCATGAGCAATCTCAAGGCTACAAGTCCATCTCCAAAGACCTGAATGTTCCTGTGTCTACCATGCGCAGTGTCATCAAGAAGTTTAAAGCCCATGGCACTGTGGCTAACCCCCCTAGATATGGACGGAAAAGAAAAATTGACAAGAGATTTCAACGCAAGATTGTGCGGATGTTGGATAAAGAACCTCGACTAACATCCAAACAAGTTCAAGCTGCCCTGCAGTCCGAGGGTACAACAGTGCCAACCCGTACTATCCATCAGCATCTGAATGAAAAGGGACTGTATGGTAGGAGACCCAGGAAGACCCCACTTCTTACCCTGAGACATAAAAAAGCCAGGCTGGAGTTGGCCAAAACTTACCTGAAAAAGCCTAAAACATTTTGGAAGAATGTTCTCTGGTCAGATGAGACAAAAGTAGAGCTTTTTGGGCAAAGGCATCAACATAGAGTTTACAGGAGAAAAAAAAGAGGCATTCAAAGAAAAAAACATGATCCATACAGTCAAACATGGCGGAGGTTCCCTGATGTTTTGGGGTTGCTTTGCTGCCTCTGGCACTGGACTGCTTGACCGTGTGCATGGCATTATGAAGTCTGAAGACTACCAACAAATTTTGCAGCATAATGTAGGGCCCAGTGTGAGAAAGCTGGGTCTCCCTCAGAGGTCATGGGTCTCCAGCAGGACAATGACCCAAAACACACTTCAAAAAGCACTAGAAAATGGTTTGAGAGAAAGCACTGGAGACGTCTAAGGTGGCCAGCAATGAGTCCAGACCTGAATCCCATAGAACACCTGTGGAGAGATCTAAAAATGGCAGTTTGGAGTAGGCACCCTTCTATTATCAGAGACCTGGAGCAGTTTGCCAAAGAAGAATGGTCTAAAATTCCAGCAGAGCATTGTAAGAAACTCATTGATGGTTACCGGAAGCGGTTTGTCGCAGTTATTTTGGCTAAAGGTTGTGCAACCAAGTATTAGGCTGAGGGTGCCAATGCTTTTGTCTGGCCCATTTTTGGAGTTTTGTGTGAAATGATCAATGTTTTGCTTTTTGCTTCATTCTCTTTTGTGTTTTTTCATTTAAGACAAATTAAATGAAGATAATAATACCAAAGAATTTGTGTTTACAATCATTTTCAGGAAGAAACTGAGTATTATCTGACAAAATTGCAGGGGTGTCAATACTTTTGGCCACAACTGTACAATCTCTTGCTCTCACTCTTCTTCTCCCTCCCTTCTTTCATTCTTTCCTCTCCCCACGTCTCTTTTCTTACATCTACCCCTCCCAGCGCTACTGCACAGGCGCCAGGGATGCTTGTGTTTATGCTTTGACTGGGCACCGTACTGTGCATGCGCCCGCGGCACTTCAGCGCAGCTCTCCTCTTCAACACACAGCGCATGTGCCCCCACCACCAGCGCTCCAAGCCTCCCTCCTATGGCACAGCTCTGATGTTCTCCTCCTTTACTACTGCGCGTGCACCCCCATCTGCTCTCCATCCTGATTTCCGGTCTCTGGGGTATTTTAACCCACTGACCACCAATGCCTCCACACATCACCACAGACGGTGCATTGTGCTTCGCACTTCCAGGTATGTGCCACAGCACCACATTGGTCTCCTGCATATTTCTCACCCATAAAACGCTCAATTTTTAACCCATGCACTGCCCATCCCCCCAGCTCATTCCAGGACTCCTGCCTGGTCCTTTGCCCTGCCGGATATTCATATATGGCTTCTAGGTATGCCTCCCCTCCACTTATATTGCTTCTGCTCTGTAGGTCCCTTCACCTCACTAAACTGCTTCTGATCATATTTTCAGCCCTTCCTGTATATTCATTCTGCTGTGGCTTCTCCTGTTTTCTACTTTTTGTTCTTCCTTAAGGTCATTTTCATGTAAACACTGCCTCAATGATCATATCATGTCATACTGTCTTATATGCTTTAGCATGCCAGCCTCTCCGTACCCTTGCTCCGAGACTGCATATAATAACCGGTAATAATATACTCCTGTATTTCATGGGCATAATCTGTATATTTGTATATAGTGTAAATGTGTGTATCATACCTCTCAACGTTTGAAGAAGGGAAAGAGGGACAAAGGCTAAATTTAGACCACACCCATTTCACAACTATTGTCCACACCAATGTAGACACCCCAATCCCACCCATTTAGCACTGCTGATCACAATGACTGGTACTGAGGGCACAGTGGCTAGCATTATGGGTACAGTGGCTGGCATTATGGGCACAGAGGCTGGAACTGTTGGCACACTGACTGGTATTGAGGAAAAGAAAGAACAGAGAGAGAGAGAAAAAAGAAAACAGATAGAGAAAGAAAGAAAGAACAGAGAGGAAAAGAAAGAAGGGAAGAAAAGAAAGAAAGAAAGAAAGAAAGAAAGAGGGGAAAGAAAGAGAGAACAGAGAAAGAGAAAGAAAGAGGGGAAGGAAAGAAGAAAGAAAAAGAGAAAGAAAGAGAGAGAAAGAAAGAAAGAAAGAAAAAGAGAAAGAAAGAGAGAGAAAGAAAGAAAAGAGAGAGAAAGAAAGAGGGGACAGAAAAAAGAACAGAGAGAGAAAGAAAGAGAAAGAAAGAAGGGAAAGAAAGAAAACAGAGAGAGAAAGAAAGAACAGAGAAATAAAAAGGAAGAACAGAGTGTCACGCAGTGCTTAGTTCAACTAAGGCTGAAATACCCGGGGCCCCTGTGATGTCCCTTTAACTAGGGGAAACCCTGTCTGACCCTCAACCCAGGGTTTTTGCTGATGGTGCAAATGCCTGAGCCTCCAACCTTTCCTTATCTCCTGCTCAGCCCTGCACTTAACCCTCCACCCTCCACCCAGTGAGGAGACAAACCACCAAAGCCCAACACAGTAATGACAGACGGGGAGAACTTAAACTGCACCGCGCCGCATACACACAGGACTATACAGTAATGTGGACAGGGCACAACTAAACACAAATATGGGAAGGAGAAAGGATAACAACGGATCATACGCCACCAGATACGAATCTCTCTCTCTTCAACACCTCCACTCCAGACCGGTACCACTTGGTATGAAACACAAGCTTTAATCGGCGACGCCCATAGGCCAGCATGACTATTTAAAGACCGTGGGCGTGACTAACCATCCAAACTGGTCTCCAGCAAGATTAACCCCCGAGAGCCTGAAGATCAAGCCGGCGCCACTGAGGCTATAGTGGATGGAGGTGGAACTACCTCTGCCTGCCGGACGCTGTGGTGTGAACAGCGTCCGACATGACACAGAGAGAGAGAAAGAAAGAACAGAGTGAAAGAAAGAACAGAGAAAGAGAAAGAAAGAGGGGAAAGAGAGATCAGAGAGAATGAAAGAGGGGGAAGAAAGAAACAGAGAGAGAGAAAGAACAGAGAGAAAGAAAGAGGGGACAGAAAAAAGACCAGAGAGAGGAAAAAAAGAAATAGGGGAAAGAAAGAAAGAACAGAGAAGAAGAGAGAAAGAAAGTGGGGAAAGAAAGACCAGAGAGAGAGAAAGAAAGAAAGAGAAAGAAAGAGAACAGAGAGAGAGAAATAAAAAAGGGGAAAGAAAGAAAGAACAGAGAGAGAGAAAGAAAAAGAACATAGAGAGAAAGAAAGAACAGAGAAAGAAAGGAAGAACAGAGAGAGAGAAAGAAAGAACAGAGAGAGAAAGAAAGAAGGGAAAGAAAGAGAAAGAGAACAGAGCAAAAGAAAGAACAGAGAGAGAAAGAAAGAGGGGAAAGAAAGAGAAAGAATAGAGAAAAAGAGAGAATAGAAAGAATGAGGGGACAGAAAAACACAACAGAGAGAGAGAGAAAAAAAAGAAAGAGGGGAAATTAAGAACACACACAGAGAGAAAGAACAGAAAGAGATAAAAAGAACAGAGAGAAAGAGAAAGAAAGAACAGAGAGAGAAAGAAAGAGGGGAAAGAAAGAACAGAGAGAGAGAAAGAAAGAGAGAAAGAAATAACAGATAGAAAAAGAAAGAAAGAAAGAAAGAAAGAGGCGAAAGAAAGAACAGAGAGAAAAAGAAAGAGGGGAAAGCAAGAACAGAGAGAGAAAGAAAGAGAAAGAAAGAACAGAGAGAGAAAGAACAGAGATAAAGAAAGAAACAACAGAGAGAGAGAGGAAAGAAAGAACAGAAAGAGAGAAAGAAAGGGGAAAGAAAGAGAACAGAGAGAAAGAACAGAGAGAGAGAGAAAGAAAACAGAGAAAGAAAGGAAGAGCAGAGAGCGAGAAAGAAAGATTAGAGAGAGAAAGAAAGAGGGGAAATAAAGAAAGAACAGAGAGAGAGAGAAAAAGAACAGAGAGAAAGAAAGAACAGAGAGAAAGAGAGAGAAAGAAAGATTAGAGCGAGAAAGTAAGAGGGAAAAGAAAGAACAGAGAGAAAGAAAGAAAGAAAGAGGGGGAATAAATAAAGGAAAGAGAAAGAAAGAAAGAAAGAAAGAGGGGAAAGAAAGAAAGAACAGAGAGAGAAATAAAGAGGGGAAAGAAAGAAAGAACAGAGAGAAAGAGAGAAAGAAAGAAAGAAAGAAAGAAAGAAAGAAAAAGAAAGAAAGAACAGAGAGAGAGAAAAAGCAGAGAGAAAAAAAGAACAGAGAGAGGAAAGAAAGAACAGAAAGAACAGAGAGAGAGAGAAAGGAAGAAAAGAGAAAGATTAGAGAGAGAAAGAAAGAGGGGAAAGAAAGAACTGAGCAAAAGAAAGAACAGAGAGAGAGAAATGAAGAGGGGAAAGAAAGAAAGAAAGAAAGAAAGAAGAGAGAGAAAGAAACAGAGAGAGAAATAAATAAAGATTTTTTAAACATACTATAGCAGCCTGGCTCACATTATAATGCCCACCTGAGCCTTCTGATGCAGGACATATCATGATCCGCTCACATGTCCAACATCCCTGAGTCCAAGGCGATCCCGTTGTCCGTGCTGTCGGAGGAGGACATGGTGATGGATCTGAAGCATTCCCAGAAGTGCCTCCATGGTTCTGTCACAATCTCCTCCCGAAATTACCTAATTTCCAATCAACTTCCAGCACGTTATTTCCAGTGGAAAGTCACGTGCGAATTTTAAATTGCTCCTCAGGGCTCCGCCGTGTACTCCAGTGTCCGCGAGAAAAGTAACCTCCCTGCCAGGGCAGTGGGGCAGACTCAAAATCGGGACTGTCCTGCTGAGTCCGGGGCGGTTGGGAGGTATAAATGCTCCCTACCATACACCTTGTGCATGCTTGGCTCTGCACACCTCATACACACACAGCTCTGCTCCGTACACTTCGCGCACACACGGCTCCACTAAGTACACACATGGCTCCACTACGTAAACCTCATACACATGCGCCTCTGCTCCGTACACCTTGTACACATGCGGCCACGCTCTGTACACCTTGTACACACATGGCTCCACTCCGTAAACCTTGTACACATGCTGCTTTGCTCCATACACCTCGTACACATGCGGTTCCACTCAGTACACCTCGTACACACGCGGCTCCGCTCCATACACACGCGGCTCCACTCTGTACACCCCTTACACACATGGCTCTGCTCCGCTCCGTACACACACGGCTAAGCTCTGTACACTTCGTACACACAGGGTTCCGTTTCGTATGCCCCACACACACGCGGCTCCGCTCTGTACAACCCTTACACACATGGCTCCGCTCCATACACATGCGGCTCCACTCTGTACACCCCGTACACGCACGGCTCGGCTCAGCTCCGTAAACCCACGGCTCAGTTCCGTACACTTTGTACACACAGGGCTCCGTTCTGCAAACCTCATACACACGCTGCTCCACTCCGTGCACCTCGTTTATATGTGGCTCCACTCTGTACACCTCCTACACATGCGGCTCCGGTCCATACACCCCGTACACACATGGCTCCATACACATCTCTGCTCCGTACACCTCCTACACACGTGGCTTTGCTTTCTACACCTCCTACACATGCGGCTCCGCTCCATACACCCCATACTCACGCGGCTCCGCTTCATACGCATCTCTGCTCTGTACACCTCGTACACACGCGGCTTTGCTTCATACACCTCATACACACGCGGCTCCGCTCTGTACACCTCATACACACGCGGCTCAGCTTCGTACACCTCGTATACATGTGGCTCCACTCCGTACACACACGGCTCCGCTCCATACACACGGCTCCGCTCCATACACACGGCTCCGCTCCATACACACACAGCTCCGCTCCGTACACGTCATACACACGCTGCTCCGCTTCATACGCATCTCTGCTCCGTACACCTCGTACACACGCGGCTTTGCTTCGTACACATGTGGCTCTGCTCCATAAACACATGGCTCCGCTCTATACACACACGGTTCCACTCCGTACACCTTGTACACACGCGGCTCCGCTCTATACATACACAGCTCCGCTCCATACTCCTTGTAAACCCTTTCTGACCCCACACATATACTTCCCTCATCCAGCACCATGACGACCAGCACAGCAGAGAGAGTCCTGCATACTCCAAGGCTCCTGATCACGGCAGCCCCTCACAGCCTGCAATGACATCGCTAGGCTGCAGTTCTCATCTCTGTGTGCACAGGACCTGTGATGAGGTCACAGGAGGAGAGGAGTCAGGAGTCACATGATGATCAAGTGACTCCTGACTCCTCCCGTCCTGTGACCTCATCACAGGTCCTGTGCGCACAGAAAAGAGAACTACAGCCTAATGACGTCATTGCAAGCTGTGAGTGGCTGCAGTGGGTCTCTGGGAGGGCGAGGATGGGGTGCATGGGGACGTGTGGCTTATCTCCCTGCAGTGCGGGAAAAATAGTCTCCCGGGTGGGACAGCGGGTGGGCGGAGCAAAAACGGGACTGTCTCACGAAATCAGGGACGGTTGGGAGCTATGATGTATACATGTATATATTCTCCACTGAATCCATATAGTATTTGTTTTGTTTTTGCATCACTATTGTGTATATATAGCCTAACGTCCATCTTGTATGTATCTTTTCTAGCGAGGTTTGAGAAAGACCCGACACAGGGTCAAAACGTTACCTCAACAAGCTACTTCTGTGGTGTTTCAATAAACCTTTTTGACTTGCATTGGAAAAAACTAAACTAAACTAAAATTTGTGAGTGCGGCTATTTTCTTATTAGTTTGACTTCTCTGGACTAGCTCCAGGTTCAGTCTGCACCTACCCCCTACCTACAGAGTGCACACCTTGTTTATGCAATTGAGCCATGTATCTAATCCTCTCCTGTGATACTGTATGCTGAGTCACGTACCTAATCCTCTCCTGTGTGATACTGTCTGCTGAGCCGTGTATCTAATCCTATCCTGTGTCATACTGACTCTCAGGCCGGGGTCAGACATGCGAGAAACTCACACGAGTCTTGCATGTCAATACCAGACACTGCCGCCGGCACTCGGACAGGAGCACACGGCAGCATGTATTTCTATGCAGCTGAACGCTCCGGTCCGAGTGCCGGCGGTAGTGCTTGGTATTGACATGCGAGACTCGTGTGAGTTTCTCACATGTCTGACCCTGGCCTGAGCTGTGTAGGGGCGATCACCTCCTGTCACCTGTCAGTGTATCGCCGGCTGTCTTTGAGAGCAGTCATAGCACTGATGTGACTGCTCTCAAAGTGATCAGGATCGTCGTGGAACATTATGGATTATCTTCTCTTCGGACAAGTGAAGAATATTTGTGGTTTATTTTATTTTTGTTGCAAGAGAATAGGGAGTCTGTGATTAGGAGTTAGGTAAGTATAGTTTAATTAAGAGTAATAAAGGACTTTATTCTGGCTGTGTCTCTATTTACCATATAACTAAAGGCTTAGTAATGGAGAGGTGTTTTAGAGACGCTTCTCCATTACTAAGCTGGGCTTGATGTCACTGGACAATACAAAGGTGACATGAACCCCACTTGCAACTGCTACAGGGCAAGTGGGAAGAGCTGGGCAAATCATCTAATAGATGTGCCATTTCTGGGGCAGCTGAGAGCTGATGTTTTTAGCCTGGGGGGGCAATATCCATGGCCCCTTCCTAGGCTATATCAGCCCTCAGCTGTCTTGATAGAATTTGTTGGTTATTAATTTTTTTTTGAGGGGGTCCCCCATTTTAATAGCCAGTATAGGCTAAGTATACAATTCTGAGTGTGAGCACACACCCCCACTGACAAGGAAACACTGCTCTCCTGAAATACTCTGTGCTGCTGTCACCCTGCTCCTTCCACCATATATCTGTGACCTCCCATAGACCAGCACACTTCCATATGGATCACACATTATGCCTCCATATATATTTATCACGGAATACTCCCATAAAGACCACACATTGTACCGCCATATATATTTATTACTTAATGCTGCCAGATATATCTACAGTGCTATGCAAATTAATTGGGACAAAGCATTTTTTTAAGTAAAATCGTAAGTTGGTTACCAGTCAGTGATTCAAACCAGTTTTAACTGCTTTGAACAGGTGTGAGTGCCTGTTCAAAGCAGTTAAAACTGGTTTGAATCACTGCTTTGTCCCAATTAATTTGCACAGCACTGTATTACATAATACTCCCATACAGACCACACATTATACCTCCATATATATTTATTACATAGTACTGCCATACATAATGCCGCCAGGTATATCTATTACATAATACTGCAAAATGGACCACACGTAATGTTGCCATATAGATCAGACATGATGCCACCATATATATTTTTTAATCAAAATAGTGTCCACTAACATATCGATCTATAAGAGGGACCACAGATGGCCTCAAGCAGTTACCTCATAATAATAAATGGGTGCTCATGAAACATCAAAAAGGGATAAAAATTATCCAAAAGACACCACTTCACAAAGAGATAATTATTGAAAAGTATCAATCTTTGTTAGAAATATAAACATACAAATATAAAGATCGCATGAACCGTGTGTACATGAGACATGTATGAGGTATAGAAAAAATAGGGAATCAAGTCCATACATATAGTGGAACAGACCAAAATTCAGGCTGCAACACAGTTAAATGATCATAGTAAAGCTCCACCAGAGACAACCCCCCCCCCCCGGCCAAATGGAACAGTAATTCATCAATTGATCTTACCCATGTTGCTGTAAGCCTGTCTGTGATGCCACTGAACACCCAACACGCATTTCGCATATATGCTTTCTCAAGGGGAGTGTCTGCCCATCCCTAATGGCACCCATATATACCACTCAGAGTTTGTGAAAGGCGAATCAGATTGCAGCGCATGTCATCACTGCCTCTCTATCACAGCTGCATTGTGTTAGGGCACTCGATTCCGGCCAGTGTGTGGAGGAAAACCATCCATGATGTCATAAACACTTGCAGGACCTTATAAGAGGCCGTCATACTATGCGCTGACAGGAAGTGCAAGTGTGCATGCGCATTAGAATCACCATTTTCTATCAGTTCCAATGTATGAAGCCATTTTATCGAAGTCGCACAAACTACTTAAAATCGCACCCATGATGTCATAAACACTTGCCAAAATCTGTGAGAAGTCATCACACTATGCGCCGACAGGAAAAGCCAGTGCACATGTGCAGTGGAGTCACCATTTTTTTTAGAAGTCCCATGTATGTGGCCATTTTGAAGACGTCACATATAAGATGGTATTGTGTGCAGCTTATAAGTGTGGATATGCCATAACCTTACAATATAGGAATAAAATAATCATTGATAATTTACTTCCCAAATTTACATACACCCACCACATTATAACCCGGCTAAAGGTGCAGTCCACATACGCAATAAGGTCGCCATAAGGTTCAGTGTAAGCGGCAATTTTGGTGGTGTCACACGAAAACTGCTCAAAATTCTGTATCAAAAACATATATGTCATATTTATCTGGTATAAAAATAATCAGAGCAGCACATATGCAATAAGGTTGCCATAAGGTTCAGTATAAGTGGACATTTTTATGGTGTCACACAAAAACTGCATCAAAAACATATATATGTCATATTATCTGGTATAAAAATAATCAGAGCAGCAATATCTCCATAATAGTAAACATTTTTTATATAGGTCATATTGGTAAAAATATTCAATGCATATATGTACAAATACCACATATGTCGAAGAAAAAAAAACCTCTCCATAACCATACCTCCCAGCTTTTGAAGAAGGGAAAGAGGAACAAAGGCTGCGGCGTGTGCAAATTTTAGACCACTCACCAACCACACCCATTCCATAACTAGTCACACCCATGCCCTCGCCCAACCGCACACCATTAGCACTGCTGATCACACTGACTGGTACTGAGGGCACAGTGGCTGGCATTATAGGCACAGTGGCTAGTACTGTGGGCACACTGACTGGTACTGAGGAAAAGAAAGAAAACAGAGAGAGAAAAAAGAAAACAGGGAGAGAGAGAGAGAGAAAGAAAGAAAGAAAGAAAGAAAGAAAGGAGAGCAAGAACAAAAGAACAGAGAGAAAGAAAGAACAGAGAGAGAAAGAAAGAGGGGAAATAAAGAACAGAGAGAAGGAAAGAGGGGAAGAAAAAAAGAACAGAGGGAGACAGAGAAAGAACAGAGAGAGAGAAAGAAAAAAAAGATTAGAGAGAGAAAGAACAAAGAGAGAGAAAGAAAGAGAGGGAAAGAAAGAAACAGAGAAAGAGAGAAAGAAAGAACAGAGTAAGAAACAGAGAAAGAAAGATTCTATAATGGTACTATAGCAGCCTGACTCCCATTGTAATGCCCACCTGAGCCTCCCGGTGCATGACATATCATGATCCGCTCACATGGCCGGCATCCCCGATTCCAAGGCGATCCTGCTGTCTGTGCTGTCAGAGGAGGACATGGTGATGGATCTGAAGCATTCCCTGAAGTGCCTCCATGGTTCCGTCACAATCTCCTCATGAAATTACCTAATGTCTGGTCAGCTTCCAGCACATCACTTCCGGTGGACTGTACACCTCGTACACACACAGCTCCGCTCAATACACCTCGTACACACGTGGTTCTGCGCAGTACACCTCGTACACATGTGGCTCAGCTCCATAAACCCTATACACATGCGGATCCGCTCCGAATATCTCGTACACACACGGCTCTGTTCCGCACACCTCGTACACACGTAGCTCCGCTCCATACACCTCGTACACACGTGGCTCCACTCCATCTGTACACCTTGTACACACACGGCTCCGCTCCGTACACCTCGTACAGAAGCGGCTCTGCTCCATACACCTCGTACACACACGGCTCCGCTCCGAACACCCTGTACACACACGGCTCCGCTCTGTACAACCCTTTCACACATTGCTCCGCTCCATACACATGCGGCTCCACTCGGTACACTCCGTACACACACGGCTCCGCTCTGTACACCTCATACACACGCTGCTCCGCTTCATACGCATCTCTGCTCTGTACACCTCGTACACACGTGGCTTTGCTTCGTACACTTCGTACACATGCGGCTCTGCTCCGTAAACACATGGCTGTGCTCTATACACACACGGCTCCGCTCCGTACACCTTGTACACACGAGGCTCCGCTCCATACACACATAGCTCCGCTCCATACGCCTTGTAAACCCTTTCTGACCCCACACATATACTTCCCTCATCCAGCACCATGACGACCAGCACAGCAGAGAGAGTCCTGCATACTCCAAGGCTCCTGATCACGGCAGCCCCTCACAGCCTGCAATGACATCGATGATCATGTGACTCCTGACTCCTCCCATCCTGTGACCTCATCACAGGTCCTGTGCGCACAGAGAAGAGAACTACAGCCTAGTGACGTCATTGCAAGCTGTGAGTGGCTACAGTGGGTCTCTGGAAGGGCGAGGATGGGGTGCATGAGGGACGTGCGGCTTATCTTCCTGCAGTGCGGGAAAAATAGTGTCCCGGGTGGGACAGCGGGTGGGCGGAGCAAAAACGGGACTGTCCCATGAAATCAGGGACGGTTGGGAGCTATGATGTATACATGTATATATTCTCCACTGAATCCATATAGTAATTGTTTTGTTTTTGCATCACTATTGTGTATATATAGCCTAACGTCCATCTTGTATGTATCTTTTCTAGTGAGGTTTGAGAAAGACCCGACACAGGGTCGAAACGTTACCTCAACACGCTACTTCTGTGGTGTTTCAATAAACCTTTTTGACTTGCATTGGAAAAAACTAAACTAAACTAAAATTTGTGAGTGCGGCTGTTTTCTTATTAGTTTATGACTTCTGTGGACTAGCTCCAGGTTCAGTCTGCACCTGCCCCCTACCTACAGAGTGCAAGCCTTGTTTATGCAATTGAGCCATGTATCTAATCCTCTCCTGTCATACTATATGCTGAGTCACGTACCTAATCCTCTCCTGTGTGATACTGTCTGCTGAGCTGTGTATCTAATCCTATCCTGTGTCATACTGACACTGAGGCCGGGGTCAGACATGCGAGAAACTCACATGAGTCTTGCATGTCAATACCAGACACTGCCGCCGGCACTCGGACAGGAGCACATGGCAGCATGTATTTCTATGCAGCTGAACGCTCCGGTCCGAGTGCCGGCGACAGTGCTTGGTATTGACATGCGAGACTCGTGTGAGTTTCTCACATGTCTGACCCTGGCCTGAGCTGTGTAGGGGCGATCACCTCCTGTCACCTGTCAGTGTATCGCCGGCTGTCTTTGAGAGCAGTCATAGCACTGATGTGACTGCTCTCAAAGTGATCAGGATCGTTGTGGAACATTATGGATTATCTTCTCCTCGGACAAGTGAGGAATATTTGTGGTTTATTTTATTTTTGTTGCAATAGAATAGGGAGTCTGTGATTAGGAGTTAGGTAAGTATAGTTTAATTAAGAGTAATAAAGGACTTTATTCTGGCTGTGTCTCTATTTACCATATAACTAAAGGCTTAGTAATGGAGAGGTGTTTTAGAGACGCTTCTCCATTACTAAGCTGGGCTTGATGTCACTGGACAATACAAAGGTGACATGAACCCCACTTGCAACCGCTACAGGGCAAGTGGGAAGAGCTGGGCAAATCATCTAATAGATGCACCATTTCTGGGGCAGCTGAGAGCTGATGTTTTTAGCCTGGGGAGGCAATATCCATGGCCCCTTCCTAGGTTATATCAGCCCTCAGCTGTCTTGATAGCATTTGTTGGTTATTAATTAAATTTTTTTGGGGGGGTCCCCCATTTTAATAGCCAGTATAGGCTAAGTATACAATTGTGAGTGTGAGCACAACCCCCATTGACAAGGAAACACTGCTCTCCTGAAATACTCTGTGCTGCTGTCACCCTGCTCCTTCCACCATATATCTGTGACCTCCCATAGACCAGCACACTTCCATATGGATCACACATTATGCCGCCATATATATTTATCACGGAATACTCCCATAAAGACCACACATTGTACCGCCATATATATTTATTACTTAATGCTGCCAGATATATCTACAGTGCTATGCAAATTAATTGGGATAAAGCATTTTTTTAAGTAAAATCGTAAGTTGGTTACCAGTCAGTGATTCAAACCAGTTTTAACTGCTTTGAACAGGTGTGAGTGCCTGTTCAAAGCAGTTAAAACTGTTTTGAATCACTGCTTTGTCCCAATTAATTTGCACAGCACTGTATTACATAATACTCCCATACAGACCACACATTATACCTCCATATATATTTATTACATAGTACTGCCATACATAATGCCGCCAGGTATATCTATTACATAATACTGCAAAATGGACCACACGTAATGTTGCCATATAAATCAGACATGATGCCACCATATATATTTTTTAATCAAAATAGTGTCCACTAACATATCAATCTATAAGAGGGACCACAGATGGCCTCAAGCAGTTACCTCATAATAATAAATGGGTGCTCATGAAACATCAAAAAGGGATAAAAATTATCCAAAAGACACCACTTCACAAAGAGATAATTATTGAAAAGTATCAATCTTTGTTAGAAATATAAACATACAAATATAAAGATCGCATGAACCGTGTGTACATGAGACATGTATGAGGTATAGAAAAAATAGGGAATCAAGTCCATACATATAGTGGAACAGACCAAAATTCAGGCTGCAACACAGTTAAATGATCATAGTAAAGCTCCATCAGAGACAACCCCCCCCCCGGCCAAATGGAACAGTAATTCATCAATTGATCTTACCCATGTTGCTGTAAGCCTGTCTGTGATGCCACTGAACACCCAACACGTATTTCGCATATATGCTTTCTCAAGGGGAGTGTCTGCCCATCCCTAATGGCACCCATATATACCACTCAGAGTTTGTGAAAGGCGAATCAGATTGCAGCGCATGTCATCACTGCCTCTCTATCACAGCTGCATTGTGTTAGGGCACTCGATTCCGGCCAGTGTGTGGAGGAAAACCATCCATGATGTCATAAACACTTGCAGGACCTTATAAGAGGCCGTCATACTATGCGCTGACAGGAAGTGCAAGTGTGCATGCGCATTAGAATCACCATTTTCTAGCAGTTCCAATGTATGAAGCCATTTTATCGAAGTCGCACAAACTACTTAAAATCGCACCCATGATGTCATAAAAACTTGCCAAAATCTGTGCAGTGGAGTCACCATTTTTTTTAGAAGTCCCATGTATGTGGCCATTTTGAAGACGTCACATATAAGATGGTATTGTGTGCAGCTTATAAGTGTGGATATACCATAACCTTACAATATAGGAATAAAATAATCATTGATAATTTACTTCCCAAATTTACATACATCCACCATATTATAACCCGGCTAAAGGTGCAGTCCACATACGCAATAAGGTCGCCATAAGGTTCAGTGTAAGCGGCAATTTTGGTGGTGTCACACGAAAACTGCTCAAAATTCTGTATCAAAAACATATATGTCATATTTATCTGGTATAAAAATAATCAGAGCAGCACATATGCAATAAGGTTGCCATAAGATTCAGTATAAGTGGACATTTTGATGGTGTCACACAAAAACTGCATAAAAAACATATATATGTCATATTATCTGGTATAAAAATAATCAGAGCAGCAATATCTCCATAATATTAAACATTTTTTATATAGGTCATTTTGGTAAAAATATTCAATGCATATATGTAAAAATACCACATATGTCGAAGAAAAAAAAAACCTCTCCATAACCATACCTCCCAACTTTTGAAGAAGGGAAAGCGGGACAAAATCTGCGGCGTGTGCAAATTTTAGACCACTCCCCAACCACACCCATTTCATAACTAGTCACACCCATGTCCATGCCCAACCTCACCCCAATAGCACTACTGATCACACTGACTGGTACTGAGGGCACAGTGGCTGGCATTATGGGCACAGTGGCTAGTTCTGTGGGCACACTGACTGGTACTGAGGAAAAGAAAGAAATAAAACAGAGAGAGAAAAAAGAAAACAGAGAGAGAGAGAATGAAAGAAAGAAAGAAAGAGAGAAAGAAAGGAGAGCAAGACCGAAAGAACAGAGAGAAAGAAAGAAAGAACAGAGAGAGAAAGAAAGAGGGGAAATAAAAAACAGAGAGAGAACAGTGAGAAAGCAAGAACAGAGAGAGAAAGAAAGAAAAGAAAGATAGAACAGAGAGAGAAAGAGCAAGGAAGAACAGAGAGAAAGAAAGGACAGATAAAAATGAGAGAGAGAGAAAGAAAGAACAGAGAGAGAAAGAATAAAGAACAGAGAGAAAAAGAAAGAGGGGAAAGAAAGAACAGAGAGACAGAAAGCGGGGAAAGAAAAAAAGAACAGAGGGAGAGCGAAAGAAAGAGAGAAAGATAGAGAAAAAAGAAACAAAGAACAGAGAGAGAGAAAGAGGGGAAAGACAGAAAGAACAGAGAGAGACAGAGAAAGAACAGAGAGAGAGAGAAAGAAAAAAAAAGATTAGAGAGAGAAAGAACAAAGAGAGAGAAAGAAAGAGAGGGAAAGAAAGAAACAAAGAAAGAGAGAAAGAAAGAAAGAAAGAACAGAGTAAGAAACAGAGAAAGAAAGATTCTATAAAGATACTATAGCAGCCTGACTCCCATTGTAATGCCCACCTGAGCCTCCCGTGCAGGACATATCATGATCCGCTCACATGGCCGGCATCCCTGATTCCAAGGCGATCCTGCTGTCTGCGCTGTCGGAGGAGGACATGGCGATGGATCTGAAGCATTCCCTGAAGTGCCTCCATGGTTCCGTCACAATCTCCTCATGAAATTACCTAATGTCCGGTCAGCTTCAAGCACATCACTTCCGGTGGACTGTACACCTCGTGCACACACTGCTCTGCTCCGTACACCTTGTACAAACGTGGTTCTGCTCCGTACACCTCGTACACATGTGGCTCAGCTCCATACACCCTATACACACGCGGCTCCGCTCTGAACATCTCGTACACACACGGCTCTGTTCCGCACACCTCGTACACATGCGGCTCCACTCCATACTCCTTGTACACACATGGCTCCGCTCCGAACACCTTGTACACACAAAGCTCCGCTCTGTACACACACGGCTCCGCTCCATACACCTTGTACACACAGTTATGCTCTGTACACCTCGTACACACACGGCTCTGCTCCGTACACCTCGTACACACACGGCTCTGCTTCGTACTTCTTGTACACACATGGGTCCACTCCGTACACCTCGTACACACACGGCTCCGCTCCGTACACTTCGCACACACACAACTCTGCTCCGTACACCTCGTACACACACGGCTCCGCTCCGTACACTTCGCACACACACAACTCTGCTTCGTACACCTCGTACACACACGGCTCCACTCCGTACACCTTGTACACACCCGGCTCTGCTCCATACACCTCGTACACACGCGGCTCCACTCTGTACACCTTGTACACATATGGCTCTTCTACATCCACCCTGTAAACCCCTCCTGACCCCACACAGAAACTTCACCTCATCCAGCACCATGACAACCAGCAAAGCAGAGTCCTGCATACGGAGGCCCCTGATCATGTGACCCCTGACTCCTCCCCTCCTGTGACCTCATCACAGGTCCTGTGCGCACAGCCACAGAACAGCCTAGGATGTCATTGCAGGCTGCGGTGGCTCTCTGGGAGGGTGAGGATGGGGTCGGTGCATGGGGGTGTGGCGGCTCAGTGCAGTGCGGGAAAAATAGAGTCCAGGGCGGTACACAGGTGGGAGGGGGTTAGAAACGGGATTGTCCCACGAGAATCAGGACGGTTGGGAGCTATGCCATAACCTTGGAGAATAATCATAACTAAAGTGGAAAAATTGTATGCAATACAGAACTATACAGCCCACATATAGTCAAGGTGCATGGTGCATCAAAATAAGGTGCAGTCACATAACATACAAGAGCCGCAAGTGGTCAAAATTTTTTTTAATAATTATCTTTTTGTGAAGTGGTGTCTTTTGGATAATTTTTATCCCTTTCTATTATATTTTTTTTCAAAGTATTGCCACATAGACCACACTTGATGCCACCAAGTATTATGTGTGATCTGTGTTATGGCATTATGTGTGATCTATTTGACTGTATTATATGTGATCTGTATGGTGGTATTATGTTTGATCAGTATGGTGGAATAATGTAAAAACTATATGACTGTAATATATGAGAACTATATTGTGAGATTATGTGTGATCTATATGTCGATATTATATGAGAACTATATCACAGTATTATGTGAGATCTATATTATGTGTGATCTATATGGCGGTATTATGTGTGATCTTTATGTCAGTATTATGCGAGAACTATATGGCGGCATTATGTGTGAGCTATTTGTCGGTATTATGTGAGAATATTATGGCGGTATTATGTGTGATTTATATGGTGGTATTATGTGAGAACACTGGCGGTATGATGTGTGATCTATATGGCGGTATGATGTGTGATCTATATGGTGGTATTATGTGGGAACACTATGGTGGTATTATGTGTGATCTATATGGTGGCATTATGTGAAAATTATATGATGGTATTATGTTAGAACACTATGGCGGCATTATTTGTGATCTATATGGTGGTATTATGTGAGAACAATGTAGCGGTATGATGTATTATCTACATGGCTTCATCATTTGATCTATATGGCGGTATTATGTGAGAACTATGACAGTATTATGTGAGATCTATATTATTTGTGATCTATATGGCAGCATTATGTGTGATCTATATGGCGGTCTTACGTGAGAACTACATGACAGTATTATATGAGATCTATATGGCGGTATTATGTGAGAAGTATATGGCTTTATTATGTGTGATCTATACGGTGGTAGAACACTATCGCATCATTATGTGTGATGTACATGGCGGTATTATGTCAGAACACTAAGGCAGTATTATCTGCAGAAAGTGTTCTGGCTGAGCACCTGCACACGGGTCTGGGGTAATAGAGGGGGCAGCATAACCTCCAGCTAGGTGCATTCAGGGGAGGGCTGGTGAGGCAGCTGAAGAGAAGGGTCTCATTTTTATCATTACTATATGGCTACATTTCCCCCCAGCCTGCTTCCCAGCGTCACCCCGGGCTGCGCCTGTAACCTCACTTTCACACATCACCAGGATAGGATGGAGAAGACAGGATCTGAGGAGGGGAATGTGGTCTTTGCATGCGAAGTCTGGATTAGAACAGGCCATCAATCAGCAGAAATGTTTCCTGGATTTCTGTCGAGCAGACAAGCAGACAGTCCATCCATGTGTATAAAAGACAGCGCTCTATGTACAATCCCTGACTGCTCTGTGCACCGAGCAGGGTGCCCCCCATACACCAGCACACTACCCTCCTGAAATACCATGTGCTGCTGTCACCCTGCCCCCTCCTCCATATATCTCTCAGAATCCTTGCTGCCTGCCATCCTCAGTGACTGTCTACTTGTCAGTATAACTTTGCAGTCACCAGCAAAATGGCTGCTCACTGTGTTCCTAAATGTCATCCTCTCTTATCCCTTAGCAAACATCCAGAAGGGGAGGAGAGGAGTGACCCCACACCTATGTCAGCAGACTCAGCCCATATTTACTGCAGGGCAGTAAAGTGAGCTAGTTGTACACTAGGTTTTTGGCAAATTTCAATAGCTGCTTCCTCTAGTGTTTAAAAGTGGAAATACCAAACCTTTTAAAATTATTTTACTAAATTATAAACATGTTATCGTATTTTTTAAGAAAATGTAAACATTAATTCTTTACATTTTTTCAATTGCTGGAAAAAAAGTTTTTTTGATGGCACCTTCCCTTTTAATAAGACAGATGGATATAAAAAAAGGTAAAGCTAGTTAGATGGTACGGATGGATAAAAAAAAATTGTGATTAAAAATGTCAGTTTTTAGTTTGTGAAACAAATTAAAAACTGATATCTCCTGTCACTGCCAATTAAATACCTCTTAAACATCAGAGAAATGAAGAAAGATGCAGCTTTTCACTATTGTGCATCCACATGTTGTCATCTTTGCCTATTCCAGAAACCAGTCAGCTTTATCCAAGACCAATACATCTAAAGCCTATTAGTTCAGCTATCTGACCTACTAGAATTATTCATGAGACACCATAGACTTTTCAGAGTTCACACTTGTCTGGAGCCTTCTAATCCCATCAACAATTCTGCATGAGAAGAGACATGAACTTCCCCAGGCTCTACCCAAGCCAACTTTACACACAAGGCATTTCAAATGTAGATGACCGGGTTAATCACCAACTGAATAATCGTATAGGAAGTGTGATAGAAATTAAATTGATAAAAAAAAGAGAGCTGAAAGGTCCCAATGTTTTATTATCCGTATCCAAAACCAACAAATTTTGGTCACCATATAAGGTGAATGATATCCTGACTTTTCATTGACATGAAACCTATATGATATTGGTGTGTAGAGAACTAGCAAATGCATAAAATTCAAAGAGCTTTGTAGATGTTTGCTTTGATCACACACACCATATCAACTTTACAAAGGATCATTAGCAATTGTCTGCTGTTAAAGTAGATTAGTCAGTAAGCTTGACCTAAGCAAATTTACCTATTACAATTAATACATTCCTGTGTGGAACCATGATGTAACTGCGGCTGAAAAGCAACATTTTTTTACTTTGTGTCTAATATTAGGGTAAGTATAGAACTCGCTGTTCTCCAAAATAAAATCCATAAGAGATATATTGTCTATATATGGCAATCAACTGAGAATCAGCAGAAATTGTGGAATAAGCACCATATTTTACCCCATGGTGGTACCCTTTCATAGAACAAAAAATTCCCTCCGTAATAAATATCTTCATAAAGAACAATTATAAAATGCAAAAAAATGATTTATGGTGAATACTGCAATAATTGCTGGCAGTATGTGGTGTTTGCCTTCATGCATCTATGGGTCATTAAATTGGTAGGGTTAAGTTGTCTTGACTTCACTATACCATTGTCAAGAATAAAACTATAAAGATCCTAGTATAAAAAACTCCTTCAAGTTGTGCAATATGCTATCCAGGTAAATGGCTATATTGAGCTTGATTTTAAGTTGGTATACATTCAGCACATAAATGCATGTTCACATTGGCCATAAAGCATATAAAACCTACAAAAAAAAACAAAATGAGCAATGGTGTCCATACATCGGGACCCGTTCCATTTTGTCTCCTCTTATTCACACATTCTGACACATGGTAAGGTTTTTAATATTAGACAGCGTAGGACTGTCCCGATCAGGGTTATCTTGTCGATGGTGGGATGGCTTCTATGCTATTTTTGATCAAAAACAGTATTACTAAGACCCCTGTTATTTAGATGCACATTTGCTTTTTACTTAGTTACAGCAGGGCTTTTGCTCATTTTGTTTTTTTATATGCTTTATGGCCAATGTGAACATGTGTAAATAGCTATATTGGTAAACGTGGACCCAATCCAAGGCACAAAAGAATAAACTGTTGGATGGTGTAATGTCTAAGGACTATCTTCTCCCCAAGATCTAGAGCCATCAACATACCCATCTAATATTTGTGCACTCATACAAATGAACATTAAACCTGGTTTACATGTATTAAATACAGTAACGACTTTACCACCAAATAAAACAATTTTGTTTAATGCAGTATATTATATGCTTTGTAAATTGTAAAATTTAAGCAATTTATGGTTTTTATAGCCAGACGGAAATAAATTTTAGAAATAAGGGTTATCAAAAATGCCAAGACTAGTGATGGGCAAGCACTAAAATGCTTGGGTGCTCCTTGCTCGTGTCCAGCAAATTGGAATGTTTGGGTGCTCGACCTGATCAACGAGCCCAATGTACAGTGCCTTGCGAAAGTATTCGGCCCCCTTGAACTTTTCAACCTTTTCCCACATATCATGCTTCAAACATAAAGATACCAAATGTAAATTTTTTTGGAAGAATCAACAAGAAAATGGGACACAATTGTGAAGTTGAACGAAATTTATTGGTTATTTTAAAGTTTTGTGGAAATTCAAAAACTGAAAAGTGGGGCGTGCAATATTATTCGGCCCCTTTAACTTAATACTTTGTTGCGCCACGTTTTGCTGCGATTACAGCTGCAAGTCGCTTGGAGTATGTCTCTATCAGTTTTGTACATCGAGAGACTGAAATTCTTGCCCATTCTTCCTTGGCAAACAGCTCGAGCTCAGTGAGGTTGTCACGCTCGTGCCTTGGCTGAATAGCGCGAGCCGGGGGGTTGTGGCCCCACTGTGCCACAAACCAGACTACCCTGGAAGGGGCGTAACCATGACAGCTACCTCAGTCTTCACTGGAGCCTCTGATGGTGAGGTCAGGCTTGTGCGGCAGGTTGCTGTCGGGTGCCACTCCATGGTGGTGTCTGGCTGTGGCTGCTGATCCCACTCAGGGACAAGTCACTTGGACAGGTGTGACTAACAGGCATGGCTGGTACACTGGCAGGCAGGCACGGCTTGGAGACACAGGGCAAGCAGGCACAGCTTGGAGACACAGGGCAAACAGGCACGGCTTGGAGACACAGGGCAAGCAGGCACGGCTTGGAGACACAGGGCAAGCAGGCACAGCTTGGAGACACAGGGCAAGCAGGCACAGCTTGGAGACACAGGGCAAGCAGGCACGACTTGGAGACATAGGGCAAGCAGGCACGGCTTGGAGACACAGAGAAAGCAGGCACAGCTGGAGACACAGGGCAAGCAGGCACTGCTTGGAGACACAGGGCAAGCAGGCACGGCTTGGAGACACAGGGCAAGCAGGTGTGGTGTATGAAGGAACAGGTTGGGACCTGTTCACACAGGAGGTGCAGGTATGGATACAGGCAGGAAGGAGTGAAATATGAAGGAACAGGTTTGGACCTGTGCCGCAGGAGTGCGGAGTAGGCAGAGCCGCAGGAGTGCGGAGTAGGCAGAGCCGCAGGAGTGCAGAGTAGGCTGGGCTGCAAGGGAGCCGGGCAGGCAGAGCGGCTAGGGAGCCGAGCAGGCATAGCGGCTAGGAAGCTGAGCAGCAAGGGGGCAGAGCAGGCAGAGCTGCAAGAGAGCAGAGCAGGCAGAGCTGCAAGAGAGCAGAGCAGGCAGAGCTGCAAGAGAGCAGAGCTGCAAGAGAGCAGAGCATAGAATCTTAGAATCATAGAATCGTAGAGTTGGAAGGGACCTCCTGGGCCATCTGGTCCAACCCCCTGCTCAAAGCAGGATTCGCTAAATCATCCCAGTCAGATGTCTGTCCAGCCTGTGTTTGAAGACTTCCATTGAAGGAGAACTCACCACTTCTCGTGGCAGCTTGTTCCACTCATTGATCACTCTAACCATCAAAAAGTTTTTTCTAATATCTAATCTGTGTCTCCTCCCATTCAGTTTCATCCCATTGCTTCTAGTCTTTCCTTGTGCAAATGAGAATAAAGTTGATCCTTCTACAATGTGACAGCCCTTTAGATATTTGTAGACAGCTATTAAGTCTCCTCTCAGTCTTCTCTTTTGCAAACAAAACAATCCCAAATCCTGCAACCTTTCCTCATAAGACAGGGTTTGCAGACCGGTCACCATTCTGGTTGCTCTTTTCTGAACTTGCTCCAGTTTGTTGATTTCTTTTTTAAAATGTGGTGCCCAAAACTGGACACAATATTCCAGATGAGGTTTGACCAAAGAGGAGTAGAGGGAAATAATGACTTCACGTGATCTAGACTGTATGCTTCTGTTAATACATCCTAGAATTGCACTTGCCTTTTTTGCTGCTGCATCACACTGTTGACTCATATTCAGTCTGTGATCTATTAGTATACCCAAATCTTTTTCACATGTGCTGTTGCTTAGGCCTATTCCTCCCATTCTGTATATGCTTTTTTCATTTTTATTGCCCAGATGTAGTACTTTGCATTTTTCCCTGTTAAAAACCATTCTGTTAGTTGCTGCCCACTTCTCCAGTTTATTTATATCTTTTTGAATCCTCTCTCTCTCTTCTCTAGTATTAGCTATCCCTCCTAGCTTTGTGTCATCAGCAAATTTAATCAGTTTACCCTCAATTCCTTCATCTAAATCGTTGATAAAGATGTTGAACAATACAGGGCCCAGGACAGAGCCCTGTGGTACCCCACTTGAGACATTCTTCCAACTGGATGTGCAGCCATTTATGACCACTCTTTGGGTCCGATCACTAAGCCAGTTATGAATCCACCTAACAGTTGCCTTGTCCATTCCATACTTAGTCATTTTTTCAATAAGGATTGTATGAGATACTTTGTCAAATGCTTTGCTGAAGTCAAGATATACTATATCTACAGCATTTCCTTGATCCACCCAATCAGTGATTCCGTCATAGAAGGAAATTAAGTTAGTCTGACATGACTTATTAGTTACAAACCCATGCTGACTCTGTTTAATCACTTCATTCTTATCCAGGTACTGACATACATGTTGTTTAATAATTCGTTCAAAGATCTTTCCTGGTATAGAAGTCAGACTCACCGGCCTATAGTTGGCTGGGTCCACCTTCTTCCCCTATTTGAAGATAGGAACAACATTTGCTCCCTTGCAGGCAGAGCTGACAGGGAGCAGAGCAGGCAGAGCTGCAAGGGAGCAGAGCTGCAAGGGAGCAGAGCAGGCAGAACTGCAAGGGAGCAGATGCACAGACAGGGAGAACACAAGGAAAGACACAGCAGGGAAGGAAGCCACAGACAAGGAGAAAGGGAGACTAAGGTAGGACAGAGTACAGACAAGGTACTGGGACCAAAACTCAAGGGCCAGGATATTCAGCCTCCTGGCAGGCAGGCAAAGAACACAAAGCAAGGCTAAGGGTATTCCTACACAGAAGGAGATACACAGGACAGGGCCTGGCTTCCTCAGCAGCAAGATACTAACTGAGTATAGACATTGCACAGGCAATGTTTCAGTGGGTGTGGTGGAACTAAATAGTCATTGGCTCTAGGTGATTGGTCAGGGAAAATTAGACAGGTGCACCCTGACTGCATAAGAACCAGAGAGTTCTGGCGCCGCCCCCCTATACACACATAGCCAGGAAACATACAGAAGAGCAGAGGCACAGAGCACAGGACTGGCAATAGACAGAATTCACAGCATGACCCGGAGCAGTGAGTAAGTTGATGTGCAGGGGATGGGAGGCCATGCAGTGACGCCAGCAGGGTTGTTACAGAGGTTTGATGGAGATCATTTGTGAACAGCAGTTTTCAGCTCTTTCCACAGATTCTCGATTGGATTCAGGTCTGGACTTTGACTTAGCCATTCTAACACCTGGATACGTTTATTTGTGAACCATTCCATTGTAGATTTTGCTTTATGTTTGGGATCATTGTCTTGTTGGAAGACAAATCTCCATCCCAGTCTTAGGCCTTTTGCAGACTCCAACAGGTTTTCTTCAAGAACGGTCCTGTATTTGGCTCCATCCACCCATCAATTTTAACCATCTTCCCTGTCCCTGCTGAAGAAAAGCAGGCCCAAACCATGATGCTGCCACCATGTTTGACAGTGGGGATGGTGTGTTCAGGGTGATGAGCTGTGTTGACTTTACGCCAAACATATCATTTGGCATTGTTGCCAAAAAGTTCGATCTGACCAGAGCTCCTTCTTCCACATGTTTGGTGTGTCTCCCAGGTGGCTTGTTGAAAACTGTAAATGACACTTTTTATGGATATCTTTGAGAAATGGCTTTCTTCTTGCCACTCTTCCATAAATGCCAGATTTGTGCAGTGTGCGACTGATTGTTGTCCTATGGACAGACTGTCCCACCTCAGCTGTAGATCTCTGCAGTTCATCCAGAGTGATCATGGGCCTCTTGCCGGCATCTCTGATCAGTCTTCTCCTTGTTTGAGATAAAAGTTTAGAGGGACGGCCGGGTCTTGGTAGATTTGCAGAGGTATGTTACTCTTCCATTTCAATATGAT
Source organism: Dendrobates tinctorius (assembly GCF_039654945.1). Classification (NCBI taxonomy): domain Eukaryota; kingdom Metazoa; phylum Chordata; class Amphibia; order Anura; family Dendrobatidae; genus Dendrobates; species Dendrobates tinctorius. Next base: position 47,308,235 of record NW_027361696.1, on the reverse strand, counting down.
CGCTTGCACAGTGCTCCTTGGGATGTTTAAAGTTTTGGAAATCATTTAGTATCCAAATCCAGCTTTAAACTTCTCCACAACAGTATCACGGACCTGCCTGTTGTGTTCCTTGGTCTTCATGATGCTCTCTGTGCTTCAAACAGAACCCTGAGACTATTACAGAGCAGGTGCATTTATACGAAGACTTGATTACACACAGGTGGATTATATTTATCATCATTGGTCATTTAGGACAACATTGGATCATTCAGAGATCCACAATGAACTTCTAGAGTGAGTTTGCTGCACTGAAAGTAAAGGGGCCGGATAATATTGCACGCCCCACTTTTCAGTTTTTGCATTTCCACAAAAATTTAAAATAACCAATAAATTTAGTTCAACTTCACAATTGTGTTCCACTTGTTGTTGATTCTTCACCAAAAATTTACATTTGGCATCTTTATGTTTGAAGCATGATATATGGGAAAAGGTTGAAAAGTTCCAGGGGGCAGAATACTTTCGCAAGGCACTGTAAGTCAATGGGAAACTTGAGCATTTTTCCTGCAACCCCTCCGGCGGTCTGCAAAGGAACTAGAAATTGCAGATATCGATTGGAACAGTGCTCAAATGATATGGGAACATCATGGGGAACACCCATGGAAGCATTTCTGACTCCCAGGTCAGTGCTGTGAACAATGTTGTCAGTCATACACCGCTTTTACAGACTCACATTAGAACATACAAAAACAAAACCAAAATGGATTTTCCTGGGAAATATGTTAAGGAACATCCTTTACAGGGTAATGACTCATGTATAAGACAAAATAACCAAAAACAAAAATGCTCCACACCTTGGGCTATGTTCACATGTAGCGTTTTTGATGTGTTTTTGAACTTTAACATTGCTTTCAACCAATATATGCATATGCATTCACTGGGAAATGTCATTTTAACATTTTACAACCTTTTCTGGCTATGTGGTGTGTGACACATCATCAGCCGTATCCTGTTTCAATCATGAAGGATTGACTTTGAAAGTCACAAAGCCAATTTTTTTTATAGTGCCATCAGGCTGCCTTTATTATTCTTAAAGGGCCAGCAGTCGGCCCTCACTATTCCTAGAGAGCTATCAGCCAGCTATTCTTTGTTGTTCCCATTATTAAACAGTGGGTCTCCTGCAGTGTTTTTGCGTATGCAGTGCAGGGCTGCATGCAGGGCTGCCAAATTTGGACGCACCTCAATACCCCTTTGAAGAGGCATACAGGAGGGCCTCATGAAAAAATGTTCCCATTATTAGGAAGGGGGTCTCCCATAGTGTTTGCCTGTGCAGTGAATGCAAGGGCTGTCAAAAATTTGGAGGCACTCCAATGCGCCTTGGAAGAGACGTGGAGGAGGGCCTCATAAAAAGAAATGTTCACATAGAAAGGAGCGGGTCTCCTATACTTGTATTACCCATGCCATGTATGTGCTGACAAACATTTACCCCTCGGGGGGGGTGTATACATGAGCATACTGTATAACAATTTTTTTTTATGGGCATCATAAACACCCTTTTAAATAATTATGTGGGTGTTGTATCACGGACCACGGTCACCCTGGTGATATGGTGGTGGAGGAGGAGGAGATGGAGGAGGACAACAGCAAATAGCCAAAATCAGGAAGCGTATACCCATGTGTGGGTGTGAAGAGGTGCATGTAAATAGACCTCCCAAAAAAAGACACTGGATTTGTGTTTGTTAAGCCCCATCACACTAAACGATGTCCCAGTGATCCCACCAACGATCCGACATGATGGGATCGCTTGGACATCGTTAGGCTGATTGCTGGTGAGCTGTCACATAGAGAGCCCCAGCGACGCTGGACGCTGGTTTCTAATGTAAACGTCGGGTATCCAGGAGCCGCGCGACTCCTGGATACCCGCTGTTTACCTTGGAAATCGGCGTACATGCTAGTTTCCAAGGTAAACATCGGGTATCTAGGAGCCGCGAGAGAGAGGGAAAGTTCTCCTTGTAGCATGGGTCTAGAAGTGTCACCAACCAGCAGTAATGACTGTCACCCAAAATTTTGAGAATGCGAGGGTCACGGAAAAGGCAGCGCAACAAACTCAGCCATGCATACCAGACTGCTAACAGACTGACAATGCTCTCCTCCTCCTCCTTGTCCTCAAGCCATCCATGCTGCACAGATTGTATGACAGTTGTACAGGTAGTACTGTCTATAGCGCATGAAACTAGCTCCTGTTCTCCTCCTCCTCTTCCTTGTTGTCACCCCATCCACGTTGGGATGAGATGAGGCTGGGCTGTGTGTAATCGTCCTGTATGGTTCCTTGCCGAATCTCATCGTGCTCCCCCAATGCATCCTCTTTGGTTGTGAGAAGAGAGCATTTCAGAACACAGAGAAGCAGGATGATGATGCATCATCGCCGCTCACCATCTTGTTGGAGTCCTCAACGTTTTGGAGGATGGTACATATAACTGACATCCATGTCCACTGCTGAGGTCTTGTGTGTGGAGTCTGAACTGAATACTGATGGCCTTGTTGATACTGGTAGTCAACAACTGCCCTTTTCTACTCAAAAACCCTTCCCAACATCTGCAGTGTAGATTTTCAATGTGTGGGGACATCACACACCAGTTGGTGACCCCAAAGCTGCAAATGCTGCTTGTTATGATTGAGTCACCGTAGGAGGCAAAAACAGAAAAACCAGCTAAGTCCTGAAAACCAGAGAAGTTGGCAACTATCAGATTGCAGACCCCTGAACCTATCAACACAACTAGCAGTAGCCGTGGGAGGTTCCTACGATGCCCTAGACCCCTCGATCACAGCCGGAGAGATACATAAGCCTAAAGAAGGAAAGGGGAAATCTAACTGCCCCAGAGCAGACCCCAAAGCAATAGGCAGCCCCCCACATATAATGACGGTGAAGCAAGATGAAAACACTTACACAGACAGAAACACAGGCTGAGCAAAGACGGGGCCCAAAAACTACCTAGAAAGGAACGGATAGGAAGGCTGCTGTCTGCAATCTGCCAAAACCCTATAATAGCCAACAAGCTGATATAAAAATGGCCCTGAAGCAACTAAGCTTCAAAAAGTAAACCAGCACTCAGGTACTTTCAGAAGACAGAGCTCACGGAACACTGCACACTCCAGCAGGGAGTGGCAGAATCCAAAAAGCAAGAAAAACAAAAACAAAACTTAGATGCAAAAGGCAAAACAGCAAACTTATCTTTAGGAGAGCAGGAATCAGACTGGTGTCCAAGAGTCCACAGAGAAATCACCCGCAGGGCAGAAAGGGCATAGTCTGCCTTAAATCCAGTCAGTGACTCCACTCAGCCAATCGTCTTCATTAGTCCCAGGTGCCTGATAATCAGGCTCACTACCTTCCTTCACTAGAATAGGGAGTTCACTAGGCCTCAGTGACGGAGGGGAAAATGAACTCACAACAGTATCCCCCCCTTGAGGACGGGTCACCGAACCCTCAACAACGCTACCAGGGCGATCAGGGTGAGCCCGATGAAAGGCACGCACCAATCTTTTGGCATGAATATCAGAGGCAGAGACCCAGGAATTATCCTCCTGACCATAACCCTTCCACTTAACCAAATACTGGAGTCTCCGTCTAGCCAGACGGGAATCCAGAATTTTCTCTACCTCATATTCCAAGTTACCTTCAACCAATACAGGGTCCGGAGGTGCCACCTCAGGCACAACTGGCTCAACAAACCTCTTCAACAAGGACTTATGGAACACATTATGGATCTTAAATGTGACAGGAAGAGCCAAACGAAAAGAGACCGGATTAATAATCTCCAAAATCTTGTAAGGTCCAATAAATCTAGGCTTAAACTTAGGAGAAGCCACCTTCATAGCAATATTTTTTGATGATAACCACACCATATCACCAATCTTAAACTGGGGACCAATGGTCCTATGTCGGTTGGAAAACCGCTGGGCCTTTTCCTGGGAGAGAGATAACTTTTCCACCACTTGGTCCCAGATCTGGTGCATTCTCTCCACCACAGTGTCGACACCTAGGCAGGCAGAAGGCTCCACCTGCCCTGAAGAAAATCGAGGGTGAAAACCAAAGTTACAAAAAAAAGGTGACATCAAAGTGGCAGAACTAGCTCTATTATTCAAAGCAAATTCGGCCAAGGGCAAAAATGAAACCCAATCATCCTGATCAGCGGAAATAAAACATCTCAAATACGACTCCAAGGTCTGGTTTGTTCTCTCTGTCTGCCCATTGGTCTGAGGGTGAAAAGCAGATGAGAAGGACAACTGAATTCCCAACTTGGAACAGAACGTCCTCCAAAATTTAGACACAAATTGAACTCCTCTGTCAGATACAATGTTCTCAGGAATCCCGTGCAGGCGAACCACCTGTTGCAAAAACAGAGGCACCAACTCAGAGGAAGATGGCAACTTAGGGAGTGGTACAAGATGAACCATCTTAGAGAACCTATCACAAATCACCCAAATAACAGTCATTCTTTGAGAGACCGGCATATCAGAGATGAAATCCATTGAAATATGGGTCCATGGCCTCCTGGGGACCGGCAAAGGCATCAACAACCCACTAGAGCGAGAACAAGATTTAGACCGGGAGCAAGTCCCACAGGATTGCACAAAATTCCTGACATCATGAGACAAGGTGGGCCACCAAAAAGTGCGACTCACCAGATCTCTAGTACCAAAAATACCTGGATGACCAGCCAATGCAGAGCAATGAACTTCAGACATCACTCTCTTCTTCCACTGGTCAGGAACATACAACTTTCCACTGGGGCAACGCTCAGGTTTGTCCTCCTGGAACTCTTGTAGAGCAAGTCTCAAATCGGGCAAGATGGCAGAAAGAACTACCCCTTCGCCTAAGATGGTGGCAGGCTTGGTCACCACAGGAGAATCAGCAAAGAAACTCCTAGAGAGGGCGTCTGCCTTGACATTCTTAGTTCCAGGAAGGAAAGAGACCACAAAATCAAAACGTGTAAAAAACAAGGCCCACCTAGCCTGTCTAGGGATCAAGCGTTTAGCCGACTCTAGGTAAATCAAATTTTTGTGGTCAGTGAGGACCACAACTTGATGTTTGGCTCCCTCCAACCAATGTCTCCACTCCTCAAATGCCCATTTCATGGCCAACAGTTGCCGATTCCCCACATCATAGTTACGTTCAGATGAAGAGAACTTACGGGAAAAGAAAGCACAGGGATTCATTTTAGATGTTGCCGGATCCTTTTGGGACAACACCGCTCCTGCACCAATCTCAGAAGCATCCACCTCTACCTGGAACGGGAGTGAGACATCAGGTTGCCGCAGAACCGGGGCGGAGGTAAATCTACGCTTCAGCTCCTGAAAGGAAGCAACCGCCTCCGGAGACCAATTCAACACATCCGCACCCTTCCTGGTCAGGTCAGTCAATGGTTTGGCAATACTAGAAAATTTTGCTATAAATTTCCGATAAAAATTAGCAAAACCCAAAAACTTCTGGAGGGACTTCAAAGAAGTGGGCTGAACCCAATCATAAATGGCCTGTACCTTGGCCGGGTCCATTTCAATAGTTGACGGAGACAAAATAAATCCCAAAAAAGAAATTCTCTGTACTCCAAAAAGGCATTTTGATCCTTTGACATACAGAGAATTCTCTCTCAAGATCCGGAACACAGTCCGAATATGTTCCACATGAGAATCCCAATCCTTGGAGAAGATCAAAAAATCATCCAGATAGATAATCAAAAATTTATCGACAAAGTCTCGGAAAATATCGTTCATGAAGCACTGGAAGACAGAAGGGGCATTAGTGAGCCCAAAAGGCATCACCAGGTACTCAAAATGTCCCTCCGGAGTATTAAACGCCGTCTTCCATTCATCCCCCTGCTTAATGCGGATAAGATTATACGCCCCCCTGAGGTCAAGCTTGGTAAACCAGCAAGCACCTCTGACTCTAGAGAATAGATCCGAAATCAGGGGTAACGGATACTGATATTTAACAGTAATTTTATTGAGGGCACGATAATCAATACAAGGCCTTAAAGAACCATCCTTCTTGGCCACAAAAAAAAAAACGGCACCTAAGGGTGAAGAGGATGGTCTAATATGACCCTTCTCCAACGCCTCCTTAATATAGGACCGCATAGCCTCGTGCTCGGGTACAGATAAATTGAAGAGCCGACCCTTGGGAAATTTACACCCCGGGTTTAGTTCAATAGCACAGTCATAGCTCCTATGAGGAGGCAAGGATGCAGACTCATTCTCACTAAATACATCATAGTAGTCCGCCAAATAGTCAGGAACCTCATGCGACTGAGGAGAGGTGGAAAAAACCGGAGCCTCACTAAAGGTACACCGGCAACCCCAACTCACCACAGACACAGACTTCCAATCCAAAACTGGATTATGAATCTGCAACCAGGGAAACCCCAGAACAACGGCATCATGCAGACCATGCAACACCAAAAATCTGCAATTTTCTTGGTGGTCTGGGGCGACCCGCATGACCAACTGGGTCAAAAACTGAGGTTTATTTTTAGCCAGAGGGGTAGCATTAATCCCCCTCAAAGGGATAGGCGTCTGCAGAGGTGTCAAAGGAAATCCACAACGTTTAGCAAAATCCAAGTCCATTAGGTTTAGCGCTGCTCCCGAATCCACAAAAGCCTTGGCGGAAAATGTGGACAGGGAACAGATCAGAGTAATCGCCAAAAGAAACTTAGGCTGAACCCCACCAACAGAAAACGTGTGTGCAAAGCGTTTCTCACGTTTAGGACAAACAGAAATAACATGTGAGGCATCTCCACAGAAAAAACACAGCTTATTACGCCTTCTGAATTCCTGACGTTGCACCTTAGACAAAACTCTATCACATTGCATAAGTTCAGACGTCTGTTCAACCGGCGGCAACACCTCTCGTGTAATCCTGCGTTCACGTAAACGCCGATCAACCTGAATGGCTAAAGACATAGAATCGTCCAGACCAGAGGGAACAGGAAATCCCACCATAGTATCTTTTACGGCTTCTGACAAACCCTTCCGAAAGAGAGCAGCCAAGGCACTATCGTTCCAGGTAGTAAGGACCGCCCACTTTCGGAACTTTTGACAGTACAACTCTGCAGATTCTCGACCCTGGTTCAATGCTAACAGGGTCTTTTCAGCCTGATCAATAGCATTAGGTTTGTCGTACAGCAACCCCAATGCTTGAAAAAATGCGTTCACATTAGTCAGAATAGGGTCATCTGGTTTCAAAGAAAACGCCCAATCCTGGGGATCGCCACGCAGCAAAGAGATGACAATTTTAACCTGCTGCGTGGGGCTCCCTGACGAGTTAGGCTTCAAAGCAAAAAATAATTTACAATTATTTTTGAAACTCAAAATTTAGATCGATCCCCAAAAAATACATCAGGTGTGGGGATCTTTGGTTCAACAGCATGTGAACGAGCAAGATAGGCGGAAATTCCTCGCACTTCAGCAGCGAGCTGCTCCACACGATCAGACACTTGCTTTATCTCCATTGAGAGAAAAAAAAATTCCCCCTATGGCCTCAGAGATAAAGAGGAAAGAATATACAAACACCCCTTTTTTTTTTTTTTTTTTAAACACAATTCTTTCCTGCTATTGAGTACCCCAGGATCTGCGGTTTGGTGGGTGATTCTGTTATGATTGAGTCACCGTAGGAGGCAAAAACAGAAAAGCCAGCTAAGTCCTGAAAACCAGAGAAGTTGGCAACTATCAGATTGCAGACCCCTGACCCTATCAACACAACTAGCAGTAGCCGTGGGAGGTTCCTACGATGCCCTAGACCCCTCGATCACAGCCGGAGAGATACATAAGCCTAAAGAAGGAAAGGGGAAATCTAACTGCCCCAGAGCAGACCCCAAAGCAATAGGCAGCCCCCCACATATAATGACGGTGAAGCAAGATGAAAACACTTACACAGACAGAAACACAGGCTGAGCAAAGACGGGGCCCAAAAACTACCTAGAAAGGAACGGATAGGAAGGCTGCTGTCTGCAATCTGCCAAAACCCTATAATAGCCAACAAGCTGATATAAAAATGGCCCTGAAGCAACTAAGCTTCAAAAACTAAACCAGCACTCAGGTACTTTCAGAAGACAGAGCTCACGGAACACTGCACACTCCAGCAGGGAGTGGCAGAATCCAAAAAGCAAGAAAAACAAAAACAAAACTTAGATGCAAAAGGCAAAACAGCAAACTTATCTTTAGGAGAGCAGGAATCAGACTGGTGTCCAAGAGTCCACAGAGAAATCTCCCGCTGGGCAGAAAGGGCGTAGTCTGCCTTAAATCCAGTCAGTGACTCCACTCAGCCAATCGTCTTCATTAGTCCCAGGTGCCTGATAATCAGGCTCACTACCTTCCTTCACTAGAATAGGGAGTTCACTAGGCCTCATGACGGAGGGGAAAATGAACTCACAACAGCTGCTTAAGCACGGAAAGGGCAGCGGAAGCTGTAGCTGACTTTCTAAAATGGGCACACAGGTGGTGTACTTTGACAAGCAGATCCAGCAGCTCTGGGTAGGTTTTGAGAAACTGCTGAACCACGAGATTAAGCACATGGGCTAGGCATGGTACGTATGTGAGCTCGCCTCGCCTCAGAGCCACCACCAGGTTCTGGCTATTGTCACACATGAACATGCCTGGCTGTAGGTTCAGCGGTGTTAGCTACAGATCTGCCTTCTCTTTCAGAGCTGTCCACAACTCTTTAGCATTGTGCGGTTTGTCACCTAAGCATATTAGCTTCACCACAGCCTGTTGATGCTTGGTTGAGGCAGTGCTGCAGTGCTTCCAGATTGTGACTGATGTGGTCATTTCGGAGATGGAGGCTGAAGAGGAGGAGGGGGATGTTCAGGAGCTGTAGACTGTGGGGGCAACCCTGATTGACCTAGGGCCTGCAATCCTCAGCATTGGGAGGAAGTGTTCCATCCCAAGGTCCAACTGGGTCCCGGCTTCCACTATGTTAACCCAGAGTGCAGTCACCCTGCCCACAAGCACTTGTCCACGTTTCTGTGGTTAGATGGATTTTCCCAGTAACAGTATGGTTGAGGGCACTGCTAATGATGTGGGACACGTGCTTGGGTAATGCGGGGACGGCACACCGGGAGAAATAGTGGCGGCTTAGGACCGAGTACTGAGGGACAGCTGCCGCCATCACACTGCGGAAAGCTTCCATCTCTAGAAGCCTAAAAGGCAACATTTTGAGTGCAAGCAGTCGCAAAATATGGGGATTTAGTAGTGTGGCCTGAGGGGCGTTTTCTGCGTATTTGCGCTTGCGTTCCAAGGACTGGGGTATGGACAACTGAACACTGCACTGGGACAAGGATGTGGACGTGCTTGTTGATGGTGCTAGTTGAGTATGTGAAGGGCAGGAGGCATCCTTCCATGCACCATTGGCTTCCACCAACAACAGCGGAAGAAGCAGTGATGTTACCAGCAGTCACAGTCCCTGGATCCTGGGGTATGACCCACAAAGTCGGGTGCTTTGCTGCCATGTGCCTGATCATGCTGGTAGTTTTGCTACCCTTGCTGATGCTGGCCTGGCAGATGGTGCAAATTGCTTTTTTGGGTCTATCGGCAGAGTCTTTAAAAAGCAACCAGACTCTGAAAGACCTAACAGTTGTACTGGCAACTTCCGTCATGTTGTTGTTACAGGAAATGGTTGCCCACCTTCTGTCTGCTGCCACTACACTGCTTCTTCCTGCCTGTTGGGGTAATATGCCTCCCTCCCCCTGTGTGCTGCTGTCCTTGCTCTGCATGTCCTCCTGCTAGGTTGAGTCAGTTACTACATCATCCACCACCTCATCTTCCACTTCTGCACCCTGGTCCTCATCCTGACTTTCTGTCAATTGTGTCTCATCGTCCACCTCTTGTGACACTTTCCCACCATCGCCTTCATGTGACTGTGGCTGCTCAAATATTTGGGCATCGCTACCTGCGATCTCCTCTTGCCCCGCTTTAAGTGGACTGGGCAAGAGGCCCGAATCTATAAATGGAAAAGTGAACAGCTCTTTGGAGTTTCCAAGTGTTGAATGAGTTGTCTCCGGGCACTCGGCATTGTGGGAGGAAGGAGGATCAGGGTGAGGAATATGCTGTCCAGACTCACAGCTACTGATACTTGACTGTGTGGAAGACAGGGTGGTGGTGGTGGTGGCAAGGTGACTGGAAGCATTATCTGCTATCCAACCAACTTTTTGACACTTTACTTGGTTCAATACTGGTGTGCTGCGGTCCCCTTGTAATTGGGACAGGAAGGTCAGGCGAGAAGATAAGGGTGTTTGTTGTGGCACAATTTCAGCTTGCCCACGGCCTTGGACTATGAATTCACCATCACCATCACATCTAGTTCCCCGTCCCTTGCCACGCACCTTTCCCATTTTAAATGGATAACAATATTTTCCACATTCACTACAAATGGCTGAATTTGGAGCGATCTTATATGTGATCCGTGGATGGAAAACCGGTTTTAAATAGCTGGCCGTAGGTAACTATATGGCCAACAAACTGGTGTCAATAACTTCGCTAACACACTGCAAAAAAATTTAAATGGAGGCCAGAAATGGCAGAATTTTGAACACCCGTGTATGTGATCAGTGTGATGGACAAATGACACTTTTAAACAGATAGATTTTTAACTATGTAAAATGGAAAGGATCTGGCTGTATTCTGCAGTGCCAACAAGCAAGTGGAGCAGAAAAACGGTGTTCTCTGGATTGCTTTTTAAGCAAATAATCAGGATTAAGATGCAAAAAATTATTCCTGGCCCCTGCTACCTGAGGTTATGTCTATAAATATCTGTAAAAGCAGCAGCAGACAGAACTGTAATGAAACCTCTTGCTATATGCACTGCAGTCTGCCACATTCCCTGTCTGCCTTCCTAGCACTGATATCTATGCAGCTGGATTAGTCCTCAGAAGGAATATTAGTTGAGATGGATATGTGTAGAATACATTGTGGTATTCCTACACTAACTAATAAACAAGCAAATCTCTCCCTGGCTCAGCAGCAACTCTCCCAACACTGCCTGATTCCGTAGTAGACTGTGACGAGCATGGCGATGCCAGGTCTGATATATACAGATAACTGTCATAATCCAGTCCAGAGTTTGTTTTCTGCTGTCTTCTCTTTGGACTGGTCATGCGGGGGTTAAACTCCTCTGCCTCGTTCTGGAGTTGGCTGAGCTATTTCAGTCCTCTGCCGCCTGCGGGCCAGCATCAGCTATACTGCAGCTTCCAAGCTGGTGACTCTGACCTGTATTCCTTTAGTGTTCATCTTGCCTCTGATTTCCTGGACTTGTGTATGACCCAGCTTGATCTCTGGCCCTGCTTCTGGTTTTTCCGTTTCTGATACCACGCTTTCTGACTGGCTTTTGACCCTCTGACTTGTACCCTGACAATGGCTTACGTCTTATGTTTCTAATACCACGTTCCTAGTAGGTCCTGACTTCTCGCTTGTACCTGCCTACTTTCTGTCTCCTTTGCTACTTCTGCTCCTGACAGTTGCTGACTACGGCTAGTCTGACTTCTCTTTCACTACCTGTGACACCTGTGCTGTTGCTCTATGTAACTACGCTGTGTGTGTGAAACCTCTCTTCCCTCACCATCACCCTCTGGTGGAAGTTGCGCTGTATTACACTGCAGCAGCACGTTACAATGACGCTGTGCGGCCTACCAAACACTGTAATGCCACAACAAACATGAGCATTACAGTGTGAGGCAGACAATCCCTGCATGTTCACTGGCACACTAAAGATCGCCAAACATGCAGGGAGGGGACCCGAGCTCCCGCCGAGCAACTCTGGAAATTCTTGGCGAGCTCCGAGCTTCTCGAGCAGCGAGATGCTCGGGTGAGTACAGAGTAGTGGCGAGCATGTTATATAATAACGCACTTTGCTGTACCCCAAGTTTTACTATGATGTACCCTAATTAAGTAATATGGATACAGCAGTCTAAAACTTGGGGTACAGAAAAATTAAATCCTTTGACTTAAAATGCCGGACAGTGACACCATTTGTCAGTCTCATCATTCTATACCCAAAGTTCAAGGATCCTTCTCCAAAAACCCCATTTGTCAGTTTTTTTTTAGCATGTAACCCAAGTGTCGACCTCGTGAACTTGTATCCTGAAGTGTTGTTGTCATTGATCTGGACCTTCAAGTGTCTGCTTCATAATTCACCACTTATTAAAGCCATTAATATTTCATACATCCAATAGGAGAGAAAGGGAGACATAGAAACAGCAGTAGGAAAAAAGTTAAAACATATAGATGTATGTACAGATGTGAGATGGTGATACAAATTGGAAGCAGATTAGGCTACTTTCACACATCAGGTTTTCGGCGTCAGGCGCGATCCGGCGTCGTGCCGGAACGCCGGATCCGGCAAATGTTTAGTAAAACCGGATGTGACGGATCCGGTTTTCTGCCAGATCCGTCTTTTTCTTGACAGACAAAACCGGATCCGTCTCATCCGGTTCATCCGTTTTTCTATCCGTTTTTCGACGGATTACGCCGGATCCGGTTTTTAAAATTGACCCTTGTGGCCTTCCGAACGGGATTGGCTACTGGAAAACTATATATAGCATGTTCCTACAGCCCTTCTTTGACAGGTTGTAGAGGAGAAAGTGCAGGTTGGAGAGAAGAGCAAGTTACTGGCGAAGATGGATGTTGTCATTGGAAATATTTTGAAGAATTTGGCGGATTTTATAGCGAAGGCGAATCGTTTGAGGGTGATTGTTCTGGAGAAGGAGAGAGCGAGACAGCAGCGCATCAGGCATCGTAGACGACGTTTGTGGATCCACCCCATCACAGCCAAGAGAATGACGCGTGGGGTCTATTCTACACTCTGCATGGACCTTCGACGAAACCCGGATAAATTTTTTGGATATGTTAGGATGAAAATGGAGAATTTTGATTACTTGGTGGAGCGCATTGCACACCTCATAAGAAAAGCGGACACCTATTGCTGCTTCTCTGTTTCACCCGCAGAGCGTCTGATGGTGACTTTAAGGTAAGCCACATTTATTGGATGTGATCGCATCAGAGCACACTTTCACTGCAATCTTGTTGGTGGTAGTTTGTATCTCCAAGTGTTATAGCTCAGTTTTGGTATGTAATGCTGTGATTTAAAACTAATTTATTGTTTTTTAATTCCCCACAGATTTCTTGCAACTGGAGAATCCCTTTCGTCACTGCATTTCCAGTACAGACTCGGGATTTCCACCATATCTGGAATTGTGAAGTACACATGCCATGCACTGTGGGACTCCTTAGCTGAAGAGTTTTTACCAGAGCCCACAACAGAGAGGTGGATTGAAATTGCTGACAAGTTTCAACAGATATGTCAGTTTCCCAACTGCTTGGGCGCTGTGGACGGGAAACATATCCGGATTGTAAAGCCAGCTGGATCGGGATCGGAATATTTCAATTACAAGAAATATTTTTCAATTGTCCTCATGGCCATCGCTGACGCGGAATACAAATTTATTGCGGTTGATATTGGGGCCTATGGCCACTTCAATGACTCTCAAGTTTTCAAACTGTCTGCCATGGGGCGTAAACTGTATGGAAACACCTTCCAGTTCCCACCACCTAGACCGCTGCCGCAAACATCTGGTCCACCTATGCCATTTGTCTGTGTAGGGGATGAAGCCTTCCAGCTGTCAGAACACCTTTTGAAACCGTACTCTAGCAGAGGATTGACAAGACCAAAACGCATTTTTAATTACCGCCTCACAAGAGCAAGAAGAATGGTTGAATGTACCTTTGGTATTCTGACAGCCAAATGGCGGGTCCTATTGACTGCGATCAACCTCAAGACAGAAACTGTGGACGAGGTGATCAAAGCGTGCGTGGTACTCCACAATTTTGTTATCTGCAAGGAACCCATTTCCATTGAGGACACCTCTGAAGAAACCACCTTGCAAGATTACCATGACATTACCACTAGAAGTTCTGTGACGGTTTCAGTAATGAGGGACAATTTTGCACTATACTTTATGTCACCTCAAGGCAGAGTACACTGGCAGGATGACAGAGTGTGAAAGATTTGTGCCCTAACCAAACTTGTGTACCTCCTGTACCAACAGTATATACCTTTGCCAACCAAAGTTGGCTATCTTGTCATGGTCTCTATTTTTAGCTTTAGGCCACAGGTGTGTACCTGGTTGTGTTTTATGCAAAGTATTTCACCTTTTAACAAAAGTTGTGTACATTGTTAGGAAATCACCAACAATAAACACAACTTTTTAGGTGAAATACTTTGCTTCAAACACAACCAGGAACACAACTGTGGCAAAAAGCTAAAATTTACCCACAGTTATATACCTAGTTTTGAATACCATTTCACCTTTTAAATACCCTGTATATAACCTTTTTCGCCGCAGAAAGAAATGACAGACAACCAGTGTAAAATAATTTAACTTTTATTGAAAAATGTTTTTTTTAGTAAACTTTTTTAAAATTTTAATAAACTTGTTTAATAAAGCTTTGAAACCATAAAACTGGTCATTTTTATTTAAATACACACATTATAAATCTGTGTAGTGTGTGGTGGAAATACTGCTGGAGGGGCTGCGGGACACTTCGACACTGGGAGTGTGGAGAGAGGACTGGGATCGTGGTGGGGAAGGAACAGTTAGAGGTGAAGGTGTGGAAAAAACTACAGAATGGGTGGACATGTGGGAAGCAGAAGAGGTGGTGGGTGGTGGAGAGGAGGGTTGGGCAGGGACTGTAGGAGCAGATGATGTTGATGGCAAGTTGTATGGGGAAGGAGTTTGGTACGGGGCAGGTTGCTGGAAGTGGGAACATGTCTGGTACGGGGCAGGTTGCTGGAAGTGGGGAGATGTCTGGTACGGGGCAGGTTGCTGGAAGTGGGGAGATGTCTGGTACGGGGCAGGTTGCTGGAAGTGGGGAGATGTCTGGTACTGGGGAGGTTGCTGGTACTGGGGAGTTTGCAGGTACTGGGGAGGTTGCTGGTACTGGGGAGGTTGCTGGTACTGGGGAGGTTGCTGGTGCTGGGGAGGTTGCTGGTGCTGGGGAGGTTGCTGGTGCTGGGGAGGTTGCTGGTGCTGGGGAGGTGGTTGGTATGTAATAGGAGGGGGAGGATGGAAAGTGGCTGGAGGGGGTGTAGATGTAATAGGAGGGGGAGGATGGAAAGTGGCTGGAGGGGGTGTAGATGTAATAGGAGGGGGAGGATGGAAAGTGGCTGGAGGGGGTGCAGGTGGAGGAACTACTGTGGTGGGAGGAGGAGGTTGGGAGGTAACTTGCTGGAGAGCAGCGTGGCATGAATGCATTACATGCATCTGCTGGGCAGGAGAGAGCGTTTCCATGCGCTCCACAACAGACCTGAAAAAGGTGTGGTTTGGCGAAGATCTTGCTTCTGAATGCATGGTTTGCAGAAGTGTCTTCACCTCCAGAATGCTGGAGTTGATCTGCTGATAGCCTGCGGAGATTTGCTCTGACAAGACTTTTAGACAGTTCTGGAAAGATGCATTCAGATGCAAGAACTCTGGCGCATAAGTCTTTTCCTGACCCCTCTGCCGCTGCCGCCCAGTACCCGCAGGTGTACTAGAGGTGGCAGGGGCAGAAGGGTGGGGTAAAGGGAAAGCGATCTCCTCACCAGCAGCTTCATGTAATGTAGGCGGCCACGATGCTCCTGTGCTGGTGGATGGGACAGATGGGTCGAATGTGTGGGAAGGCTGGGAAGGTGCAGATGTACCGGGGCGGTCGAAGTGTCCCTCGGTGCCGGTCTCCTCAGGGATCGCCTCAGAAGGGTCCAATCGTGCAGGCTCCCGAGTGCTGCTCACCGTGCTGTGGAATAAAGAGAAAAAAAAACAATTAAAATAGTGACATGGTATGGCCCTGGCTGAAAAAAAAAATGTTACATCTAAACATTTTTTTGTCACATGTGGTGTGTAATATTTACCTTCTGGTGAGCATTGTCTCCCGGAGGAACGACAGGGCTCGTGCGTACTTGTACTTGCTCCTGCGTCCTCCAGATCCACTCGGGGCCCGCATCTCTTTATTGAACTCCTTCTTGAAACGATCCCTCACAGACCGCCACCGCTTCACAATTCTCTCCCCTGAAACGAGAAAGGACAAAGTGGTTAGTATACAACATCAGTGTTTCCCAAACTCCAGTCCTCATGGTCCCCAGGGGTCATGTTTTCAGGATGTCCAAAGTAAATAGAAATCCTGAACACATGATCCGTGGGGACCACGAGGACTGGAGTTCGGGAAACACTGGTTTAAATCAAGCAACCGGTACTGTATATACTTACGCTCTTTAATCTGGGCCCGAGCTTCGAGGTCCTCCCAGCGGTCCACAAGGAGCGAACAGATTTCCTCCCAGAGTCGTCGGGTAACGATCAGGTCAGCGTGGCGGCGGTCAGCCATATTCCAGAGCGGCTCCCTTTCTCTGACGAGATCGATGAGGCGGTCCACATCAATCCCTCCATCCTCACCGTCAGAGTCGGGAGCACGCTGTGAAGGCTGTTAAAGAAAAAGACAAAAATAACATAATTAGCCTCCACAAAAGAAATGAAATAAAAAGTGCAAAAAAAACAAAGCAAAAATATTTATACTTACACGCTGGTGACCGCCGCGTTGCTGTCGCCGACGACCCTGGGAGGCACTGCGAGGACCTCTTGGCCGAGCACCAGATTGGGAAGACTAGAGAAGAAAACAAAAAATGTTATGTCTTTGGATGTAGGCATTTGTTTGCTGTGTGTGGTCTGCAGAACATTGTTTTCTATGTGTTGTGTGTAGTGTGATGTTGTGTTTCTGCGTTTGATGCAAAAAACTTACCAATTGTGAGCCCACTCCAAGTGTCTGTCCACCCCTTCCTTCTTCTTCTGGGAGCTCCTCTTCATCTTGTGATTCCTGTTTTGAAATAAAAGGCAATGAATACACATATATTACAGAGATGATGGATTTTGGAAATAAAAACTTACCGTCAAACGCTGACGATGCGAGAGAGGGCTCCCAGAAGATGTGCTGTCTTCCTCATGGCCAGACTCCATGGCTGTGGGTGGTGTTTCTGCTGCTGCCATTGCTGCTGCTGCTGCTGCATCTATTGGGCGGCTGTTGAATAAAGAGAAACAAAGGGCCAATGAATATCTTGATATTCCATAGCCCTAGTTTGGAGGAATGGGGGATTTGATAATTACCGTCTCTCATCTGCTGCTGGACTCCCCTCCCGTTGTTCAGCATGCTGCTCCATTTGGGGTGGTGCTGATGGTGCTGCTGCTGCAGATGTCTGCTGCCTTCTCCTGCTCCTGGTTCTTGGCTTGGGTGGCATGTTGGGTGTGGCTGAGGGTCCCATTGTCTTGCTTTTATATATGTCCTGTGGGCAGAGCTACTGAGCATGCTCAGACCAAAGAAACCGGATCCGGCCGCCGGATCCGGCTGTCGCCGGATCAGGCGCATTGCGGCGCTCATAGGCTTTCATTGTATGAAAAAGCCGGACACGCCGGATCCGGCGTGTCCGGCTTTTTCGCCGGAGACAAAAAACGTTACAGTAGCCGTTTTTTCCAGACGCCGGATCGCGTCACATTGCCGGATCCGGCGAAAATCGGATGAAACGCATGGCCATCCGGCTCGATCCGGCTCTAATGCAAGTCAATGGGGGGGAAACCGGATCCGGCATTGCATTTCGCCGGATCCGGTTTTAGTCAAAAGCGCCGGATCGCACCTGACGCCGAAAACCTGATGTGTGAAAGAGGCCTTACTTCTTCCGTTGCTTTGTTTTATTAAATCTATAGCTAAAAGATGCAGAAAATAACTTGTTTATAATGTATCAATAGTTTAAGGTTTATATTAAATTAACATATTTGGGATAATTCTATTGGTGTTGAATTGAATAATAATGAAGGCACTTTGATTATTCAATGAACCTAACCTTGAGACACAATGGACTCTGCAGAGATCACACTTTTACCCAGCTTTGTATTTCCATCAGCAACTCCACATGAGAAGAGGAGACCATGGGATGATGACTCTTCAGTTCACACTTCACCACATGTGGCTTTTATTCTACCATTATCCAGAAATGTTTTAGAGAACCTCCTATCTCTGAATTTAGCAGACATTTTTGAAATTTGATCATTGGAAGTTATAGTCACTTAAAATCTGACATAGCGATCACTAGCGGGCTGGGGTATGCTCGCTTGGCAGCGATATTGGAACACACAGGAGCAGATTCCTTTTAAACAAGTCCAAAGCTCTGGTTTATTATAGCCTCATAAACCACTTTATAACCCCTGGTAGGCATGTGAACAACACAGAACCCACAAACAGTCTATTCCAGTCTTGTTCTGTTCATACAGTTCCAATGCTTGACGTCCGTCAGGACACCATGCCCCACGCTCTTGGTTACATGGCTAACAGCACCTTGGGTTTTCCCAGCTGGGCTTCCTCTGGTTCCTGTCCATACTCCAGACCCTTGGTATCTCCTGGACACTCAGGAGCTCCAACCAGCTCCAGTCTCACACATGGACTTCTACTGTATGTATCTCCTCCACTTGAAAACATGACTGAGCTGATGGGTTACATCAATGAGGTGCTCGTTAAGGGAGGCGATCACCATAATTGTAAACGTAGGCGCCATGTTGATGACACAACTATAATAGGTTGGGTGTCATCTTCATCAATAATTCTTACTAATGAGCAGTATTATGCATTTATGCACGTCACACCTTGTACGATGTAGCACTATGCATTGCTATGTATTTGGTATATTATGATTTATATCTGCAGTCACTTGTACTTTTGTTAGTGATGTACAATTATGTCTACAATTAATGCACTTTATGTATCTGATCTGTGCAATAAACACAATGAGATCATTTCACACTGCAACCAAAGCTTTGCCAAATGGGCCAATAACAGCAACAATTTTTGCACTTTATTGACCTGGAGAGATGCATCTCTATCTATCTATCTATCTATCTATCTATCTATCTTTCATCTATTTATCCATCCTCTGTCTATAATCTGTCTATCTATTTATATATCTATTGTCTATCATCTATGTTTAAAAATAGATAAAAATTGATAATGAACACAACACATACCTATACTAATATTAGCAAGGGTCTTGTAAGGAGAAACGGGGACCTATCAGGAAAGTCTTCAGCCAAAGACACATTTCTTGTACTGTTGGTCAGTTTGCACTGTGTATCAGAATCGAGAAGATAGATGACAGATAAATGGATAAAAATATATCCAGGCATATGACCATGGAAAGAGATTTGGAGGGAAGCTCATTACTAAGTTGTTTTCTTTGGGTCTTCACCTACTGAATAGACTTGTTATGTAAATCAGTTTTACTCTACCTGATACCAAAGATGAAGGAGACAATGACAAGACACCCCTTCCCTCCTACCCAGTCTGATATAGAGGAGTGACTTCTCTCTGCCCTCATACATTCTCCTAGAGAAGACCCTGGTGAACTCTTCTGCTCCTACAGCTGTAGTCAGAAGAAACAAGATGGCGAAGTCTACAACACCTAAATCCCTCACCATCGACTGCGTTGATAGTACAGATGAAGTGGAAGTAATTGTAACCTTACGAAACACACAAATACCAGGGAAGGAGGTTGCTGAACACCTAAGACGCTTCTGCACTGTCTTGAAAGGTCCCACTAAGGCCCTCAATAGTTTTGGATTTTGGACTGGGAATTGGTCTGTGCTGGTCAGACTGAGAAAAGACGATTCTTCATCTGATGGTCTTTTGCATCTACCAGAAAGATGCACATTGGGAGAATCAGATGCCATAATTTCATACTGTGATACATCATTGAGTGAGAAGAATGTGGACCATAAGGAGGGCTACAGAAGACCGTTCTGCTACAGCTGCCTCATGCTAGGCCATCATTCAGAGGACTGTCCTGACCTCCAGGAAGACTGGGAGAGGAGATCCAAATCTAAGAAGCATCGGAAGAAGAACAGTAACAGGTAAGAGGACAGTGCACTCCACCAGTCATCACAGAGGCCTCCAAATCCTAGATATGTTTATTGGATGTTTTTGGTTATTTCTTCTATTTGTTTATTTTTCTTTCTTAGAAGAGACAACCAAAAACATCCAATAAAAATAAACAAAGTGATATAACAAATTCAATATGTCTGTTGTTGGGACAATTAAGCGACAACCAACTTGACGTTCAACTTCTATTTACTGTATTTTTTGGGGAACTACAAATCTTATCTATTGTGCACAATGAGTCAAAACTGATCGGGATGAGGTTGGCTGAATATATCTTGCTACAGTCATTAATATTATTGAAGCGAATGACATCTAAAATGGGTTATTGCAGAAAAACTGTCTAGAACATTTTATATCCATAGATACATCTGAGAAAGTTGAGGAAAAGGAGAAAAACAAGTACCAAAGAGCTTTAAAATATACATTTTCAAGCTTATTAGGCAGACTAAGTGTACAGTGTACGGCTTGCAAGATCCTGGGTTCAACACCTGAAATGATCAGTGTCCTACAAAGTCCATGCCAAAGAGGAAAAAAATAGGTGTCACTCTGTGATGTAGCATTGGTACCTGGGCCCATTGAAGCTTCTAATCGACGCAAAACAGCCGTCCTCCGCTACACCTTCAAGCCTGCAACCATGCACCACTTGTATTGAATAAAGGATTGTTTTACTGCATCACGGAGTGCTACCTATTTTTCGTCTTTGGCCTGGAATTTGGCAAAGTTTTGCCTATACATTTCATAGAGGTGTGATATCTACATTTTATCCTTATTTTTCACAGATAAAATGGCAATTTCCTTGTGGAGGATATGATGGAAGAACCGGTGGCGTCAAAATTAGAACACTCCTAATTCCGGATCAGAGCTCTACTAAGATTCTCTGCCAGTTTTACCCAAAACAATTCAGCTGTGAATACATCAGGCACCTGGACATAAAAAAACTGCACATTAGTGACCAGTAGTTTTCTTTTGTGTGTGTGTGGGATTGCAGTGATGGAATTTGGTTCTTCTGTATATCCTGATTATTTTGTAAAACTTTTTTATTTAATAAAACTTGAATTTAAAACAAAAATATTTCATTCTTGTTACAACTTCACATTTGTCCAAAGTCTTTCTCTGTTAAGATTAGAATTGACCTATTGGTATTTCTTGTTTATAATTTACTTTGGGTACAGTGATGGGGGTGTGAATACTCCCAGGCTTTTAAGTGTATATTTTCTTACTACAAGCAGCCATAATACAATGAAACCTAATGAGTATTTTTTTTTATCTCCTACATTCTTCCAGCTATATCATGCATATTGGAGCTGCTCTCCTCTTCAGTACCTGTCTATACACTACATGTGTTCCCAGGTCCCTCACTGATAATCTGTTGCAGATTCATCTCCAGATCTTTATTTTAAAAAGAGAATCACATGTTTTTCTTTCTAAAAACAATATGCAAATGTGATATTTCTGGATAGTATGTAAACCCTAAAATATTTGGTCACCACCGTCCCTTAAGGTACTGTCACACTTAGCGATGCACCAGCGATCCCGACCAGCGATATGATGCGGTCAGGATTGCTGGTGCATCGCTAAGTAGTCGCTAGTGAGCTGCCACACAGGCAAATCTCACCAGCGACATCGCAGGGGTCGGGGGTCGCTACTTACCTGTCAGACGAGGCGATCCTGACGTCCTCCCGCTCACCTCCATGCATCGCTCGTCTCCACAGCAGGAAGCCCCAGCAGGAAGCTGACGACGAGAAGCGGCCCAGGCCGTTCTCGCGCGATCAGCGATAACCAGCGGGGGAGCGGTCGGAGGTAAGTATCAGACATTGCGATATCGCTAGCAATATCGCTATAACGTCACAAAAACCAGTGACGTTATAGCGATATTGCTAGCGATATCGCTTAGTGTGACAGGCCCTTTAGTGTCTACATTAGTATATTTCTGGGTCTCTCGAAGAACTGAAGAGCCCTCCATGCAAGGAGAGATAGAGAGAGAGAGATTTTTATTTTGCTGGCAGGACGGGATTTGAGGTTAAATATCATGCAAACAAAGTCTTCCGGGCATGCTTAGTATAAAAAGGCAGATCCATTGGCGGATTCCGTCAATTAACGGTTGTCAATGGATCCGCCGCCCATAGGCGTCCATGGCGGACAGCGACGGATCCGTTGCTATCCGCTGTTTTAACGCACACAAAAAACGTTTCATTGTCCGTCCACTCAAGAGAGCGGATGCCAAAATTATGATGGATCCGTCAAAAAACGGATGCAACGGATGGCCATCTGTCAAAATCCGCCGCAATGCAAGTCAGTGGGAAAAAAGTGGATCCACCAAAAAAAATGGCGGATCCATTTTTTCTGCAAAACGGCGGATTTTGACTGACATCAAAAAACTGAAGTGTGAAACAGGCCTTAAGGTAAACTTTGTCCCTTGTGCTTCTAGAGAGTTGCTGGATCCTTTTTTTTCACAAAATGACAGATTGTGACTTATGGCAAAAAACTCATGTGTGAAAGAGGCCTTAAACTTTGTCTTCAATGCACCAGTAAGTTTTGGGTATATGGATCTTTGACAAATCTATTAGCTCAATTGAATGATAATGGAGGAACTGGTATCATCCAGTTGACTTAATAGAATTATGCACAGGAAACAATACTCTGCAGAAATCACACTTGTCAGGAGCTTTGTAATCCCATCAGCAACTCTGCATGAGAAGAGACATGAACATCCCTAGAATCCACCCAAGCCAACTGTACACACCACGCATTTCATATGTAGATGACCTGGTTAATTGTATAGGAAGGGTGAGTGAAGTAAAATGGATACAAAATAAGCTAAAGATCACTGTATATATTTTAGATTTCCTTATCCAAACTCAATAAATTGTTCACAACATAATATGAATTTGTGGTGTCCCAACGCTTCCTTGACATGAAACATAATATAGCTGAAACTCTGGGCTAGCTGCGACATTGGACATAATGGTGGTAGCTATTGTACACCAAAAAATCAATGCTTAGCATTAAAATATTTTAAGGCAAAAATTATTATTGGGAAATACTGTTGTAAATTCTGGTAGTGAGTGTGCTGCAAAACTTAGCCAACCAGCCCCATAGGCTTCTATATACTATAATGCACTCCCCATAGGCCCCTATACATAGTATAATTCACGTCCCATATGCTTATGTAGTATAATACACTCCCCATAGACCTCTATGTATTGTATAATGCACTCCCCATTGGCATCTATATAGTATATTGCACTCCCCAAAGACCTCAATAAATAGTATAATGCATGCCTTATAAGCCTCTATATAGTATAATACACTCCCCATAAAAATAAAATACTCACCTCTCCTCCTTGCTATCCCAATGCTCAGAGTGCCTGCACCATGTAGTTACAACATCGTTCGCTGTCACAGTGACACCAGACACAGATTGGAATTGTTAGGCATCAGGTTCCTGCCACTGCACAGCAGGAATCCAGAGCCTTGCACTCAGCGGTCTCCTATTCTCCTTCAGCCACAGAGGAGCCTGCTCAGCAGACTCGGTGTTCCCTGCACTCTGCTCAGACCAGCACTGTGGGCTTGCTGGCTACTGCCACCTCTGGTCCACATATAGCAACGCAGGCTGGCCAGCAGCGAGTCTCTCCAGGGGCTAAGTCCTCCTTTCGGTTCACTGAAGATGCCCGTGGAGTGATCTCCCTTTGGAGACCGAAGGTCACGTGCTCAGGTTCTGCTCCAGCTTGGATTGGTCCATCCGAAAGGCCAGGAAGGTCCTGGAAGCACGCGGCTATAAAAGGTTTGCATGGCCGCTTGGCCATGCGCTAGTATAGACTGCATTATCAGACTATGAGGAGTGAGTGTTGTATGCATGTATGAATGTCTCTGGTGAATGACTCATTAAGAAACCCCTACCCTTGGTATGCATGTGTTGTGCAGCCTAGCCTGTTAAGCGCCCAGGCTTAGGTGAAGGTAGGACAGAGTCTGAGACAGGCATCAGTCTCCACCAGTGGCTCGGCATGCCTCAGTGCACGTGCTCTACACTCCGTAATCAGCGTCTATAGCGGCGTCCGCAGTTGCGACGCCACGCGCTCAAAAGTTCTAGAGGGACTCTGACTCCGTGTCCTTGGGGCAGAGTTCTGTGACCACTTTCTGTGTGCTCTTTGGCCGGGCTCTGTGAGCTAAACAGACTCCGGCATTTACGTTCAGCAGTAGTGCGGCTCTGTGAGTTAACAGAGTTCGCTTCTGTTCACACTGGGTCACGTTAACCCACATGTGACCTTTCCTCACCACTTTATACTCCTGCCATTACCTAGCAGCAGTGTACCACCTCTGCATGGTGAACATCGAGCTGCGAACGCACCTACTATTATTTTACAATTTGTTGCGTTCCGCCAGCCCTAACATTATACTAGCGCCAGGGTCTGGCTAGTAATGGCGGATAAACAGCAACTACTGCAGCACATTCGGCAGCTGGGGGGCAGGTTGGCTGCTCTCGAGCGTTCAACCTCAGCTGCGAATGTTACTGCGGCCGCTGCTCAGGCAGCTGAGGAGGCTGTCTCCCGTATTCCCACTTCCATCCCTGCACCGATGTTATCCCACCTCCTGCTGCCCGAGAAGATCTCGGGTGTTAGTGCCTCCTGTAGGGGATTCGTGATCCAGTGTGCTATTCAGTTAAGGGCATGTCACACACAGCGATATCGCTAGCAATATCGCTATAACTTGTGACGTTATAGCGATATTGCTAGCGATACCGCTGTGTGTGATACTTACCTACAACCCGCTCCCCCGCTGGTTATCGCTGATCGCGCGAGAACGTCCTGGACCATTCCTCGTCGGTCACTTCCTGCGGCACTTCCTGCTGTGACGACGAGCGACGCGTGGAGCCGGGCGGGAGGATGCAGGATCGCCTGGTGTGACAGGTAAGTAGCGACCCCTGTCCCCAGCGATGTCGCTAGTGAGATCTGCCTGTGTGGCAGCTCACTAGCGACCACTTAGTGATGTACCAGCGATCCTGACCACGTCATACCGCTGGTCGGGATCACTGGTACATCGCTAAGTGTGACAGTACCTTTAGAGCTGCTGGCTGCGCGATTCCCCTCTGAGCGGGCTAAGGTCGGATTCATCATTTCCCTTCTGGCTGGCAGGGCTCTGGAGTGGGCCACCCCACTGTGGGAGCATGGTGACCCCACGATTCAGGAAGCCTCTCAGTTCCTAGGCTCTCTGAAGCAGGTCTTTCTGGGTCCATGGGTCACACACGATACCGTGCTCCAGCTGTTGGCACAGGGTTCGTCCCCAGTCAACCTGTATGCCATTCATTTTCGGACACTGGCTTTCGAGTTGGAATGGTCAGATAAGACCCTAACACCAATCTTTTGGAGGGGTTTGGCTGACCACATTAAGGACGCTCTGGCCACTCGGGAGGTTCCCGTCACTCTAGAGTAGCTTATTACCATCTCCACCCGTATTAATCTCCGCTTCTTAGAGCGAGGGTTGGAGCGCTCCCAGTCCAGACAGATTTGTAAGCTGGCTCCAACTTTCTCTAAACCTCTGGAGCCACCCGATCGAGCATCCGAGTCGTCGGTGGTTATGGAGGTACCTCACATGGGCTCTAAGTTCTACCCTGTTCGAACCCCCATAGCTCACGCTCACTGTCGACAGTCTGGTGACTTTGCCAATAGGTGTCCACAACGCTCGGAGATACGCCCGCGTCTAGTGGCAATAGCAGGAGGGTTACGAGACACCACACCATTTTCCTCCAAGTTAACCTTCAAGGGGGTGCTAGAGTTCGTCTCCTCCACTCTTGCTGTGGAGGTTTGCATAGATTCTGGAGCGGAAGGTAATTTTATGTCCTCAGCCTTTGCTCTTCAGCATGTGATCCCCTAGGTTAGGCTACCTCAGCCGGTCACCATCAGAGTGTTGAATGGCTCGACATTACACTCGCAGATTACCCATCAGACTGCTCCACTAATTCTCTCACTGTCTCCGTCTCATCACAAGACAGTGTCCCTCCTTATAATGCCCTAGGGTATCGATCAGGTTCTCTTGGGAGTTCCCTGGTTGTGTTGCCACTCTCCCCATATTGAGTGGTCCTCGGGGAGAATTCTTAGTTGGAGTAAGTCCTGTGAGAGTAGATATCTGAGCGAGAGCGTTCAGGTGGCCTCCACTGTGGCTCCCGCAAACCTCTCTTTGCTCCCTAAGCACTATCAGCAGTACGCAGTTGTGTTCTCCAAGAGAGCGGCAGAGACTTTCCCGCCGCACCGTCCCTACGACTGTCCTATAGCTCTCTTGCCTGGTGCAGAGCCTCCCCGGGGTCATGTGTATCCCCGTCTCTCCCGGAGACGAAGGCCATGTCACAATACATCAAGGACAATCTGTCCAGGGGATTTATTAGAATGTCAGTGTCACCAGCAGTGGCGGGATTCTTCTTTGTTCAGAAGAAAAGCGGTGAATTGCGGCCTTGTATCGATTATAGGGGTCTTAACGCCATTACCGTTAAGAATAAGTACCCTCTGCCCCTGATATCGGAGCTGTTTGATAGGTTGCGGGGAGCAAGAGTATTTACCAAACTCGATCTGCAGGGAGCTTACAACCTGATACGCATACGTGAGGGAGACGAGTGGAAGACGGCTTTTAATACCAGCGATGGCCATTATGAGTATCTGGTCATGCCCTTTGGCCTCTGTAATGCCCCGGCCGTCTTTCAAGACTTCGTAAATTACATCTTTCGAGATATGCTTTCCTCTTCGGTAGTGGTCTATCTGGATGATATTCTTATCTTCTCTCCAGATTTGGAGTCCCACCGTAGAGAGGTTTGCAAAGTCTTCAATCTCCTACGGGCAAACGCCCTATATGCTAAGTTGGAGAAGTGCGTGTTTGAGCAGGAGTCCTTGCCTTTCCTGGGCTATATCATCTCGACCCAGGGGTTGGCCGTGGATCCTGCCAAACTGCAGGTGGTAATGGATTGTCAGGAGCCTCACTCACTCAAAGCGGTGCAGCACTTTATGAGATTTAACTATTACCGCCAATTCATCCCGCACTTCTCGACTTTGGTAGCTTCCTTGGTTGTCCTCACCAAGAAGGGAGCGAATCCTAAATTGTGGTCAGAGGAGGTGTCTAAGGCTGGTTTCACACTTGCGTTTTTTTGCGCTGCTTTTTAGCACAAAAAAAGCATGCGTGTTTTCCCCTATACTTTAACATGGGTGCGCATATGTGCGCATACATATGTGCACGTACGCGTTTGTATGCGCATGCTTTTTTGCAGTGTGCGCTCGGGCGCGCAAAATGCATCCTGTTGCATTTTTTTTGCGTCCGACTTGCCCCCAAAAAACGCATGTGCACGCAATGCGTTTTTTTTTACAGCAAAACACCCATTAAAGTCTATGGGTGCGTATACGTGCGCATTATAATGCGCACGTATGCACAAAAAAAGCATGCATTTTAAAAAAAAATGCACCAAAACCTGCAAAAAACGCACACAAACGCATGATGCATTTTTTCATGCGTTTGTGTGCGCAAAAAACGCGCAGCAAAAAAAACGCAAGTGTGAAAGTAGCCTAAGGCCTTCCTCTCCATCAAGCATCAAGTATAATATAGCGTGACACTACTGCAGGGTGCGCAAATAGGTTACCCAAACCAAAGCTCAATAGTGAAAAGTAACTTGACACTCAACTTAAGGGTCCATAGAAGAAAATTTTATTATGCAGTCTGCAAAACATTTTGGCCTACACGGCCTTCATCAGTCTTAATGGAAAACTTGTAGGTGAGCTGTCCGGCTCTGTGACGAGACAAGTGGCGGAAACCGTGTCCAGCCTGACGCCCATCAGCACTTACCTCCCATGCCTCATAAGGACCTGCTATACTACCACACGGCAACTAATATAACTACAGAGAAACTGGTAACAAGCCTCCGTTTCAACGTAACAGGTTCTTGCTACAACTATACTGAATTAATATACAATACTAGGGAGCTGGACAGCTCACCTTCAAGTTTTCCATTACAAACTGATGAAGGCCATGTAGGCCGAAACGGTTTGCAGACTGCATAATAAAATGCCAAGTTACTCACTTCGCTAGTGCTCCCATTTTACATCGCCCCAATGTGGATAAGCCATTTATTTTAGAGGTGGATGCCTCGTCCGTCGGTGCTGGAGCAGTCCTGTTCCAAAAAGATGCCCAAGGTCGGAAGCATCCTTGCTTCTTCTTTTCCAAGACCTTCTTGCCGGCGGAGAGGAACTATTCCATTGGGGACAGAGAGTTGCTAGCTATGAAGTTGGCCTTTTCTGAATGGAGACACCTTCTGGATGGGACTCGCTATCCCTTCCAAGTTTACACTGACCACAAAAAATTGGCCTATCTCCAAACCGCTCAGCGGTTAACTTCTCGCCAAGCCTGATGGTCTCTCTTCTTCTCCCGGTTCCACTTCACCCTACATTTCCTTTCCGGTGAGAAGAATGTTCGAGCCGATGCACTCTCTCGCTCCATGGTATCAGTGGAGGAGGAGGAGCCTCGGTTAATCGTACCATCTGAGAGTCTGAGGACAGTGGCTCCGGTCGCCCTCGAGTCTGTACCCCCGGGCAAGACTTTTGTCCCTGCCCATTTGCATCCAGAGGTCCTCTCCTGGGCTCACACGTCCAGGGTGGGTGGACACTTTGGTACTAAGCGGAAAGTTGAGCTTCTGGCAAGGACGTACTGGTGGCCGCATATGGCTCGTGACGTCAAAGACTACATTCAGGCGTGTGTCTCCTTTGCCAAGAATAAGCCTTCTCGGCAACGACCTGCTGGGTTACTTTACCCCTTACCGGTGGTGGACAGGCCCTGGGAGATGGTTGGCATGGACTTTGTGGTCTACCCATGTCCAGTGGCAGCACCGTTGTTTGGGTCGTCACCGACCATTTTTCTAAAATGGTGTACTTGATGCCTCTCTCTCGGCTAACTTCCGCACGGGGTTTAGCAGTGCTGTTCATCAAACATGTTTTCCGCTTACACGGCATGCCTGACAAGATTGTCAGTGACTAGGGTCTCCAGTGTGCATCTCACTTCTGGAGAGAGCTCTGTCGCTTGCTCAGTATTGAACTGAATCTCTCCTCGGCCTATCATCCCAAGACGAACGGGTTGGTAGAGAGGGTCAACCAGACCCTGGTCACATATCTCCGACATTTCACCTCGGCCAGGCAGGATGACTGGGCATCTTTGTTGCCGTGGGCTAAGTTCGCCTTGAACAACATGGTGGCCGATTCCACCGGCCAGACGCCATTCCTCCTTAACTACGGCTAACTTCCTCATGTCCCTGTGCCCATGCCAGTGTCTTCCACCGACTCTAGGGTGGCAGACTGGGCGGTGGAGGCACGTGATATTTGGGATCGCACCCAGGATGCCATTCGGGCCTCTAAGGAGAGAATGAGGTCCTCCGCGGATGCACATCGGCATCCTGCTCCAACCTTCTCCCCTGGTGACTTAGTGTGGCTCTCTGCCCGTAACATCAGGCTGCGAGTCGAGTCCACTAAGTTTGCTCCTTGCTACATTGGTCCCTTCAAAGTCCTCGAGCGGATTAGCTCTGTGGTCTATCGCCTGGCTCTTGCATCACACTTGGCCATCTCTGATGCCTTCCACATGTCCCTCCTTAAACCTGTTCACATGTCCTGGTTCTCCGAGTCATCTGCCGGGACATCAGACCTGTCTTTGGATGAGTTTGAGGTCAATGCCATTGTGGGACATAGGGTGGTGCGTGGTAAAAAGCTTTACTTGGTGGACTGGAAGGGTCATGGTCCAGAGGCTCGGACCTGGGAGCCAGTGGACAACATCCATGCTCCGCTCCTTATTGCAGTGTTTGAGCGTAGCGAGGCTCAAAGGGGAGGGGGCCAATGTTAGGCATCAGGTTCCTGCAACTGTACAGCAGGAATCCAGAGCCTTGCGCTCGGCGGTCTCCCAATCTCCTTCGGCCGCAGAGGAGCCTGCTCAGCAGACTCGTCGTTCCCTGCGCTCTGCTCAGACCAGCACTGTGGGCTTGCTGTCTGCTGCCACCTCTGGTCCACATATAGCAACGCAGGCTGCAGAAAAAGGAAACTCTTGCTGGGTTATGCACATATCGGGGCCTTGTTGCCACGAACCAGAACAAAGACCAATTGATCGCGGCTCTGGTGCAGCTGGACAACGACCAGAGTCCAGTGGACGCAGAAGTTGGCCCAAGTAACTATGGGGCTGCAGCAGAGGCTCCACTCCTGAGCGCTGGCCCCACATTCAACCAGAGCACGCTGGACCCCTACCTGCAAGTGGCCTTGGACGCACTCCCTGCCGAAGACAGTGAGGGACGGGTGAGGCTGATCCAGCAATATCGGCAGGAGGCTCTATATAGTATAATACACTCCCCATAAAAATACAATACTCACCTCTCCTCCTTGCTATCCCAATGCTCAGAGTGCCTGCACCATGTAGTTACAACATCGTTTGCTGTCACAGTGACACCAGACACAGATTGGAATTGTTAGGCATCAGGTTCCTGCCACTGCACAGCAGGAATCCAGAGCCTTGCACTCAGCGGTCTCCTATTCTCCTTCAGCCACAGAGGAGCCTGCTCAGCAGACTCAGCGTTCCCTGCACTCTGCTCAGACCAGCACTGTGGGCTTGCTGGCTACTGCCACCTCTGGTCCACATATAGCAACGCAGGCTGGCCAGCAGCGAGTCTCTCCAGGGGCTAAGTCCTCCTTTCGGTTCACTGAAGATGCCCGTGGAGTGATCTCCCTTTGGAGACCGAAGGTCACGTGCTCAGGTTCTGCTCCAGCTTGGATTGGTCCATCTGAAAGGCCAGGAAGGTCCTGGAAGCACGCGGCTATAAAAGGTTCGCATGGCCGCTTGGCCATGCGCTAGTATAGACTGCATTATCAGACTATGAGGAGTGAGTGTTGTATGCATGTATGAATGTCTCTGGTGAATGACTCATTAAGAAACCCCTACCCTTGGTATGCATGTGTTGTGCAGCCTAGCCTGTTAAGCGCCCAGGCTTAGGTGAAGGTAGGACAGAGTCTGAGACAGGCATCAGTCTCCACCAGTGGCTCGGCATGCCTCAGTGCACGTGCTCTACACTCCGTAATCAGCGTCTATAGCGGCGTCCGCAGTTGCGACGCCACGCGCTCAAAAGTTCTAGAGGGACTCTGACTCCGTGTCCTTGGGGCAGAGTTCTGTGACCACTTTCTGTGTGCTCTTTGGCCGGGCTCTGTGAGCTAAACAGACTCCGGCATTTACGTTCAGCAGTAGTGCGGCTCTGTGAGTTAACAGAGTTCGCTTCTGTTCACACTGGGTCACGTTAACCCACGTGTGACCTTTCCTCACCACTTTATACTCCTGCCATTACCTAGCAGCAGTGTACCACCTCTGCATGGTGAACATCGAGCTGCGAACGCACCTACTATTATTTTACAATTTGTTGCGTTCCGCCAGCCCTAACATTATACTAGCGCCAGGGTCTGGCTAGTAATGGCGGATAAACAGCAACTACTGCAGCACATTCGGCAGCTGGGGGGCAGGTTGGCTGCTCTCGAGCGTTCAACCTCAGCTGCGAATGTTACTGCGGCCGCTGCTCAGGCAGCTGAGGAGGCTGTCTCCCGTATTCCCACTTCCATCCCTGCACCGATGTTATCCCACCTCCTGCTGCCCGAGAAGATCTCGGGTGTTAGTGCCTCCTGTAGGGGATTCGTGATCCAGTGTGCTATTCAGTTAAGGGCATGTCACACACAGCGATATCGCTAGCAATATCGCTATAACTTGTGACGTTATAGCGATATTGCTAGCGATACCGCTGTGTGTGATACTTACCTACAACCCGCTCCCCCGCTGGTTATCGCTGATCGCGCGAGAACGTCCTGGACCATTCCTCGTCGGTCACTTCCTGCGGCACTTCCTGCTGTGACGACGAGCGACGCGTGGAGCCGGGCGGGAGGATGCAGGATCGCCTGGTGTGACAGGTAAGTAGCGACCCCTGTCCCCAGCGATGTCGCTAGTGAGATCTGCCTGTGTGGCAGCTCACTAGCGACCACTTAGTGATGTACCAGCGATCCTGACCACGTCATACCGCTGGTCGGGATCACTGTTACATCGCTAAGTGTGACAGTACCTTTAGAGCTGCTGGCTGCGCGATTCCCCTCTGAGCGGGCTAAGGTCGGATTCATCATTTCCCTTCTGGCTGGCAGGGCTCTGGAGTGGGCCACCCCACTGTGGGAGCATGGTGACCCCACGATTCAGGAAGCCTCTCAGTTCCTAGGCTCTCTGAAGCAGGTCTTTCTGGGTCCACGGGTCACACACGATACCGTGCTCCAGCTGTTGGCACAGGGTTCGTCCCCAGTCAACCTGTATGCCATTCATTTTCGGACACTGGCTTTCGAGTTGGAATGGTCAGATAAGACCCTAACACCAATCTTTTGGAGGGGTTTGGCTGACCACATTAAGGACGCTCTGGCCACTCGGGAGGTTCCCGTCACTCTAGAGTAGCTTATTACCATCTCCACCCGTATTAATCTCCGCTTCTTAGAGCGAGGGTTGGAGCGCTCCCAGTCCAGACAGATTTGTAAGCTGGCTCCAACTTTCTCTAAACCTCTGGAGCCACCCGATTGAGCATCCGAGTCGTCGGTGGTTATGGAGGTACCTCACATGGGCTCTAAGTTCTACCCTGTTCGAACCCCCATAGCTCACGCTCACTGTCGACAGTCTGGTGACTTTGCCAATAGGTGTCCACAACGCTCGGAGATACGCCCGCGTCTAGTGGCAATAGCAGGAGGGTTACGAGACACCACACCATTTTCCTCCAAGTTAACCTTCAAGGGGGTGCTAGAGTTCGTCTCCTCCACTCTTGCTGTGGAGGTTTGCATAGATTCTGGAGCGGAAGGTAATTTTATGTCCTCAGCCTTTGCTCTTCAGCATGTGATCCCCTAGGTTAGGCTACCTCAGCCGGTCACCATCAGAGTGTTGAATGGCTCGACATTACACTCGCAGATTACCCATCAGACTGCTCCACTAATTCTCTCACTGTCTCCGTCTCATCACAAGACAGTGTCCCTCCTTATAATGCCCTAGGGTATCGATCAGGTTCTCTTGGGAGTTCCCTGGTTGTGTTGCCACTCTCCCCATATTGAGTGGTCCTCGGGGAGAATTCTTAGTTGGAGTAAGTCCTGTGAGAGTAGATATCTGAGCGAGAGCGTTCAGGTGGCCTCCACTGTGGCTCCCGCAAACCTCTCTTTGCTCCCTAAGCACTATCAGCAGTACGCAGTTGTGTTCTCCAAGAGAGCGGCAGAGACTTTCCCGCCGCACCGTCCCTACGACTGTCCTATAGCTCTCTTGCCTGGTGCAGAGCCTCCCCGGGGTCATGTGTATCCCCGTCTCTCCCGGAGACGAAGGCCATGTCACAATACATCAAGGACAATCTGTCCAGGGGATTTATTAGAATGTCAGTGTCACCAGCAGTGGCGGGATTCTTCTTTGTTCAGAAGAAAAGCGGTGAATTGCGGCCTTGTATCGATTATAGGGGTCTTAACGCCATCACCGTTAAGAATAAGTACCCTCTGCCCCTGATATCGGAGCTGTTTGATAGGTTGCGGGGAGCAAGAGTATTTACCAAACTCGATCTGCAGGGAGCTTACAACCTGATACGCATACGTGAGGGAGACGAGTGGAAGACGGCTTTTAATACCAGCGATGGCCATTATGAGTATCTGGTCATGCCCTTTGGCCTCTGTAATGCCCCGGCCGTCTTTCAAGACTTCGTAAATTACATCTTTCGAGATAT
The DNA here is from genome assembly GCF_039654945.1 of Dendrobates tinctorius. NCBI lineage: Eukaryota > Metazoa > Chordata > Amphibia > Anura > Dendrobatidae > Dendrobates > Dendrobates tinctorius. The sequence goes on along the minus strand of NW_027361696.1, from coordinate 47,274,514 downwards.
GCTTTCCTCTTCGGTAGTGGTCTATCTGGATGATATTCTTATCTTCTCTCCAGATTTGGAGTCCCACCGTAGAGAGGTTTGCAAAGTCTTCAATCTCCTACGGGCAAACGCCCTATATGCTAAGTTGGAGAAGTGCGTGTTTGAGCAGGAGTCCTTGCCTTTCCTGGGCTATATCATCTCGACCCAGGGGTTGGCCGTGGATCCTGCCAAACTGCAGGTGGTAATGGATTGTCAGGAGCCTCACTCACTCAAAGCGGTGCAGCACTTTATGGGATTTATTAACTATTACCGCCAATTCATCCCGCACTTCTCGACTTTGGTAGCTTCCTTGGTTGTCCTCACCAAGAAGGGAGCGAATCCTAAATTGTGGTCAGAGGAGGTGTCTAAGGCTGGTTTCACACTTGCGTTTTTTTGCGCTGCTTTTTAGCACAAAAAAAGCATGCGTGTTTTCCCCTATACTTTAACATGGGTGCGCATATGTGCGCATACATATGTGCACGTACGCGTTTGTATGCGCATGCTTTTTTGCAGTGTGCGCTCGGGCGCGCAAAATGCATCCTGTTGCATTTTTTTTTGCGTCCGACTTACCCCCAAAAAACGCATGTGCACGCAATGCGTTTTTTTTTACAGCAAAACACCCATTAAAGTCTATGGGTGCGTATACGTGCGCATTATAATGCGCACGTATGCACAAAAAAAGCATGCATTTTTAAAAAAAATGCACCAAAACCCGCAAAAAACGCACACAAACGCATGATGCATTTTTTCATGCGTTTGTGTGCGCAAAAAACGCGCAGCAAAAAAAACGCAAGTGTGAAAGTAGCCTAAGGCCTTCCTCTCCATCAAGTATAATATAGCGTGACACTACTGCAGGGTGCGCAAATAGGTTACCCAAACCAAAGCTCAATAGTGAAAAGTAACTTGACACTCAACTTAAGGGTCCATAGAAGAAAATTTTATTATGCAGTCTGCAAAACATTTTGGCCTACACGGCCTTCATCAGTCTTAATGGAAAACTTGTAGGTGAGCTGTCCGGCTCTGTGACGAGACAAGTGGCGGAAACCGTGTCCAGCCTGACGCCCATCAGCACTTACCTCCCATGCCTCATAAGGACCTGCTATACTACCACACGGCAACTAATATAACTACAGAGAAACTGGTAACAAGCCTCCGTTTCAACGTAACAGGTTCTTGCTACAACTATACTGAATTAATATACAATACTAGGGAGCTGGACAGCTCACCTTCAAGTTTTCCATTACAAACTGATGAAGGCCATGTAGGCCGAAACGGTTTGCAGACTGCATAATAAAATGCCAAGTTACTCACTTCGCTAGTGCTCCCATTTTACATCGCCCCAATGTGGATAAGCCATTTATTTTAGAGGTGGATGCCTCGTCCGTCGGTGCTGGAGCAGTCCTGTTCCAAAAAGATGCCCAAGGTCGGAAGCATCCTTGCTTCTTCTTTTCCAAGACCTTCTTGCCGGCGGAGAGGAACTATTCCATTGGGGACAGAGAGTTGCTAGCCATGAAGTTGGCCTTTTCTGAATGGAGACACCTTCTGGATGGGACTCGCTATCCCTTCCAAGTTTACACTGACCACAAAAAATTGGCCTATCTCCAAACCGCTCAGCGGTTAACTTCTCGCCAAGCCTGATGGTCTCTCTTCTTCTCCCGGTTCCACTTCACCCTACATTTCCTTTCCGGTGAGAAGAATGTTCGAGCCGATGCACTCTCTCGCTCCATGGTATCAGTGGAGGAGGAGGAGCCTCGGTTAATCGTACCATCTGAGAGTCTGAGGACAGTGGCTCCGGTCGCCCTCGAGTCTGTACCCCCGGGCAAGACTTTTGTCCCTGCCCATTTGCATCCAGAGGTCCTCTCCTGGGCTCACACATTCAGGGTGGGTGGACACTTTGGTACTAAGCGGAAAGTTGAGCTTCTGGCAAGGACGTACTGGTGGCCGCATATGGCTCGTGACGTCAAAGACTACATTCAGGCGTGTGTCTCCTTTGCCAAGAATAAGCCTTCTCGGCAACGACCTGCTGGGTTACTTTACCCCTTACCGGTGGTGGACAGGCCCTGGGAGATGGTTGGCATGGACTTTGTGGTCTACCCATGTCCAGTGGCAGCACCGTTATTTGGGTCGTCACCGACCATTTTTCTAAAATGGTGTACTTGATGCCTCTCTCTCGGCTACCTTCCGCACGGGGTTTAGCAGTGCTGTTCATCAAACATGTTTTCCGCTTACACGGCATGCCTGACAAGATTGTCAGTGACTAGGGTCTCCAGTGTGCATCTCACTTCTGGAGAGAGCTCTGTCGCTTGCTCAGTATTGAACTGAATCTCTCCTCGGCCTATCATCCCAAGACGAACGGGTTGGTAGAGAGGGTCAACCAGACCCTGGTCACATATCTCCGACATTTCACCTCGGCCAGGCAGGATGACTGGGCATCTTTGTTGCCGTGGGCTGAGTTCGCCTTGAACAACATGGTGGCCGATTCCACCGGCCAGACGCCATTCCTCCTTAACTACGGCTAACTTCCTCATGTCCCTGTGCCCATGCCAGTGTCTTCCACCGACTCTAGGGTGGCAGACTGGGCGGTGGAGGCACGTGATATTTGGGATCGCACCCAGGATGCCATTCGGGCCTCTAAGGAGAGAATGAGGTCCTCCGCGGATGCACATCGGCATCCTGCTCCAACCTTCTCCCCTGGTGACTTAGTGTGGCTCTCTGCCCGTAACATCAGGCTGCGAGTCGAGTCCACTAAGTTTGCTCCTTGCTACATTGGTCCCTTCAAAGTCCTCGAGCGGATTAGCTCTGTGGTCTATCGCCTGGCTCTTGCATCACACTTGGCCATCTCTGATGCCTTCCACATGTCCCTCCTTAAACCTGTTCACATGTCCTGGTTCTCCGAGTCATCTGCCGGGACATCAGACCTGTCTTTGGATGAGTTTGAGGTCAATGCCATTGTGAGACATAGGGTGGTGCGTGGTAAAAAGCTTTACTTGGTGGACTGGAAGGGTCATGGTCCAGAGGCTCGGACCTGGGAGCCAGTGGACAACATCCATGCTCCGCTCCTTATTGCAGTGTTTGAGCGTAGCGAGGCTCAAAGGGGAGGGGGCCAATGTTAGGCATCAGGTTCCTGCAACTGTACAGCAGGAATCCAGAGCCTTGCGCTCGGCGGTCTCCCAATCTCCTTCGGCCGCAGAGGAGCCTGCTCAGCAGACTCGTCGTTCCCTGCGCTCTGCTCAGACCAGCACTGTGGGCTTGCTGTCTGCTGCCACCTCTGGTCCACATATAGCAACGCAGGCTGCAGAAAAAGGAAACTCTTGCTGGGTTATGCACATATCGGGGCCTTGTTGCCACGAACCAGAACAAAGACCAATTGATCGCGGCTCTGGTGCAGCTGGACAACGACCAGAGTCCAGTGGACGCAGAAGTTGGCCCAAGTAACTATGGGGCTGCAGCAGAGGCTCCACTCCTGAGCGCTGGCCCCACATTCAACCAGAGCACGCTGGACCCCTACCTGCAAGTGGCCTTGGACGCACTCCCTGCCGAAGACAGTGAGGGACGGGTGAGGCTGATCCAGCAATATCGGCAGGAGGCTCTATATAGTATAATACACTCCCCATAAAAATACAATACTCACCTCTCCTCCTTGCTATCCCAATGCTCAGAGTGCCTGCACCATGTAGTTACAACATCGTTTGCTGTCACAGTGACACCAGACACAGATTGGAATTGTTAGGCATCAGGTTCCTGCCACTGCACAGCAGGAATCCAGAGCCTTGCACTCAGCGGTCTCCTATTCTCCTTCAGCCACAGAGGAGCCTGCTCAGCAGACTCAGCGTTCCCTGCACTCTGCTCAGACCAGCACTGTGGGCTTGCTGGCTACTGCCACCTCTGGTCCACATATAGCAACGCAGGCTGGCCAGCAGCGAGTCTCTCCAGGGGCTAAGTCCTCCTTTCGGTTCACTGAAGATGCCCGTGGAGTGATCTCCCTTTGGAGACCGAAGGTCACGTGCTCAGGTTCTGCTCCAGCTTGGATTGGTCCATCTGAAAGGCCAGGAAGGTCCTGGAAGCACGCGGCTATAAAAGGTTCGCATGGCCGCTTGGCCATGCGCTAGTATAGACTGCATTATCAGACTATGAGGAGTGAGAGTTGTATGCATGTATGAATGTTTCTGGTGAATGACTCATTAAGAAACCCCTACCCTTGGTATGCATGTGTTGTGCAGCCTAGCCTGTTAAGCGCCCAGGCTTAGGTGAAGGTAGGACAGAGTCTGAGACAGGCATCAGTCTCCACCAGTGGCTCGGCATGCCTCAGTGCACGTGCTCTACACTCTGTAATCAGCGTCTATAGCGGCGTCCGCAGTTGCGACGCCACGCGCTCAAAAGTTCTAGAGGGACTCTGACTCCGTGTCCTTGGGGCAGAGTTCTGTGACCACTTTCTGTGTGCTCTTTGGCCGGGCTCTGTGAGCTAAACAGACTCCGGCATTTACGTTCAGCAGTAGTGCGGCTCTGTGAGTTAACAGAGTTCGCTTCTGTTCGCACTGGGTCACGTTAACCCACGTGTGACCTTTCCTCACCACTTTATACTCCTGCCATTACCTAGCAGCAGTGTACCACCTCTGCATGGTGAACATCGAGCTGCGAACGCACCTACTATTATTTTACAATTTGTTGCGTTCCGCCAGCCCTAACATTATACTAGCGCCAGGGTCTGGCTAGTAATGGCGGATAAACAGCAACTACTGCAGCACATTCGGCAGCTGGGGGGCAGGTTGGCTGCTCTCGAGCGTTCAACCTCAGCTGCGAATGTTACTGCGGCCGCTGCTCAGGCAGCTGAGGAGGCTGTCTCCCGTATTCCCACTTCCATCCCTGCACCGATGTTATCCCACCTCCTGCTGCCCGAGAAGATCTCGGGTGTTAGTGCCTCCTGTAGGGGATTCGTGATCCAGTGTGCTATTCAGTTAAGGGCATGTCACACACAGCGATATCGCTAGCAATATCGCTATAACTTGTGACGTTATAGCGATATTGCTAGCGATACCGCTGTGTGTGATACTTACCTACAACCCGCTCCCCCGCTGGTTATCGCTGATCGCGCGAGAACGTCCTGGACCATTCCTCGTCGGTCACTTCCTGCGGCACTTCCTGCTGTGACGACGAGCGACGCGTGGAGCCGGGCGGGAGGATGCAGGATCGCCTGGTGTGACAGGTAAGTAGCGACCCCTGTCCCCAGCGATGTCGCTAGTGAGATCTGCCTGTGTGGCAGCTCACTAGCGACCACTTAGTGATGTACCAGCGATCCTGACCACGTCATACTGCTGGTCGGGAACACTGGTACATCGCTAAGTGTGACAGTACCTTTAGAGCTGCTGGCTGCGCGATTCCCCTCTGAGCGGGCTAAGGTCGGATTCATCATTTCCCTTCTGGCTGGCAGGGCTCTGGAGTGGGCCACCCCACTGTGGGAGCATGGTGACCCCACGATTCAGGAAGCCTCTCAGTTCCTAGGCTCTCTGAAGCAGGTCTTTCTGGGTCCACGGGTCACACACGATACCGTGCTCCAGCTGTTGGCACAGGGTTCGTCCCCAGTCAACCTGTATGCCATTCATTTTCGGACACTGGCTTTCGAGTTGGAATGGTCAGATAAGACCCTAACACCAATCTTTTGGAGGGGTTTGGCTGACCACATTAAGGACGCTCTGGCCACTCGGGAGGTTCCCGTCACTCTAGAGTAGCTTATTACCATCTCCACCCGTATTAATCTCCGCTTCTTAGAGCGAGGGTTGGAGCGCTCCCAGTCCAGACAGATTTGTAAGCTGGCTCCAACTTTCTCTAAACCTCTGGAGCCACCCGATCGAGCATCCGAGTCATCGGTGGTTATGGAGGTACCTCACATGGGCTCTAAGTTCTACCCTGTTCGAACCCCCATAGCTCACGCTCACTGTCGACAGTCTGGTGACTTTGCCAATAGGTGTCCACAACGCTCGGAGATACGCCCGCGTCTAGTGGCAATAGCAGGAGGGTTACGAGACACCACACCATTTTCCTCCAAGTTAACCTTCAAGGGGGTGCTAGAGTTCGTCTCCTCCACTCTTGCTGTGGAGGTTTGCATAGATTCTGGAGCGGAAGGTAATTTTATGTCCTCAGCCTTTGCTCTTCAGCATGTGATCCCCTAGGTTAGGCTACCTCAGCCAGTCACCATCAGAGTGTTGAATGGCTCGACATTACACTCGCAGATTACCCATCAGACTGCTCCACTAATTCTCTCACTGTCTCCGTCTCATCACAAGACAGTGTCCCTCCTTATAATGCCCTAGGGTATCGATCAGGTTCTCTTGGGAGTTCCCTGGTTGTGTTGCCACTCTCCCCATATTGAGTGGTCCTCGGGGAGAATTCTTAGTTGGAGTAAGTCCTGTGAGAGTAGATATCTGAGCGAGAGCGTTCAGGTGGCCTCCACTGTGGCTCCCGCAAACCTCTCTTTGCTCCCTAAGCACTATCAGCAGTACGCAGTTGTGTTCTCCAAGAGAGCGGCAGAGACTTTCCCGCCGCACCGTCCCTACGACTGTCCTATAGCTCTCTTGCCTGGTGCAGAGCCTCCCCGGGGTCATGTGTATCCCCGTCTCTCCCGGAGACGAAGGCCATGTCACAATACATCAAGGACAATCTGTCCAGGGGATTTATTAGAATGTCAGTGTCACCAGCAGTGGCGGGATTCTTCTTTGTTCAGAAGAAAAGCGGTGAATTGCGGCCTTGTATCGATTATAGGGGTCTTAACGCCATCACCGTTAAGAATAAGTACCCTCTGCCCCTGATATCGGAGCTGTTTGATAGGTTGCGGGGAGCAAGAGTATTTACCAAACTCGATCTGCAGGGAGCTTACAACCTGATACGCATACGTGAGGGAGACGAGTGGAAGACGGCTTTTAATACCAGCGATGGCCATTATGAGTATCTGGTCATGCCCTTTGGCCTCTGTAATGCCCCGGCCGTCTTTCAAGACTTCGTAAATTACATCTTTCGAGATATGCTTTCCTCTTCGGTAGTGGTCTATCTGGATGATATTCTTATCTTCTCTCCAGATTTGGAGTCCCACCGTAGAGAGGTTTGCAAAGTCTTCAATCTCCTACGGGCAAACGCCCTATATGCTAAGTTGGAGAAGTGCGTGTTTGAGCAGGAGTCCTTGCCTTTCCTGGGCTATATCATCTCGACCCAGGGGTTGGCCATGGATCCTGCCAAACTGCAGGTGGTAATGGATTGTCAGGAGCCTCACTCACTCAAAGCGGTGCAGCACTTTATGGGATTTATTAACTATTACCGCCAATTCATCCCGCACTTCTCGACTTTGGTAGCTTCCTTGGTTGTCCTCACCAAGAAGGGAGCGAATCCTAAATTGTGGTCAGAGGAGGTGTCTAAGGCTGGTTTCCCCTATACTTTAACATGGGTGCGCATATGTGCGCATACATATGTGCACGTACGCGTTTGTATGCGCATGCTTTTTTGCAGTGTGCGCTCGGGCGCGCAAAATGCATCCTGTTGCATTTTTTTTGCGTCCGACTTGCCCCCAAAAAACGCATGTGCACGCAATGCGTTTTTTTTACAGCAAAACACCCATTAAAGTCTATGGGTGCGTATACGTGCGCATTATAATGCGCACGTATGCACAAAAAAAGCATGCATTTTTAAAAAAAATGCACCAAAACCCGCAAAAAACGCACACAAACGCATGATGCATTTTTTCATGCGTTTGTGTGCGCAAAAAACGCGCAGCAAAAAAAACGCAAGTGTGAAAGTAGCCTAAGGCCTTCCTCTCCATCAAGTATAATATAGCGTGACACTACTGCAGGGTGCGCAAATAGGTTACCCAAACCAAAGCTCAATAGTGAAAAGTAACTTGACACTCAACTTAAGGGTCCATAGAAGAAAATTTTATTATGCAGTCTGCAAAACATTTTGGCCTACACGGCCTTCATCAGTCTTAATGGAAAACTTGTAGGTGAGCTGTCCGGCTCTGTGACGAGACAAGTGGCGGAAACCGTGTCCAGCCTGACGCCCATCAGCACTTACCTCCCATGCCTCATAAGGACCTGCTATACTACCACACGGCAACTAATATAACTACAGAGAAACTGGTAACAAGCCTCCGTTTCAACGTAACAGGTTCTTGCTACAACTATACTGAATTAATATACAATACTAGGGAGCTGGACAGCTCACCTTCAAGTTTTCCATTACAAACTGATGAAGGCCATGTAGGCCGAAACGGTTTGCAGACTGCATAATAAAATGCCAAGTTACTCACTTCGCTAGTGCTCCCATTTTACATCGCCCCAATGTGGATAAGCCATTTATTTTAGAGGTGGATGCCTCGTCCGTCGGTGCTGGAGCAGTCCTGTTCCAAAAAGATGCCCAAGGTCGGAAGCATCCTTGCTTCTTCTTTTCCAAGACCTTCTTGCCGGCGGAGAGGAACTATTCCATTGGGGACAGAGAGTTGCTAGCCATGAAGTTGGCCTTTTCTGAATGGAGACACCTTCTGGATGGGACTCGCTATCCCTTCCAAGTTTACACTGACCACAAAAAATTGGCCTATCTCCAAACCGCTCAGCGGTTAACTTCTCGCCAAGCCTGATGGTCTCTCTTCTTCTCCCGGTTCCACTTCACCCTACATTTCCTTTCCGGTGAGAAGAATGTTCGAGCCGATGCACTCTCTCGCTCCATGGTATCAGTGGAGGAGGAGGAGCCTCGGTTAATCGTACCATCTGAGAGTCTGAGGACAGTGGCTCCGGTCGCCCTCGAGTCTGTACCCCCGGGCAAGACTTTTGTCCCTGCCCATTTGCATCCAGAGGTCCTCTCCTGGGCTCACACATTCAGGGTGGGTGGACACTTTGGTACTAAGCGGAAAGTTGAGCTTCTGGCAAGGACGTACTGGTGGCCGCATATGGCTCGTGACGTCAAAGACTACATTCAGGCGTGTGTCTCCTTTGCCAAGAATAAGCCTTCTCGGCAACGACCTGCTGGGTTACTTTACCCCTTACCGGTGGTGGACAGGCCCTGGGAGATGGTTGGCATGGACTTTGTGGTCTACCCATGTCCAGTGGCAGCACCGTTATTTGGGTCGTCACCGACCATTTTTCTAAAATGGTGTACTTGATGCCTCTCTCTCGGCTACCTTCCGCACGGGGTTTAGCAGTGCTGTTCATCAAACATGTTTTCCGCTTACACGGCATGCCTGACAAGATTGTCAGTGACTAGGGTCTCCAGTGTGCATCTCACTTCTGGAGAGAGCTCTGTCGCTTGCTCAGTATTGAACTGAATCTCTCCTCGGCCTATCATCCCAAGACGAACGGGTTGGTAGAGAGGGTCAACCAGACCCTGGTCACATATCTCCGACATTTCACCTCGGCCAGGCAGGATGACTGGGCATCTTTGTTGCCGTGGGCTGAGTTCGCCTTGAACAACATGGTGGCCGATTCCACCGGCCAGACGCCATTCCTCCTTAACTACGGCTAACTTCCTCATGTCCCTGTGCCCATGCCAGTGTCTTCCACCGACTCTAGGGTGGCAGACTGGGCGGTGGAGGCACGTGATATTTGGGATCGCACCCAGGATGCCATTCGGGCCTCTAAGGAGAGAATGAGGTCCTCCGCGGATGCACATCGGCATCCTGCTCCAACCTTCTCCCCTGGTGACTTAGTGTGGCTCTCTGCCCGTAACATCAGGCTGCGAGTCGAGTCCACTAAGTTTGCTCCTTGCTACATTGGTCCCTTCAAAGTCCTCGAGCGGATTAGCTCTGTGGTCTATCGCCTGGCTCTTGCATCACACTTGGCCATCTCTGATGCCTTCCACATGTCCCTCCTTAAACCTGTTCACATGTCCTGGTTCTCCGAGTCATCTGCCGGGACATCAGACCTGTCTTTGGATGAGTTTGAGGTCAATGCCATTGTGGGACATAGGGTGGTGCGTGGTAAAAAGCTTTACTTGGTGGACTGGAAGGGTCATGGTCCAGAGGCTCGGACCTGGGAGCCAGTGGACAACATCCATGCTCCGCTCCTTATTGCAGTGTTTGAGCGTAGCGAGGCTCAAAGGGGAGGGGGCCAATGTTAGGCATCAGGTTCCTGCAACTGTACAGCAGGAATCCAGAGCCTTGCGCTCGGCGGTCTCCCAATCTCCTTCGGCCGCAGAGGAGCCTGCTCAGCAGACTCGTCGTTCCCTGCGCTCTGCTCAGACCAGCACTGTGGGCTTGCTGTCTGCTGCCACCTCTGGTCCACATATAGCAACGCAGGCTGGCCAGCAGCGAGTCTCTCCAGGGGCTAAGTCCTCCTTTCGGTTCACTGAGCATGCCCGTGGAGTGATCTCCCTTTGGAGACCGAAGGTCACGTGCTCAGGTCCTGCTCCAGCTCGGATTGGTCCATCCAAAAGGCCAGGAAGGTCCCGGAAGCACGCGGCTATAAAAGGTTCACATGGCCGCTCGGCCATGCGCTAGTATAGACTGCATTATCAGACTATGAGGAGTGAGTGTTGTATGCATGTATGAATGTCTCTGGTGAATGACTCATTAAGAAACCCCTACCCTTGGTATGCATGTGTTGTGCAGCCTAGCCTGTTAAGCGCCCAGGCTTAGGTGAAGGTAGGACAGAGTCTGAGACAGGCATCAGTCTCCACCGATGGCTCGGCATGCCTCAGTGCACGTGCTCTACACTCCGTAGTCAGCGTCTATAGCGGCGTCCGCAGCTGCGACGCTGCACGCTCAGAAGGTCTAGAGGGACTTTGACCCCGTGTCCTTGGGGCAGAGTTCTGTGACCGCTTTCTGTGTGCTCTTTGGCCGGGCTCTGTGAGCTAAACAGACTCCGACATTTATGTTCAGCGGTAGTGCGGGTCTGTGAGTTAACAGAGTATGCTCCTGTTCACACTGGGTGATGTTAACCCACGTGACCTTTCCACACCGCTTTATACTCCCGCCATTACCTAGCAGCAATGTACCACCTCTACATGGTGGACCCTGGGCTGCGAACGCACCTACTATTATTTTATAATTTGGTGCGTTCCGCCAGCCCTAACAGGAATGATTTGAATGGGAGCGTGATTCTACCTCTTTCATCATTGCTTTCAATAAAGGAGAAACACCATGGGGTCAAATGTGGTCCTTAAGCCACAATTTCAGCTGATTTCTTAGATAGTTTGATATATACATGTGTTAGGGCTGGCGGAATGCACCAAATAATATAAAGATAAATAAAGATGGTAATAAGGTGCATTCGCAGCCCGGGGTCCACCGTGCAGAGATGTTAACTACTACTCGGTAATGACGGTAATGACGGTGCTAAATGGCGGTTTCGCACTGGACACACGTGGGTTAAACGCCACCCAGTATGTAGTAGCGATGGGCTATGTTGCTTCACAGAGCCACGGTACCGCAAACACAGATGCCGTACCCTGTTAACTGTCACAGGGCACAGCTGAGTCAGCGCTAGTGTATGGTCACAAGACTCTGCCCCAATGACACAGGGTAAGAGCCTCTCTAGTCACACTAAGCACAGGGTGTCGCACCTGTAAACGCCACTAAAAGACGCTGGCTACTGTAAAGTGCACAGTGGCGTACAGGCAAGCCACTACTAGCCTCTGAAGCTAAGCCCTGACTCTGCCTCCTACCTGCACTATCAGCCAAAGCACTAACTGGCAAGGCTGATCAACACCTGCGTACCAAGGGTAGGGGTTTCATAATGAGTCAGTGACCAGAGACATCGATACGTGCAGACAACACTCACTCCACATTGTCTATACTAGCTCACAGCAGTGCGATCCTTGTATAACTGCAGCCTTCTGAGACCTTGCTGATGACCCAATCTGAGCTGCTTGAGGACCTTAGCATGTGACCTCCGACCACCAATGAGCGGTCATCTCACAGACATGCTCAGATGGAGAAAAGCAGGACTTAGTCCCAGGGGTGTCTGCTCGCCGCTGACTAATGCTGGATGCTATAGCTGAACCTGGGACAACAGCAGCAACCAGACGCATAGCATTAGCCTGAGCAAGACGATGGGACCAATATCTCTGCTGAGCAGCTACCTCTGTGGCTGCAGAAGAAAAGGAGACCGCAGAGGACATGGCTTGAGATTCCACCTGTGCAGTGGTGTGAACTCGATGCCTTACATGGTCCCCCCTCTTTGGACCTCGCTACGCTCAAAAGCTGCAATGAGCTAAGGAGCACGAATGTGTTCAATAGGTTTTCAGGTCCTGTCCTCTGGGCCAGGACCCTTCAAATCCACCAGATAGTATATTTTTCCATGTACCACCTTGCACCCAACAATGGAGTTCACTTCATAATCGTCCGTAGACGAGCCCGATGTCCCGGCAGATGACTCGGAAAACCGGGACATGTGTGTAATGTAAAATGTCTGTGAGATCTGTATGTTGAAGTAAAGTATGATATTTCTAGAACTTTCTAGAATCTCTCCTTTCCAGCTGAGTTACATTGTACACTGTCAGCTTGCAGCAGCCCCTTCCCCCAAGTCTTATCAGCTCAGTGCTTGCTGGTAACCTGAAACCGTCCATTTCCTCTCGAAGAATAGCTAGGGGGAAAAGATCTCTTTGTTCTGAAAACACAGGCTGTATGCCAGTATATGGGAAGTATTAAAACAAGTCATATTGAAAAAACCATACACCTCAGAGATATAAAACTCACATTTCTGCAAAGGGCACGAGGCCAGCTTTCTAAGTCCTGATTTTCACGGTTATAACCTCACGAGAACCTGAGATATGTATTGCTCCCAAATGGAATGTCCTATCTAGTGCGTTCTTGATGTCTTCTTGTTGGATTTGTTAAATCACAAACAATGATGCCCTATGTGTGGTGGTACGGGCTTTTCTCGTTTAGATATAGTTATTCTAAGTTTTGTAGCCAAATCATAACTTGGAGAGAGGGAGATGGGACCTCTCCAGACTGCCCATTTCATGAGGTAACAAACCCTAGTCTATAGGTATTCCCTACCAAATTCCAGTCAGTTGAGCTAGAGTCCGTGCTGACAAGACGTGCCGATGAGTGGAGACGTATGGCTCCGCCTTCTTCCAGCCACATGGTCTGCCTGATATCAACTGAACACATGTGAGTGTTACTTTCTGTCTTTTAACCCCTTTTTTATATTTGTAATTGTACATATGTAATGTCTCAACTTTATAGCAACTTTTATCTGTATAATCACTGCCCTTTAGGGAATAAATGATAAAATTCTATTAGCTCTGTCTCCATGCTCTAAGAAACGAACTATGTGCCTTTTTTTAGATAATCGCTACTAATTTGGGGTTTGTCATGGACCCTTTTAATTAACTCTGTGATTAAGTAAAGCGTGACTGGTGGCAGCGTGGTGTGCACGGCTGGCTCGGCTAGCTGGCAGTACAGACGGGTCTTACATGCTGAATGAGGGGCTGCGGCCACGGCATTGATAATTCCCTTACTGCAGTAGTCTAGTGGCCAGTGCACAACAAACAGCCCATCCGGCGACTAATTATCCTAGGTGCAGTTCCCTGACTGACATGAGGGTAAGGGGGCGCCAGAGAGCTGCAAGTTCCAAAGTGGAACTGAGAAAGTGGGATATACATAAATCCCCGCAGTTCTTGGACGGTTGTTAGCAGTGGTGGGGCATCCAAAATAACCCCCCTGCGGTAAATTGTTAGAGCAAGGTTAGCTTGCTGCGTTTTTGTCAGATAATGCCAGTGGTGGGATAACTAAGATAAGCCCCCACTGTGCCTGTGATAGCCGTGTGCCGGCAGTGTGCCGCGTCCCTCCGTCTGCTGATACACCCGTGTCAGTGGTGGGATTCTGACATATTGGTGACACAGGTTCCGCTGTCCGTTGCGTTTTGGTGGCAGCGGGACCCCCGTTTGTCACATATTGGTGTCAGAGCGGTGGGATAATCCTAGAGCATTAGTGATTTGGTTTGAGCAATGATTCCTCTCACTAAAGACCTGCACGGTTCCTGCGGGAATCCTGCATCATAGGTTTTGGAGAACAGACTCAGTGGTTACTAGTCCTGAGACATTTTTGTGTACTTGCAAGTATTCTCTCCTTTTTTCTTCGTTTTTCTTTTCTATCTTTTATTTGGTAACCATGGCGGCGATGGGAGCAGAGTGCTATAAGCAGCAGAAAAAGGAAACTCTTGCTGGGTTATGCACATATCGGGGCCTTGTTGCCACGAACCAGAACAAAGACCAATTGATCGCGGCTCTGGTGCAGCTGGACAACGACCAGAGTCCAGTGGACGCAGAAGTTGGCCCAAGTAACTATGGGGCTGCAGCAGAGGCTCCACTCCTGAGCGCTGGCCCCACATTCAACCAGAGCACGCTGGACCCCTACCTGCAAGTGGCCTTGGACGCACTCCCTGCCGAAGACAGTGAGGGACGGGTGAGGCTGATCCAGCAATATCAGCAGGAGGCCCAAGCTGAAAGAGAGGCTGAGAGAGCCGAACGTGAGCGCCAAGGAGAAGCTCAGAGGGCCCATGAGCTGGAGATGCTCCAGCGGGGGTGGAATGCCCCCACAGCCCGAAGCAGTGAGCCCAGCAGCGTCCAGAGTCCTAAACCGCGGCCAGAGCATTTTCCCATGATGGAAAAGGACGGGGACTTGAACACGTTTCTGCGAGCCTTTGAGAAAGCCTGCAGACAGTACCAGCTGCCTAGAGACCAATGGGCAAGGTACTTGACCCCAGGGCTAAAAGGCAAAGCTCTGGCGGCATTTGCTTCTCTTCTGTCAGAAGGCGACGACGACTATGATGCCATAAAGCAGGTGCTGATCGCCAAATACCAGCTGACACCTGAGGTATACCAAAAGAAGTTCCGGAACCTCCAACGTGGCCCACACGATAGCTATAGTGATGTGGTGCAAGGACTCAGGACCTAATTTGACCAGTGAATCCATGGACTGTCCGTTGATTCCTTTGAGCAGCTACAGGACCTGATGATCAAAGACCAGTTCCTGCATCTCTGCCCAGCTGAGGTCCGACTGTTCATCCTGGACCGCGAACCACCGAATGCCGACAAAGCGGCGCAGATCGCCGACAACTATGAGGCCAACCGGAAGCCAGAGACGAGGAGGCCAGTCACCACCAGCTGGAGAGGGGGTAAGCCTGCAGCTAACCCCAGTGTCCCAGCTAGCCGTCCCTCCGGAGGCCCTGTCCCTGTTGCCAACACCAGGCCTACTACTGACAGTCACCTGTGTTTCAACTGCAATCGGACTGGTCACTTCCGTCACACCTGTCCGGGAAAGCCGAAGAATTCCCCAGCCAAGGCCTCTATGCCCAACGTCTCTTTTCTTTTGGTGGGAGGTGTGGTTGGGAGAATTGACGACAACGTTCAACCTGTTCAGGTGGGGGCCCGTCTTGCTACAGGCCTCAAGGACACTGGGGCTGAACGAACCCTCATCCGTCCTGGACTGGCGGCCCCTGAAGAGTTTGTTGAGGGGAAAACCCTGACTGTTACCGGGATTGGAGGCACCCGTTGTCCCTTGCCAGTGGCCCGGGTTTTTCTTGATTGGGGTGCTGGGAGCGGGTTGAGGGAGGTGGAAGTGTCTGAAAACCTGCCCACTGATGTCTTATTGGGGACTGACTTGGGGAGGATGGTTGCATACTATGTCCCTGACACCCTTCCCCAATCTGATAATAAGGGTAACGTTAACCCTGATGTTGATGATGATGATGGGAAACTGAATGTGTTACCTGCTAATGCCTTGATGAGTAATGATTAGTGTTGAGCATTCCGATACCGCAAGTATCGGGTATCGGCCGATACTTGCTGTATCGGAATTCCGATACCGACTCCCGATATTTTTTCAATATCGGAATTCGGCATCGGAATCGGAAGTTCAGTTGATTGACGGCCTGACGTCATCATGATGCGCGGTGTGTGCGCATCATGATGCGCCGTCATTTCGGGCCTTCCGGGGGTCTCTGCCGGCCTGCCGGGGGGCTGTGCCGGCCTGCCGGGGGGCTGTGTGGACTGCCCGGGGTCTCTGCCGGCCTGCCGGGGGGCTGTGCCGGCCTGCCGGGGGGCTGTGCACCCTGTGGGGGTCTGTACCGGCCTGCCGGGGGGCTGTGCCGGCCTGCCGGGGGGCTGTGCTGATGTCCGGGGGTCTGTGCAAGCATCGTCCGATGGGACTACAAGTCCCATCGGGCGATGCCTGCTACCATGACAGTGATTGACACATTAGCCAATGATGGGACAGTAGTAGTCCCATCATCCGGCTAATGTGTTAAATGTTAAAAAAAAAAAAAAAAAAAAAAAATATACTACATACATACTACATGCTACATACATACTACATATATACTACATACATACTACATACATGCTACATACATACTACATGCATGCTACATACATACTACATATATACTACATACATACTACATACATACTGCATGCTACATACATACTACATACATACTACATACATACTACATGCATGCTACATATATACTACATGCTACATACATACCACATACATACTACATGCATGCTACATATATACTACATGCTACATATATACTACATACATACTACATATATACTACATGCATGCTACATATATACTACATACATACTACATACATACTGCATGCTACATACATACTACATACATACTACATACATACTACATGCATGCTACATATATACTACATGCTACATACATACCACATACATACTACATGCATGCTACATACATACATACATGCTACATATATACTACATACATACTACATATATACTACATGCATGCTACATATATACTACATACATACTACATATATACTACATGCATGCTACATATATACTACATATATACTACATACATGCTACATACATACTACATACATACTACATATATACTACATGCATGCTACATATATACTACATGCTACATACATACCACATACATACTACATACATGCTACATATATACTACATGCATGCTACATACATACTACATATATACTACATGCATGCTACATACATACTACATGCTACATGCATGCTACATACATACTACATACATACTACATGCTACATACATACCACATATATACTACATACATACAATACATTCATACAATACATACATAGACATACAGTACATATAACATAGAGTAACATACTTACCAATACTTGTCACATTGTTCCCCGAAGCCATTGTCTTTCCGGAATAAATATTAACATAACAAACCACAAAAATACTCACCCACGATCCGAAGCAGTCCACGAGTGTGTCCCACGACGATCTTGGGTAGAGAACTGCAGCATCAGATGATGCTGCCGTTCTCTACGGGCTGCAGGAATCCAATGACGGAAGGTAGGTATCCTTCCGCACTGTATTCCTCCGCCACTTAAAAAAAAAAAAAGTCCCTAGTCTCACTTTATGCCATTGCTGTGTGGGAATTTCCCACACAGCAATGGCATAAAGTGAGACTAGGGACTTTTTTTTTTTAAGTGGCGGAGGAATACAGTGCGGAAGGATACCTACCTTCCGTCATTGGATTCCTGCAGCCCGTAGAGAACGGCAGCATCATCTGATGCTGCAGTTCTCTACCCAAGATCGTCGTGGGACACACTCGTGGACTGCTTCGGATCGTGGGTGAGTATTTTTGTGGTTTGTTATGTTAATATTTATTCCGGAAAGACAATGGCTTCGGGGAACAATGTGACAAGTATTGGTAAGTATGTTACTCTATGTTATATGTACTGTATGTCTATGTATGTATTGTATGAATGTATTGTATGTATGTAGTATATATGTGGTATGTATGTAGCATGTAGTATGTATGTAGTATGTATGTAGCATGCATGTAGCATGTAGTATGTAT
This sequence comes from Dendrobates tinctorius, assembly GCF_039654945.1. Classification (NCBI taxonomy): domain Eukaryota; kingdom Metazoa; phylum Chordata; class Amphibia; order Anura; family Dendrobatidae; genus Dendrobates; species Dendrobates tinctorius. The sequence continues at coordinate 47,256,662 of NW_027361696.1, read as the reverse complement.
GTAGCATGCATGTAGTATATATGTAGTATGTATGTAGCATGCATGTAGTATATATGTAGCATGCATGTAGTATATATGTAGTATGTATGTAGCATGCAGTATGTATGTAGTATGTATGTAGCATGCATGTAGCATGTAGTATGTATGTAGCATGCATGTAGTATATATGTAGTATGTATGTAGCATGCATGTAGTATATATGTAGTATGTATGTAGCATGCATGTAGTATATATGTAGCATGCATGTAGTATATATGTAGTATGTATGTTGCATGTAGTATGAATGTAGCATGTATGTAGTATGTAGTATGAATGTAGCATGTATGTAGTATGTAGTATGAATGTAGCATGTATGTAGTATGAATGTAGCATGTAATTTTTTTTTTTTTTTTTTTTTTTTTACATTTAACACATTAACCGGATGATGGGACTACTACTGTCCCATCATTGGCTAATGTGTCAATCACTGTCATGGTAGCAGGCATCGCCCGATGGGACTTGTAGTCCCATCGGACGATGCCTGCACAGACCCCCGGAGCCTGCACAGCCCCCCGGCAGGCCGGCACAGCCCCCCGGCAGGCCGGCACAGACCACCGGAGCCTGCACAGACCCCCTGGCAGGCCGGCACAGCCCCCCGGCAGGCCGGCACAGCCCCCCGGCAGGCCGGCACAGCCCCCCGGAGCCTGCACAGCCCCCCGGCAGGCCGGCACAGACCACCGGAGCCTGCACAGACCCCCTGGCAGGCCGGCACAGCCCCCCGAAAGGCCCGTACAGACCCCAGAGAGGCTGTACAAGGGCAGGAAAGGGTTTTTCTTATTCCGATACCGGAAGTCCCATAGACTTGAATGGGACTTCCGGTATCGGAATCGGCGATACCGATACTTTTTTTAAAGATCGGCCGATACCATCCGATACGATACTTTGAAGTATCGGATGGTATCGCTCAACTCTAGTAATGATGCAACTAACCACCATTCTTTCCCCAGATATGATGGTGATGTGAATGTACCAAAGCAATCTGATAACCATTCTCTTCCTAGGAATGGTGATAATGATGATGTATCTGTGCCGACTGAACCTGTTAACCCTTTCTTTGAAACGGTAGATGTGTCCACAGGTACCGAAGTGTTCACCCCCGTCACTCTGCGGAGTGAGACGGCTGAGGAACCCCTGGCAGGAGCAAGCAACGGTGCTCAAGGAAATGGGGAGGTGCATGGGGACCATGAGGAAGGTACTGCCATGCAGCTGGCCAGTGCCACCGAGGAAGGTAACTGGCCCATAAGTAGCACTGCTCCTGAAGTGTTGGGGTGGATGGGGAGGTAGAGCCCATGGCAGCGCCGATTGGTGGGTCTGTAGAAATCCCCAGGGAGACAGCATACATAGCAGCTGTCACACGCAGTCAGAGTGCCCAGATCGCAGGTAGCGCCCTGTCTTCTGGACCCTCTTCTGCTACAGGAGAGACTTAACCAGAGGTGACCCCAGAGCCGGTTCCAGAGGGTCCCAGTAAGGAAGGAACCCTGACGTCACTTCTGGCAGCCTCCAGCAAGGAGTTCCAGGCTGCTCTGCACTCAGATGCCAACCTGGAGAAATTGAGACACCTCGCCGAGACGCCCACCTCTGAGCCTGATAAGGAGAGGGTATTCTGGGAACGAGGAAGGTTATACCAGGAGACAGTACCCGGAGATCCCCAAAAGGAGTGGTTGAGGGAAAAACAGCTAGTCGTTCCCCTACAGTTCAGAACTGAGTTGTTGCGGATTGCCCATGAGATTCCACTCGCTGGACACTTGGGGATCAGCAAAATAAAGGCACGGCTGTCTCAACACTTCTATTGGCCCAAGATGGGGACAGATGTCACGACCTACTGCCGCTCCTGTAACACCTGTCAAAAAGTGGGTAAGGTGGGGCCTGCTCTTAAGGCGCCCTTTATTCCTTTGCCGGTGATAGAGGAGCCTTTCCAGAAAATCGCGGTGGACATTGTAGGCCCGCTGGCCGTCCCCAGCAGCTCTGGAAAGCGATACATTCTCACCGTGGTAGACTACGCTACCCGGTACCCAGAGGCAGTAGCTCTGTCTTCAACCAGGGCAGATAAGGTGGCTGATGCACTGGTAACCATCTTTTCAAGGGTAGGATTTCCCAGGGAGAAGCTTACCGATCAAGGGACCCAATTCATGTCTCGCCTAATGGAGGCTCTCTGTAAGAAAATTCAGGTGAAGCACCTGGTATCGAGTGCGTATCACCCACAGACTAATGGTTTGTGTGATAGCTTCAACGGTACCATGAAACAGATGCTCCGCATGCTGGTTGAGACCCAAGGGCACGACTGGGAGCGGTACCTCCCACACCTGCTGTTCGCTTACAGAGAAGTTCCACAGGCCTCGACCGGGTTCTCCCCTTCGAGCTCCTGTATGGCAGGCGAGTCCGGGGACCCCTTGGGTTGATAAGAGAATCCTGGGAAGATGAGCCAAACCCCACAGAAGTGTCCATCGTGGATTATGTCATGCGCTTCCGTGACAAGATGCAGACCTTGACGCAGTTGGTGCATGACAACATGACGCAGGCTCAGGCTGACCAGAAGCACTGGTACGACCAGAATGCCCAGGAGCGGACCTACCAGGTTGGTCAAAAGGTGTGGGTGCTGGTCCCCGTACCAACGGATAAGCTTCAGGCAGCCTGGGAAGCCCCATGCGTCGTCCACAACAGCTCAACCCGGTCACCTACGTGGTCATGCTAGACCAGGCTCAGGGTAGGCGCAAGACCTTTCACGTCAACATGCTGAAGGCGCACCACAAACGTGAAGCTTGCATCCTAACGGTCTGCAACCTGCCCGAGGATGGGGAGGAAGATCCCCTCCTGGACATGCTGGCCCAAGCCAAGGCCGATGGGTCCATTGAGGACATGGAGGTAAGTGGTTTGCTAACCGTATCCCAGCGGTCGCAGTTGGTGGAAACCCTGGAACCCTTCTGGGCCGTGTTCACCAACCGACCTGGGAGGACAGAGTTAGCGGTTCATGAGGTGGACACCGGGAATCACACCCCACTATGGCGAACACCTTATCGGATCTCTGAGGCGGTGCAACAAGTCATGCGCCAAAAGATTGATGAGATGTTAAGGCTGGGGGTGATTTGATGGTCAAAAAGTGCGTGGGCTTCACCTGAAGTCCTCGTGTCTAAAAAGGATTGAACCACCTGGTTCTGCATGGACTACAGGGGGCTCAACGCCATCACAACCTCTGATGCCCACCCGATGCCGAGCATTGAGGATCTGCTTAAGCGGTTGGCGAAAGCAAGGTACATATCCATCATGGATTTGAGTTGGGGATACTGGCTGATCCCCCTGAGCCCTGAGGCGCAGGAGAAATCTGCATTTATCACCCCCTTTGTACTGTACAAGTCCACAGTCATTCCCTTCGGCATGAAAAATGCCCCTGCCACTTTACAGCGAATGGTCAACCACCTGTTTCGGGGACTGGAGGAGTACGCAGTGGCGTACTTAGACGACATCGCCATCTTCAGTTCCACCTGGGAGGAACACCTTCAGCATCTCCAGGAGGTGCTCAAGCGTCTTCACCAGGCAGGCCTGACTATCAAGCCGGGAAAGTGCCAGATGGGCATGAGCGAGGTCCACTACCTGGGGCACCGGGTAGGCGGGGGTTCCATGAGTCCAGAGCCAGAAAAGGTGGATGCAATCGCGTCCTGGCCCACCCCCAGGACCAAGAAACAGGTGAAGTCCTTCTTGGGCACTGCAGGGTACTATAGGCGGTTTGTTCAGGACTATAGAGCCCTTGCAAAACCCTTGACTGACCTCACCAAGCAGAGGCTACCCCAAACAGTCAACTGGACAGATGACTGTGAGGCGGCTTTCCAAGCTTTGAAAGCAGCCCTGTGCAGCTCTCCAGTGTTGAGTGCAGTCGATAGCAGTCGCCCGTTTCTGGTACCGACCGACGCCAGCGAGTTTGGCCTCGGAGCTATGCTCAGCCAGATCGACTCGGGGAACCAAGAGCACCCCGTGTTGTACCTGAGACGGAAACTTTTGCCGAGGGAAGTGGCATACTCGACCATCGAGAAGGAGTGTCTGGCTATGGTGTGGACACTGCAATGTTTGCAACCCTACCTGTATGGGTGCACCTTCACGGTGGTAACTGACCACAACCCTCTGAGCTGGTTGCACACAGTGTCTGGAACCAATGGAAGGTTGCTCCGATGGAGCCTTGCCCTTCAACAGTACGACTTTACTGTACAAACCAAGAAGGGCAGCGAACATGGAAATGCTGATGGGTTGTCCCGCTGGGGCGATCCTGCTGAGGTGCACATGGCCGATTACCAAGAGGAAATGCCTCCGTAGCGCCCTCTAAAAGGGGAGGTGTAATGTAAAATGTCTGTGAGATCTGTATGTTGAAGTAAAGTATGATATTTCTAGAACTTTCAAGAATCTCCCCTTTCCAGCTGAGTTACATTGTACACTGTCAGCTTGCAGCAGCCCCTTCCCCCAAGTCTTATCAGCTCTGTGCTTGCTGGTAACCTGAAACCGTTCATTTCCTCTCGAAGAATAGCTAGGGGGAAAAGATCTCTTTGTTCTGAAAACACAGGCTGTATGCCAGTATATGGGAAGTATTAAAACAAGTCATATTGAAAAAACCATACACCTCAGAGATATAAAACTCACATTTCTGCAAAGGGCATGAGGCCAGCTTTCTAAGTCCTGATTTTCACGGTTATAACCTCACCAGAACCTGAGATATGTATTGCTCCCAAATGGAATGTCCTATATAGTGCGTTCTTGATGTCTTCTTGTTGGATTTGTTAAATCACAAACAATGATGCCCTATGTGTGGTGGTACGGGCTTTTCTCGTTTAGATATAGTTATTCTAAGTTTTGTAGCCAAATCATAACTTGGAGAGAGGGAGGTGGGACCTCTCCAGACTGCCCATTTCATGAGGTAACAAACCCTAGTCTATAGGTATTCCCTACCATATTCCAGTCAGTTGAGCTACAGAGTCCGTGCTGACAAGACGTGCCGATGAGTGGAGATGTGTGGCTCCGCCTTCTCCCAGCCACATGGTCTGCCTGATATCGACTGAACACATGTGAGTGTTACTTTCTGTCTTTTAATCCCTTTTTTTATATTTGTAATTATACATATGTAATGTCTCAACTTTATAGCAACTTTTATCTGTATAATCACTGCCCTTTAGGGAATAAATGATAAAATTCTATTAGCTCTGTCTCCATGCTCTAAGAAACGAACTATGCGCCTTTTTTACATAATCGCTACTAATTTGGGGCTTGTCACGGACCCTCTTAATTAACTCTGTGATTAAGTAAAGCGTGGCTGGTGGCAGCGTGGTGTGCACGGCTGGCTTGGCTAGCTGGCAGTACAGACGGGTCTTACATGCTGAATGAGGGGCTGCGGCCACGGCATTGATAATTCTCTTACTGCAGTAGTCTAGCGGCCAGTGCACAACAAGCAGCCAGTCCGGCAACTAATTATCCTAGGTGCAGTTCCCTGATTGACATGAGGGTAAGGGGAGCGCCGGAGAGCTGCAAGTTCCAAAGTGGAACTGAGAAAGTGGGATATACATAAATCCCTGCAGTTCTTGGAAGGTTGTTAGCAGTGGTGGGACATCCAAAATAACCCCCTGTGATAAATTGTTAGAGCAAGGTTAGCTTGCTGCATTTTTGTCAGATGATGCCAGTGGTGGGATAACTAAGATAAGCCCCCACTGTGCCTGTGATAGCCGTGTGCCGGCAGTGTGCCGCGTCCCTCCGTCCGCTGATACACCCGTGTCAGTGGTGGGATTGTGACATATTGGTGACACAGGGTCCGCTGTCCATCGCGTTTTGGTGGCAGCGGGACCCCCATTCGTCACAATGTGAATGGGTTTTAGGAGGGATGCATGAAAGGTGTTGGTGATACCTAAGTGTGGAGGAAGAGCCAGACGATAGACCACAGGGGTGACTTGTTCCAGGACCTTGAAGGGACCTATATAGCGAGGTGCAAACTTACTGGACTCAACTCGCAGCCTGATATTACAGGCGGAGAGCCACACCAAGTTGCCAGGAGCAAAGGTCGGAGCGGGGCACTTGTGAGCATCGGTGGAAACCCTCATTCTCTCCTTGGAGGCCCGGATAGCATCCTGTGTGCGGTCCCAAATGTCAAGTGCAACCACCGCCCAGTCTGACACCCTAGAGTCAGTGGAAGACACGGGCATCAGCACAGGAACCCACAGATACTGGCCATAGTTAAGGAGGAATAGGGTTTGTCCAGTGAAATTGGCTACGGCATAGTTCAGTGCAAACTCTGCCCATGGTAGCAAGGATGCCCAATCATCCTGCGCCTGGCTGAAACAAAATATTGCAGATACATGACCAGGGTCTGTTTGGCTCTCTCTACCAACCCATTCGTCTTGGGATGGTAAGCTGAAGAGAGATTCAACTCAATGCTGAGTAGGCGACAAAGCTCTCTCCAGAATGGAGATGCAAACTGGGGACCCCGGTCACTGACAATTTTGTCCGGCATACCATTTAGGCGAAAAACGTGCTTAATGAACAACGCCACCAAGACCCGTGCAGAAGGTACCCGTGGAAGAGGTACCAGGTGCACCATCTTGGAAAAATGGTCGGTGACTACCCAAATGACTGTGCAGCTATGGGATTTGTGTAAGCCCACCACAAAGTCCATCCCAACAATTTCCCAGGGCCTGTCTGCCAACGGCAGGGGTTAAAGTGGCCCAGCAGGCCGTTGTCAAGGAGACCTATTCTTGGCGTAGGAGACACATGCCCGAATATAGTCTCTGATGTCACGAGCCATATGCGGCCACTAGTACATCCTTGCCAGAAGCTGAGATGTCCTCTTGGTCCCAAAATGTCCACCCACCCTGGATGAGTGAGTCTAAGAGAGAACCTCCGGTCACAAATTAGGTGGCACAAAAGTCATGCCCGGGGGCACAGACTCAAGCGAAACCGGGGCCACGGTCCTCAGGCTCTCAGAAGGGACAATTAGCCAAGGCTCCTCCTCCTATGATTACACTAAGGAGCAGGAGAGAGTGTCGGCACGAATGTTCTACTCCCCGGAGAGAAAGTGGAAGGTGAAGTGGAACCGGGATAAGAACAAGGACGATCTAGCATGGCGAGAGTTTAGCCGCTGGGCAGTTTGTAAATGAACCAAATTTTTGTGGTCGGTGGACACTTGGAAGAGATAGCGACCCCACTCCAGGAGGTGTCTCCACTACAAAAAGGCCAACTTCATGGATATCAACTCCCTGTCTCGATGGAATAATTCCTCTCTGCCGGTGAGAAGGTCTTAGGCTAGTTTCAGACTAGTGTTCGGAGTCGCAGCGCAGGGCCACCGCTAAGCTCCACCCCCGGCCGCGCATCCTCCGGTCAACTCCTCCTCTGATAGCATGACACTGCATGCGATCAGCGTACCCTATAGTTAGCGTTGAGAAAAAAAAAAAAAGGAAGAAAATAATCCAGCTCACCGTACTGCCTTGCTGGAAAAATCCAGATCCTGCGCACGGATTTGACTAGCCAGTCAATCAATAGTAGAAAAGAAAAAAAGAAAAAATTCCAGCACCAGAAATGGAAAATTAAAAATCCATTTTATTGTGCCAATACATATTAAAATTCCAGCAGGTACAGCATATCAGTCGGATGACTGCAGAACAACGCGTTTCGACGCCTCAGGTCTTAATCATGTTCTGACATTACATGCAACCAACTTCCTTTTATTGAATTCTCCCACCTGCACAAATCAGAAACACATGTGTGGACTGCTCCAAAGCAGCTCCCGATATGGTAATGGTGGGAGAGCCAAACAAGGAAAGAAAACAGTCAATGTAGACAACATAACATAAATGACATATACAATTTAAAAGGGAGATATATATACTCCTAATGTATGATGAAAAAGCAGCATTGGCTCATTGGGGGAGAATTTGGGAGGTTGGATAGATCATTTTCTTCAACCTTTGATTCTTGATATACCAGGTTATATCAGGGATACTAAAGAGGTTGTTAAGGCTCTGGACAATTTTTGTTGGAAATCTCATTATTCCTGGCTCTCTTGCGATGTAATTTCTTTATATCCATCTATACCTCATAACGTTGCATTACGCTGTTTATCCCAACATCTAGACAGATTTAGTGAGTATGACACCTGTTTAAAAGATTTTATAGTCTCATCTATTGATTTTCTCCTAAAACATAATTATTTTTCTTTTGATAAAAATTTTTATTTGCAGTGCAGAGGAGTTAGCATGGGAGCTCGCTTCTCCCCCTCCCTTGCAAATATTGTCATGGTGAGGTGGGAGGAGGATTTCCTATATTCGGATGAGAATCCATATTCCAAATGTCTGCTATGGTATGGCAGATACTTGGATGATCGGCTGATGATTTGGTGTGGTCCAGAAGATAGTATACAAGAGTTTGTATCATATTTGAACACCAATGAATTTAATTTAAAATTTACCTTTTACCATCATTTGACTGCAATGAATTTTCTGGACGTCACCTTATCTATTAGTGATTTGGATGTTGTCATAGTTACCCCTTACCACAAACCTACTGCCACCAATTCTGTTTTAACGGCAGATTCCTGCCATGCAGCACAGACCAAGAATAGTATTCCGGTAGGAGAATTGATTCGAACAAAACAAAACTGTTCCCAATCTAGTGATTACAATAGGGAAGAAAGTCAGGTTTGTAACAGGCTTTCCAAGAGGGGGTATCGCCCCAGGATTCTGAATAGAGCTAAATCAATCGTAAGTGAAATCAACAGGGAAGACTTATTGTTTAAACATAAATCATCTTATATGAAAAATAAATCTAATAACAATATTGTCTTTTCAACTAATTATAGTAATCAGTTTAATACTGTTACTGGTATCGTGAAAAAATACTTACCAATTCTCAATGAGGATCCTATTTTAAAACAGGTGATTCAGAATAACATTAGGTGTGTTGCTAAACGGGCACCTACACTTAGTACTATTCTTTCCCCTAGTCTGTTTATAAGTGATAGTGGCCAGACGGAGGGATCCTCCTGGATCACATTAAAGGGTTTTTACTAGAGTTGAGCGACTTTTGGTTTTTTAGGGTCGCGTTTCGTTTCGTGAAACCCGACTTTTCCAAAAGTCGGGTCGAGCAAGATCGTCCGATTATAGGGAAAAGTCGGGGTCGTCCCGAAACACGAAACCCAATGTAAGTCAATGGGGAATAAAAGTCGGCAGTGAGAGGAGGACAGGAAACACACCTACAGTGCCCATTTGAATGCCAAAAGCATCAATTCTTCTTACTTAAGCTTGTCAACCTTAATTAACTTCATAATACAAGTTACGCACTGAAAAATGGGGGTTATTTGGCTAAAGTTGTGGGGGGGAGAGGGCTGGCTGCAGGTTTTCATGTGCCCTGGGCGAAAGAGCGCCCCTTTAACACATACCACAACTCATCATGCTCCGATACGGCAGAGAAATAGCGGTATAGTACAATGAAAAATACCTCACTTTTTACATCTCATGACGAGGCCCATCTATTTCTCCATACAGAATCATTGGTCCCATATAATGTTTGAAACAGTATATGATGAGCTCCACATAATGCTACAGTATATGTTGGTCCCCATGGATGAAGCTCCACTGTCTTATGGGCCCAAATAATGCTCCAAACATAATGGGCCCCATTTCTAATGCTCTAGTGTATAATGGGCCCTGTAAATGCTGCTCCAGTGTCTGATGTCCACCTTTGGAATGTTCCAGTGTATGGTGGGCCCCTTCTATCATTCTCCAGAGTATAGTGCTCCCCAAAAATTGCTGTCCCAACATTGAAAACAATCAAATAAGTCTCCTCGCTAGGAAATCCCTGTACTTGTCTGGACAGGTGCTGTAGCTTGCTTAACAGCTCGCCAGCCGTTCTCACACCCAGTATGGATTACACGTGATTACACAAAGGTGAGAAAGGGTACCGTATCCCCAGATAACATGTATGGATAGCGTACACATTCAAAATATATGTCTCAGGAGGCAGGCTCAGACGGTGTTAGGCCCAGTATGGATTGCACGTGATTGCACAAAGGTTAGAAAGGGTACCGTATCCCTGGATAACATGTATGGATAGCGTACACATTCAAAATATATGTCTATACAGCATGAGGCAGGCTCAGACGGTGTTAGGCCCAGTATGGATTGCACGTGATTGCACAAAGGTTAGAAAGGGTACGGTATCCCCGGATAACATGTATGGATAGCGTACACATTCAAAATATATGTCTATACAGCATGAGGCAGGCTCAGACGGTGTTAGGCCCAGTATGGATTGCACGTGATTGCACAAAGGTTAGAAAGGGTACCGTATCCCTGGATAACATGTATGGATAGCGTACACATTCAAAATATATGTCTCAGGAGGCAGGCTCAGACGGTGTTAGGCCCAGTATGGATTGCACGTGATTGCACAAAGGTTAGAAAGGGTACCGTATCCCTGGATAACATGTATGGATAGCGTACACATTCAAAATATATGTCTATACAGCATGAGGCAGGCTCAGACGGTGTTAGGCCCAGTATGGATTGCACGTGATTGCACAAAGGTTAGAAAGGGTACCGTATCCCTGGATAACATGTATGGATAGCGTACACATTCAAAATATATGTCTCAGGAGGCAGGCTCAGACGGTGTTAGGCCCAGTATGGATTGCACGTGATTGCACAAAGGTTAGAAAGGGTACTGTATCCCTGGATAACATGTATGGATAGCGTAAACATTCAAAATATATGTCTATACAGCATGAGGCAGGCTCAGACGGTGTTAGGCCCAGTATGGATTGCACGTGATTGCACAAAGGTTAGAAAGGGTACCGTATCCCCGGATAACATGTATGGATAGCGTACACATTCAAAATATATGTCTATACAGCATGAGGCAGGCTCAGACGGTGTTAGGCCCAGTATGGATTGCACGTGATTGCACAAAGGTTAGAAAGGGTACCGTATCCCTGGATAACATGTATGGATAGCGTACACATTCAAAATATATGTCTCAGGAGGCAGGCTCAAACGGTGTCAGGCACAGTATGGATTTGACGGCCCAGATTACACAGCGGAGAAGCAGGGAGAGGTAAAGTTTGCAAATGCTGGGGCCCTGCCCAAGCAAGGGGGGCCCACTCGTGGGCGTCGGTACTGGCACTGGGCCCCTCATAGTACAGCGGTGTGTCTGACGGCGGGTGTGCACCACCACCGTCAGAGACACTTGATTGCACTATGAGGGACCCTGTGCCAGTGCCCGCGCCCAAGAGTCGGCCTACCCACCTGTCCAGGGCAACGGCACTCGCACGGTGTCGTGCGGTAGGTGGTGACCCCGGCCATGGGGGGGGATGCAGCACAGTTAGGGAGTTTTAGAAAGTGGCATATGTTGATGTTGGACATTCAGCTGATGCAAAAGGCGAAATAGGTGAAGTACCAGGAAGAGGTGGACCAAAGCAAGCCATTTTTCTGTCACCCTATGTGTCATCAGGGGAAGGTGGGACAAAATCCTTGGAAACCCATGCGTGGTTCATTTTAATGAAGGTTAGATCATCCACATTTTGGGTTGACAGACGGGTCCTTTTTTCTGTCAGGATTGATCCAGCTGCACTGAAGACTCTTTCCGATAGCACACTTGCAGCTGGGCAAGCGAGCTCCTGTAAGGCATATTGTGCCAATTCAGGCCAGGTGTCCAGTTTAGCGGCCCAATAGTCAAAGGGGAATGACCTGTGTGGGAGAACATCGATATGGGAGGAAAAGTAGTTTGTTACCATAGTTGACAACTGCTGTCTCCTGTCACTTTCCATCGATGCAGTATTACCAGTTGTGTGAGCGGTATTTGAAAAATCAGTCCACAACATTGTCATGAAACTCCTGTCTCCAACGCCACTTCTGCTGTGTGCACCACGAACACCTCTGGCAAGCTGCCCCCGGCCCGTACGGCTCGTGTGAGAACCATCACCGCTGCTGTGTGCTGGGAATGCCTCAAGCAACCGATTTACCAGAGTTGCTTGTTTATTAGCCAATATTAGGTCAAGGTTCTCCTGTGGCATGATGTTTTGTAATTTGCCTTTATGGCGTGGATCCAGGATGCTGGCCAACCAGTAGTCGTCATCGTTCATCATTTTGGCAATGCGGGGGTCCCTTTTTAGGATCCGCAAGGCATAATCTGACATGTGGGCCAATGTTCCCGGTGTCAATGATGCACTGCGAGTGCTGGGTGGAGGAGCACTTTCTGGCAAATCCACATCCCTCCAGTCACGCACAAACCCTGTACCAGACCTTGCCACGCCAACATTTTCACTTGCCCCACGAGATGCATCCTCCTCCCCTAAGTAATCATCCCCATCATCCTCCTCCTCCTCCTCTTCTTCCTCCACCTCGTCCAGGAGAGGTCCCTGAGCAGACAATGGCTGAATGTCATCAAGGATTCCCTCCTCCTCTTCCTCCTCATCAACATTGGCTGCAGACGCCTGCTCCTTAAGGTGCGTCAAAGTTTGCATGAGCAGACGCATAAGTGGGATGCTCATGCTTAGGATGGCGTCGTCTGCGCTTACCAGCCGTGTGCATTCCTCAAAACACTGAAGGACTTTACAAAGGTCTTTCAGCTTCGACCACTGCACACCTGTCAACTCCATGTCTGCTCTCAAAGTGCCTGGCCGTGTATCCTCCCACAAATGCATTATGGCCTGCCTCTGCTCGCACAGCCGCTCCACCATGTGCAGGGTGGAGTTCCACCTTGTTGCAATGTCGATAATGAGGCGGTGGTTGGGAAGGTGGAGCAATCGCTGCAGCTTCTGCATACGAACGGAGTGTACAGGCGACCGGCGGATGTGCGCGCACAGTCTTCGCACCTTCTGGAGCAGGGCTGTTAACTCCGGATAATTTTTGAGGAAGCACTGCACCACCAGGTTCAAGGTGTGAGCCAAGCAAGGTATGTGGCTGAGTTTTGAAAGGGCTATGGCTGCCACAAAATTACGGCCGTTATCACTAACTACCTTGCCTGCCTCAAGATGTACACTGCCCAGCCATGACTCAGTTTGTCGCTTCAAGTACTCGGCCAGCACCTCGGCGGTGTGTCTGTCGCCCAAACACATCATCTGCAACACAGCCTGCTGACGCTTTCCACTAGCTGCTCGATAGGGGGACACATCATGTGCAACAGTGGCAGCTGCAGATGGAGTGCTCGTACGACTGCGCTCTGTGGATGAGCTTTCGCTTCTGGAGGAGGAGGAGGAGGAGGAGGGTCGAACGCCTACAGCCAACTGTTTCCTATACTGTGGGCTAGGCAGCACTGTCCCATCACCGCTGTCCCCTGTGGACCCTGCATCCACCACATTAACCCAGTGCGCAGTGATGGACACGTAACGGCCCTGGCCATGCCGACTGGACCATGCATCAGTTGTGAGGTGCACCTTTCCGCTCACTGACTGCTTGAGTGCATGGACAATGCGGTCTTTCACATGATGGTGGAGGGCTGGGATGGCTTTGCGAGAGAAGAAGTGGCGACTGGGTAGGTCATAGCGTGGTACTGCATAGGCCATGAGTTCGCGGAAAGCTGTGCTTTCCACCAACCGAAAGGGCATCATCTCAAACGAGATTAGTTTGGCAATGTGGGCGTTCAAACCCAGTGTACGCGGATGAGAGACTGAGTACTTTCTTGACCTACTCATAGTGTCTGGGAGGGTGAGCTGGACTTGAGAGCTGCATATGGTGGAAGTAGCGGTGGACAGGGCGGACTGAGAGAGGGTTGATGATGGTGATGGAGTTGGTGTTCTTTCTGATGGCCTAGAATCAGTCTTTCGTTGATATAACAGTGGGATTCCCTGACTGCTGTGGCCTTGCAACGACACCTCAACATTTGCTGCTGTGCTAACCGGTGGGCTTACAGTGGGGGAAACAATGTAGCGTTGCTGACTACCTTCGTTGTGATCAGTTGCACATGTGGCACTTGAGGTTTGGTGTTGTGTCCACGCTTGCAAGTGCATGCTGTTTAAATGTCTAAGCATGCAACTGGTATTCAAATTTTTCAGATTTTTCCCTCGGCTAAAGGTCTTTGCGCACTTCTTACAGATAACCTTGGCCTGATCATGAGGATTTTGTTCAAAAAAGTGCCACACTGCACTCTTCCTACTTTGGCAGACATTTTGCGGCCTAGCACGCTGTGATCTTTTGACCCTCTGGACAAGCTGTCCAGCAACTCTTTTGATGTTTGGAACCTGTCTTTGGAGTGCTCCGGGCCTGCCAGATAACAGCTGTTGCGATGTCGATGTCTGCTGTGGATGCTCCTCATCTGAGCTATTGGAAGCAGCACCCTCTTCCCCCAATGGATGCCAATCTGGGTCAACAACTGGGTCATCCATCACCTCCTCTTCTATGTCATGTGCACCTTCCTCTGTGTCACCGTGTATGGTGGTATAGTGTGCGGGAAGGGGCACCTGAGTCTCATCAGGGTCAGAATCTGGCTCTGTACACTGCGAGGACAATGTAGTGCTCTGAGTGAATGTACCAGCAGAATCATCCATCAGCGGCTGTGCATCAGTGCACTCCATGTCAGATTCATCTTGGCCTGGGTAATTCACCATTTCACTTGATAATCCAGGCATGGTATGTGAAAACAGCTCCATGGAGTAATCAGTAGTATGGCCTGCGTCATCCTTCAATCTTGGTTGTGGTGAAGGACACAAGGAAAGGTGTGGTTCATGAACATGAGCCTCCAATGACGACTCAGTGCTTTTACTTTTTACAACTTCAGAAGAGGAGGCGATAGAGCTGGAGGCTGAGTCAGCAATGTAAGACAAAACTTTTTCCTGATGCTCTGGCTTTAAAAGCGGTTTGCCAACTCCTAGAAAACTAAGCGTTCGAGGCCTTATGTAGCCAGACGATGACGCAGGCTCAACACCTCCTGCATTCGGTCCTATTTTGCTCTTGCCACTACCATCAGATCCACCACCAACACCATCATTACCAGCTGCCAACCCCCGCCCAATTCCACGGCCTCTTCCACCAGCCTTCCTCATTTTTGGTAGAAATGTAGACAAAATCCAACAAACTATATAGTATGTAAAACAAGGTACAAGGTGTCTATAGGACAGGGGAGATTTTGAATTTCTGCACACACTTTTGGACACTGGACACTTTTGGATTGTGTGAGGCCCACTGATATCTGAGCGCTATGTGACAGGCTTGATGGCACAGCTGTGACCTAAGTGACTAGAGGATAAGTGAGATTTTGAATCTCTGCACACACTTTTGGACACTGGACACTTTTGGATTGTGTGAGGCCCACTGATATCTGAGCGCTATGTGACAGGCTTGATGGCACAGCTGTGACCTAAGTGACTAGAGGATAAGTGAGATTTTGAATCTCTGCACACACTTTTGGACACTGGACACTTTTGGATTGTGTGAGGCCCACTGATATCTGAGCGCTTTGTGACAGGCTTGATGGCTCAGCTGTGACCTAAGTGACTAGAGGATAAGTGAGATTTTGAATCTCTGCACACACTTTTGGACACTGGACACTTTTGGATTGTGTGAGGCCCAATGAATATCTGAGCGCTATGTGACAGGCTTGATGGCACAGCTGTGACCTAAGTGACTAGAGGATAAGTGAGATTTTGAATCTCTGCACACACTTTTGGACACTGGACACTTTTGGATTGTGTGAGGCCCACTGATATCTGAGCGCTATGTGACAGGCTTGATGGCACAGCTGTGACCTAAGTGACTAGAGGATAAGTGAGATTTTGAATCTCTGCACACACTTTTGGACACTGGACACTTTTGGATTGTGTGAGGCCCACTGATATCTGAGCACTATGTGACAGGCTTGATGGCACAGCTGTGACCTAAGTGACTAGAGGATAAGTGAGATTTTGAATCTCTGCACACACTTTTGGACACTGGACACTTTTGGATTGTGTGAGGCCCACTGATATCTGAGCGCTATGTGACAGGCTTGATGGCACAGCTGTGACCTAAGTGACTAGAGGATAAGTGAGATTTTGAATCTCTGCACACACTTTTGGACACTGGACACTTTTGGATTGTGTGAGGCCCAATGAATATCTGAGCGCTATGTGACAGGCTTGATGGCACAGCTGTGACCTAAGTGACTAGAGGATAAGTGAGATTTTGAATCTCTGCACACACTTTTGGACACTGGACACTTTTGGATTGTGTGAGGCCCACTGATATCTGAGCGCTATGTGACAGGCTTGATGGCACAGCTGTGACCTAAGTGACTAGAGGATAAGTGAGATTTTGAATCTCTGCACACACTTTTGGACACTGGACACTTTTGGATTGTGTGAGGCCCACTGATATCTGAGCGCTATGTGACAGGCTTGATGGCACAGCTGTGACCTAAGTGACTAGAGGATAAGTGAGATTTTGAATTTCTGCACACACTTTTGGACACTGGACACTTTTGGATTGTGTGAGGCCCACTGATATCTGAGCGCTATGTGACAGGCTTGATGGCACAGCTGTGACCTAAGTGACTAGAGGATAAGTGAGATTTTGAATTTCTGCACACACTTGTGGACAGTGGACACTTTTGGATTGTGTGAGGCCCACTGATATCTGAGCGCTATGTGACAGGCTCGATGGCACAGCTGTGACAAAAGTGACTAGAGGATAAGGGAGATTTTGAATTTCTGCACACACTTGTGGACAGTGGACACTTTTGGATTGTGTGAGGCCCACTGATATCTGAGCGCTATGTGACAGGCTCGATGGCACAGCTGTGACAAAAGTGACTAGAGGATAAGGGAGATTTTGAATTTCTGCACACACTTGTGGACAGTGGACCCTTTTGGATTGTGTGAGGCCCACTGATATCTGAGCGCTATGTGACAGGCTCGATGGCACAGCTGTGACAAAAGTGACTAGAGGATAAGGGAGATTTTGAATTTCTGCACACACTTGTGGACAGTGGACACTTTTGGATTGTGTGAGGCCCACTGATATCTGAGCGCTATGTGACAGGCTCGATGGCACAGCTGTGACAAAAGTGACTAGAGGATAAGGGAGATTGGATTGCTTTTAAAAAAGCAGTTTGCGGAGCAGTGGGTAAACAGCAATGCCAGCCTGTCAGGAAGCCTTAAAAGGCAGCCCAACAACCAACACCACTGATACACCACTATATAGCCTCCCCTTGCACTGCACACACAGTGACTGGTGTGTTGTGCAGGCCAAATTGCTAGCAGCAGAAGCAGTTTTTTTTTCTTCTCAGCAGGACAAAAAAAAAAAATTGGGATTGCTTTTAAAAAAGCAGTTTGCGGAGCAGTGGGTAAACAGCAATGCAGGAATGTCAGGAAGCCTTAGAAGGCAGCCCAACAACCAACACCACTGATACACCACTATATAGCCTCCCCTTGCACTGCACACACAGTGACTGGTGTGTTGTGCAGGCCAAATCGCTAGCAGCAGAAGCAGTTTTTTTGTCTTCTTCCCTGCCTAACGCTCTCCCTACAGAATCAGCAGCAACCTCTACCTATACTAAGATCGGCAGAAGTAAGATGGCGGTCGGCGTGCACGCCCTTTTATACCCCCTGTGACGCCCACCAAAGCAAGCCAATCACTTGCATGCCCTTCTGAAAGATGGTGGTGACCCGTGCCTATGTCATCACGTTGCCCACAGTGTCCGTGGATCCTGATTGGCTGAAAAAGAGCGCAAAACAAACTTTTGAAACGCGACTTTGGCGCGTAAGTCGCCGACCTCGTGGCCGACCTCATCCTAGGGTCGGGTTTCGTTTCATGAAACCCGACTTTGCCAAAAGTCGACTTTTGAATTTTTTCGACCCGTTTCGCTCAACTCTAGTTTTTACAAATGCGGTGCAACTAGATGCAAAACTTGTAATTTTGTACAAAAAGGAAAAACATTTTTTTCTGTGGTAAACAAAAAAACATTTACCATTAAAAATTTAATAAATTGTAATTCTTCTTATATTGTATATTTAATAACATCCAATATTTGTAATATTCAATACACGGGTTGCACCACGGGACCCTTGAAGGTTAGAATTAGGAGGCATCTTTCAGATGTGTCCAATCACAATGCTGTTGCGGTTTCTGCAGTATCAAAGCATTTTGCCACAGTTCACAAAGGGGATGTTAGCGGCTTTCATTTCGTGGGAATAGAACAGGTGCACAGTCCGATTCGAGGTGGAGATCACAGAAGAAAATTATTGAACAGAGAGTCCTTCTGGATCTTCACCCTGGGCACTAGATATCCGGATGGTATGAATAGCCGACAAGATCTTATATTGCATTATTGAATATGTTCGTCCCATATTTTTATTCAGAGGTTGTAATGTAATATATCGATCTAATTTTTAGTATATTATGTATGGGATATGAATATGTGATATGCACTTTGAAATATGTTATTACAATTATTATATTTTTTTCATATCTTTATATATTCATCTTTTTCATCATACATTAGGAGTATATATATCTCCCTTTTAAATTGTATATGTCATTTATGTTATGTTGTCTATATTGACTGTTTTCTTTCCTTGTTTGGCTCTCCCACCATTACCATATCGGGAGCTGCTTTGGAGCAGTCCACACATGTGTTTCTGATTTGTGCAGGTGGGAGAATTCAATAAAAGGAAGTTGGTTGCATGTAATGTCAGAACATGATTAAGACCTGAGGCGTCAAAACGCGTTGTTCTGCAGTCATCCGACTGATATGCTGTACCTGCTGGAATTTTAATATGTATTGGCACAATAAAATGGATTTTTAATTTTCCATTTCTGGCGCTGGAATTTTTTCTTTTTTTCTTTTCTATAGTTAGCGTTGGGTACGCTGGCCGTGCGCTGGGCTGATTTTGCCGGCGCTTGTGCCCTTTTGGTGCTGCGCTGGGTGCACAAAAATGCAACACAGTGGCCCCAAAAAGACCTGTTTCAGAGTGCTCAGGAACCACGGAGCACTCTGCACCAAATGATCATCACGCTCCCACAGCAGCGTAGCCCACTCCAACGCCCTGTCTGCCAGCAGGGAAATAATAAACCCTACTTTAGCCCTCTTGAGGGGAAGCGTGCAGCCACTAGCTCCAGGTGTATCGCACACTGGTTCATGAATACCCTACATGATTTGCTGTCACCTGAAAACCTCTCAGGCAGCAGGAGGTGGGATAAGGTCAGAACAGGGGTGGCAGTGGACATACGGGCTGCAACCTCACTGGCTGCCTGAACAGCTACTGCAGTCACATCCACAGCTGAGGTTGTATGCTCAAGAGCTGACAACCTGTCCTCCAGCTGCTGGATGTACCGCTGTAGTCACTGTTCGTCCACCATTACTAGCCAGACCCTGGCGCTAGTATAATGTTACGGCTGGCAGAACGCACCAAATAATAAGGAGATGGTAATAAGGTGTGTTCGCAGCCCGGGGTCCACCGTGCAAAGATGTTAATTGCTGCTCGCTAATGGCAGTATTTGACTCGACACACGTGGGTTAAACGCCACCCAGTATGTAGTAGCGACGGGCTCTGTTGCTTTACAGAGCTACAGTACCACATAACACAGATGCCATACCCTGTTAACTGTCACAGGGCACAGCTGAGTCAGTGCTAGTGTATGGTCACAAGACTCTGTCCCAAGAATGCAGGGTAAGAGTCTCTTTAGACCCAGTAAGCGCACAGCGTCGCACCTGCGAACACCACAAGTAGATGCTGGCTACTGTGAAGTGCAAAGTGCACAGTGGAGTACAGGCAAAGCCACTACTTGGCGCTAAAGGTAGACTCTGACTCTGCCTCCTACCTGCACTATCAGCCTAGGCACTACGTGGCAAGGCTGATCAAGACATGTGTACAGTGTACCAAGGGTAGGGATTTCATAAAGAGTCATTCACCAGAGCCATTCATACGTGCATACAACACTCACTCCACATTGTTTATACTAGCGCATGGCCGTGCGATCCTTTTATAACTGCAGCTTTCAGGGACCTTGCTGATGGCCCAATCCAAGCTGCTTGAGAACCTGAGCATGTGACCTCCGACCACCAATGAGCGGTCGTCTCACGGGCATGCTCAGATGGAGAAAAGCAGGACTTAGTACCAGGAGCGTCTGCTCGCTGCTGACTAATACAGAATGATAGAGCTGAACATGGGGCAGAAACCAGACACATAGCATTAGCCTGAGCAAGATGCTGGGACCGATATCTCTGCTGAGCTTGAATCGCTGTGGCTGAAGAAGAATGGGAGACTGCAAAGGACATGGCTTGTGATTCCCCCTGTGCAGTGGTGGAAACTTGACTCCTAACATTCATGCTATTTTTCTTATAAGTATAGGCTTATTTGAAGAATAAAATGAATTCTATACTTAAACTAATTTTACAGACAAAAGATAAAATTACCTCTGGCTTTCGCCCCCAATTCCATCATGCTTTAGACATGAGTGTATTAATTTGTGGTAAATAGTGATGAGCGAATTTGTTCAAAAATCGATCACCAAACATAAATTAGGCCCGAATATGGCACATTCAGATTCATGATCGAAAAAACACTAGCAAAATTTTATAAAATCGGAAATAATTGGTAACATTCAGTAAAAAGTGCGGGAAAATATTTGCGTTTCCTCAAAAGTATTATCAGCACTTTAGCGACGATAATGGTGGTGTATCATGAGCGTTTGGCATGTGTTTGATGAGGGGAGGGGGTTTGCAGAGCTTAAAGGTGTGGCAATCTTGTAAACAAAATTTTTATTCATTTTTTCCTATCTTTATATGTGCACATTGTGGCTAGCCAATCAGGGCGCAGGAAGCACCCACAGTGTCCTGACTCAACGGCTTGTGTCATTGGCTGCTTAAATCACATGTTCCTCTCCATATAAAGAGTGGACATGTTGTTTTAGCGCCATTTTGACAATGTAACAGCGCAGAGAGGCTGCTCCTCACCCTGACACTGTTAGCACCAAGATTTTAGCTAGTTAACTAGGTGGTTGTTTATCAGTCAGATAGTTTAGCTAGATAGTATCCTGTGTGGCTGTGAAATTGACTTTCCAGCATTTTTTTTTTTGCCATTGCTGAAATCCACAGACAAAGCCAGCAGGGCACATGTCATACAAGTGTGTTGTGCACTGCTTCTATCGTGCTCCATACACGAGTAATCTTTTTTTTCACTAGCTAAATGTGAAACAGCTTGCTGTATCCCACCTTGTCATTTAGTTCTGTGGTGATATGAAACTGCAGCCCTAACGCACATTGAATTATATATATATATATATATAATTTTTCTGTTGCAAAATGTTATACAGCCCGCCGTATCCCACTTTGTCATTTTGTTGGATTGAAATAAAGCAGTCTGCAGATATCAAGCACATAGCAAAAATAAAAAACGTCATACAATAGGGATCCTGACTTTCAAATTGTAGCATTTAGTGTGTTATAGAGGCCCCCTAAAAATGTTTCTGTTACTAACGTCATACAGTAGGGACATCTCACTTTCAAATTGTTTGCAGCATATCTTCTTTGTCATACAGGCCTCATCCACACTCAATCAATTCTTTCTTCTGTGACTAATGCGATTTTGCATTCCATATTTCACCGGGTAATTTACTGCCGCTGAAATTCACCTGTTAGCAGAGGTGGTGCAGAGTTAAAAATCTAATTTTTTTGTTGCTAATACTGTGCTCCTACCACACTATTTGAGCAACATGACTGGGAAAAAGTGAGGCCGTGGTGGAAGGGGAATTAGGCTTGGTGTTCAAAGTGTACGTGGGGTAGGTGGTAATGTTTGTGAAAGCACTAGAGAAGCAACAACGCAAAGATAACTGACAACTTCTGTTACTGTCAAACAAATGAGGCAGCACTCTGCAGCGCCATAGAATGCAAACATGAAACATGAAAATTGAATTGCATTACTGCACTAGAAATATGAAAAATTGAGAATGCTTAGTGCATAAATTGGCCAATTCCTAAGCATTCTCAATTTTTCATATTTCTAGTGCAGTAATGCAATTCAATTTTCATGTTTGCATGCTATGGCGCTGCTTTGTTTGATTGTACATGAGTTGGCGACTCTAGCTAGGCACCTGTTCACATCTAATTCATGTTTGAATGTGACGATCAGTTTTTTTATTTGAACTTGTGTTACTGAACGGGCTACTCCACTACCTTTCTTTGGCAGAAGCACAGTGGTATGACTTGTTGATGAGGCTGAGAGAGCATGTGCTCGAATGGATGGCAAGCGTGACTTAAAGTATCCTATACTCCTCTTCCTCCACCTTAACATCACACCCAGTACAGTTCACAGAGATGGCACCCAAATTACCCTTGATTCCCCACACATCCCAACTCTCCAACTGTACAACTGACTGTGCAGAGCCACATATGGGTGAGTCTGAAGAGGTGTTCAAACATTCTATGCCATGGTCATCAGAAGTATACTCAAAATCTTCACAGTCAAGAGGAGTAAATCTGCATCTGTGGTGCCCTATGTCTTTACTGCCACAAAAAGGTTAAATATGTACTGTTTTGCATGTGTTTTGTGAGCAATGGGAGTTATGCTTTCTCTGCTAGAGACCACAACACACACACAATTTACCTCACTCCCTTACTTGTCTGAAGCTTAGAGCTTTGCAGACACACCCTAACTGGGAGGGGGAGGAGTTGAGAGTTGTTGTTCAGTGAAGAAGAAGGAAGAAGAACGCTCTTGGAAGCCATTACACATGTGCTTCATCCAGGAGTAAAAGCTAAGAAGCATCAGGGAATCAGCCCCTAGGCCATCCATGCTTTCAGAGCAGGGTGGTAAGTTGAGAGACTGTGTGGATTTATACAACCAACAGCAGAGTGCTTTTTCCCTGGGAATACTGCAGTGACTAGGATCAGTGAAGGATTGTGCAAGAAGGAACTTGAGCTGCTTCACACAAGACCCAAGCTGCAAGATGCCAAAGGGGAAATACACAGTGAGTAGTGCTATACTGGAAGTTTCTAATCTCCAGGAAGCCTTGGTCCCTGAATGGATTAGAATAGCAGGAAGCATACACTGAGTCACAGGAGAGCGAAGGATAACTCCCATTCTCCAGAGCAGACTGTAACCTGGTGAGAGTTGTAATATTTCCTCTGAACTGCACATGAACTACAGTAAATGATAAAGTGACTTTCATTGTCTCCTGCCTTATTACTCTGTGCCTTCTACTACCGTCACAATCTCTTTGGGCCAGCCCTGGTTGGAGAGGGTTAAACATCTGCACTGCCATCACCATCTACTCCCCCGGGGATCATCTGCAGTGCCGGCTAACCTACAGTCGAACACTCCAACTGGCAGCACGAATCACTGCATAAACTTTATCCCTAATCAATACTCCCCTTTTACATGCCACTGTGACACATCCCTTTAAGACGACCGGCCCGGTACCGAGTATCCCACAGCCTCTGGGGCGCGTCACATCGATGCCCAAAATTTTTTTAGCTGGGATCCAGGGCAGGACGAAGAAGGGTATGAGTAGCATCCTGACCCTCGTCATCAGACGTTAACCCTCGAGGGAAAGGTGATCCTGATGAGACTCAAATATCTGTGGCTTACGCAGACTATGTGCTGTCAGGACAGGAAGAGGAGGAGGGCGACTCCAAAGGCGAGAATGCTGGGTATGGGGGAAAATGTGTGTAAATGGGTAAGTAACTGGCATAGTGATAGAAAGCAGAGGTCATAAATTTTATATTCTCTAACTGGGTCGCTGTGACTAGTGGGGTACCGCAGGGGTCGATGTTGGGACCTATTCTCTTCAACTTATTTATTAACGATCTGTTAGAAGGTTTACACAGTAAAAATATCGATATTTGCAGATGATACAAAACTATGTAAAGTAGTCAATACAAGAGAAGATGGTATTCTGCTACAGATGGATCTGGATATGTTGGAAACTTGGCCCAACAATGATAAATGTAAGGTTATACACATGAGAAGAAGGAATCAATATCACCATTACACTTTTAACGGGAACCCACTGGGTAAATCTGACATGGAGAAGGACTTGGGGATCCTAGTTAAGGATAAACTTACCTGGAGTAGTCAGTGCCAGGCAGCGGCTGCCAAGGCAAACAGGATCATGGGGTGCATTAAAAGAGGTCTGGATACACATGATGTGAGCATTATACTGCCTCTGTACAAATCCCTGGTTAGACCGCACATGGAGTACTGTGTACAGTTTTGGGCACCAGTGCTCAAGAAGGATATAATGGAACTAGAGCAAATATAAATGAGGGCAACAAAATTAATAAAGGGGATAGGAGAACTACAATAACCACAGAGATTAGCAAAATTAGGATTATTTAGTCTAGAAAAAAAGAAGACTGAGGGGCGATCTAATAACATGTATAAGTATACAAATACTTTTACATGGTTATAAAAATATCACCCCGAGGATCAGTTTATACCAAGGAAGGTGAGGGTCACAAGGGGGCATTCTCTGCATCTGGAGGAGAGAAGGTTTTTCCACCAAAATAGAGGAGGATTCTTTACTGTTAGGGCCAGTAGCGGATTATAATGAGGTCAATCTGGGCAGTAGCCCAGGGCCCAGTGGTGTGGGGGGCCTACCAGCCCAGGGTAAATTGCCCCATTGTAATCCGCCACCATAGCGCCATGCCCCCCATGCACCGACCGACCCCATTCTCGCCCTCCCAGATAGATCCACCGGCCACCGCAGCCCCTCACTGATATATCCCTGCTCTGTGCGCACAGGACCTGTGATGAGGTCACAGGAGGGGAGAAGTCAGGGGTCACATGGTCAGGGGCCAAGGTGCACGAGGTGTGCGGAGCTGAGTTGCGTGTGTACGAGGTGTGCGGAGCTGAGCCGAGCATGTACGAGGTGTGCGGAGCGGAGCCGCGTGTGTACAAGGTGTACAGAGCAGAGCCGCATGCCCCCCATGCACCGACCGACCCCATTCTCGCCCTCCCAGATAGATCCACCGGTATATCCCTGCTCTGTGCGCACAGGACCTGTGATGAGGTCACAGGAGGGGAGAAGTCAGGGGTCACATGGTCAGGGGCCAAGGTGCACGAGGTGTGCGGAGCTGAGTTGCGTGTGTACGAGGTGTGCGGAGCTGAGCCGAGCATGTACGAGGTGTGCGGAGCGGAGCCGCGTGTGTACAAGGTGTACAGAGCAGAGCCGCATGCCCCCCATGCACCGACCGACCCCATTCTCGCCCTCCCAGATAGATCCACCGGCCACCGCAGCCCCTCACTGATATATCCCTGCTCTGTGCGCACAGGACCTGTGATGAGGTCACAGGAGGGGAGAAGTCAGGGGTCACATGGTCAGGGGCCAAGGCCGCCCCTGATCATGTGGCCGCTGACTCCTACCCTCCTGTGACCTCATCACAGGTCCTGTATGCAGGACTCTGTTGTGCTGGTTGTCATCGTTGCTGGATGAGGGAAGTATGTGTGGGGTCAAGAGGGGTTTACAGGGTGGATGTAGCAGAGCCGTGTGTGTATGAGGTGTACGGAGCAGAGCCGCGTGTGTATGAGGTGTACAGAGCGGAGCCGCGTGTGTACAAGGTGTACGGAGCGGAGCCGTGTGTGTATGAACTGTATGGAGCGGAGCCGCGTGTTTACGTGATGTATGGAGCGGAGTCGTATGTGTATGAGGTGTACGGAGCAGAGCCAGCCGTGCGTGTACGGAGCAGAGCCGCGTGTGTGCAAGGTGTAAGGAGCGGAGCCACGCATATGTGAGGTGTACGGAGCGGAGCCGAGCGTGTGCGAGGTGTTCAAACCGGAGCCGCACGTGTATGAGGTGTGCGGTGCTGAGTCCTGCGTGTACAAGTTGTGCGGAGCTGAACCGCACGTATACGAGGTGTGCGGAGCAGAGCCGCACATCTACGAGGTATACGGAGCAGAGCCGTGTGTGTACGAGGTGTGCGGAGTGGAGCCGCACGTCTACGAGGTGTATGGAGCGGAGCCGCATGTGTACAAGGTGTATGAAGCAGAGCCACGCGTCTACGAGGTGTAGGGAGTGGAGCCGTGCGTGTACACAGTGTACGGAGCTGAGCGGTGTGTGTATGTAGCGGAGCCGCACGTGTACGAGGTGTACAAAGTGTTTGGAGCTGAGTCATGTGTTTACGGAGCAGAGCCGCATGTGTACGAGGTGTATGGAGCAAAGCCGCATGTGTACAAGGTTTACAGAGCAGAGCCATGTGTGTACAAGGTGTACGGAGCGTGGCCGCGTGTTTACATGGTGTACGGAGCGGAGCCGTGTGTGTACGAGGTGTACGGAGCGGAGCCGCGTGTGTACGAGGTGTTCGGAGCAGAGCCAGCCGCGTGTGTATGAGGTGTACGGAGCGGAGCTGCACGTGTACGAGGTGTAGGAGCGGAGCCGCGCGTGTGCGAGGTGTACAGAGTGGAGCCGCACGTGTACGAGGTGTGCGGAGCTGGGCCGCACGTGTACAATTGGTGCGGAGCTGAGTCGCACGTGTACGAGGTGTGTGGAGTTGAGCTGCGTGTGTACGAGGTGTGCGGAGCTGAGACGAGCATCTACGAGGTGTGCGGAGCGGAGCCGCGTGTCTACAAGGTGTACAGAGCAGAGCCGCATGTCTGCGAGGTGTACGGAGTGGAGCCACGCGTGTACACAGTGTACGGAGCTGAGCCATGTGTTTACGGAGCGGAGCCACACGTGTACGAGGTGTACAAAGTGTATGGAGCTGAGTCGTGTGTATACAGAGTGGATCCTCGTGTGTACGAGGTGTATGGAGCAAAGCCGCATGTGTACAAGGTTTACAGAGCGGAGCCATGTGTGTACAAGGTGTACGGAGCGTGGCCTGATGTGTACAAGGTGTACAGAGTGGAGCCATGTGTGTAAGAAGTGTACGGAGCAGTCGCGTGTGTTCGAGGTGTACGGAGCAGAGCCAGCCGCGTGTGTATGAGGTGTGCGGAGCTGAGCCACGTGTGTACGAGGTATGCGGAGCTGAGCCCCGTGTGTACGAGGTGTGCGGAGCTGAGCCGAGCATGTATGAGGTTTGTGGAGTGGAGCCGCACGTCTACGAGGTATACGGAGTGGAGCCGCACATATACGAGGTGTATGCAGCGGAGCTGCGTGTGTACAAGGTGTACGGAGCAGAGCCACGTGTCTACGAGGTGTACAGAGCGGAGCCACGCGTGTACACAGTGTACGGAGCTGAGCCGTGTGTTTACGGAGCGGAGCCGCATGTGTACGAGGTGTACAAAGTGTATGGAGCTGAGCCGTGCGTTTACGGAGTGGATCCGCGTGTGTACGAGGTGTATGGAGCAAAGCCGCATATGTATAAGGTTTACAGAGCAGAGCCATGTGTGTACAAGGTGTACGGAGCGTGGCCGCGTGTTTACAAGGTGTACGGAGCGGAGCCGTGTGTGTACGAGGTGTACGGAGCGGAGCCGCGTGTGTACGAGGTGTACGGCGCAGAGCCAGCCACGTGTGTACGAGGTGTACGGAGCGGAGCTGCACGTGTACGAGGTGTACGGAGCGGAGCTGCACGTGTACGAGGTGTAGGAGAGGAGCCGCGCGTGTGCGAGGTGTACAGAGTGGAGCCGCACGTGTACGAGGTGTGCGGAGCTGGGCCGCACGTGTACAATTGGTGCGGAGCTGAGTCGCACGTGTACGAGGTGTGTGGAGCTGAGCTGCGTGTGTACGAGGTGTGCGGAGCTGAGACGAGCATCTACGAGGTGTGCGGAGCGGAGCCGCGTGTCTACAAGGTGTACAGAGCAGAGCCGCATGTCTGCGAGGTGTACGGAATGGAGCCACGCGTGTACACAGTGTACGGAGCTGAGCCATGTGTTTACGGAGCGGAGCCACACGTGTAAGAGGTGTACAAAGTGTATGGAGCTGAGTCGTGTGTATACGGAGTGGATCCTCGTGTGTACGAGGTGTATGGAGCAAAGCCGCATGTGTACAAGGTTTACAGAGCGGAGCCATGTGTGTACAAGGTGTACGGAGCATGGCCGTGTGTTTACAAGGTGTACGAAGCGGAGCCGTGTGTGTACGAGGTGTACGGAGCGGAGCGGCGTGTGTACAAGATGTACAGAGCAGAGCCAGCCGCGTGTGTACGAGGTGTACGAAGCGGAGCTGCACGTGTACGAGGTGTAGGAGCGGAGCCGCGCGTGTGCGAGGTGTACAGAGTGGAGCCGCACGTGTAAGAGGTGTGCGGAGCTGGGCCGCACGTGTACGATTGGTGCGGAGCTGAGTCGCACGTGTACGAGGTGTGCGGAGCTGAGTTGCGTGTGTACGAGGTGTGCGGAGCTGAGCCGAGCATGTACGAGGTGTGCGGAGCGGAGCCGCGTGTGTACAAGGTGCACAGAGCAGAGCCGCATGTCTACGAGGTGTACGGAGTGGAGCCACGTGTGTACACAGTGTATGGAGCTAAGCCATGTGTTTACGGAGCGGAGCCACACGTGTACGAGGTGTACAAAGTGTATGGAGCTGAGTCGTGTGTATACGGAGTGGATCCGCGTGTGTACGAGGTGTATGGAGCAAAGCCGCATGTGTACAAGGTTTACAGAGCGGAGCCATGTGTGTACAAGGTGTACGGAGCGGAGCAGCGCGTGTGCGAGGTGTACGGACCGGAGCCACGCATGTACGAGGTCTATGGAGTGGAGCCGTGTGAGCGCACTAGGTGTACGGAGCGGAGCTGGGTGTGTGCGAGGTGTACGGAGCAGAGTCACGTGTGCGAGGTGTACAAAGCACAGCCACGTGTGTGCGAGGTGTGCAAAGCGGAGCCACACGTGTACAAGGTGTGCGGAGCTGAGCCACGCGTGTACGAGGTATGCGGAGCTGAGCCGCGTGTATACGAGGTGTGCGGAGCTGAGCCGAGCATGTACGAGGTTTGTGGAGTGGAGCCGCATGTCTACGAGGTGTATGCAGCGGAGCTGCGTGTGTACAAGGTGTACAGAGCAGAGCCACGTGTCTACGAGGTGTACAGAGCGGAGCCACGCGTGTACACAGTGTACGGAGCTGAGCCATGTGTTTATGGAGCAGAGCCACATGTGTACGAGGTGTACAAAGTGTATGGAGCTGAGCCGTGTGTTTACGGAGTGGATCCGCGTGTGTGCAAGGTGTATGGAGCAAAGCCACATGTGTATAAGGTTTACAGAGCAGAGCCATGTGTGTACAAGGTGTACAGAGCGGAGCCGTGTGTGTACGAGGTGTACGGAGCGGAGCCGCATGTGTATGAGGTGTACGGAGCAGAGCCAACCATGTGTGTACGAAGCGGAGCAGCGCGTGTATGAGGTGTATGGAGCGGTGCTGCTCGTGTACGAGGTGTACAAAGCAAAGCCGTGTGTGCGCACTAGGTGTATGGAACGGAGCTGGGCATGTGCGAGGTGTACGGAGCAGAGCCGCGTGAGTACGAGGTGTACTGAGCGGAGCCAACCGCGTGTGTACGAGGTGTACGGAGTGGAGCCGCGCGTGTGCGAGGTGTGCAAAGCGGAGCCGCGCATGTACGATGTGTGCGGATCTGAGCCGCGTGTGTACGATTTGTGCAGAGCTGAGCTGCACGTGTACAAGGTGTGCGGAGCTGAGCCGCGCGTGTACGGGGTGTGCGGAACTGAGCTGAGCATGTACGAGGTATGCGGAGCGGAGCCGCACGTCTACGAGGTATATGGAGTGGAGCTGCATGTGTACGAGGTGTGCGGAACGGAGCCGCACATCTGCGAGGTATAAGGAGCGGAGCCGTGTGTGTACAAGGTGTACGGAGCAGAGCCGCATGTCTACGAGGTGTACACAGTGTACGGAGCTGAGCCATGTGTTTACGGAGCGGAGCCGCACGTGTACGAGGTGTACAAAGTGTATGGAGCTGAGCCGTGTGTTTGCGGAGTGGATCCGCGTGTGTATGAGGTGTATGGAGCAAAGCCACATGTGTACAAGGTTTACAGAGTGGAGCCATGTGTGTACAAGGTGTACGGAGCGTGGCTGCATGTGTACAAGGTGTACGGAGCGGAACCGTGTGTGTACGAGGTGTACGTAGCGGAGCCGCGTGTGTACGAGGTGTACGGAGCAGAGCCAGCCGCGTGTGTAAGAGGTGTATGGAGCAGAGCAGCGCGTGTACGAGGTGTATGAAGCGGAGCCGCGCATGTACGAGGTGTACGGAGCGGAGCCTGTGTGCGCTCTTGGTGTACGGAGCGGAGCTGGGCGTGTGCGAGGTGTATGGAGCGGAGCCGCATGTGTATGAGGTGTTCAGAGTGGAGCCAACCTCATGTGTATGAGGTGTACAGAGTGGAGCCGCGCGTGTGCGAGGTGTGCAAAGCGGAGCCACATGTGTACGAGGTGTGCGGAGCTGAGCAGAGCGTGTACGATTTGTGCGGAGCTGAGCTGCACGTGTACGAGGTGTGCGGAGCTGAGCCGCGCGTGTACGTGGTGTGCGGAGCTGAGCACGTACGAGGTGTGCGGAACGGAGCCGCATGTCTACGAGGTATATGGAGCGGAGCTGCATGTGTACGAGGTGTGCGGAGCGGAGCCGCACGTCTACGAGGTGTACGGGGCGGAGCTGTGTGTGTACACAGTGTACGGAGCTGAGACGTGTGTTTACGGAGCGGAGCCACACGTGTACGACGTGTGCAAAGTGCATGGAGCTGAGCCGTGTGTTTACAGAGTGGATCCGCGTGTGTGCGAGGTGTATGGAACAAAGCCGCATGTGTATAAGGTTCACAGAGCAGAGCCATGTGTGTACAAGGTGTACGGAGCGGAGCCTGTGTGCGCTCTTGGTGTACGGAGCGGAGCTGGGCGTGTGCGAGGTGTATGGAGCGGAGCCGCATGTGTATGAGGTGTTCAGAGTGGAGCCAACCTCATGTGTATGAGGTGTACAGAGTGGAGCCGCGCGTGTGCGAGGTGTGCAAAGCGGAGCCACATGTGTACGAGGTGTGCGGAGCTGAGCAGAGCGTGTACGATTTGTGCGGAGCTGAGCTGCACGTGTACGAGGTGTGCGGAGCTGAGCCGCGCGTGTACGTGGTGTGCGGAGCTGAGCACGTACGAGGTGTGCGGAACGGAGCCGCATGTCTACGAGGTATATGGAGCGGAGCTGCATGTGTACGAGGTGTGCGGAGCGGAGCCGCACGTCTACGAGGTGTACGGGGCGGAGCTGTGTGTGTACACAGTGTACGGAGCTGAGACGTGTGTTTACGGAGCGGAGCCACACGTGTACGACGTGTGCAAAGTGCATGGAGCTGAGCCGTGTGTTTACAGAGTGGATCCGCGTGTGTGCGAGGTGTATGGAACAAAGCCGCATGTGTATAAGGTTCACAGAGCAGAGCCATGTGTGTACAAGGTGTACAGAGCGGAGCCGTGTGTGTACGAGGTGTACGGAGCGGAGCCGCATGTGTATGAGGTGTACGGAGCAGAGCCAACCATGTGTGTACGAAGCGGAGCAGCGCATGTACGAGGTGTATGGAGTGGTGCTGCTCGTGTACGAGGTGTACAAAGCAGAGCCGTGTGTGCGCACTAGGTGTATGGAGCGGAGCTGGGCATGTGCGAGGTGTACGGAGCGGAGCCGCGTGAGTACGAGGTGTACAGAGTGGAGCCAACCGCGTGTGTACAAGGTGTACGGAGTGGAGCCGCGCGTGTGCGAGGTGCGCAAAGCGGAGCCGCGCATGTACGATGTGTGCGGATCTGAGCCGCGTGTGTACGATTTGTGCAGAGCTGAGCCGCACGTGTACGAGGTGTGCGGAGCTGAGCCGCGCATGTACAGGGTGTGCGGAACTGAGCTGAGCATGTACGAGGTGTGCGGAACGGAGCCGCACGTCTACGAGGTATATGGAGTGGAGCTGCATGTGTACGAGGTGTGCGGAACGGAGCCGCACATCTGCGAGGTATAAGGAGCGGAGCCGTGTGTGTACAAGGTGTACGGAGCAGAGCCGCATGTCTACGAGGTGTACAAAGTGTATGGAGCTGAGCCGTGTGTTTGCGGAGTGGATCCGCGTGTGTACGAGGTGTATGGAGCAAAGCCGCATGAGTACAAGGTCTACAGAGCGGAGCCATGTGTGTACAAGGTGTACGGAGCGTGGCTGCATGTGTACAAGGTGTACGGAGCGGAGCCGTGTGTGTACGAGGTGTGCGTAGCGGAGCCGCGTGTGTACGAGGTGTACGGAGCAGAGCCAGACGCGTGTGTAAGAGGTGAATGGAGCGGACCAGCGCGTGTACGAGGTGTATGAAGCGGAGCCGCGCATGTACGAGGTGTACGGAGTGGAGCCTGTGTGGGCACTTGGTGTACGGAGCGGAGCTGGGCGTGTGCGAGGTGTACGGAGTGGAGCCAACCTCATGTGTATAAGGTGTACGGAGTGGAGCCGCGCGTGTGCAAGGTGTGCAAAGCCACTTGTGTACGAGGTGTGCGGAGCTGAGCCGAGCGTGTACGATTTGTGCGGAGCTGAGCTGCACGTGTACGAGGTGTGCGGAGCTGAGCCGCGCATGTACGAGGTGTGCGGAGCTGAGCACGTACGAGGTGTGCGGAGCGGAGCCGCATGTCTATGAGGTATACGGAGCGGAGCTGCATGTGTACGAGGTGTGCGGAGCGGAGCCGCACGTCTACGAGGTGTACGGGGCGGAGCTGTGTGTGTACACAGTGTACGGAGCTGAGCCGTGTGTTTACGGAGTGGAGCCGCACGTGTGCGAGGTGTGCAAAGTGCATGGAGCTGAGCCGTGTGTTTACGGAGTGGATCCCCGTGTGTATGAGGTGTCTGGAGCAAAGCTGTATGTGTACAAGGTTTACAGAGCGGAGACATGTGTGTGCAAGGTGTATGGAGCGTGGCCGCGTGTCTACAAGGTGTACGGAGCAGAGCCGCATATGTACGAGGTTTACGGAGTGGAGCCGTGTGTGTGCGAGGTGTACAGAGCGGAGCCGTGTGTGTACGAGGCATACAAAGCGGTGTGTATGAGGTGTGCGGAGCCATGCGTATTTATGATGGGGAGCATTTATACCTCCCAACCGTCCCAGATTTTGAGAGTCTTCCCCACTGCCCTGACCATGAGCTTACTTTTCCTGCGGACACAGGAGTACACAGCGGAGCCCCGAGGAGCACTTAAAAACTCGCACATGACATTCCATCAGAAGTGACGTCCTGGAAGCTGACCGGAAATTAGGTAATTTCGGGAGGAGATTGTGACGGAACCATGGAGGTACTTGAGGGAATGCTTCAGATCATCACCATGTCCACCTCCGACAGCGTGGACAGCAGGATCGCCTTGGACTTGGGGATGTCGGCCATGTGAGTGGATCATGATATGTCCTGCACCAGGAGGCTCAGGAGGGCATTACAATGTGAGCCAGACTGGTATAGTATCTTTATAGAATCTTTCTCTGTCTGTTTCTTTCTCTCTCTCTGTTCTTTCTTTCCCCTCTTTCTTTCTTTCTCTGTTCTTTCTTTCTTTCGCTCTCTGTTCTTTCTTTTCCCTCTTTCTCTCTCTCTCCCTCTTGGTTCTTTCTTTCCCCTTTCTTTATTTCTCTTTTCTTTCTCTCTTTGTTCTTTCTTCCCCTCTTTCTTTCTTTCTTTCTTTCTTTCTTTCTTTCTATCTTTCTTTCTTTCTTTCTCTCTTCTTTCTTTCCCCTTTCTTTCTCTCTCCCTCTCTGTTCTTTCTTTCCCCTCTTTCTTTTTTCTCTCTCTCTGTTCTTTTTTTCTGTCCACTCTTTCTTTCTCTCTGTTCTTTCTTTCTTTCTCTCTCTGTTTCTCTCTTTCTTTCTTCTTTCTTTCTCTCTGTTTTTTTCGCTCTCCTTTCTTTCTCTCCTTTCTTTCTCTCTCTGTTTTCTTTTTTCTCTCTCTCTCTGTTCTTTCTTTCTTTTCCTCAGTACCAGTCTGTGTCCACAGTACCAGCCACTGTGCCCACAATACCAGCCACTGTGCCCATAATGCCAGCCACTGTGCCCTCAGTACCAGTCAGTGTGATCAGCAGTGCTAAATGGGTGTGGTTGGGGCGTGGACATGGGTGTGACTAGTTGTGAAATGGGTGTGATCGGGCAGCTGGTAACCAATCATCATAGTGGAAGTCGTCTGTTTCCATCAACAATGTTATATGTGGGCAGAGGGCACCTCTAGAAAGGTGGGCACGAGATGGCAGGTCTTGTCACCTCTGCCTCACACATAAGTTACTATGAGGTGTATTTTATTCTTGCCACATTTCTTTCTTGGCCTACTGAGAGAAATGCTTTGACTAGTTGAAAGTTATACAACCTGAGGATTGTGCATGTGTGCGCTGCCCGCAAGTAGTAATCTGTGTGTGTATATATATACTGTATATATATATATATTTACTTACTCCGACCCCTATATAAACCCTGCCCCTCAGACCACCGTCCACTTTCCCATGCTCCTGTTCCAATCCTGGGGTCTTTTTTGGGCCCCTCTTGGTCCTCCACATGCTGAACATAGTTACATAGTTACCTAGTTTTGAAGACTGAAGGAAGACCTTATGTCCATCTAGTTCAGCCTATTTTAGTGCATCTAGGACATGACTAACATTGCGCCATGTGTGCTTGTTCGTCTCCAGATGCAGCATCATGTCCAGTGTGTGAGGAGTCGGCGACTTGTCTGTGGCGTTAACCCCTCTGCTGCCATGTTGGGCACAGCCTGTGACGAGGAGCATCTCTTCCTGTGTATTCGGCCACAGGCTGCACATTGGAGGCTGCTTCTTCTATCTGGGGAAGTTCATGAAGCAGAAGGCTCTGTGTGACTCATGTGAAGTAACTTCTCTGACAGGTCATGGGTCCAGGTCAGCAGGTGATTGCAGACTATTAGCTGGTTTCGATGTTAGGTACAGGTGAGTCAGGACTAGATGTTGGGTAGAAGCCTTCCAGTATTTGTAAGGCCTCGTGCGCACGCTGAGTATTTGGTGAGTTTTTTCCTCAGTATTTATAAGGCCTCGTGCACACGCTTATTTGGTGAGTTTTTCGCTCAGTATTTGTAAGGCTTCATGGACACGCTGAGTATTTGGTGTTTTTTACCTCAGTATTTGTGAGGCCTCGTACACACGTTGTGTATTTGCTGAGTTTTTACCTCAGTATTTAAGTATTTTAGTGACTTCCCGACCCGTCACATGACCGGGGGGGGCCCACAGAGTCTGAACAGCCCGGGGCCCTGGCAACCCTTAATCCACCCCTGGTTAGGGCAGCGAGAATCTGGAATTCCTTGCCTGAGGAGGTGGTGATGGCGAACTCAGTCGAGGGGTTCAAGAGAGGCCTGGATGTCGTCCTGGAGAGTAACAATATTGTATCTTATGGTTATTTGGTTCTTTAGAAGGACGTAGATCTGGGGATTTATTCTGACAGAATATAGACTGAACTGGATGGACAAATGTATTTTTTTGGCCTTGCTAACTATGTTACTATGCTGCTAAGATGGTTAGTGGTGACACCGTCATCAGCATCACTATTCTGGTCATCTACAGTATATGCTGGAGCAGTCTTTGAAAAGCTTGTGGGAGGAGATGGTGGTCCGAGAATAAGAGGAGGATGCTGAAGGGATAGCAATGCCTCTAAAGCCCCCATTACACACTGCAATATCGCTAGCAATATCGCTGCATGTGATACTTACCTCCGACCTGCTCCCCCGCTGCTCATCGCTGGTCGCGCGAGAAGGTCCTGGATCATTTCTCGTCGGCCACTTCCTGCTGCGCTTCCTGTGGCGCCGACGAGCGAGGCATGGACGTGGGCGGGAGGACATCAGGATCGCCGCGTCTGACAGGTAAGTTGCGACCCCAGCGATGTCGCTGGTGAGATCTGCCTGTGTGGCAGCTCACTAGCGACCACTTAGCGATGCACCAGCAATCCATATCGTTGTCGGGATCGCTGGTGCATCGCTATGTGTAACGGTACCCTAAGTTCCAGACTGTCGTAACACAGGCAGGTGTCAAGGGAGGGTGGATTACTGCAATCGAGGGGGGCTGGTGATAACAGACAAACTGTTAGTGAAGGTCCTTAATATAAAAATGTGACCAAATTTATTGGGTTTGGACAAGGATTATATAACATGTATGGGCACCTTTCTTCTATCTATTTTGTATCTGTTTTGTAGATTCCTATCGCTATTCACTGTTCTTCCCAGTGCATAGTGACAATGCGCTCTCTTGCTAGCTTTGATCAGAAGTGACGAGCTGGCAGCAAAACACAGGGTCAGTGCACATTGCAAGGAGAGAATGATCGAATAGAGACGCTCAATTCATCTTCATTTGCTCTCCCCCGCCCATAATTCATCATTAATTGCTGTTCTGACCCTCAATTCACTATCATGTACTTTCCTCAACCCTCAATTCATCACCATTTGCTGTCCCCAACCCTCAATTCATCACCATTTCCTTTCACCCATCCTCCACCCACATTTCATCATCATTTGCTCTCCCCACCTTCAATACAGCATTATTTGCTGTCCCCCACCCTCAATCCATCATTATTTGCTGTCCCCCATACTCAGTTCTTCATAATTTGCTCTCCCATACCCCTCCCTCATTACAGCATCATTTGTTCTCTTCCACCCCCATTAAATTGCTTTTATTTAAACAAAAAGTTTTTCATACTTACTTCTCCGTACCATCCCCTGTGACTCCATTTCTGTTAGCCAGTGTGAACATGCTGGCGCTAGTGATATGACATCATTGTGCCGTCGCCAGCTAAAGCAGGTCGCAAAAAAGGCAGAGAGAGCTCCCCTTAAGCTGCACAGCTTTTCTGTTTTGACGGCCTGGGAGCTTCAGGAAAATTCTCTGTGCAGAGATGTGGGCCTCTGATGGCACTGCACAATGGATTATAATGAGGGAAATCTAGCCATGGGAACATCGGGAGATTGCCTTTATTATAATCCTCCCATGGCGGTACTCCTTTATTAAACAAAATAAAATCATTCTCTAATATAATTGTTCTTTGTGGAAATATTTTTATCACAAGAGGCAACAATTTATTATTGTGAAATACTGCAGTAAGTTTTGGTAGTGATTGTACTGCAGACTTTAGCCAACCCCCTTTCATAATCAATACACGTTTAATACTATATTATGTTGAATGACATTACGATTTCATTATCAAGAATAATTAGATTGGAGATCATATTAAAAGTCAGATGTCTATAATAAAAGATGGTAAATTGATGAATTTGTGTGGGATCCTGTCTGGGTTAATAGCTTTGCTGCAAAACATGAACCCCATACCGCAAGTGGCGTCACTTTTGATCAGAGCCAGCGATAGAGCACATTGTCACTGAGGAAGTAGTAGAAAAAAATAAAGCTGTTAGATAGTGAAGGATGGACAGTGACTGTTTAAAGTATATTAGAAAAAATATTAATTATGATATTAAATAAAATTTAGTTTCAGACCGCCTCTTTAATAGCTTGTTTAAACAGACAGACCAGAGTAAATAACTGCCAATCGATAATAGTTTTACCTGCTGATGGTGATTCAGTGTCGTCATTCGTTGCAGTATTCACTGTGTCCCAGAAAATAAATAAGGTCACATATATATACACATTTGTTTCCTGATTTTAAAAAAATGCACCTGTGCTGCGCCGTTGAATACAGGCATGCACCCACCATTAATTTTTAATTACCGTACTTTTCAGATTATAAGACACACCTTTTTCCTCCAAAATTTTTTAATTCCTTTACCTTATCTTATAGCCTGGCTGTGAATGGGGGGTGGCAGCGGGTCACAGGAGGAAGGAGCCGGCTGCTGCTGCCAACACTGTGCTCGCTGTTAAAGAAAATGAATATTCACTGCTCCCAACGCCAATATTACCTCCCACTTCTATGCACTGAAGCTGGCAAAAATGCTTAAAAAATGCCTACAAGAAGCATCCCATTCATTTTAATGAATTCTGCACTTTTTGTGCATATTGATGGGATTTTTCCGCGAAAAAAAAACGCATTGCGGTAAAAAAAACCCAGCATGCTCATTAATTTTGTGGAAAAATCTGCATTTCTAGCTATTTTCTATGAGACTGGGGACGTGCGGAAAAAAACGCATAAACAACGCGTGTTTTTGGGAATGAATCCGGCTTTCATGCAGAAATTTTCTGCGTACGTGTGTACATAGCCTTACAGAACAAATATTAACTGCGCCACATGACCATGGGAGTGTACAGCCATAGAGATGAGTGGACACCTGGATGTCCGGGTTTGGCCGAACAGTTGCAAAACGTTTGGGTGCCAGAACAGTACCCGAACCTGGACCCCATTCACTAGCATGGGGGGCCCAGACATCCAGTGTTTGCTGTGCTGTAAGGTGCATGACAGAGTAGCAAACACTGCTTCTCAGATCAGAGAAGCTGTGTTTGCTCAGGTCAGAGAGCCTGCTACCGCTAATTACAGTGAGAGGAGGAGCAGCGGATGTGAGTATTTAATAAATAATAATTATAATTATTTATTATAATAAATAATTTTAAGAAAGGTGTGGGTACCCCTGTATTTTTGCTAACCAGACAGACAAAACTCACAGCTAGGGGCTGCAACCCTCAGCTGTCAGCTTCAGCCAGGCTAGTTATCAAGAATAGAAGGGTCCCCACGCAGTTTTTTAAATTATTTAAATAAATAATTTTAAAAAACGGCATGGGGTCCCCCCCATTTTTGACAACCAACCTTGCTAAAGCAGACAGCTGGGGGCTGGTATTCTCAGGCTGGTATAGGATTACTAATCCTATACAACTATAGGATTAGTAATGGATAGGTGTCTTATAGATGCCTCTCCATTACTAAGCCATGGGCTTGATGTCCCCTGACAATACAAAGGTGACATCAACCCCACAAATATTAACTCCACTTGCTACCGCCACAGGGCAAAAGGGAAGAGTCGGGCAAAGCAAAAAAAATTGCTGCATCTAGTAGATGTGCCTTTTCTGGGCAGCTGCAGGCTGCTATTTTTAGGCTGGGGGGCCAATATCAATGGCCCCTTACCAACCTGACAATACCAGCCCCAAACTGTCTGCTTTAGCAAGTTTGGTTATCAAA
Source organism: Dendrobates tinctorius (assembly GCF_039654945.1). Classification (NCBI taxonomy): domain Eukaryota; kingdom Metazoa; phylum Chordata; class Amphibia; order Anura; family Dendrobatidae; genus Dendrobates; species Dendrobates tinctorius. Next base: position 47,217,764 of record NW_027361696.1, on the reverse strand, counting down.
AATTGGGGCCTCATGCAGTTTTTTTAAAATTATTTATTTAAAACCCCTCTATTCTTGACAACTAGCCTTGCTGAAGCTGACAGCTGAGGATTGCAGCCCCCATCTGTGAGTTTTGCCTGGCTGGTTAGCAAAAATACAGGGGAACCCACACCTTTTTTTTAAAATTATTTATTTACAGTGGAGGAACGGCTAATGAGTACTCCTATTCAGCACTCCTGCTCTCACTGTAATTAGCGGCAGCAGGTGTCGGATGATGGGATCAGTAGTCCCATCAGCTGATACCAGTGACCAGAGGTAGGCTCAGGGCCGGGGTTAGGGGCAGGCAGACCAGGCAGCTGCCTAGGGCCCCCGCTCCCCCAGGGGCCCCCAGCTAGTGGCACATCATGCTGTGGCTATGGGGCCCGCCTGCCCCGGCACCGCAGTGAACTATACTGGCGTCATAGACGCTCCCTCTCCCATTATTCCCCACTCTGCCTCTGACACAGTGGGTACACAGCCGGGAAAACGCTCACCTCTAGTGGTCATAGGAGGGGGCTCACTAGAATCAGCGGCATTTTGCTCCAAGCTGACCTTCACTACTGGAGCTTTTTTTGTTTTTGTTTTTCGCCCCTCTTCTTTCCAGAGCCATAACTTTTTTATTTTTCTGTCTATATGGCCATATGAGGGCTTATTTTTTGCGGGCGAGTTATACTTTTAAATGACACCATTGGTTTTACTATGTCGTGTACTCGAAAACAGGAAAAAAATTCCAAGTGCGGTGAAATTGCAAAAAAAGTGCAATCCCACACTTGTTTTTTGCTTGGCTTTTTTGCTAGGTTCACTAGATGCTAAATCTTACCTGCCATTATGATTCTCCAGGTCACTATGAGTTCATAGACACCAAACATGTCTATGTCCTCTTTTATCTAAGTGGTGAAAAAAAATTCCAAAATTTACTAAAAAAAAAAAAAAATTGCGCAATTTTCCGAGACGTTTTTAATGATACCACTAGAGTTGAGCGACTTTTGTTTTTTTAGGGTCGCGTTTCGTTTCGTGAAACCCGACTTTTCCAAAAGTCGGGTCGAGCAAGATCGTCCTATTATAGGGAAAAGTCGGGGTCGTCCCGAAACACGAAACCCAATGTAAGTCAATGGGGAATAAAAGTCGGCAGTGAGAGGAGGACAGGAAACACACCAACAGTGCCCATTTGAATGCCAAAAGCATCAATTCTTCTTACTTAAGCTTGTCAACCTTAATTAACTTCATAATACAAGTTACGCACTGAAAAATGGGGGTTATTTGGCTACAGACTGTGGGGGGGGAGGGCTGGCTCCAGGTTTTCATGTGCCCTGGGCGAAAGAGCGCCCCTTTAACACATACCACAACTCATCATGCTCCGATACGGCAGAGAAATAGCGGTATAGTACAATGAAAAATACCTCACTTTTTACATCTCATGACGAGGCCCATCTATTTCTCCATACAGAATCATTGGTCCCATATAATAATTGAAACAGTATATGATGAGCTCCACATAATGCTACAGTATATGTTGGTCCCCATGGATGAAGCTCTACTGTCTTATGGGCCCAAATAATGCTCCAAACATAATGGGCCCCATTTCTAATGCTCTAGTGTATAATGGGCCCTGTAAATGCTGCTCCAGTGTCTGATGTCCACCTTTGGAATGTTCCAGTGTATGGTGGGCCCCATCTATCATTCTCAGACGGTGTTAGGCCCAGTATGGATTGCACGTGATTGCACAAAGGTGAGAAAGGGTACCGTATCCCCAGATAACATGTATGGATAGTGTAGACATTCAAAATATATGTCTATACATCAGGAGGCAGGCTCAGACGGTGTTAGGCCCAGTATGGATTGCACGTGATTGCACAAAGGTTAGAAAGGGTACCGTATCCCCAGATAACATGTATGGATAGCGTACACATTCAAAATATATGTCTCAGGAGGCAGGCTCAGACGGTGTTAGGCCCATTATGGATTGCACGTGATTGCACAAAGGTTAGAAAGGGTACCGTATCCCCAGATAACATGTATGGATAGCGTACACATTCAAAATATATGTCTCAGGAGGCAGGCTCAGACGGTGTTAGGCCCAGTATGGATTGCACGTGATTGCACAAAGGTTAGAAAGGGTACCGTATCCCCAGATAACATGTATGGATAGCGTACACATTCAAAATATATGTCTCAGGAGGCAGGCTCAGACGGTGTTAGGCCCAGTATGGATTGCACGTGATTGCACAAAGGTTAGAAAGGGTACCGTATCCCCAGATAGCATGTATGGATAGCGTACACATTCAAAATATATGTCTCAGGAGGCAGGCTCAGACGGTGATAGGCCCAGTATGGATTGCACGTGATTGCACAAAGGTTAGAAAGGGTACCGTATCCCCAGATAACATGTATGGATAGCGTACACATTCAAAATATATGTCTCAGGAGGCAGGCTCAGACGGTGTTAGGCCCAGTATGGATTGCACGTGATTGCACAAAGGTTAGAAAGGGTACCGTATCCCCAGATAACATGTATGGATAGCGTACACATTCAAAATATATGTCTCAGGAGGCAGGCTCAGACGGTGTTAGGCCCAGTATGGATTGCACGTGATTGCACAAAGGTTAGAAAGGGTACCGTATCCCCGGATAACATGTATGGATAGCGTACACATTCAAAATATATGTCTCAGGAGGCAGGCTCAGACGGTGTTAGGCCCAGTATGGATTGCACGTGATTGCACAAAGGTTAGAAAGGGTACCGTATCCCCGGATAACATGTATGGATAGCGTACACATTCAAAATATATGTCTATACATCAGGAGGCAGGCTCAGACGGTGTCAGGCACAGTATGGATTTGACGGCCCAGATTACACAGCGGAGGAGCAGGGAGAGGTAAAGATTGCAAATGCTGGGGCCCTGCCCAAGCAAGGGGGGCCCACTCGTGGGCGTCGGTACTGGCACTGGACCCCTCATAGTACAGCGGTGTGTCTGACAGCTGGTGTGCACCACCACCGTCAGAGACACTTGATTGCACTATGAGGGACCCTGTGCCAGTGCCCGCGCCCAAGAGTCGGCCTACCCACCTGTCCAGGGCAATGGCACTCGCACGGTGTCGTGCGCTAGGTGGTGACCCCGGCCATGGGGGGGGAGGCAGCACAGTTAGGGAGTTTTAGAAAGTGGCATATGTTGATGTTGGACATTCAGCTGATGCAAAAGGCGAAATAGGTGAAGTACCAGGAAGAGGTGGACCAAAGCAAGCCATTTTTCTGTCACCCTATGTGTCATCAGGGGAAGGTGGGACAAAATCCTTGGAAACCCATGCGTGGTTCATTTTAATGAAGGTTAGATCATCCACATTTTGGGTTGACAGACGGGTCCTTTTTTCTGTCAGGATTGATCCAGCTGCACTGAAGACTCTTTCCGATAGCACACTTGCAGCTGGGCAAGCGAGCTCCTGTAAGGCATATTGGGCCAATTCAGGCCAGGTGTCCAGTTTAGCGGCCCAATAGTCAAAGGGGAATGACCTGTGTGGGAGAACATCGATATGGGAGGAAAAGTAGTTTGTAACCATAGTTGACAACTGCTGTCTCCTGTCACTTTCCATCGATGCAGTATTACCAGTTGTGTGAGCGGTATTTGAAAAATCAGTCCACAACATTGTCATGAAACCCCTGTCTCCAACGCCACTTCTGCTGTGTGCACCACGAACACCTCTGCCAAGCTGCCCCCGGCCCGTACGGCTCGTGTGAGAACCATCACCGCTGCTGTGTGCTGGGAATGCCTCAAGCAACCGATTTACCAGAGTTGCTTGTTTATTAGCCAATATTAGGTCAAGGTTCTCCTGTGGCATGATGTTTTGTAATTTGCCTTTATAGCGTGGATCCAGGATGCTGGCCAACCAGTAGTCGTCATCGTTCATCATTTTGGCAATGCGGGGGTCCCTTTTTAGGATCCGCAAGGCATAATCTGACATGTGGGCCAATGTTCCCGGTGTCAATGATGCACTGCGAGTGCTGGTTGGAGGAGCACTTTCTGGCAAATCCACATCCCTCCAGTCACGCACAAACCCTGTACCAGACCTTGCCATGCCAACATTTTCACTTGCCCCACGAGATGCATCCTCCTCCCCTAAGTAATCATCCCCATCATCATCCTCCTCCTCCTCTTCTTCCTCCACCTCGTCCAGGAGAGGTCCCTGAGCAGACAATGGCTGAATGTCATCAAGGATTCCCTCCTCCTCTTCCTCCTCATCAACATTGGCTGCAGACGCCTGCTCCTTAAGGTGCGTCAAAGTTTGCATGAGCAGACGCATAAGTGGGATGCTCATGCTTAGGATGGCGTCGTCTGCGCTTACCAGCCGTGTGCATTCCTCAAAACACTGAAGGACATTACAAAGGTCTTTCAGCTTCGACCACTGCACACCTGTCAACTCCATGTCTGCTCTCAAAGTGCCTGGCCGTGTATCCTCCCACAAATGCATTATGGCCTGCCTCTGCTCGCACAGCCGCTCCACCATGTGCAGGGTGGAGTTCCACCTTGTTGCAATGTCGATAATGAGGCGGTGGTTGGGAAGGTGGAGCAATCGCTGCAGCTTCTGCATACGAACGGAGTGTACAGGCGACCGGCGGATGTGCGCGCACAGTCTTCGCACCTTCTGGAGCAGGGCTGTTAACTCCGGATAATTTTTGAGGAAGCACTGCACCACCAGGTGTGAGCCAAGCAAGGTATGTGGCTGAGTTTTGAAAGGGCTATGGCTGCCACAAAATTACGGCCGTTATCACTAACTACCTTGCCTGCCTCAAGATGTACACTGCCCAGCCATGACTCAGTTTGTCGCTTCAAGTACTCAGCCAGCACCTCGGCGGTGTGTCTGTCGCCCAAACACATCATCTGCAACACAGCCTGCTGACACTTTCCACTAGCTGCTCGATAGGGGGACACATCGTGTGCAACAGTGGCAGCTGCAGATGGAGTGCTCGTACAACTGCGCTCTGTGGACGAGCTTTCACTTCTGGAGGAGGAGGAGGAGGGTCGAACGCCTACAGCCAACTGTTTCCTATACCGTGGGCTAGGCAGCACTGTCCCACCACCGCTGTCCCCTGTGGACCCTGCATCCTCCACATTAACCCAGTGCGCAGTGATGGACACGTAACGGCCCTGGCCATGCCGACTGGACCATGCATCAGTTTTGAGGTGCACCTTTCCGCTCCCTGACTGCTTGAGTGCATGGACAATGCGGTCTTTCACATGATGGTGAAGGGCTGGGATGGCTTTGCGAGAGAAGAAGTGGCGACTGGGTAGGTCATAGCGTGGTACTGCATAGGCCATGAGTTCGCGGAAAGCTGTGCTTTCCACCAACCGAAAGGGCATCATCTCAAACGAGATTAGTTTGGCAATGTGGGCGTTCAAACCCAGTGTACGCGGATGAGAGACTGAGTACTTTCTTGACCTACTCATAGTGTCTGGGAGGGTGAGCTGGACTTGAGAGCTGCATATGGTGGAAGTAGCGGTGGACAGGGCGGACTGAGAGAGGGTTGATGATGGTGATGGAGTTGGTGTTCTTTCTGATGGCCTAGAATCAGTCTTTCGTTGATATAACAGTGGGATTCCCTGACTGCTGTGGTCTTGCAACGACACCTCAACATTTGCTGCTGTGCGAACCGGTGGGCTTACAGTGGGGGAAACAATGTAGCGTTGCTGACTACCTTCGTTGTGATCAGTTGCACATGTGGCACTTGAGGTTTGGTGTTGTGTCCACGCTTGCAAGTGCATGCTGGTTAAATGTCTAAGCATGCAACTGGTATTCAAATTTTTCAGATTTTTCCCTCGGCTAAAGGTCTTTGCGCACTTCTTACAGATAACCTTGGCCTGATCATGAGGATTTTGGTCAAAAAAGTGCCACACTGCACTCTTCCTACTTTGGCAGACATTTAGCGGCCTAGCACGCTGTGATCTTTTGACCCTCTGGACAAGCTGTCCAGCAACTCTTTTGATGTTTGGAACCTGTCTTTGGAGTGCTCCGGGCCTGCCAGATAACAGCTGTTGCGATGTCGATGTCTGCTGTGGATGCTCCTCATCTGAGCTATTGGAAGCAGCACCCTCTTCCCCCAATGGATGCCAATCTGGGTCAACAACTGGGTCATCCATCACCTCCTCTTCTATGTCATGTGCACCTTCCTCTGTGTCACCGTGTATGGTGGTATAGTGTGCGGGAAGGGGCACCTGAGTCTCATCAGGGTCAGAATCTGGCTCTGTACACTGCGAGGACAATGTAGTGCTCTGAGTGAATGTACCAGCAGAATCATCCATCAGCGGCTGTGCATCAGTGCACTCCATGTCTGATTCATTTTGGCCTGGGTAATTCACCATTTCACTTGATAATCCAGGCATGGTATGTGAAAACAGCTCCATGGAGTAATTAGTTGTATGGCCTGCGTCATCCTTCAATCTTGGTTGTGGTGAAGGACACAAGGAAAGGTGTGGTTCATGAACATGAGCCTCCAATGACGACTCAGTGCTTTTACTTTTTACAACTGAAGAAGAGGAGGCAATAGAGCTGGAGGCTGAGTCAGCAATGTAAGACAAAACTTTTTCCTGATGCTCTGGCTTTAAAAGCGGTTTGCCAACTCCTAGAAAACTAAGCGTTCGAGGCCTTATGTAGCCAGACGATGACGCAGGGTCAGCACCTCCTGCATTCGGTCCTATTTTGCTCTTGCCACTACCATCAGATCCACCACCAACACCATCATTACCAGCTGCCAACCCCCGCCCAATTCCACGGCCTCTTCCACCAGCCTTCCTCATTTTTGGTAGAAATGTAGACAAAATCCAACAAACTATATAGTAATGTAAAACAAGGTACAAGGTGTCTATAGGACAGGGGAGATTTTGAATTTCTGCAGACACTTGTGGACACTGGACACTTTTGGATTGTGTGAGGCCCACTGATATCTGAGCGCTATGTGACAGGCTCGATGGCACAGCTGTGACCAAAGTGACTAGAGGATAAGGGAGATTTTGAATCTCTGCACACACTTTTGGACACTGGACACTTTTGGATTGTGTGAGGCCCACTGATATCTGAGCGCTATGTCACAGGCTCGATGGCACAGCTGTGACCAAAGTGACTAGAGGATAAGGGAGATTTTGAATGTCTGCACACACTTTTGGACACTGGATGGACACTTTTGGATTGTGTGAGGCCCACTGATATCTGAGCGCTATGTGACAGGCTCGATGGCACAGCTGTGACCAAAGTGACTAGAGGATAAGGGAGATTTTGAATCTCTGCACACACTTTTGGACACTGGACACTTTTGGATTGTGTGAGGCCCACTGATATCTGAGCGCTATGTCACAGGCTCGATGGCACAGCTGTGACCAAAGTGACTAGAGGATAAGGGAGATTTTGAATCTCTGCACACACTTTTGGACACTGGACACTTTTGGATTGTGTGAGTCCCACTGATATCTGAGCGCTATGTGACAGGCTCGATGGCACAGCTGTGAACAAAGTGACTAGAGGATAAGGGAGATTTTGAATCTCTGCACACACTTTTGGACACTGGACACTTTTGGATTGTGTGAGGCCTACTGATATCTGAGCGCTATGTGACAGGCTCGATGGCACAGCTGTGACCAAAGTGACTAGAGGATAAGGGAGATTTTGAATGTCTGCACACACTTTTGGACACTGGATGGACACTTTTGGATTGTGTGAGGCCCACTGATATCTGAGCGCTATGTGACAGGCTCGATGGCACAGCTGTGACCAAAGTGACTAGAGGATAAGGGAGATTTTGAATCTCTGCAGACACTTTTGGACACTGGACACTTTTGGATTGTGTGAGGCCCACTGATATCTGAGCGCTATGTCACAGGCTCGATGGCACAGCTGTGACCAAAGTGACTAGAGGATAAGGGAGATTTTGAATCTCTGCACACACTTTTGGACACTGGACACTTTTGGATTGTGTGAGTCCCACTGATATCTGAGCGCTATGTGACAGGCTCGATGGCACAGCTGTGAACAAAGTGACTAGAGGATAAGGGAGATTTTGAATCTCTGCACACACTTTTGGACACTGGACACTTTTGGATTGTGTGAGGCCCACTGATATCTGAGCGCTATGTGACAGGCTCGATGGCACAGCTGTGACCAAAGTGACTAGAGGATAAGGGAGATTTTGAATCTCTGCACACACTTTTGGACACTGGACACTTTTGGATTGTGTGAGGCCCACTGATATCTGAGCGCTATGTGACAGGCTCGATGGCACAGCTGTGACCAAAGTGACTAGAGGATAAGGGAGATTTTGAATCTCTGCACACACTTTTGAACACTGGATGGACACTTTTGGATTGTGTGAGGCCCACTGATATCTGAGCGCTATGTGACAGGCTCGATGGCACAGCTGTGACCAAAGTGACTAGAGGATAAGGGAGATTTTGAATCTCTGCACACACTTTTGGACACTGGACACTTTTGGATTGTGTGAGGCCCAATGAATATCTGAGCGCTATGTGACAGGCTCGATGGCACAGCTGTGACAAAAGTGACTAGAGGATAAGGGAGATTGGATTGCTTTTAAAAAAGCAGTTTGCGGAGCAGTGGGTAAACAGCAATGCAGGAATGTCAGGAAGCCTTAGAAGGCAGCCCAACAACCAACACCACTGATACACCACTATATAGCCTCCCCTTGCACTGCACACACAGTGACTGGTGTGTTGTGCAGGCCAAATTGATAGCAGCAGAAGCAGTTTTTTTTTCTTCTCAGCAGGACAAAAAAAAAAAAATTGGAATTGCTTTTAAAAAAGCAGTTTGCGGAGCAGTGGGTAAACAGCAATGCAGGAATTTCAGGAAGCCTTGGAAGGCAGCCCAACAACCAACACCACTGATACACCACTATATAGCCTCCCCTTGCACTGCACACACAGTGACTGGTGTGTTGTGCAGGCCAAAACGCTAGCAGCAGAAGCAGTTTTTTTGTCTTCTTCCCTGCCTAACGCTCTCCCTACAGAATCAGCAGCAACCTCTCCCTATACTAAGATCGGCAGAAGTAAGATGGCGGTCGGCGTGCACGCCCTTTTATACCCCCTGTGACGCCCACCAAAGCAAGCCAATCACTTGAATGCCCTTCTGAAAGATGGTGGTGACCCGTGCCTATGTCATCACGTTGCCCACAGTGTCCGTGGATCCTGATTGGCTGAAAAAGAGCGCAAAACAAACTTTTGAAACGCGACTTAGGCGTGTAAGTCGCCGACCTCGTGGCCGACCTCATCCTAGGGTCGGGTTTCGTTTCATGAAACCCGACTTTGCCAAAAGTCGGGGACTTTTGAATTTTTTCGACCCGTTTCGCTCAACTCTAGATACCACTTTTGTGCAGATACGTTCTTTTGATTGACGTTATTGCATCTTAATGCAATGTTGTGGCGACAAAAAAAACGTAATTCTGGTGTTTTGAATTTTTTTCTCGCTACGCCGTTTTTTAGTGATCGGGTTAATGCTTTTTTTTATTTATAGATTGGATGATTCTGAATGCGGCGATACCTAATATGTGTATGTGGGATTTTTTTTACTGTTTTATTTTGATTGGGTTGAAAGGGGAGTGATTTGAACTTTTAGGTTTTTTTATTTTTTTTAATTTTTAAACATTTTTTTTAACTTTTGGCATGCTTCAATAGCCTCCATAGGAGGCTAGAAGCATGCGCAACCCGATTGGCTCTGCTACATATGGGCAATGAGCAGATCGCCCATATGTAGCAAATTTACTCCTGTGCTTTCAGTGCCGTCCACCGGGTGGCGCTGAAAGCCATATACCTGGAACAACCATAGAGGTCTCATAGAGACCTCTGGTTGTCCAGGCAACATGACGCCGACCCCCGATCACATGACAGGGGTCGGCGATGAGGTCATTTCCAGCCCTGCGGCCGGAAATGCTATTTAAATGCCCGCTGTCAGCTTTGACAGTAGGATTTAGCAAGTTAATAAGCGGGGAACCTTACCGATGACGTACTATTACTTCATCGTAAGGAAGGGGTTAAAGGAACGCTTGAGGCTGGTTCTTCCACTCTGGCGGTGGAGGTTTGCGTAGACTCCAGAGCGGAAGGCAATTTCATGTCTTCAGCCTTCGTTCAACGGTACGCAATACTCCTGGTTATGATGGCCAAACCAGTTATCATCAGGGTGGTGAATGGCGCGACTCTACCCTAGCAAATTACCCACCAGACCACCCCGTTGAGACTCTCGGTGTCTCCATCTCATCAGGAGACGATATCCCTCCTCGTCATGCCCGAGGTTATCGATCAGGTCCTCTTAGGGGTTCCCTGGTTGCAGTTCCACTCTCCCCATATAGAGTGGTCCTCAGGGAGGATTCTCGGTTGGGGTAAAGCTTGTGAGGGTAAACTAGAACAACATGGGAAGGGAAGCAAAAGACCAGAAAAAGCCATACACCTGACAAATGCTATTGAGAACTCTGCTATTAGAAGTGGAAAGGAAGAACAAAGACAAAAGTATCTAATTAATAAAAAAATTGGAGAAAGAGAAACCAATCACAAACTAAAATGTTTCTATACTAATGCACAAAGCATGGGCAACAAACAAGGAGAATTGGAACTACTAACACAGGAAAAGAAATATGATGTCATTGGAATCACTGAAACTTGGTGGGACTAGAAGGATACAACTTATTTGCAAGAAACAGACTTGATAAACGAGGAGGAGGTGTCGCTTTGTATGTTAGAAACGCGTATATCTGCACAGAGATTGAAGCTTCAGAGACTGGGAGTTCTGTGGAAACTGTTTGGGTAAGAATACAAGGACAGAACAATGGAAAGGACACCATTGTAGGCATTTACTACAGGCCGCCTGTGCAAGCTGAAGATATGGATGAACTCTTTATGCATCAAATGGCCAAGTTCTCCAAAAAATATGACATAGTTGTCATGGGAGATTTCAACTATCCAGACATTTGTTGGGAATCTCTCTCAGGCAAAACTAACAGGTCAAGGAAATTCTTATCCTCTCTTGCTGACAACTTTATCTTCCAAAAGGTAGGGGAGAAAACAAGGGGAACTGCTACCTTGGATCTAATCCTTATAAACAGGGAGGAAATGGTTGAGGAGGTAAAATTGGCTGGGACCCTAGGAGGTAGCGACCATGCTATTTTAGAATTTTGGATAACTAGAGGAGGAAGACCTGTGAAGACTGAGACGTCAAGGTTAGATTTCAGAAAGGCAGATTTTAAGGGATTCAGAAAGAGAATTGGAGGGATCCAATGGCTGGATATCCTTAAAGACAAAAATGTCCAGGAAGGATGGGAAATCTTGAAAAGTGAAATTCTCAAAGCACAATTGTTAACAATTCCGAAAAGAGGGAAGAATAGGAAGCATTTAAGGAAACCAGGATGGATGAACACAGAACTTAAGCACATGCTAAAAAGGAAGAAAAAAATGTTTATAAAATGGAAAGAGGAAGGCATATCTAAAGAAGAATATAATGCTGTCTGCAGAACCTGCAGGGCACAAATCAGATTAACTAAAGCTGAAAATGAATTGAGGCTTGCAAGAGATGTCAAAAGCAATAATAAAGGATTTTGGGGATATGTCAAAAGTAAAAGAAAAGTCAAAGATGCTATAGGATTTTTACAGGATGAAAATGATGAAATGGTAAGACAGGATGTTGAGAAGGCCGAACTTTTAAATTCCTATTTTGCATCTGTTTTCTCTCAGGAAGGAAATGTAACATCAACTGTTCTTCACTGTCCTATTAAGGGAATAGAAGAATCCAGGATATCTATAAACAGAAAGATAGTGAGGAAACACTTAGCTAACCTAAATGAATTCAAGTCTCCAGGTCCAGATGAATTACACCCCAGAGTACTGAAGGAGATAGCAGAAGAAATTTTTGAACCCCTCTCCATAATCTTTGAAAATTCTTGGAGAACAGGAGAAGTCCCAGAAGACTGGAGAAGAGCAAATGTTGTTCCTATCTTCAAAAAGGGGAAGAAGGTGGACCCAGGCAACTATAGGCCGGTGAGTCTGACTTCTATACCAGGAAAGATCTTTGAACAGATTATTAAACTACATGTATGTCAGCACCTGGATAAGAATGAAGTGATTAAACAGAGTCAGCATGGGTTTGTAACTAATAAGTCATGTCAAACTAACTTAATTTCCTTCTATGACGGTATCACTGATTGGGTGGATCAAGGAAATGCTGTAGATATAGTATATCTTGACTTCAGCAAAGCATTTGACAAAGTATCTCATACAATCCTTATTGAAAAAATGACTAAGTATGGAATGGACAAGGCAACTGTTAGGTGGATTCATAACTGGCTTAGTGATCGGACCCAAAGAGTGGTTGTAAATGGCTGCACATCCAGTTGGAAGAATGTGTCAAGTGGGGTACCACAGGGCTCTGTCCTGGGCCCTGTATTGTTCAACATCTTTATCAATGATTTAGATGAAGGAATTGAGGGTAAACTGATTAAATTTGCTGATGACACAAAGCTAGGAAGGATAGCTAATACTAGAGAAGAGAGAGGATTCAAAAAGATATAAATAAACTGGAGAAGTGGGCAGCAACTAACAGAAGGGTTTTTAACAGGGAAAAATGCAAAGTACTACATCTGGGCAATAAAAATGAAAAAAGCATATACAGAATGGGAGGAATAGGGCTAAGCAACAGCACATGTGAAAAAGACTTGGGTATACTAATAGATCACAGACTGAATATGAGTCAACAGTGTGATGCAGCAGCAAAAAAGGCAAATGCAATTCTAGGATGTATTAACAGAAGCATACAGTCTAGATCACGTGAAGTCATTATTTCCCTCTACTCCTCGTTGGTCAGACCTCATCTGGAATATTGTGTCCAGTTTTGGCCACCACATTTTAAAAAAGACATCAACAAACTGGAGCAAGTTCAGAAAAGAGCGACCAGAATGGTGACCGGTCTGCAAACCCTGTCTTATGAGGAAAGGTTGCAGGATTTGGGAATGTTTAGTTTGAAAAAGAGAAGACTGAGAGGAGACTTAATAGCTGTCTACAAATATCTAAAGGGCTGTCACATTGTAGAAGGATCAACTTTATTCTCATTTGCACAAGGAAAGACTAGAAGCAATGGGATGAAACTGAATGGGAGGAGACACAGATTAGATATTAGAAAAAACTTTTTGACAGTTAGAGTGATCAATGAGTGGAACAAGCTGCCATGAGAAGTGGTGAGTTCTCCTTCAATGGAAGTCTTCAAACAGAGGCTGGACAGAGATCTGACTGGGATGATTTAGCGAATCCTGCTTTGAGCAGGGGGTTGGACCAGATGGCCCAGGAGGTCCTTTCCAACTCTACGATTCTATGATTCTATGTGAGAGAGAGTGCATTCAAGCTGCTTCCACCGAAGTCCCCGCAGATCTTTCCTCTCTCCCCAAACACTATCAACAGTATGCAGATGTGTTCTCCAAAAGAGCAGTGGAGACTCTTCCGCCCCATCGCCCCTACGACTGTCCCATTGACCTCTTGCCTGGTGCTGAGCCTCCTCGGGATCGAGTCTATCCCCTTTCTCCCCCAGAGACAGAGGCCATGTCTCAATATATCAGTGAGAATCTGGCAAGGGGGTTCATTAGGAAGTCAGTGTCACCTGCTGGGGTGGGATTCTTCTTCATCCAGAAGAAGAACGGAGAACTATGTCCCTGCATCGATTACAGGGGTCTTAACGCCATCACCGTTAAGAATAAATACCCTCTGCCCCTGATATCGGAGCTGTTTGATAGGCTATGGGGAGCGAGAGTGTTTACCAAACTCGATCTGCGGGGGGCTAACAACCTGATTCGCATCCGTGAGGGGGACGAATGGAAGACAGCATTTAACACCAGGGACGGGCTCTATGAATACCTGGTGATGCCCTTCGGGCTCTGTAATGCTCATGATTGCTGATTTTGTGACACCACAGCGATCTCGCCAGTGACATCGCTGTGTGTGACCTGGATCAGCGACCGGCCCCCCTGCCGAGTACCGCTAATCACACTCCATCGTCCTGGGCCGTTTTTTGATCATTGGTCTCCCACTGGCCAGCATGCATCGCTGCAAGTGTGGCTGCGTGTGGCAGCAAGAGACCAGCGATCAGTGACGCTGGACGCTGGTTTCCAATGTAAACAGTGGGTATCCAAGAGCTGCGTGGCTCTTAGATACCCGCTGTTTACATTGGAAACCAGATTGCTCGCTGGTCCTGATCCCTGGAGGGGCTGTCTATATGACAGCTCACCAGTGATCAGCCTAACGATATCCCAGCGATCCCATCCATTTCGGATCGTTGGTGGGATTTTTTTCATATTCAAAAGTTCCTCTTGGTATTTGGCACTATTAATTGTCTCCAAAGTAATTTTAATCTGATTAATTTCAGATTGAACATCTTTTAGTTTGGTGGACTCATATTTCATAATTAATTGCATTAGCTGTATAGAGCAGCTGCTTAAAATACAATTCCATTCTTTAACAAAGTCCTGTGAGTAAATGGTGGTAGGAATTTTTTTAAGCCGCAATCCTCTCAGAATCATATTTTTATGGACATAATTTTCCAAAGTTGTGAAAACTTTAGTTTCGTTAATCATCATTTTTTCCAATTTCTTGACGTCCGTTAAAAAAGGATCAGATGCAGAACTACCAACAGAAGTGGGTCAGTCAGTTGTAAATAATTGAGCCACCTTGCGTGCTCTTTCTAGACTTGTATCCATATTTAAAAAAATATACTGTAGGACTTAACACAAACACAATGCCAAAGAGCTAATATGAGCATGCAAGAAAAAATTATTTTTCTACATTAATATAAAACAGCTCTCGGTGTGCACGGCAAAAAAAACTGTGAAACTCCGTATAAAAGGAAAAAGATAGCCAGCTCACCTATCGGCATGTAATGCGGGAAGCACGGACCACGTGCAGTCATCACGTAGTAGTAAGAACAAAGTGGAAAAAAGGTCCAGTTTCACAACAATTTATTGTATAAAATATAGTCCAGAAACACTAAAATTTACATGCGTAACAAATAGGCTACGCGTTTCGAACAAAAACCTTGTTCTTTTTCAGAGCTGCTTCCCATTTATGTTACCACACTTTACGTCCATTACCCCCAATAAGATCAAATACAAATCACATGGTGTTCGAAAGGAGAGAGAAAAAAAAGGGAGGAAGCGAGAAAAAGGGAGGGTGGAAAGGAAGACAAAATGTAAAGGAAAAAAAACCAAAATGCACAAAAGAGCAAATAAAACAGAAAATTATGAAAATGCAAACTTAAATATAAACATATAAACGCATATCAAAAAATTAATACATATGATAAACATTAATAATGAAACATAATTTCTTTTCTGGCATTTAGTCAGTCGGGAAAACATGTATTCAAGTAAAAAATCCAGTACGCTTCACGTGTCATAAGGCGTTTTTTTAAGTCGCCACCTCTCATGTTGCACATCATTCTTTCAATACCAGTAACATCAGTAACTTGAAAAAATTCAGTGCTTCTTTGATGCTGAGAAATAAAGTGTTTGGATGCAGAAGAAACGCGACCACTAGTGTATGGGCATTCCTAGTCTAGGAGACCCGTTCCTTTAAATTTGCCATAGTTTGTAATCGGGCTTCCCCCCAAGTCTCATCATTCGCCACCACTAGATCACCAGAGTTAACGTGTTCCATGCTGCTACAGCCAGTGTTGAAATCCTAACAAGGGTGGGGGTTTTGCTGGGCGTTAAATACTTGTTAAGGAAAAGGTTGAGATGTACCCCACAGGGAAAAATGTTTGTCAGCCCAATACACTTAGTGTAAGGCTATTAGAAGTCTAAGAGACCCACTCCTTTTTAATGGGACATTTTTTGTTAAGAGGCCCTCCTACATGTTTCTTCCAAGGGGGATTGGGGTTCTTGGGGTGCATATGACTTGGTAGCAGGGCAGGCCATGCAGTCAATGCATAAGAAAACAGAATGGGAGTACAAAATGAATAATGTGAAGTGGATTTTCCTGTGCCCATCCAGTACCTAGGTTCAAAGGCATATTGGGGTGCAGATGACTTTGCAGCAGGGCAGGCCTTGCAGTCAATGCATAAGAAAACAGAATGGGAGTTCAAAATAAATAATGTTAAGTGGATTTCCCTGTGCCCATCCAGTATGTGGGTTCAAAGACTTATTGGTGTGCATATGACTTGGTAGCAGGGTAGGCCTTGCTGTCAATGCATAAGAAAACAGAATGGGAGTACAAAATGAATAATGTGAAGTGGATTTTCCTGTACCCATGAAGTACATGGCTTGAAAAAGCTTATTGGGGTGCATGTAACATTGGGGCAAGCTAGGCATTGCATTCAATGCAACATTTTTTCTGGAAGCTCTCCTATACCTCTCGTGAAAAGGGTATTGTGGTGCTTCATAATTCTTGGCAGTCCATGCACTCACTGCATAGACAATAACAATTTAGGAGACCCACTGTTTAATTATGGCCCTTTAAGAAGATTAATGCCACCTGATGCCCCAGTAAAATAAGCTCTGTGACTTCAAGTGTCCCTCCTTCATAAATGAAACAAGATGTGTCTGCTTATGTGTCACACACCACATGGCCAACTAGGGTTGTTAAATGTTACAGTGATATTTCCAAGTAAATGCATTTGTAATGGTTGAAAGCAATGCTAAAGTTGAAAAACGCTTCAAAAACTCTGCATCTGAACATACCTCAAGTGGGGAGGAACATTTTGGTCTAGGGTTAATTATTTTGCCTTATATACAAGTCATTAACCTGGAAAGGATGTACCTTTACACATTTCCCAGCAAAATCCGTTTTGGTTTCGTTTTGGTATGTTTTTTGGTGCCCGGTAAAAATGGCATGAGACTCTGAAAAAATTGTTTAAAGCTGTGAACTAGGAGTCAGGAATGCTTCCAGGGGCGATCCCCATGATGTCCCCGTGTCACTTGATCAGCGTTTCCATCATTTTCAGACGTTTTTAGACCTTTAAAGGACCCCCGGGGGATCTCGGTAAAAATGCTTGGGTCTCCCATAGACTTACATTGGCCTCGTTGTTCTGTCCGAGTACCTGAGTATTCCAATTTGTTCGACCCCAGCAACGAGCACCCAAGCATTTTAGTGCTTGCCCATCACTAATTATTACTAGAGATGAGCGAGTATACTCGTTGCTCTGGTTTTTCCGAGCATGCTCAGGTGACCTCTGAGTATTTTGGTGTGCTCGAATACTTAGTTTCTGTTGACGCAACTGCATGATTTCTGGCTGCTGGACAACCTGAATACATGTGTGGTATGCCTGTTTGCTAATGGAATTCCCACATGTATTCAGGCTGTCTAGCAGCCTGCACTTCACCTCTTGTATGATGTATCATCTGTATTGCTGTATTGTTGTATTATCCCCCTCACAACATTGGACATATAGGTACATCCAAGTCGTGTCTCTCCCTTTAATGCAGTCTCTGGCGTTCAGCCTGTATATTTCTCTGCACATGACAGCTGATTTGATCACTTCAGCTCTGAGTTTGTTTTCATACATAGACAATATTATTCTTATATTAATTGGCTCCCTAATTATATAGACCCTATAGTATAATAAGCTCTGGTTCCTACCCCCAGTTCCCTCATGTTTTTAAATATGAATGCTTTGATTTCAGATAAAAGGTCAGATACTTGTTTTTATGTCCTTCCTAATGACCTTTATCATTTTTTCCTTGATAGTAGATTCTATACCTGAGGTGCGATAACATTTTTATTCATGTAGTCAGTTACTTTGAGGGAAGAAAATCTTTAACAAAGAATCTTTTGCCATTCCTACACTTGGCATGATGTGTGATTAAGTTTAAAAAAAAAATCTACAAAACTTTATCTACTTACCTTTTTTATTTCTTATCTAATACTCACCTACATATATCACATGTTTCTTGTTAGACAAGATTCAGTACACCATTATTCACATTAACCAAATTTGTTGGGTTTAGACAAGAATTAAAAATCATACATTCATACGTCACCACATGTGGTCTTTCGTCTAGTTATCCAGTAGTGTTTTAGGGTACCTACTATCCCTAAATGTATCAGCCTCTTTTATAATGATCATCATAAATTATGTGTCTGATACAAGCCAGACTACACAATATCTTCATGTGGCCACATCCACCTAGTATCCTTCTCTCTGCTGCCTAGTCTGTGGACCTAATTCTGTATTCAATTGACCAATGAATTTGACATAAATGTTAGATGTGTCTTTATAACTACAGGCACAGGTTGCACACCCTGATCTACCCCTTTAACAATTAATGATGGATATATCTGTTTTAAGCAGCTGCTGGATCCCACATGAGAGCTAAAACTGATCCAATCAGTTAATGCGCTTTAGATGCCATTAAACTGTGGCATCTAAAGGGTCTGTTATATGGAGGGTCTCCCTCTGTATGGTCATTGCCACCTGCAACATAATCACAAAGTTTTCTAAGGTTAACTTTTCTATACGGTTTAATATATTATTATTGACCAGCAGGTTATTAATCTTTTCCAACCACAAGCAGCAATGATAAAAAAAATGGATAGTTTTTTCTTATATATTTTCACAACTCTATCGTGTATATACAGCGGTTCAGATTCATCACCAGATATTTACTACAAGAAAGAATTCCATTTTTTTGTTTCTACATAAATAGGTCTGTTTGTAGTAGAACTGGGGTCTCACTATGTAGGAATCCATATCAGGAACAGATCCAGTTCTGGACAAGGCAGAAAAGGCCTGAAAATACAAAAACACCAAGGGTTAATCAAACATAGTCACTGTCTATGTCATAAGTCTCATTGTGTCAATATCCTGTACCCCAAGTTTTGAGTTGTCACTGACACTTGGGGTGCAGGATAACAACACACTGACATTTAGGGTACAGTGTAATGACACCAAATTTAAGATTGTTGTAATCTTTTACTCCAAGTGCCAGAATTTCATTTTTCTGCACCCCCAAGTGTTGGTTTCATCATCCCATAACTCAAGGTAAGTATTATTATCCTGTACCAAAAGTGATGGCGTTAATATTTCATGCATCTAATAAGACACATGGAGAGATATAAAAAAAATCAATGGAAAGACCTGAAAAGTGAAGAAAATGAACAGATATAAGATAGAGAAAACATTTGAAACAGACAATGTCTTTTGTCAGTTTCAATGTAATAAATAAATCTATACATCAAGGCACAAAGAAAGATACAGAAAATAATATTTGTCTATCATGTATCTATAATTAAAACTTTAGGTCAAATGCATTATTTGTCTTTCTAACTCTTCCTTTAACCCCTTACCTACAATTGACGTAATATTCCGTCCATGTGACCATGGACCTAATTACCATGGACGGAATATTACGTCACCATGATCAGCGGCGCCCACATGGTGAGCGCCGCTGATCGCGGCCGGGTGTCAGCTAATTATCATAGCTGACACCCGGCACAATGTGTCAGGGGCGGTCACGGACCGCCCCCGACACGTTAACCCCTCGCACACCGCGATCAAACGCGATCGCGGTGTACCGGGGGTTAAAGGGAAGCATCGGCAGGGAGGGGGCTCCCTCCGTGCTTCCCTGAGCCCCCCACAGCAGCGCAATGTGCAGCGCTGCTGCGGGGGGCTCCTTTCCTCCAGGCCCCCGAATCCAAGATGGCGACGGGGGCCTTCGGGGGCCTGAGGAAGCTGGCTTCCTCAGTGCCTGCAAAGCGCAGGCATGAGGAAGTCTGCAGCAATGCCTGTGACAGATCGCTGATCTGTCACAGTGATCTGTGATGTGACAGATCAGCGATCTGTCACAGGACAGTGATGTCCCACCTGGGACAAGGTAATAAAGTAAAAAAAAAAAAAAGTGTTAAAAATAATTTAAAAAAAATCGCTAAATAAATTAGTAAAAAAAAAAAAAAATATTCCCCAATAAATCCATTTTTTCAAAATAAAAAAAAACAAAAACAATAAAAGTACACATATTTGGTATCGCCGCGTCCGTAATGACCTGCCCTATAAAACTGTCCCATTAGTTAACACCTTTAGCGAACCCCTTAAAAAATAAAAATAAAAAACGAAGCAAAAAATAATGATTTATTATCATACCAACGAACAAAAAGTGCAATAATGCGCGATCAAAAAGACACATATAAATATCCATGGTACCGCTGAAAATGTCATCTTGTCCCGCAAAAAACGAGCTGCCATACAGCGTCATCCGCAAAAAAATAAAAAAGTTATAGCTCGCAGAATAAAGCGATACAAAAATAATTATTTTTTATATAAAATTGTTTTCATTGCAAAAAACCGACAAAACATAAAAAAACGACCTAAATGAGGTATCGCTGTAAGCGTACTGACCCGAAGAATAAAACCGCTTTATCAATTTTACCGCACGCGGAACGGTGTAAACGCACCCCCCAAAAGAAATTCATGAAATGCTGGTTTTTGTTCATTCTGCGTCCCAAAAATCGGAATAAAAAGCGATCAAAAAATGTCACGTGCCCGAAAATGGTACCAATAAAAATGTCAACTCGTCCCGCAAAAAATAAGACCTCACATGACTCGGTGGGTCAAAATACGGAAAAATTATAGCTCTCAATATGTGGTGATGCAAAAACTATTTTTACAATAAAAAGCGTCTTTTAGCGTGCGACAGCCGCCAAACATAAAAACCGCCATAAATAGTAAATCAAACCCCCGTTATCACCACCTTAGTTAGGGAAAAATAATAAAACTAAAAGAAAATGTATTTATTTCCATTTTCCCGCTAGGGTTAGGGTTAGGGTAGGGTTAGGGTTAGGGCTAGGGTTAGGGTTAGGGTTAGGGCTAGGGTTAGGGCTAGGGCTAGGGTTAGGGCTAGGGCTCAGATTAGGGTTAGGGGTGTGTTGAGGTTAGGGTTGGAGTTATAATTGGGGGGTTTCCACTGTTTGGGCACATCAGGTGCTCTCCAAAGGCAACATGGCGTCTGATCTCAATTCCAGCCAATTCTGCATTGAAAAAGTCAAATGGTGCTCCTTCCCTTCCAAGCTCTGCCATGCGCCCAAACAGTGTTTTACCCCCACATGTAGGGTATCAGCCTACTCAGGACAAATTACAAAACAACTTTTGGGGTCCAATTTCTCCTGTTACCCTTAGGAAAATAAAAAATTGGGGGCAAAAATATAATTTTGCGGAAAAAAATGTTTTTTTTATTTTCACGCCCAGGCGTTATAAACTTCTGTGAAGCACTTGGGGGTTCAAAGTGCTCTCCACACATCTAGATAAGCTCCGTGGGGGGTCTAGTTTCCAAAATGGGGTCACTTGTGGGGAGTTTCAATAGTTTAGGTACATCAGGGGCTCTCCAAACGCACATGACACCCGCAGACCAATCCATCAAAGTCTGCATTCCAAAACGTCACTACTTCCCTTCTGAGCCCCGACGTGTGCCCATACAGTAGTTTTCTCCCACATATGAGGTATCAGCGTACTCAGGACAAATTGGACAACAACTTTTGGGGTCCAATTTCTCCTGTTACCCTTGGGAAAATAAAAAAATTGGGGACTAATTGATCATGTTTGTGGAAAAAATACGATTTTTTTATTTTCACGCCCGGTCGTTATAAACTTCTGTGAAGCACTGGGGGGTTCAAAGTGCTCACCACACATCTAGATAAGTTCACTAGGGGGTCTAGTTTCCAAAATGGGGTCACTTGTGGGGAGTTTCCACTGTTTAGGTACATCAGGGGCTCTCCAAAAGCAACATGACACCCGCAGACCATGCCATCAAAGTCTGCATTCCAAAACGTCACTACTTCCCTTCCGAGCCCTGATATGTGCCCATACAGTAGTTTTCTCCCACATATGAGGTATCAGCGTACTCAGAACAAATTGGACAACAACTTTTGGGGTCCAATTTCTCCTGTTACCCTTGGGAAAATAAAAAAATTGGGGACTAATTGATCATGTTTGTGGAAAAAATACGATTTTTTTATTTTCATGCCTGGGCATTATAAACTTCCGTGAAGCCCTTGGGGGTTCAAAGTGCTCACCACACATCTAGATAAGTTCCTCAGGGGGTCTAGTTTCCAAAATGGGATCATTTGTGGGGGGTTTTTACTGTTTAGGTACATTAGGGGCTCTCCAAAGGCAACATGACACCCACAGACCATTCCATCAAAGTCTGCATTCCAAAACGTCACTACTTCCCTTCCGAGCCCTGACGTGTGTCCATACAGTAGTTTTCTCCCACATATGGGGTGTCAGCGTACTCAGGACAAATTGGACAACAACTTTTGGGGTCCAATTTTTCCTGTTACCCTTGGGAAAATAAAAAAATGAGGACTAAAAGATGATGTTTGTGGAAAAAATACGATTTTTTTATTTTCACGCCCGGACGTTATAAACTTCAGTGAAGCACTGGGGGGTTCAAAGTGCTCACCACACATCTAGATAAGTTCCTTGGGGGGTCTAGTTTCCAAAATGGTGTCATTTGTCGGGGGTTTCTACTGTTTTGGTACATCAGGGGCTTTCCTAACGCGACATGGTGTCCGATCTCAATTCCAGCCAAAAACGTCAAATGGCGCTGCTTCCCTTCCGAGCTCTGCCATGCGCCCAAATAGTGGTTTACACCCACATGTGGGGTATCAGCGTACTCAGGATAAATTGCACAATATCTTTTAGGGTCCTGTTACTTTTGGAAAAATAAGAATTGAGGGTGAAAAGATCATTTTTGTGGAAAAAATATGATTTTTTAATTGTACTGCTGTACGTTATAAACTTCAGTGAAGCACTGGGGGGGTTCAAAGTGCTCACCACACATCTAGATAAGTTCCTTGGGGGGTCTAGTTTCCAAAATGGTGTCATTTGTGGGGGGTTTCTAGTGTTTTGGTACATCAGGGGTTTTCCAATCGCGACATGGTGTCCGATCTCAATTCTAGCCAAAAACGTCAAATGGCGCTGCTTCCCTTCCGAGCTCTGCTATGCGCCCAAATAGTCATTTACACCCACATATGGGGTATTAGTGTACTCAGGACAAATTGCACAATAACTTTTAGGGTCCTGTTACCCTTGGAAAAATAAAAATTGGGGGTGAAAAGATCATTTTTGTGGAAAAAATATGATTTTTTAATTGTACCGCTGTACGTTATAAACTTCTGTGAAGCCCTTTTGGGTTCAAAGTTCTCACCACATATCTAGATAAGTTCCTTGGGGGGTCTAGTTTCCAAAATGGGGTCACTTGGGGGGTTGCCACTGTTTAGGTACATCAGGGGCTCTCCAAACCCGGCATGGCGTCCGATCTGAATTCCAGCCAATTTTGCATTGAAAAAGTCAAACGGCGCTCCTTCCCTACTGAGGTCTGCCATGCGCCGAAACAGTGGTTCCCCCCCACATATCAGGTATCAGCGTACTCAGGACAAATTGCACAATAACTTTTGCAGTCCAATTTCTCCTGTTACCCTTGGTAAAATAAAGAAAATTGAACCTGAAGTATTTTTTTTGTGAAAAAAAGTTAAATGTTCATTTTTTTTTTAATATTCAAAAAATTCCTGTGACGCACCTAAAGGGTTAATAAACTTCTTGAATGTGGTTTTAAGCACCTTAAGGGGTGCATTTTTTAGAATGGTGTCACTTTTGGGTATTTTCTATCATATAGACCCCTCAAAGTGGCTTCAAATGTGAAGTGGTCCCTAAAAATAAAATGGTGTTGCAAAAATGAGAAATCACTGGTCAATTTTTAACCCTTATAACTTCCTAACAAAAAAAAATTTTGGTTCCAAAATTGTGCTCATGTAAAGTAAACATGTGGGAAATGTTATGTATTAAGTTTTTTGTGTGCTGTATCGCTGTGATTTAAGGGCATAAAAATTCAAAGTTGGAAAATTGCGAAATTTTCAAAATTTTCGCCAAATTTCCGTTTTTTTTCACAAATAAACGCAAGTTATTTGAATGCAATTTTACCACTAACATGAAGTACAATATGTCACGAGAAAACAATGTCAGAATCACCGGGATCCATGGAAGCGTTCCAGAGTTATGACCTCATAAAGGGACAGTGGTCAGAATTGTAAAAATTGGCCCGGTAGTTAACGTGCAAACCACCCTTGGTAGTGAAGGGGTTAAACCAGTCTTGTTTTGGATGCATTGGTCTGGGATAAATCTTTTAGTTCAAATGAATGATAATGGAGACAGTGTTATTTTTATCCAATTGAACTAATAGAATTATCCATGACATACAATAGACCCTGCAGAGGTCACACTTGTCCAGAGCCTTGTATCTCCATCACCCCCTCAGCATGAGAACAAAGGAGCACATACTCAGTATCCACCCAAACTGACTGTACTGTATACAGAGGGCATTTCATATGTAGATGACAGGGTTAGTAGCTGCAAGAAAAACTGTACAGGGAGCTACATGCAAATTAAATGTATACAAAATAAATTTAAGATCCACATACAGCTCTGGAAAAAAATCAAGTGGTCACAACATCAAAACCCTGTCTTGGGCAGCCAATTCTCCAGACCTCAACCTCATTGAAAACCTCTGGAATGTAATCAAGAGGATGATGGATAGTCACAAGCCATCAAACAAAGAAGAACTGCTTGCATTTTTGTGCCAGAAACAGTATGAAAGACTGGTGGCAAGCATGCCAAGACGCATGAAAGCTGTGATTAAAAATCATGGTTATTCCACAACATATTGATTTCAGAACTCTTCCTGAGTTAAAACATTAGTATTGTTGTTTATAAATGATTATGAACTTGTTTTCTTGGCATTATTTGAGGTCTGAAAGCACTGTTTTTTTATTTTGACCATTTTTCTTTGTCAGAAAAAAAATATAACATTTTTTGCTTGGAAATTTGGAGACATGATGTCAGAAGTTTATAGACTAAAGCACAATTTACATTTTACTCAAAAATATACATATAAATAGAAAAATCTGACAATCTGAACATTTGAAAGCGGTCCCTTAATTTTTGCCAGAGCTGTATATTGGTTTTGTTTTTTTTTAATTTCTTTAACTAGCTAATTTTTTACTCATTAAAGTGGTACCGCCTTGGGATCGAATGTAACGTCTATCCCATCCTTTTAGATGAGTTCAGAGATTGTTGTGATTAAAACTATTTTTTCTTTTATGAATGAACTCCTCTTAGGAACCCTAAGGAAAATTCATTCACGTTAATTAAATTTGTTTTAAAGGACAATTATTACGATGTACAATACAAAATAATATTGTGGTACCGTGTTAGCCAGAAAAATAGATGTAAATACTTATGTCCCCTCAAAAAAATTGATAAAAGTATTCAAGGAGTGATACCTTTATTGGCTAACCAGAGAAATTATATTTGCAAGCTTTCAAGGCTCAGAAGGCCCCTTCATCAGGCATCAGGAAGGAGAATTATAAAATAGATTTGCCAATATCAGTATGTCTGCCACTGAGATAGTAGATAAATCGACACACAGGATATATTTTATAAAAACACAAGGTATGAAGAAAAAAACTTGAGCTACACTAGCTATAAACAAAGTTTGATGCCAAGTATCAAAGGTATTTGACAAACCCTCACAGTACAATAGATAGATACAGGCAGCTTTTAGAGTGAATACGGAGCAGAAATTCAGAATATAAGATGGACCTCAATTTTAACATCAAAAAATGGACTTTCCTATTTTCCTCCCCAAAATTTGGGGTGTATTTTATGGTTTGGTGTGTACTTATAGTCTGAAAAATATGGTTATTTGTTCCCTATTTGAATCATGCTATTAATAAATATGAATAATATAAATAAAATATGTTTGTGTGAAACTCAAATTCTAAATAAAATACTTTGTCCCAATTTTCCTCTACAGAAACCATTCAGGTATTGCTGCACTGGATTGGGCTGTAGGTTCTTCTGTTTTATGTAATTGACTATAAAGAATTGTCCATAAGACACAACAGACTCCTCAGAGGTCACACTTGTCCTGATCCTTGTAATCCTTCCAGTAACTAAAGGGGGTTTTACACATAGCAATATCGCTAGCAATATCGCTAAAACGTCACTGATTTTGTGACGTTATAGCGATATTGCTAGCGATATCGCTATGTGTGATACTTACCTCCGACCGGCTCCCCCGCTGTCTGTCGCTGATCGTGCGAGATCGGGCAGCTCCATTTCTCGTCGTCAGCTTCCTGCTGGGCTTCCTGCCGTGTGAGACGAGCGACGCTGTACGCGGGCGGGAGGACATCTGGATCGCTGTGTGTGAAAGGTAAGTATCGTCCGCTGTGTTGCTGCTACATTGCTGTGAGATCTTCCTGCGTGGAAGCTCACTAGCGATTATTTAGCGATGCACCAGCGATCCTGACCGGGTCGTATCGCTGGTCGTATCGCTGGTGCATCGCTAAATGATCGCTAGTGAGCTGTCACACAGGCAGACCTCACAGTGATGCAGCAGTGACGCAGCGCACGATACTCACCTTTCACACACAGCGATCCTGGCGTCCTTCCGCCTGCCTCCAGCGTCGCTCGTCGTCACAGCAGGAAGCGTCAGCAGGAAGCTGATGACGAGAAATAGAGCCTGACATTCTCGCGCGATCAGCGATGGACAGCGGGGAGCCGGTCGGAGGTAAGTATCACATATAGCGATATCGCTAGCGATATCGCTATGTGTAAAACCCCCTTAAGTTCTGCAGCACACTCACTGTCAGCACTTTCTGCAGTATTTTCCAGCAATATTTTTTTGCCTTTCCTTTATTGCCTTTATTTAAGTTGTGACTATTTTTTCAAATAAGTACCACCATGGGGTAAAATATAACACCTATCCCACATTGTGGTTTGAGTTATGAGTTTGTTTTGATAGACAACATTATACTTTTATGCACGGGCCCCTCTGTAGAATTCAATTAGTGCTATTCCTACCCTAATAATATGGATTCTAAATGCCCCGTTACACATAACGATGTCCCAGTGATCCCACCAAATGATGCAACATGGATGGGATCACTGGGACATTGTTAGGCTGATCGCTGGTGAGCAGTCCCATAGACAGCCCCTCCAGCAATCAGGACCAGCGATCAAGCTGGTTTCCAATGTAAACAGCGAGTGTCCAAGAGCTGTGCGGCTCTTAGATACCCGCTGTCTACATTGTAAACCAAAGTGCAGCATTGCTGATCGCTGGTCTCTCGCTGCCACATGTAGCGATGCATGCTGGCCAGCGGGAGACCAGCGATCAAAAAACGGCCCAGGACGATGGAGCGCGATCAGCAATACCCAGCAGGGGGGCCCGGTCGCTGATCCATGTCACACACAGTTATCTCGCTGGTGAGATCGCTGTGGCATCACAAAATCAGTGATCTCACTGGCGAGATCGCTGTGTGTGACGGCGCCTTAAAGTGTAATTAGCACTCATTCTTACCCCCAGTTGCAATATGTGTTTATATATAAATGTATTAATTTCTGATAAAAAGTCAGATGCTTGCTTTTTCTTGCAGTCTGCAGTCTACTGAACATAATCTTCTTTTTCTTGATAGTAGCTTCCATACCTGAGGTATGATAACATTTCTACTCCTGTAGCCAGTTACTTCAAGGGAAGAAAATCTCGAACAAAGGAAAGGATCCTTTGCCGTTCCTAGACTTGACATGTTTTGTGATAAGTTGAAGAAAAGTCAGTACAGCAGGACACCATTGTTCACATTGACCTAATTTGTTGGGTTTGGACAAGAATTATAAAAATATGTCCATAGGTCACCACTAGAGTTGAGCGATACCAGCCGATACTTGAAAATATCGGATCGGAATGGATCGGCCGATCTTAAAAAAAAGTATCGGTATCGCCGATTCCGATACTGGGAACCAATGCAAGTCAATGGGGCCAAAATATCGGAATTAAAAAAAACCCTTTCTTTCCTTGTAGGTTAATTCTACATGAAGAAAAACAACTAAGAATAATGTAGAATGTATTGTGGGAGGTGGAGGAGACATTAAAGCCATAGAGGTTTAGCCCAATCAAATGGAATAGCAGGAATTAAACTTTTTTTTAAAGACGTTAGGAGTTACAAAGATATTGACTATGTTAGCCTCATTTATATTTTGCCAGACATGTATGTCTTCTTCTTCTTTCTTCTTTCTTCTTCTTTCTTATTCTTCTTCCTTTTTTTACCTTCTTTTTCTTCTTCTTATTCCTTTTTTTACATTCTTCTTCTTCTTCTTCCTTTTTTTACATTCTTCTGCTTCCTTTTTTTACATTCTTCTTCTTATTCCTTTTTTTACATTCTTCTTCTTCTTCCTTTTTTTAAATTCTTCTACTTCCTTTTTTTTACATTCTTCTTCTTCTTCCTTTTCTTACATTCTTCATATTCTTCTTATTCAACAATTATTATTCTACATATTCAACTTCTTCATCTTCCTATTCTTCTTCATCATATTCTTGTTTGTGTCAGGCATTCCTGTAGTTGTTATTTAGAAAAGTTAGAAGTTTACACCTTTCGTTCTGCCTGTCACAAAAGATTTACAACAGGATTTGTCCGCGTTCAGTTTGACCTGCAGCAGCAGGCCTTTTCCAGGGGCACCACGAGGAGGAACGGACTCACCCCCATACACTGCTTAGTCTTCTTCTGCTTATAAATAAGATAATATCATTTGCTCAGAGTATTAGTCTTATGCTTAATGTTCTTCTGCTTTGTTTTTTTATGCTTCTTTGTCTTCTCTCTCTTGTTGTTCTGCATCTTGGTGGTTGTCTTCCTGTTCTTTGTCCTCTTGAACCAGCTGACGGTACTGGCACCCGGAGGGGCAGCAGAAGGAACAAGAGCCAATGGCACTACCGAGGACCAGCTGACGGTGCTGGAACCCGGTTACTAAGCAGGAGGTACCTGTGCTACAAAGCACTACCAAGGACCAGCAGACGTTGCCGGAACTCGGATACCGAGATGGAGGCACCTAGGCCAAAGGCTCTGACGAGAACCAGCTGACGGTGCTGGAACCCGGAGGGGTAGCATAAGCAGCAAGAGCAAATGGAAATAGCGAGGACCAGCTGACAGTGCTGGCACCCGGAGGGGCAGCAGAAGGAATAAGAGCCAATGGCACAACCGAGGACCAGCTGATGGTGCTGGAAGCCGGTTACTAAGCAGGAGGTACCAGTGCTACAAAGCACTACCAAGGACCAGCAGACGTTGCCGGAACTCGGATACCGAGATGGAGGCACCTAGGCCAAAGGCTCTGACGAGAACCAGCTGACGGTGCTGGAACCCGGAGGGGTAGCATAAGCTGCAAGAGCAAATGGAAATAGCGAGGACCAGCTGACAGTGCTGGCACCCGGAGGGGCAGCAGAAGGAATAAGAGCCAATGGCACAACCGAGGACCAGCTGATGGTGCTGGAACCCGGTTACTAAGCAGGAGGTACCTGTGCTACAAAGCACTACCAAGGACCAGCAGACGTTGCCGGAACTCGGATACCGAGATGGAGGCACCTAGGCCAAAGGCTCTGACGAGAACCAGCTGACGGTGCTGGAACCCGGAGGGGCAGCTGAAGTTACCCCTGAAAAGCAAAGTTGGCATGCCGCAAGCTGGCCGCAGTTACCGAATCACACAGTCCTACAGGGGGTGCTTGTCCTACTGGCACTAAGGAACAAGCCTTTCTTACCAGAACCCGCAGTCCACATAGGAAGCACCTAAACTGCTGGCACCCTAGCCTTGGCTAACCCAACCGCAACACGACATGGCAACTTGGGGTGGCAAACTGACATTGACACTTCCCGGAAACAGCAGGCAGGGCTGGAACCAAGCTGGGCAGGAGGGAGTACCCGTGCCAAAGTCAGTTATGAGCAGCAACTGGCGATGTTGGAGCCCAGGGACAAGCACTTAGCAGGCTGAGGCCTGATGTGCTGTCAATTGGGAGGCAGCAGGACAGATTGCCATCAAAACAGCAGGGGAACAGCTGACGTTACTGAACCCCACAAACACAGGAGCTAGTGTTTTACTCTGTGAAGACGGCACTTCCGAGCAACAACTGGCTGTGTTGAAGCCCAGGGACAAGCACGGAGCAGGCTGAGGCTGCATTGAATAAATTTTAAGATCGGTTGTAGACTTCTACTAATTTTAACCAAGCTCCACTTAGGCCTGTGGCTTCACTGATATTCGTATTTCCCCTGTCCTCCAACCCTGCCAGTTACAGCTCCGAAGTGGTGTCTGCACAATCCACACTTGTTCCTGTGTTACAGGTGTTCAGTCCGGTCAGTTAATCCCCTGATGTGTGTCCGGCAATGTCGCCTGCTCTGTCCACATTCCCATAACTAGTTATGGGAATGTGGACAGAGCAGGCGACATTGCCGGACACACATCAGGGGATTAACTGACCGGACTGAACACCTGTAACACAGGAACAAGTGTGGATTGTGCAGACACCACTTCGGAGCTGTAACTGGCAGGGTTGGAGGACAGGGGAAATACGAGAGACAGTGGAGCCACAGGCCTAATTGGAGTACGGTTAAAAATCAGTAGTAGTACGACTGTGTAGGCAGCAGGAGACTTTGCCATCCACACAGCAGGGGATCAGCTGACGTTACTGAACCCCACTGAGACACGGGAGCAAGTGTCTCTTTCCGTGTGGACGGCACTTCCGACCTACAACTGGCTGTGTTGAAGCCCAGGAAATAGGAGGGTGTAGGCAGAGGCCTACTGTATTTGGAATGTGGTGACAGCAGGAGAGACTGCCATCCACACAGCAGGGGATCAGCTGACGTTACTGAACCCCACTGAGACAGGGGAGCAAGTGTCTCTTTCCGTGTGGACGGCACTTCCGAGCTACAACTGGCTGTGTTGAAGCCCAGGAAATAGGAGGGTGTAGGCAGAGGCCTACTGTATTTGGAATGTGGTGACAGCAGGAGGGACTGCCATCCACACAGCAGGGGATCAGCTGACGTTACTGAACCCCACTGAGACACGGGAGCAAGTGTCTCTTTCCGTGTGGATGGCACTTCCGAGCTACAACTGGCTGTGTTGAAGCCCAGGAAATAGGAGGGTGTAGGCAGAGGCCTACTGTATTTGGAATGTGGAGACAGCAGGAGAGACTGCCATCCACACAGCAGGGGATCAGCTGACGTTACTGAACCCCACTGAGACACGGGAGCAAGTGTCTCTTTCCGTGTGGACGGCACTTCCGAGCTACAACTGGCTGTGTTGAAGCCCAGGAAATAGGAGGGTGTAGGCAGAGGCCTACTGTCTTTGGAATGCGGAGACAGCAGGAGAGACTGCCATCCACACAGCAGGGGATCAGCTGACGTTACTGAACCCCACTGAGACACGGGAGCAAGTGTCTCTTTCCGTGTGGATGGCACTTCCGAGCTACAACTGGCTGTGTTGAAGCCCAGGAAATAGGAGGGTGTAGGCAGAGGCCTACTGTATTTGGAATGTGGAGACAGCAGGAGAGACTGCCATCCACACAGCAGGGGATCAGCTGACGTTACTGAACCCCACTGAGACACGGGAGCAAGTGTCTCTTTCCGTGTGGACGGCACTTCCGAGCTACAACTGGCTATGTTGAAGCCCAGTAAATAGGAGGGTGTAGGCAGAGGCCTACTGTATTTGGAATGTGGAGACAGCAGGAGAGACTGCCATCCACACAGCAGGGGATCAGCTGACGTTACTGAACCCCACTGAGACACGGGAGCAAGTGTCTCTTTCCGTGTGGACGGCACTTCCGAGCTACAACTGGCTGTGTTGAAGCCCGGGAAATAGGAGGGTGTAGGCAGAGGCCTACTGTATTTGGAATGTGGAGACAGCAGGAGAGACTGCCATCCACACAGCAGGGGATCAGCTGACGTTACTGAACCCCACTGAGACACGGGAGCAAGTGTCTCTTTCCGTGTGGACGGCACTTCCGAGCTACAACTGGCTGTGTTGAAGCCCAGGAAATAGGAGGGTGTAGGCAGAGGCCTACTGTATTTGGAATGTGGAGACAGCAGGAGAGACTGCCATCCACACAGCAGGGGATCAGCTGACGTTACTGAACCCCACTGAGACACGGGAGCAAGTGTCTTTTTCCGTGTGGACGGCACTTCCGAGCTACAACTGGCTGTGTTGAAGCCCAGGAAATAGGAGGGTGTAGGCAGAGGCCTACTGTATTTGGAATGTGGTGACAGCAGGAGAGACTGCCATCCACACAGCAGGGGATCAGCTGACGTTACTGAACCCCACTGAGACACGGGAGCAAGTGTCTCTTTCCGTGTGGACGGCACTTCCGAGCTACAACTGGCTGTGTTGAAGCCCAGGAAATAGGAGGGTGTAGGCAGAGGCCTACTGTCTTTGGAATGCGGAGACAGCAGGAGAGACTGCCATCCACACAGCAGGGGATCAGCTGACGTTACTGAACCCCACTGAGGCACGGGAGCAAGTGTCTCTTTCCGTGTGTACAGCACTTCCGAGCTACAACTGGCTGTGTTGAAGCCCAGGAAATAGGAGGGTGTAGGCAGAGGCCTACTGTATTTGGAATGTGGAGACAGCAGGAGAGACTGCCATCCACACAGCAGGGGATCAGCTGACGTTACTGAACCCCACTGAGACACGGGAGCAAGTGTCTCTTTCCGTGTGGACGGCACTTCCGAGCTACAACTGGCTGTGTTGAAGCCCAGGAAATAGGAGGGTGTAGGCAGAGGCCTACTGTCTTTGGAATGTGGAGACAGCAGGAGAGACTGCCATCTCCACAGCAGGGGAACAGCTGTCAGTGCTGAACCCCACTAACACTTGAACGAATGTGTTTGGCTCTGTGGAGACGACACTTCTGAACACCAACTGACGCTGTTGGAGCCCAGGATTAGGCGAGGAGCAGGCTGGGGCATACTGGATTTTGGCAGGTGAAGGCAGCAAGGCACTTGCCATCTCCACAGCAGGGGAACAGCTGGCAGTGCTGAACCCCACTAACACTTGAACGAATGTGTTTGGCTCTGTGGAGATGACACTTCTGAACACCAACTGACGCTGCTGGAGCCCAGGATTAGGCGAGGAGCAGGCCGGGGCCTGTTGCTTTTGGCAGGTGAAGGCAGCAGGAGACTTGCCATCTCCACAGCAGGGGAACAGCTGTCAGTGCTGAACCCCACTAACACTTGAACGAATGTGTTTGGCTCTGTGGAGACGACACTTCTGAACACCAACTGACGCTGTTGGAGCCCAGGATTAGGCGAGGAGCAGGCTGGGGCCTACTGGATTTTGGCAGGTGAAGGCAGCAGGAGACTTGCCATCTCCACAGCAGGGGAACAGCTGGCAGTGCTGAACCCCACTAACACTTGAACGAATGTGTTTGGCTCTGTGGAGACGACACTTCTGAACACCAACTGACGCTGTTGGAGCCCAGGATTAGGCGAGGAGCAGGCTGGGGCCTACTGGATTTTGGCAGGTGAAGGCAGCAGGACACTTGCCATCTCCACAGCAGGGGAACAGCTGGCAGTGCTGAACCCCACTAACACTTGAACGAATGTGTTTGGCTCTGTGGAGATGACACTTCTGAACACCAACTGACGCTGTTGGAGCCCAGGATTAGGCGAGGAGCAGGCTGGGGCCTGTTGCTTTTGGCAGGTGAAGGCAGCAGGAGACTTGCCATCTCCACAGCAGGGGAACAGCTGGCAGTGCTGAACCCCACTAACACTTGAACGAATGTGTTTGGCTCTGTGGAGATGACACTTCTGAACACCAACTGACGCTGTTGGAGCCCAGGATTAGGCGAGGAGCAGGCTGGGGCCTGTTGCTTTTGGCAGGTGAAGGCAGCAGGAGACTTGCCATCTCCACAGCAGGGGAACAGCTGGCAGTGCTGAACCCCACTAACACTTGAACGAATGTGTTTGGCTCTGTGGAGACGACACTTCTGAACACCAACTGACGCTGTTGGAGCCCAGGATTAGGCGAGGAGCAGGCTGGGGCCTACTGGATTTTGGCAGGTGAAGGCAGCAGGAGACTTGCCATCTCCACAGCAGGGGAACAGCTGGCAGTGCTGAACCCCACTAACACTTGAACGAATGTGTTTGGCTCTGTGGAGACGACACTTCTGAACACCAACTGATGCTGTTGGAGCCCAGGATTAGGCGAGGAGCAGGCTGGGGCCTACTGGATTTTGGCAGGTGAAGGCAGCAGGACACTTGCCATCTCCACAGCAGGGGAACAGCTGGCAGTGCTGAACCCCACTAACACTTGAACGAATGTGTTTGGCTCTGTGGAGATGACACTTCTGAACACCAACTGACGCTGTTGGAGCCCAGGATTAGGCGAGGAGCAGGCTGAGGCCTGTTGCTTTTGGCAGGTGAAGGCAGCAGGAGACTTGCCATCTCCACAGCAGGGGAACAGCTGGCAGTGCTGAACCCCACTAACACTTGAACGAATGTGTTTGGCTCTGTGGAGACGACACTTCTGAACACCAACTGACGCTGTTGGAGCCCAGGATAAGGCGAGGAGCAGGCTGGGGCCTACTGGATTTTGGCAGGTGAAGGCAGCAGGAGACTTGCCATCTCCACAGCAGGGGAACAGCTGGCAGTGCTGAACCCCACTAACACTTGAACGAATGTGTTTGGCTCTGTGAAGACGACACTTCTGAACACCAACTGACACTGTTGGAGCCCAGGATTACGCATGCCGCATGCAGAGGCCAATGGGCAGCGGTTTTTATGGAGGTTGTTGACTACTACTTATTCTAACCATGCTCCACTTAGGCCTCTGGCTCCACTGTCTCTACTATTTACCCTGGCCTCCAACCCCGCCAGCTACATCTCTGAAGTGGCGTCAGCACAATCTACACTTGTTCCTGTGTTACTGGTGCTCAGTCCCGTCAGTTGATCCCCTGATGTTTGTCCGGCAAGTTCGCCAGCTCTGTCCTCATTCCCACTACTGGTTATGGGAATGTGGACAGAGCAGGAGACCTTGCCGGACACACATCAGGGGATAAACTGATGGGACTGAGCCACAGGAACACAGGAACAAGTGTAGATTGTGCTGATGCCACTTCAGAGATGTAGATGGCGGGGTTGGAGGCCAGGGGAAATAGTAGAGACAGTGGAGCCAGAGACCTAAGTTGGGCACGGTTAAAAATCAGTAGTGGTTTGAATGTTGATGGAGCTGGTGACTTTGCCGTCCACACAGCAGGGGATCAGCTCGCGTTACTGAACCCCACTAACACAGGAGCTAGTGTGTTTCTCTGTGCAGACGACACATCTGAGCGACAACTGGCTGTGTTGAAGCACAGGGATTATAGTTCAGGTGGTAGAAAAATGAACACACCAGCAGACCTGGATACAGTTGCCAACCACTAATTTAGTCTGTAAGAGGAATGGCAAAGTCTTTGGAGATCCAGGCCTTGTTCATTTTCAGAAAAGTCAGCCGGTCAACATTATCGGAAGATAGTCGCGTGCGACGGTCTGTTAGTACACCACCTGCGGCACTAAAGACACGTTCCGATAATACACTGGCAGCAGGGCAAGCCAGCACCTCCAATGCATACTGGCTAAGCTCTGGCCATGTATCCAGCTTAGAGACCCAAAACTTGAAGGGGGAAGAGCCATCTGGGAGTACAGTGACAGGGCAAGACATGTAGTCTGACACCATCTGACGGAAGCGTTGCCTCCTGCTGACTCGAGGCGTCGCTGATGGTGTAGACAATTGTGGTGGACACACAAAACTTTGCCACATTTGGGCCATAGTGGTCTTGCCTTGTGCTGCGGCGCTGCCTCTGCTCCCTCTTTGTGCAGAGTTTCCTCCACTGCCTCGACGCACAGAGCTGCTTTGTAAAGCACTAGCAACAATGCTGTCGGGTGGAATGGAAAACATTATGGACTGCACCAGTGACTCTTCGTACTCCCGCAGTTTACGCTCCCGGTTCAACATTGGTATGAGCCTTTGTACGCTGTCCCGGTAGCGAGGATCTAGGAGGGTGTACACCCAATAATCAGCCGAGACGAGAATGTGGACGATGCGGCGGTCATTTCTCAGGCACTGCAGCATGAAATCAACCATGTGCTGCAGGCTTCCAACTGCCAAAGAACCGCTGTCCCCTGTTTGAGGCGTGACCTCGGCCTGCTCTGCATCACCCCACCCTCGCTGTACATACTGAGTAGAGGTTTGTGTACCTCCCTCCTCTGGAGAGATGTCTTCCTCCTCCATCGACTCCTCCTCATCCTCCTCACAAAGTGTCCCCTGCCTAGGCCTTTGTGAGGAAACACGTAGCGCAGACTGTCCAGAAGCAGATGGCATTTGGGACCCCTCATCCTCCACCTCTTCCGAAACCTCATCCCTTAGTGCTTGCAGTGTTTGTTGAAGCAGGCAGATAAGGGGGACAGTCATGCTGACTAGTGCATCATCTGCACTCGCCATCCGCGTGGATTCATCGAAGGCACGCAAAACGAGGCAGATGTCCTTCATAGAGGCCCACTCAATGGTGCTGAAGTGTGAACGGCGCACAGTGCGACTTGTTTGCGCCTGATGCAGCTGGTACTCCATGACTGCTGCCTGCTGCTCACACAACCGCTCCAACATATGTAACGTTGAATTCCACCGGGTGGGTAGGTCACATATGATGCGATGTTCCGGAAGGCCAAATCGTCGCTGCAGAGCAGCGAGGCGCGATCTTGCCGTGCTGGAACGCCGCAAGTGAGCGCACTCTATGCGGACCTTGTGCAACAGTGCATCAAGATCCGGATAGTCCCTCAGAAAGCTCTGCACGACCAAGTTAAGCACATGTGCCAGACATGGGATGTGTGTGAGGTTGCCTAGGCCAAGAGCTGCCACCAGATTTCGGCCATTGTCACACACTACCAAGCCCGGCTGGAGATTCGCTGGCCCAAAGTACACATCGCTCTCCTGCTTGATAGCATTCCAGAGCTCCTGCGCTGTGTGGCTTTGATTCCCCAAAGAAATTAATTTGAGTACAGCCTGCTGACATTTGGCCACGGCTGTGCTCATATCGGTCGTAACAGGCTCCTGCTCTGCTGTTTCTGAGATACTTGAGGAGGAGGAGGAGTCTATGTGTACAGACTGGAGTCCTGCAATCCGTGGCGTTGGAAGAACACGTACAGCGCCACTCTCCAGATCTGTACCCGGCTCCACAACATTGACCCAGTGGGCAGTGAGGGAAAGGTATCGTCCCTGTCCATGGTTACTGGTCCACGCATCGGTGGTCAGGTGGACCTTGCTACTAACGGCGTTTAGTAGCGCATGTTTTATTTTGCCCTCAACATGTTTCTGCAGGGCAGGGACAGCTCGCCTGCTGAAAAAAAAGCGGCTGGGCACGTTGTAGGGGACTGCCAATGCCATTAAGTCCCGGAAGGTGTCAGTGTCCACCAGCCTGAATGACAGCATTTCAACTGCCAGAAGTTTGGCAATGCCAGCATTCAGAGACTGTGCTCGGGGATGGTTTGCCGAGTAAGGGCGCCTTTTATCCCATGCCTGTGCTACCGATGGCTGTGATGGATGGGAACGTGCTGCTATGGGTGGAATCTGACAGGGTCTCCGGACAACAGTGGCAGAGGTTCTTCCTTGGCGATCCTGTGAGGAAGCCGAACCAGCAGTGTGTGAGCTGGAGGAAGAGGCCCCAACACGAACTGAAGAGGTGGTAGGTGGTGCTGTACGTTGGCCTACGTCTTCAGGGTGTCTCTGCAACTCCAACTCGTGCTTGGTGCGCACATGTTTCCACATATTTGTGGTATTGAGGTTGCTGACATTTCTCCCTCTTTTGACTATCTGATGACACAGCTTGCATTTGAAAAAGCAAATGTCATCTGCAACTGTGTCAAAAAAGGACCACGCACTGCAAGTCTTGGGAGCGCCCGTTTTGCCTTTGGAATGAGGAATGCTCCTAACGGGTGCCGAAGTGGAGGGTACAGGCAACCAAGTCTTCCCCCTCCCTCTGCCTCCTGTTTTGGCCGGTAGGGGAATCTCTTCCTCTGAGCTGCTCCCACCACCTTCCTGTTCCTCACGCCATGATGGGTCAAGGACCTCATCATCTTCCCTCCCCTCTTCAAACAGCTGCTTCTCCAGGGTTGTCTCGCCAGCACTGTACGCACCAGAAAGTGGCAACTGAGTCTCGTCATCATCTGATGCGTACTGAGGTGTGCTGACCATAGGCACTGGCCCACTCGCCTCTTCAGATTCAGAGGGACAAAGAAGTTGCACATCACTGCATACTCCCTCTTCTTCACATTCAGGAATGCTGCTTGGCTGGCCCCCTCTTTCCAAGCCAACAGATTCCGAGAACAGAAGTAGAGACTGTGATGGCTCCTGTCCATGTCTCTCTGACTGCCTGGGCACTTTGGCAGGTGGTGAAGAGACAGATGGTTGCTCTTCGGTGCTCTGGTCCTGAGAGGCTGTGGAAGTAATTGAAGTCGATGCGTTAGCTGCCATCCATCCGACAACGGCTTCAATTTGTTCCTCCCGCAGCAGTGGGGTACGTCGAGGTCCTACAAAGCTGCGCATAAAGGACTGTTGCCTGCTAAAACTGGGGGATGCTGATCCACTGGTGCCCGCAGCAGGCCCAGAATCCCCACGTCCTCTACCTGCAGAATCCCCACGTCCTCTCCCTGCAGAATCCCCACGTCCTCTCCCTGCTGAAACTCCACGACCACGCCCACGCGCCTTACTCCCTGCCTTCTTCATCTTGCCAGACTGCTTAAGATAGGCAGAAAAGTACAAAGGGGGGCCTTAGTGTGCTTATTCCTGAACAGCTGGTTACAGGTACAAGAAACACTAATTTTATGAAGTGTGTGTGTGTGGACTACACTTTAATAGGAGCTGATGTGGCCTACACAAGTTCCAAATGTAGTGTTTGGTGAACTTTTTTTGTGGTTTCTTTGTTGGAAACAAACTCAAAGTATGTGAACAAAGAATTGAAACTGATAGTATCACCAACTTTTTGGAGCTATTACAATGCAGGCAGGTAACCTACAATGCAAAAGATGAGGCTCCAAAAAAATTGGGTAATACTAATCTGGCTGCGCCGGCAGGGCACAAGCCAGAAAAAAAGGCTCCTCTATCTACTCCTATATAGTGTTTGCAACCAACCAATGTTGATGGATACGGATGGATGCACACTAATAGGAGAAGAAAAAATGAGCTGCACTCAAAGACAAATATGTGTGAGGCAGTGACACACGTTGAGCGTCCTACAACCAGACGTAGCTGCAGGACACTCTACTCTGCGTGAGCTGCACTCACACACAGTCAGAGACCTCTCAGACAGCCGTGAACAGTGCAGCTAAGTGGGCACTGGCACTGACAGGCTGCAGAAAGGCTCCGCTGTGTACTCCTATATAGTGTTTGCAACCACCGTAGATGGAGACGGATGGATGCACACTAATAGAAGAAAAAATGAGCTGCAATAAAAGAAAAATGTGTGAGGCAGTGACACGCTGAGCGTCCTACAACCAGACGTAGCTGCAGGACACACTACTCAGCGTGAGCTGCACTCACACACAGTCAGAGACCTCTCAGACAGCCGTGAACAGTGCAGCAAAGTGGACACTAGCACTGAAAGGCTGCAGAAAGGCTCCGCTGTCTACTACTAGTGTTTGCAACCAACGTATATGGATACGGATGGAAGCACACTAGATTGAAATTATGTAAAAAATGCAGCTCAAAAATTAAAAGATGTATGAGGCAGCAGTGATCACACTGGGTGGCCTACAGCCTGACGTGGCTGCAGGACCCACTCCACAGCGTGAGCTGCACTCACACAGCCCTTGCAGACAGCTGTGAACACTGCTGCTAGGGCAAAGAAGGCTACAGTGGTGGTTTATGTAGCCTGGGTAAAGCACTAGATGTTTGGTGGAATCGCTATTTCTAACTGTCCCTCACAGTCTTCTACAGCAGCCTGTCCCTAACTGAATTCACAGCAGAGTGAACCAGAAATGGCGGCTGTGGTGGCTTTTATAGTGCATCATGACATCATTTCGGCAGCCAATCACAGCCATGCCAATAGTTAACATGCCTACATGCCTAACAGGATGTGCCCACACTTCGGAGGATTCCCATTGGCTTAATCAAAGCAAGCAGGCTCATAGCATGATGGGAACTTCCGATTCCGATTCCGGTATCCGATATGACAAAAGTATCGGAAGTCAGTATCGGAATTCCGATACCGCTAATATCGGCCGATACCCGATACTTGCGGTATCGGAATGCTCAACACTAGTCACCACGTGTGTTCTTTCCTCTACAGTTATCCAGCAGTGTTTTAGGTTACCTTTTATCCCTGAATTTATCTGTCTTTTTTGATTGTTATCACTTAAAATGCTTCTGACTCCCAGATATTGATTCTATGATGGTGATTGCACTATTTTATCAGGACGGTGACTCCCATATCTCAAACTCTTTTTTATTTGTGGGCATCACAAGTCCAGATGAGGCAATCATCTGTTCTTCTGTGAAATCAAAACATCCATAAATTGCTCTAAAAAAAATTGACTAATGTAAATTTGGTAGAAGATCATGTGACATAGAAAATGTATTGAAATCATGGAGTTCTGCTAGAATTCTGATCCCTAGGAGGAAGACATCATCTATGAAAATCCAAAAACTTAAAAATATGACTGAAGTGGCGGGATACACAGATAAGGTCCTAATCAAGGGATGATATCACCATAAATACAAATGTGGGGGCCATGTTTACAACAATATTTTATTTGAATGGATGTTATCTTCCTTAATTATTCTAATACATGAGCATTATTATTCTGAATTCATGCACTTCACACCTTATATGATACATATCTTTATGTGTTGCTGTGTATTTCATGTATTATGCTGATTTATATTGTATCTGCAGTCACTTGTACTTTTATGGATGTATAAATATGAATTATGATCATTTTGGTATTATTAATTATTTTTGCAACTTAGTGACCTGTAGAGATGTATCTATATATTTATCATTAAATATATAGGGACACATACATACAGATAATGCAGGCACCACATATCTACACTAACATAGACCAGTGTCTTACATGGAGGAGAAGTGGAACTTTTAAATTGGGGGGTATGCAACCAAATACGCATTTCTCGTGCTGTTGTTCAGTCTGCACTGTGTATCGGAATCTTTTATGTTTATTTTTGATAACTGATAGAAATAAAGCAAATTATTATTATTTGAAGTATTGATGATATTGGGAATTATTTTACATTTTTATGGATCGATCTACACATTTTTCCATAAGATCCTTTGATGAATAAATAGCCTAAATACCGATGCACGATGGAGAGAAATACAAAATAATTTGATTAGTTTTGGACTTTTATACACAAGTTTTACTTAATATCACTTAGATTACTTAGATTACTTAGTAAATAGGTAACAGGAAAGCTAAATGTGTTAAATAATAAAAGATAAGATACATGAGAGATAGACAAGCACATGACAGACATATGGCCATGGAGAGAGGTTTGGAGGGAAAATCTTTTCTGAGAAGTTTTGTGTGAGCTCTGCACCTACTGAATAGATGTTTGTTATGTAAATCAGATTTACTCTACCTGATTCCCAAGGTAGTGAAGACATTGAAAGGAAACTCATGAGCTCCTCCTCAGTCTGATATAAATTGGGTTCTTTGCTCTTCCCTCATACATTCTCCTGGAGAAAGCCATTCTGAACTCTTCTGCTATACATCTATCATTGGGAGGAATAGAAAATGGAGAAATTATCAAGACCAGAATCTGTCTCTTCTAACTGCGCCACTGACATAGAGGAAACAGAAGTGATAGTATCGGTACAAAACCCTCATACAACTGGGATGGAGGTTGCTGAATACTTGAGATGCTTCTGCACCGTGTTGAGAGGTCCAACCAAGATGCTAAATTGCTTTGGATTCTGGACGGGAAATGGTCTTTCATGGTCAGGCTGAGAGAAGACCCGTCCTTTTCTGATGGTGGTCTCCTGCATCTGCCAGAACGATGCACATTAGGAAACTCAGAAGCAATCATTACTTATTCGGACATGTCAATGAGCGAGAATAGAAGGATGATGGTGGAATATATGGAGGACAACATAACACATCTCTATTGCAGCTGCCTTCAGCAAAGCAATGTTTTCAAGGACTATTCTAGTGTCCTGAAAGAATTCCAAGACAGAAGAAATAAGAAGGCCAAGAAGCATCAGAGAAAGAGTAACAGGTAAGAGGACAACGCACTCCACCATTCATTACCTGGATTTTCTAATATCATATATCTGTTCTTGGGACAATTGGGTATCGACCAACTTGATGCTGACATTAATTTATTGTAATTTTTGTTGCCATCTTCAAATCTTATAATCTACTGCACAAAATATGAGCCAGTTTTAATTGGGATAAGTTTGGGACAGAATATATTTTATTTCTTTCATTATTATTGAGTCCAATGATATATAAAATGGGGCCCTTTCTGAAAAAAATCTGATTTTTCAGGCATATTTTCTAAAAATAGTTACATTTGACAGTTTTCTCTATTGTTGCATTTCATAGTGATATAATATCTATATTTTGTCCTTATTTCCCCACAGATAAAATAATGATTTCCTTGCTGATGGAGATGACAGAAGAAATGGTGCCATCTGAATTTGAAAACTAATTCTGGATCCGATCTCTATGAAGAGTGCCAATTTTTCCCAAAGCAACTTGTTTATGAACACATCAGCACTGGGACTTAGTACCGACAGATGAAACTGTGGACACTTTAATCCTCTGTATATTTTGATCATTTTGTCAAATTTGTTGCTTCAATAAAACTTGAATTTAATCCAGAAATGTCTCTCCCTTGTGTCATCTTTATATTCATCCAATAGGGAAAAGTTGTTCTCAATGTAAATCAGGCTCCTCCAAATCTGTGTCTTTTAGGGTTAAAATTGATGGATTTGTATTTCTGCATTATGATAGACTGGGTGCAAATACTCCCATTCAATTATGTGTATACTTTTTACAACAATAAAACAAATAATGGTTAGATTTTATCTCCTGCATTCTTCTATCTATTTCTTGTATATATGAGCTGCTCTGGTCCTCTGTACATGGCAATACACTACATGTGTTCCCAGGTTCTTCACAAATGAAAATCACAGAGTTGCAGATTCATCTCCAGATCTCTATTATAAGAAAGAATCATTTTTTGTATCTAAAAGCAATATACACATGTGACATTTCTGTATAATATATGCACCCCGTATATCTCTGGGTCGGTTGTGGTAGAACTGGGGTACCCTCCTTGCCGGAATCCAGATTAGAACGAGGCAGAAGAGGTAAAAAAAGTACAAGAATGCAAAGAGTTAATCCATCAAGTTAGTTGTCCTGTACCCTAAATCTCATTGTGTCAATATCCTGAACCCCAAGTGTCATTGTGCCATTATGGATACAGTACAGTGATGCTCACACTT
Source organism: Dendrobates tinctorius (assembly GCF_039654945.1). NCBI lineage: Eukaryota > Metazoa > Chordata > Amphibia > Anura > Dendrobatidae > Dendrobates > Dendrobates tinctorius. The sequence goes on along the minus strand of NW_027361696.1, from coordinate 47,174,437 downwards.
AAATACTGGATAATGACATAAAGTTTCAGGCTGTTTTTATCCTGTACCCCAATTGTGAGCATTTCAGTTTTCTACACCTCCAATTTTTGTTTTTATCATCGTGTACCCCAAGTTCTAGTGTCATTGTCCAGAACCCCATTTGTCAGTTTCTCTATATTCTGTACCACAAGTGTCTGCTTCCTCTTTCTCTACTTATTAAAGCCTTTAATATTTCACACATCTATTAAGACAGGAAGATATAGAAAAGGAAAAAGAAAGACCAGTTACACAGTATAGATAGATTAACCGATATGAGGTAATGATACCAGTTGGAAAAAGATGATGTCATTTTCACTTTATAATTAATACAGAAGTCAATACATCAGAAGGATGAAGAAAATATTTCTATTTCATTTATCTGTATTTTAATGTACAGATTGCATAAATCTTAGTCTCCATTGCAATTAGTAAATTATAAGTTGTATAATCCTTGAAGAAACTCAATAAATTTTACTTATTACATAATGAGAATGATGGTGTCGTGATTCTTCCTTGATAAGAAACATGATGTGCCACATGTTAAGTCTGATAGCTGTAAATATTCCATTGATTACATTTTTATCCATGTAGCCTATTATTTTGTGGTAAGAAAATAATTGTCAAAGCTCAGCAATGGCAGATATTAGTAGCTTGACATAAAAGCAGGTACATAATATATTATCATAAATCGATACAGTTACATGTAAAAACACAACAAAATTGTAGACTGAAACCAGTAGTAATTTTACCCTTGAGTCCATACAAATAAGGTAATTGTGAAACTCATGGAGTTCATCAGAGTAGCACATCCATATGAAAGAAAATATTTTCTATTTATCGCAACAGACTTAGAATTCAGCTAAAATTGTGGTTTAGCCTTTACACTCGACCCCATCGCGGTTCCCTGGGGTGGACTAAGAGTAGCCAGGACCCCTGGCTCTATAGAGTGTGCCCTCAGCACCTGATGTATCACATGACATGTGACAAGATCCCCTTTGAGATGTGATAGGTCAAGTGTTTAACACAGAGATGCATGTGTTCAAATGTAAGACATTGGTGTGCTACATGGACAATGCAAATTTTTTCTCCTTGTGTACAGTGCTAAAATAGCAACTCTATACCCAGCATACTATGTAATAAGAAACTACGCTATGTATAACAAGAGGAAGTTATATAATATGGGACGGCTCTATACATAAAAATAAATGCTACTTAATAAAGCACAGCGCTATATATAGCAAACTGGAATTGTATATAATTGTTCTTTATGAAAATATCTTTAAGTTAAGCATGGATTGATTATAATGAGGGCTATTAGCGCTATCACCCAGGTCCCAGATCTCCCATGGGTCCCAGCAAATAATGATGATTTGAGGGTGCTAGAGTAAATCATTATGTATTCTGACTAGGGGTTGAGTGACAGTAAATTAGGGTGATTTGAGGGTGGTGGAGAGTAAAGGATTATGTATTGAAGGTGGGGTAGAGCAAAAGATAATGAATTGAGGGTTAGTGGAGAGCAAATGATGAATTGAGGGTGAAGGAGACCAAATGGTGATGCATTAACTTTGTAAGGTGAGGGACATAAATTATGATCAATTGAGGGTGGGGACAGCAAATTATGATGAATTGAGAGATAAGGGTGAGGGAGAGAAAATAATGCTGTTACGGGACCCCTGTGAGTGCCGGGCTCTGAGTAGTACAGGAAATTGCCCTCATTATAGTCCACCCAAGGTGGCACCCCTTTATTGGAAAAAAACACTCCTTACCATATAGATATTTCCATAAAGAACAATTATAAGATCAGCCAACAAATTATTTTTGGGAAATGCTGCTGTAAATTCTGGTAGAGAGTGTGAAGGAGAGATTAGTCATCCCCTTTAATAATTGATAAACGTGTAATAATTTAGTATGTCTAACAACATTAGGATTTCATTATCAAGATTTATTAGGCCAGAGATCATATTAATAGTCAGATAAGTCCTTGATGAAAAGATGGCATACTTCTGAATTTGTGTAGAATCCTGTCCTTGTAAATAGTTTTTCTGAAAAATATGGATGCCATTCAGGACACAATACAGTGACCTCGTTGTGTCATGTTTCAGGTCTTCTACACAAGATTCATATCTATCGTACTACACATTTAGTGACTGTAATATATATTTAACATTTTTTCTGTCACACAATGAAAATTAGAACTTAAACCTGGATTATACATATAAGAAAATAATGATTACACCAAAATGGACACACTTGGTAAATAGTCATTATACATCGCACATCACTTATATTGCTTTATGCTTTTTACACATTTTCCTCATAATATTCCCAAGTGTAAGCATCATTATCCTGTACCCCAAATTACAGTGTTGTTCAGGACCCCATTTGTCTGTTTCTTTTTATCCTGTGCCCCCAAGTGTCGATGTCATCATTCTCTACTTATTAAAGCCTTTACTGTTTCATAAATATACTAAGACAGGGAGATATTGAAAAAGCCGTAGATAGACAACTTATATAGCATAAATAAATGAACAGATATGAGATAGTGATACAAATTTGAAGCAGATGACAACAATTGTCACTTTCTATGTAATAAATACATTCTTCAGAGGGATAAAGAAAGAGAGAAAATAACATTATTTTTTCTCTATCGATTATACATAATTTAAGTTCCAGATTAAATATTTGCTAATCATTGCCCTTTAAAAGAACCTGGCAGGTTTTTGGCATATTGGTCTGGGACACATCTGTTAGTGCACTTGTAGCATAACATCACTGGTCACTGTTATTATAATCCAATTGACCTAATAGAATTATCCATAAGAAACAAGACACACTGCAGAGGTCACACTTTTGAGGAGCTTTCTAATTCCGTCACCAATTTTGCATGAGAAGAGAGGAGCACAAACTCAGGATCCACCCAAGCCAACTGGTTACACAGGGCATCTCATATGTTGATGACAGAGTTAACAGCCCCAGGATAAATTACTTGTATGAGGAAGTATGTTAATGAAATGGCTACAAAATAAGTTGACATTCCCCATATATGTTTTATAATCCTTGTCCAAACTCAACAAATGGCTGTATCCTGTCTCTTCCTTCACAAAAAAACATGTGACATAGGTGGGTAAGTAGATATGAAATAGAAAATAGGCAAATGAAACTGTGTAGATATTCAGTTAGAGCTGATTGCACGTCACAAGTCTGGTAATAGTAAAGAATCCATTGATAATGATTTTCTTCCTCCAAATTAAAAGCCACGGGGATAGAAATTGTCAAAACTCAGTAATGTCAGTGATTGTGAAGGAATAAATTATTCTGATGAAGAAGCTTGACAGAAAAGCAGGTATTTAACTTTCTATTGATATAACCTACAAATCGATACAGTTATAGAGAAAAACAACATGGAAAAGAGACAGAAATCAAGCTAATTTTACCTTGAGGTGCATACAAATGAGATTAGTATGAAACACATCAAGTTCTCCAAAGGAACCCATCAATATGAAGAAAATATAATCTATATATCACAACAAGCTCAGAACTCAGCTGAAATTGTTGGCTAGCCTTTTAATTAGACACCATGGCGGTACCCTTTTATTAAGAAAATTATCACATATTAACATTGAGATTTTTTTTATCAAAAACAAATAAAATTACATTTTACAATATTTTGTTGGGAAACACTGCAATAAGTTCAGGTAGTGCATGTGCTGCAAACCTGGGCCGACCACCTTTCATAATCCCAAACCGTGAAATGATTTAGTATGTCATTATCAAGAAGAATGATTACACCAGAGACCATAGAAAGATGTGTCCTTGATAAAACAATGGAAGTTATTAATTTGTGATGTTATAGATCTTGCATCTTCTACTCAAGATTCAGAAATATCTTCCTACCTATTTAATAAATGGATTATATATATTACAATTCTGCACTCATGCAAATGAAAATTAGAAGATGTTAGAGAGTAATGACTGCACCAAACTGAGCAACTTTTTAACTATCCATTATAAATTCCTGCATAACTTATTGTAATACGCTTTTTACTTATCTTACACATCTATGTTGATTTTCACCTATCAAAAATCAATATTAGCAATATCTCTTACAATATGACACAAAGAGGCATGAAACACATCACATAATTAGTTCCCATTTGTATCAGGCTATTACTTTTTTTATATAAATGATAAAAATTGCGTTATACATATGAGAGAAAGAAAAATTTTAAAAATATTTATAATTTTAAATTTAAACAACATTTATAATTTGTCCCCGTTTCCCTCTCCAGAAACCAGTCAGGTATTGGTTGAATAGTTTGCTCTGCAGTTCTTTATGTAATTACGTAATTGACCTGATAGAATAATGCTCAAAACAAAAGAGACTCTGCAGAGATCACAGCTTTGTAATCTCATGCGCAACTCAGCATGAGAAGAGACATGAACATCCCCAGGATCCACCCAAGCCAGCTGTAGACACAGAACATTTCATATGTAGATGACAGGGTTAATTGTCTGAAAAATAAATGTATCTGAAGCGTGATGTGAAATATATTTAAATAGATGAAAGATCCCCATAGGTATTATAATTATTTTTCCAACTCCCTGATATCATGAATATTATCAGTATCAATCTTTTATTAATGGTGCATACTCAGATTGGGCCAGGGTTACCAGTGGGGTACCACAGGGTTCTGTATTGGGCAATCTTTTATTAATGGTGCATACTCAGATTGGGCCAGGGTTACCAGTGGGGTACCACAGGGTTCTGTATTGGGCCCCCTACTATTTAATATATTTATTAATGATCTAGTGGATGGCTTACACAGTAAAATATCAGTATTTGCAGATGATACAAAACTATGTAAGGTAGTTAACACAAAGGAGGACAGTTTACAACTACAGACAGATTTGAGTAAATTGGAGAAATGAGCTGAAAAATGGCAAATGAGGTTTAACACACATAAGTGTAAGGTTATGCACATGGGAAGGAGAAACAGATGCTATAATTACTTACTAAATGGGAAACTGCTGGGGAATGAGACATGGAAAAAGACTTAGGCATCTTGGTCAATAAGAAGCTAAATTGGAGTGCCCAGTGTCAGGCAGCTGCCACAAAGCAAATAGGGTCATGGGATGCATTAGAAGAGGTCTGGGGACACGAGAAGAAAACATAATTCTCCCTCTGTACAAATCACTCGTCAGACCACACTTGGAGTATTGTGTGCAATTTTGGACGCCGGTGCTCAAGAAAGACATTACTGAACTTGAAAGGGTTCAAAGGCGGGCTACTAAAATGATAAATGGAGTTGGTTCACTACAATACCCTGAAAGGTTATCAAAATTAGGTCCATTTACTCTAGAAAAGAGTAGACTTAGGGGAGACCTAATATATATGTACAAGTATATCAGAGGGCAATACAGAGATCTCTCCAATGAACTGTTTGTACCAAGGACTGTGACAAGAACAAGGGGGCATTCTCTTCGTTTGGAGGAAAGACAATCTCTGCACCAGCATAGAAGAGGGTTCTTCACGGTAAGAGCAGTGAGGCTCTGGAATTCTCTTCCTGAGGAAGTGGTGATAGCCAACTCACTGAATGAATTTAAGAAAGGAATGGATGCTTTTCTTGTGAGTAACAGTGTAGAAGGTTACGAATAACAGAATATTATAGGTAGATGGTAGCTTAGGGGAAGGAATTTTTTCCCTATGGAGAAAATTGGCTTCTACTCTGTGGGTTTTTTCCTTCCCCAGGATCAACAATGCAGAACAGCTGCACTAAAAATAGGCTGAACTAGATGGACATAAGTTCTTCCTTCCGCCTTCAAAACTATGTTACTTTGTTAGTTGGGAATCAGGATTGATAAGTAGAAATTGTATAAAGCATATAATATACAGCATATGACAATTTTGTCATTTTCTGAAATTATTACTGTTTCTAATACTTGAAATACAAATTTCAGTTCAAAATTATAGCTGCATGCGTGCACATATTTTAGGTGATGGATTCCACAGATGTGTAGGTCATTAGAAAAGGATCTTGGGTAGAAGTTAGGCAAAAATATTTGATGATAGGTTCAATATATAGCTAGATATGAGCGTTTCATACAAGATTGAAGACCTGAGACAGTCTTTCAGTTCATCCTACAGTGTCCTGTATGGGGTCTATTTTTTCCAGTATTGCCATTTACCTGGGCAGAATCTTACACCACTCTGTAATTAATATATCCTCCTTTATCAATGACATATTTTACTTTCTTACTATGATTTCTGGTTTTATTGTTCTTGATAATGGCTATCTAATATCATTTGAAATACTAAATCTTCAAACTTCTATGATTCATGACATAGGTTTGGCTAAGTTCCTATGACATTATTTTTCAGCAATCATTTCAATTTTCTCTTCGTTGATAATTGTTTTAAAAAAAATGTCTTTGTTAAGATGTCAAAATTTATTTTAATGAAGGTAATGAAGGGGTACCACAATGGGGTCCAATGTAATGCTTATCCCAATATTTCAGTCATTTCTGAGTTGATTACAACATATAGATATTATTTTTCTTACCTGGAAATGGTCAATATTCATTCTTTCTGTGAAATTAAAACATCTATAAATTGTTCTAAAATAGAAATGCAGACTAATGTAAATGTGATATAAGATCATGTTACAAAGAAAATCCATGAAAATTATGGAGTTATGCTAGAGTGCCAATTCATAGGAGGAAGACATCATATATGCATCTCCACCTCCTGTAAAACATAACTGAAGTGGTGGGATACATAGATAAGGTCCTCTTTCACTATAATTGCAAAATGCAGAAGCCATGCTTTCAACACTTTTTTATTTGGCAGGATGTCCTCTACTTTAATTATTCTAACACATGAGCATTATTATTATGAATTTATGCACTTCACACCTTGCATGATGCATCACTGCATGTTTTGCTATGGATTTTATATATTTTGCTGATTTATATTATATCTGCATTCGTTTGTACTTTTATGGATGTATTAATATATGACTTATGAATACTTTTGTATTATTAAACATTTCTACACCTTATTGACCTGGTCAGCTACCTCTATATATTTATCATTAAAATATATAGACAAATTCATGCAGATAGTTCAGACACTACATATCTACAATAATATAAACCAGAATCTTCTAAGGAGAAGAGGAACTTTATCAGGATGGTCTGCACTGTGTATCGTAATCTTTTTTTTACAACTGATAGAGGCAAAGCAAATTATTTTTATTTGAATTATTGCAGATATTGGGAACAATGTTATATTTTTGTAGATATATCTATACTTTTTTAATATTAGATCATTTGATGAACAAATTGCCTAAATACCGATTCACAATAGATATAAATGCAGATTGATTACTGTAATTAAATTAGTTTTTGACATTTATACACCAGTAAATGATTACTTAGTAAATAGCAGGAAAGATAAATGTGATAAATAAAAAAAAAAAGATACATAACAGATAAATAGAAAAATCCTGACATATGACCATGGAGAGAGATTTGGAGGGAACCTTTTTTCTGAGAAGTTCTGTGTGAGTTCTTCACCTAATGAATAGACTTTTGCTATGTAAATCACATTTACTCTACCTGATACCCAAGATGGTGGAGACAATAACAGGAAACCATCCAGCCCCTACTCAGTCTGATATAAAGTGGGTTCTTTGCGCTGCCCTCATACATTCTGGAAAAAACTCTTAAAAAATCTTCTGCTACGCTTTAATCTTTGGAAGGAATAGATCATGGATGAATCGTCAAGACCAGAAACTATCTCCTCTAACTGTGCCACTAACATAGAGGAAATAAAAGTGATAATATCAGTACGAAACCCTCATACTCCAAGGAAGGAGGTTGCTGAATACTTTAGACGCTTCTGCATCGTGTTGAAAGGTCCCACCAAGATCTTAAATAATTTAGGCTTCTGGACTGGAAACTGGTCTGTCATGGTCAGACTGAGACAAGACCAGTACTTACCTTTTGGTGGTCTCATGCATTTACCAGAAAGATGCACAATAGGAGACTCAGAAGCAATAATTTCTTATTCAGACAACTCATTAAGTGAGCATTAGGGTGACCGGATCTCATATAGGGGGGAAAAAATGTCGGAATCTTGTTCGTCTGGACCCCACAAAACGATTCCCCTTTCCAGATATTGAGATAGCCAAAATTTGAGCTCGATCAAATGACGTTAACCCGTGCCGCTCGTCGCTCAAAGTTTGAAAAAATCCAAATTGAGGTATTTTAAGATTTAGGTATTTTGCATAGTCTGTTAGACTATAAAGAATGTGACAACAACATTGCAGAAATAGCCCTGACCAAATTTTCGAACCATTTGTGGTATTTGAATGCAGAGTTGATGGGATTATCGTTTTTTGATCCCACCATTACAGACAATGAAAAGTTGTTAATGGCTAATAAATTGCTCAGTAGCACAGATGAACCATCAGAGCACGCTAACCTACATGAGTTGATAATTTTACATAGTTATCTTATCTATTCTAGAGCTTTTGTTAAAGCAGTTTTTGAAACGTCAGAATATAATGCTCGGCATTTGCTTACAACTTGCAGGACATATTGCTTTTGTTCTTCATCTTTTGTCAGAAGGTCGTTAAAGTCGGTTACTTCCTACCTCTTTTAATTTTTCTTTCCTAACTTTTGGATTTACAACCCTAGCGTGCTCTGATGGTTCATCTGTGCTACTGAGCAATTTATTAGCCATTAACAACTTTTCATTGTCTGTAATGGTGGGATCAAAAAACGATAATCCCACCAACTCTGCATTCAAATACCACAAATGGTTCGAAAATTTGGTCAGGGCTATTTCTGCAATGTTGTTGTCACATTCTTTATAGTCTAACAGACTATGCAAAATACCTAAATCTTAAAATACCTCAATTTGGATTTTTTCAAACTTTGAGAGACGAGTGGCACGGGTTAACGTCGTTTGATCGAGCTCAAATTTTGGCTATCTCAATATCTGGGAAGGGGAATCGTTTTGTGGGGTCCAGACGGACAAAATTCCGACATCGATTTTTTGCGGTCACCCTAGTGAGCATAGAAGGATGACAATGGAATACAAGGAGGACAGCATGACAAATCTCTGCGGCAGCTGCATTGTGCAAGACTATATTTTCAAGGACTATCCTGGTGATATCATGGAAATCCAGGACAGGACATCTAAAGCCCCCGTTACACACAGCGAGATAGCTAGCAATATCGCTGAAACGTCACAGGTTTTGTGACGCAGCAGCGATATTGCTAGCGATATCGCTATGTCTGATACTTACCTGCGACCGGCCTCCCCGCTGGTTATCGCTGATCGCGCGAGAACGTCCTGGGCCATTTCTCGTTGGGCGCTTCCTGCTGGGCTTCCTGTGGCGCCGACGAGTGGCGCGTGGATGCGGGCGGGATGACGTCATGATCGCCGCGTTTGACAGGTAAGTAGCGACCCCCGATCGCTGCTATGTTGCTGGTGAGATCTGCCTGTGTGGCAGCTCACAAGCGACCACTTAGCGATGCACCAGCAATCCATATCATTGTCAGGATCGCTGGTGCATCGCTTAGTGTAACGGTACCCTAAGAAAGCCAAGAAGCAGCAGAAGAAGAGTAAAAGTTAAGAGGACAATGCCCTCCACCATTCATTGCAAGGGTCTCCAGATATCATGTATCTGTTCCTGAGTCAACTATGTAACAATACACTTGATGTTAAACTTTTATATATTTTGAGTTTTCTTGGAAGCTACAATCCTTATAATATACTGTGCACAATATAATGACTCAGAACTGATCTGTATGAGCTTGGGGATGAACATATCTTGTTACAATCACTTATATTGTGAGCCATCAGATCTAAAACTGGGCAATTTCAAAAAAATCAAGGCTGTCCAGAACATTTTACAAAATTATATATTTCAGAATATTTTGCCTTTTGCTGCATTTCATAGTAGTGTAATATGTACATTTCTTTTTTGTTCTACAGATAAAATATTTTCTTGCTGGTGGAGATGGCAGAAGGACCGGTGACTCCTAATCTGAGCCCCATATAATTCTGAATCCAGTTACTAAATATTTCTTCCCATTTTGATGACACTGACGATACTTGGATCTTTTGTGTATTTTCATTATTTTGTGACATTTGTTATTTCAATAAAACTTTAATTTCAAATAAAAATATGTCTTCCTTAAGTCATGTGTCATCTTCATATTCTTCAAAAAGGTACGTTGTAATCATTGTTGGTCTGGTTCCTCTAAGTCTATCTGTTTTTTAAGTTATGATTGACTTTGGGTACAATGACTGGGGCGCTGAGACTTCAAGGTCATTATGTGCCTAAAGCTCCCATCTCAAATAGCGAGATCGCTAGCGAGATAAATGTTGCGTCACCGATTTTGTGACGCAACAGCGATCTCGCTACGTGTGACGCATAGTGGCGATTGGGCCCCTGCTGCGATGTCACTAATTTTGCTCTAATGTCCTGGGCCATTTGACAGGCACAATGACGAATGACCTTAATACTACAGGTTTGAGAGACAGGGTCCCAACGACCATTGTATTGTTACATATTGTTGCTGCATCGCTGGTGAGATCTGACTGTTTGACATCTCACCAGCGATCACGTAGTGACACACAAGTGATCCCTACTTGGTCATATCATTGTCGAGATCGCTGGTGCGTCACCAAGTGTGAAGGTACCCTAATACGAGCCAGGCTGCACAACATATTCATGGTGCCATATCCACCTAATATCCTCCTCTCAGGTTCTCAGCATGGAGCTAGGGGTCCCCCATTCTGTTTTCAATATTCCTAAGAATTTTACATAACTGTCTTCATAAACTACTGTAGTATAAGAGGACATGTGCACAAAACCACATGGAGGGCTCCCCAGACACATGTTATGCATCCTGATCTACTCCTTTAACAATAAATTATGGATATATCTGTCTTGAGCAGCTGCTGGATCCCACATAGGAGACAATTCTGATCCAAGAAGTTAATGTGCTTTAGATGCAAGAGTCAATAGTTGGTTATAAGTAGAGATGAGCAAATTTGCTCGGGATCCCTCTTATTTGGCAAGCTATAGTGCTTGCCGAATAAGCTGCAGAGGGAACCCGGCTTCCTGGATCACATGGGCCAATCCGCTGATCGACACCACAGCTGCATGTGTCAAAGTCATGAAAAATGCATGAAGAGCCCAACACACAGATTCTCCATGCATGTGTCATGACTGTGACACATCCACAACACATGCAGCTGTGGTGCCGATTAGCTAATCGGCTGGTGTGATCCAGGAAGCTGGGTTTCTTATGCAGCTTATATGGCAAGAGCTTTACCTTGCCGAATAAGAGAAAACCCACCAAATTCGCTCATCTCTATTTGTAAGGAGGATCTCCCTAAATATGTTCATTGCACATGCAACATAATCATAAGGTTTTCTAAGGTTGCCTTTTATGTGTGGTTTAACACATTTTTATTGACCGACAGGTTATTAATCTTTTCCAACCACAAGCAGCCATGATAAAAAAAATGGATAAGTTAATTTTTCTACACATTTTCACAACTTTATCATGTAAATACAGAGCTGCAGATTCACCACCACAAATTTACTAGAAGACAGAATTACATTTTTTTTTTTTTTAACGTGGTTCGTTTGTGGTAGAACTGGAGTCCTACCATGTAGGAATCCATATCAAGAACAGATCAGGTTCTAATCAAAACAGAAGAAGCCTGAAAATACAAAAATAACAAGGGTTAATCAAACAAAGTCATTGGCTGTATCCAAGGTCTCATTGTGTCAATATCCTGTACCCCAAGTATTGGGCTGTCACTGACACTTGGTGAGAGCATAATGACTCACTGATATTTGAGGTACAGAGTAATGACACCAAATTTCTGTCTGTTGTCATCCTGTACCCCAAATGTCAGAATTTCATTTTTCAGTACCCCCAGTTGTTGGTTTCATTACTCCATAACCCAAGGTACGTATCATTATCCTGTACCCCAAGTGATAGCATCAATGACCTGTAGCCCCAATTGTTAGAATCATCATACTCTACTTACTAAAGCCGTTAATATTTCATACATCTAATAAGACAGATCGGGAGTTATAACAAATGAATGGAAAGACGAGCAAGTGTAGAAAAATAAACAGATATGAGATTGAAGAAAACATTTGAAGCAAAGTCTTCAGTCACTTTCAATGTAATAAATAAATCTATACATCAAGGCACAAAGGAGAGATGCAGAAAATAACATTTGTTTATCAGGTATCTGTAATTAAAGCTCTAGATCAAATAAATAGTTTGTCTTTATTACCCTTTACCTATTATCACAAACAAATTCAGTTATATTTAAAACTTGATGGAAACCAGACCTAATTTTACCTTAGGGTCAATTTAAATAAGGAAAGTATGGAACTGATCAATTTCTTCAGAGAAGCCCAACAATATGAGGAAAATATTATCTATATGTTACAACAAACTCAGAACTTGGCTGAAATTATGGGTCAGCTTCAACATCAGATCCCATTGCGGTACCCCTTTTTTAAACAAAATAAGTCACTCTTTTACAAAGATATTTTCATGAAAAGCAACCGTCAGGACAAGCAAAAATTTATTGTTTTATAAAAACTGCTGTGAATTCTATTAGTGAGTTCATTTGGTTTAAGACATTTGTATGTCATTATCAATAATTATTTTCCTACAATAATTTTTTCAACTCTTCTTATAATTGCTTATTTTTGAAAATTTATTTAAGTAGTTAATTTTTTGTTCAATAAAGGGGTACTGCCATGGGATCAAATGTAGTGATGAGATGAGATGAGTTTTGAGATTGTTGTGATACATAGAAAATATTTTTATTTTATGAATAAAATCCTCTGAAGAGCTGTATGGAAAATTCATTCACATTGATTAAACTTGTTGGATTTTGGAGAAGAATTAAAAAACAGATATGGCAATAGCACTATTGTATGTCTGACACTGAAACAAGATATAAATCGACTCATAGGATATATTTTATAAAAACACAAGGTACAGAAAAAAGAGTTAAGCAACACTAGCTATAAAATAAAGTTTGGTGCCAAGTGTCACAGGTTTTTAGAAACCCTCACAGTAGAATAGATAGAGGCAACTTTCATTGTGAATGCTCAGTAAGGTGATCTCTGGACTTGGACTCCAGAGTACCAGGCTGCACCTATATATCACTGGTTACTAAGGACTTGTCTGGAGAACCAGAAGTAACCAAGCATACACAACGAGCTGAGAAAGACACTGAGACCCATGTCTATGCTGAGCAGCACTCACAGCGACTGAGCCCAAATTGGTGGCCACAGAGGCAGATAAGGCTTGGGATCTATCCAGTGCAGCAGGAGAATCCTAACACCCACTACTGGAAAAATGCAATGTACAGAGCCTTGACTCCACTCCTGCCTCACCGACGACAGATTAGTGAGGAACTCTTGTTGCTGACACCATAGTTTTAAAAGTTTTCCCCCTATTTTCCTGCCCAAGATTTGTGGTGTGTCTTATGGTAGGAACATCCTTGTAGTCTGAAAAATACTGTAATTTTTTCCCTATTTGTATTATGTTATACATTTTTTATGGAAAAAATAATTATGTATAATACATATGAGAGGATGAGAAATGTAACAAATATATTTATGTATAGTTGAAATTCTAAATAAAATAAATACTCTGTCCCTATTTTCCTCTCCAGAAACCAGACAGGTATTGCTGCATTGGTTTGAGCTGTAGCTCCCTCTGTTATTATGTAATTGACCTTGGAGAATTGTCCATTAAACATAACAGACTCTTCAGAGTTCACACTTGTACTGATCCTTGTAATCCCATTGGTAACTTAGCATAAGAAGAGACAAGAAAATACCCAGCATCCACCTAAGTCTACTGTACATTAAGGCTGTGTGCCCACGATGCGATTTTAAGCATTTTTGCTGCGATTTTCGGTGCGAAAATGCTGCAAAAACATTTAAAAATCGTGTACAGAACGCCCCCCATGCATTCCTATGGCATTCCGCACATGCTGTGCTAATGCTGCGCTTTTTTCCGCAGCGGAAACGCATCGCGGAAAAAATCGCAGCATGATCATTCTTTTGTGCAGAATCACAAAGAATTGCCGCGATTCCACACCCATAGGAATGCATGAGAATCGCTTACTTCCCGCATGTGGCTATGCCCACCATGCGGGAAGTTAAGCATCTCATGTGCGGTTGGTACCCATGGTGTGGAGGAGAGGAGACTGTCCTCCAGGCCCTGGGTACCATACCCCTGTAAAAAAAGAATAAAAAATAAAAAATCGGGGTATGTTTACCTTCCGACGTCCCGCGCTGCATTCCTGGCTTAAGCGTTCCCAGTAATGCCTTGCGACAAGGTCCTGTGATGACGTAGTCTCGCGTGACTCTAGCGGTCTCGCGAGATCACTATAGTAATGTGAGACCAACATTATCACAGGCCTCGCAAGGCATTACTGGGAATGCTGAGGCCCGGGATGGCAGCACGGGACGTCGGAAGGTAAATATACCCCGATTTTTATTTTTTTATCATTTTTAACATTTTATCTTTTACTATTGATGCCGCATAGGCGGCCTCAATAGTAAAATGCTGCTCACACTTGTCAAACACTATATTTGACGAGTGTGACCAACCTGTCAATCACTTTCCAAGCGATGCTTCAAATCGCTTGGAAAGTGCTTGAGAAAATCGCGGCATAATCGCGGTAAAATCGCGGTGAAATTGCGCTGAAAAAACCACGCAATTTCTGGGAAGGAGTCCGGTTTTCACTGTGCGTTTTAAAAAGCTATGTGGGCACAGAGCCTAAAGGGGATTTTACACATAGTGATATCGCTAGCAATATCGCTAAAGCATCACCGATTTTGTGACGCAGCAGCGATATTGCTAGCGATATCGCTATGTGTGATACTTACCTCCGACCGGCTCCCCCGCTGTCTGTCGCTGATCGTGCGAGATCGTGCAGCTCCATTTCTCATCGGGCGCTTCCCGCTGGACTTCCTGCTTGCACCAACGAGCGGCGCGTGGACGCGGGCGGGAGGACGTCAGGATCGCCGCATCTGAAAGGTAAGTAGCGACTGCTGCTGCGTCGCTATGTCGCTTTGAGATCTGCCTGTGTGGCAGCTCACTAGATACCATTTAGCGATGCACCAGCGATCCTCACCGGGTCGTATCGTGGTCGGGATCGCTGGTGCATTGCTAAATGTAAAGGGGGCTTTAGGGTATTTTATCGATGGATGAATTGGTTAATCAACACAGGAATAGACATTATTAAGTGTGATAGATTTATAGATAAGTAGGTACAAAATAAACAAAAGGTCACGATATGATTTACATTGACATCCAGAAGGAAATCAGAAGGAAATCATCATTGATAGGTAAAAATTGTGTAAAGCATATAACACGTAACACATTTGTTTAGTTTGGTGAAATCATAACTGTTTTTAATACCTATAATCCAAGGTTCAGTTGTAATTTTCAACTATATGAGTGCACAAATTTTAGGTGATGGATTGAACAGATAGGTAGGTCAATAGATGAGGATTTTGGGTAGAAGATACTCAAAAATAATAGACAAATGATAGGATCAACAGCTAGATAGATATAGTTGCTTGGGACAAGATACAAGACCTGAGACATTAAACAATCCACCCGCCAGATCATCATATTTGGTCCTGGATGGGGTCCATATTTTCCAGTATAGCCATTTACCTGAATTAGATCCTACATATATTTTCAAGTAATATATTCTCCATTATTATACCTTTACCTCTAAAGGGTGGTTTGCATGTTAATGACCAGGCCAATTTTTACAATTCTGACCACTGTCCCTTTATATAGTAATAACTCTGGAATGCTTCCATGGATCCTGGAGATTCTGACATTGTTTTCTCATGATATTTTGTCCTCCGTGAAAGTGGTACAATTTCTTTGATAATACTTGCGTTTATTTGTGGAAAAAAATGGAAATTTGGTGAAAATGTTGAAAATTTAGCAATTTTCCAACTTTGAATTTTCATGCCCTTAAATCACAGAGATATGTGACATAAAATACTTAATAATTAACATTTCCCACATGTGTTTTCTTTACATCAGCACAATTTCGGAACCAAAATTTTTTATTGTTAGGAATATATAAGGGTTACAGCGATTTCTCATTTTTACAAGTTTTTTTAGTAACCACATCACATTTGAAGTCACTTTGAGGGGTCTATATGATGGAAACTACCCAAAAGTGACACCATTCTAAAAACTGCACCCCTCAATGTGCTCAAAACCACATTCCAGAAGTTTATTAACCCTCCAGGGGCTTCACAGGAGTTTTTTGAATGTTTAAAATAATGAACATTTAACTTTATTCACAAAAATTTTTAATTCAGATTCATTTTTTTTTATTTTACCAATGGTAACAGGAGAAACTGGACCACAAAAGTTATTGTGCAATTTCTCATGCGCACGCTGATACCCCATATATGCAGGTAAACCACTGTTTGGGTGCATGGCTGGGCTCGGAAGAGAATGAGCACTGTTTGACTTTTCAGAGCAAAATTGGCTGGAATTGAGACACCATGTTGCATTTGGAGAGCCCCTGATGTGCCTAAACAGTGAAAAACCCCCACAAGTGACACCATTTTGGAAAGTAGACCCCATAAGGAACTTGTCTAGATTTGTGGTGAGCACTTTGAATCATCAAGTGCTTCACAGAAGTTTATAACGTAGAGCCGTAAAAATAAAAAAGCATATTTTTTTCACAAAAATGATTTTTTTCACCCCCAATTTTTTATTTTCCCAAGGGTAACAGGAAAAATTGGATGCAAAAGCTGTTGTGCAATTTGTCCTGAGTATGCTGATACCCCATATGTGGAGGTAAAGAACTATTTGGGTGCATGGCAGAGCTCGGAATGGAAGTAGTACTGTTTGAATTTTTCAACGCAAAATAAGCTGTAATTAAGATCGGACACCATGTCGCGCTTGGAGAGCCCCTGATGTGTCTAAACGCAGTGATCATTTTGACACCATGGGTTTGTCACAGAATGTTATGCCATTGGGCAGTGAAGACAAAAAACAACATTGACCATCAACATTTTGCTTTAGTCAAAGATTTTAGATTTTCACACAAGAAGTGGGTAAAAATGGCAGCCAAATTAGTCCCACAATTTCTGCTGAACATGGCAATTCCCCATATGTGGCTATACAGTGCTACTTAATCATGCAGAGAGACTTGGGAGGAATGGAGAGCTATTTGCCTATTCAAGAGAATGGGTCTGTGCATATGTCAGTGTGTTTCCGCGGACGGTGTGTTCATGGGCAACACACGCTGACATGTCCATTTTGTAATGTTAGCATATGCCACAAAACATCCAGCACACGTTCATACACATAACATATATGGATATCATCCATGTGATACGCATCGATGCTGGGAAGAAGAGTTACAGTAAGCACTGATCCCCAGCGTCGGGTGCTGAACTTTGCTCTCATCATTGTCCCCTGCTTCTGCTGATTGCTGGCAGAGCAGGGGAGAATGATGAAAACCATGTTCAGCACCCAGCGCTGGGGAAAGGCACTTACTGTAAAGTTTCTTCCCTGGCACCCATCCTTGTGGTAGGGATGCGGCACATGCATGCCAGACGTGTGCCACAAGTATTATCAGGGCTTTTTTTGTAAAAAAATATTTTGCCTCTACGCATTTCTGATTAATTTCTCATTATTTCAGAAACTTTTAATCCCCACTAATATATCACATTTGGGAAACAACCATGATATTGCAAGTTGTTCTGGATCTATAATTGACCACCATTACCCACAGCAGCCAGACAGTTCTGGCAGCTACAGCTGGAGGCATGGGTTATGAATGTGCTGCCACTTAGAGGTTTTTATATTAAGAGAACTCCTTTTTTGTAAGTCTGAGATTCCAGAGTAGAAGTCACTGTTATAAAGCAGTTTTCATTATGGCACATACAGTATATAGGGTCTGAAGCCTGTGCCACTTTCTATGACATTAAAATACCTCAGTACGTGTAGCGCCAGCATCCCAGCATGTTTCTTCCCTCCACTGGCAGGGACGCTGGCTCTGTCACCGCCACGGCCCCCATCCAGCTATTCCTTCCCTGCCGACTGTTGCCCGGGGTCTCTACACAGCTCGCAGATTCTTACCCTCTGCCACCGCTGCCAGTCCCTGCTTCTTCCTGCTTTCACCGGCGTCATGTGACAGGCGCAGCAGCAATGACGTCATTGGTGCTGCGCCGGTCATAGCCAGGTACAAGCAGGAAGAAGCAGGGACTGGAGGGCAGCAGCGGTGACAGAGCGACGTAGGGTAAGAATGAATGCTTTATTATTTTAAGGTGTGCAGCAGCACCTTCAGATTTCCGGTATGCCTTACCGGCGCGTACCGGTGCAAAAAAAGCACTGAGTATTATACACACGGACTCTGACATCTCTGGTACCGGAATTATGAGGACGTGTGAAAGAGGTGTTATACTGGGTTTTATGTTTAGCTGCTGTCACTGTTATTGCCACCTAATGCCTCTATAAAAATAAACTTTTGTGACTTTCAGAGTCCCTCCTTCATAAAAGAAACAGGATGTGTGGTGTCTGATGATGTGTCACACACCACATGGCCAGCTAAGGTTGCTAAATGTTAAAATGACATGTCCCTGTGAATGCATTGGATTGGTTGAAAGCAATGCTAAAGTTGAAAAACGCATCAAGAACGCTAAGTGTGAACATAGCCTAAGTGGTGGAGGTACATTTTTTTTGGTTATTTATTTTGCCTTACATTCAAATCATTACCCTAGAAAGTAAGTTCCTTAGCCTATTTCCCAGGAAAATCCATTTCGGTTCTGTTTTTGCATGTTCTAGTGTGCGCCTGTAAATGTGACATAACATTCTGACAACATTCTTCACAGCAGTGACCTGGGAGTCAGAAATACTTCCAGGGGTCTTCTCCATGCTGTTCACATGTTATTTCAACACTGTTTCCATTGATTTCAGATGTTTTGAGATGCTAAAAAGACACCCTGGGGGTTGCAGCAAATTACTCGGGTTTCCCATAGACTTACATTGGGCTCGCTGCTTGGATCAAGCACTCGAGCATTCCAGTTTGAATGAGCACTCAAGCATTTTAATGCTTGCCCATCATTAGATACTGCCACATTTGGTAAAAAATATAGAGCAAACTGTGGGTCCATTTTCTCCTATTATCCCTTGTGGAAATTATAAATTTTAAGTTAAAACAGTATTTTAGTGGGAAAAAAATGCATTTTTGCTTTCATATCTAAATGTTATAAAGTTTTGTGAATAACCTGTAGGATACAAATACCCCTAGATGAATTCCTTGAGGGATGTATGGGGTCACTTTTGGGGGTTTCTGCTGTTTTTGTACCTCACCTCTGCAAATAAGACATGATGTCTGCAATCTATTCCAGACAAATTTATATTCCAATTACCAAACGTCGTTTCTTCATTCCGAGCCCTGCCGTCGGTAGAAACAGAACTTTTTGACTACATGTTCATTTAAATCTGAATAGGTCCCTAAAGAAACTGGCTTTTTAAATTTCTCTAACATCATTACAAAATAAAATTAAATTTGAAAAATTATGCAGTTGTAAACTAGATTTATGAGAAATGTTATTTATTAATTATTTTGTACAGCATGACTAACTGTTTAAGGATATAAAGATTGAAAGTTTGAAAATTGCTAATTTTTTCAAAAGTTTTCACCAACATTTATTTTTTTGGGACAATTGAACGCAAAACATATCAACCTTAATTTACAACTAACATAAAGTACAATTAGTCACAAAAAAATCTCAGAATCACTGATATATGTTAAAGAGTTTCAGAGATGTCACAACATGAAGAGGCATTGTCTCTGAAGCATGTCTCTGAAGAGGCAATTTGCACAACATGAAGTGACACTGGTTTGATTTAAAAAAAAATTGGCCTGGTCATTAGGGTTAAAATTGTCTCCTTCACTAAGAGGTTCATTAGAAGGTTAAATAAATCAGTCTGGTTTTGGGTGTATTGGCCTTGGATAAAGATATTAGTTCAATTGAATAATAATGGAGGGCACTGTTCATGAGATACAATAGACTGGAAAGGTAACACTTCTATGGAGCCTTCTAATTTCATTAGTAACTCAGCATTAGAAGAGACAAGCACATACCAGGGACCACCTCAGCCACCTGTAAACACAGGACATTTCTTATGTGAATGACAGGGTTAATTGTCTCCACATATATTTTGTAATCCTTGTCCATACTCAACAAAATGTGATCACTGTCTAATGTAAATGAAGGTGTCCTGATTCCTTGACAAGAAACACATGATATGAGTGTGGAAATAGATATGAAATAGAAAAAAAGGTAATTAGAACTTAAAATTTTGTAGACATTGAATTTGAATTTATCACATCTCATGTCATGTCTGGTAACAGCAAAGATTGATAATGACTTTATTCCTCAAAGTAACAGACCACAGGGATAAGCATTTTCTCAAAACTCAGTCATGTCAGCTGTTGTAAAGGAAATACTATTCCCATGAGTAAGTTTAACAAAAAGGTAATTAACCTATTACCACAAATCAACACAATTATATTTAAAAACATGATGGAATGAGAGACGGATCATTTATATGGACCCTAAGATTAAATTAGGTTTGGTTTCTAAGATTGGAATTCATCAAGTTCTTTAGAAGAGCCGATCACTATGAGTAAAATATCTATATATCAGAAAAACTCAGAACACAGCTGAAATTGTGGGTTAGCCTCTACATTAGACTCCATGGTGGTAAATCTTTATTAAATAAAAAAAATCACTTCTTAACATAAAGATATTTTCAAAAACAGTTATCAAAAGTTATTGTTGGGAAATACTGTGGTAACTTCTTTTAGTGTTTGTGTGGCAGACCTTAGCCAACAACCTTTCAGCTATAATCAATAAAAGTGCAATAAGTTAGTATGTCGACAGACATTAATATGTCATTATCAAGAATTATTTCACCAGAGATGATAGTAAGAATGTCAGATGTGTCCTTGATAAAAGTTGACATTTATTAACTTGTGTAGGACCCTATGTGGTTAAATAGCTTTACTAGAAAACATGGACCCCATCCAAGAGAAAATAAAGTGAGCCGATTGTGTTGTTTCAGGTATTGTCTTTTCTACTCAAGATTAATAGCTCTCATCCTACCCATTTAGTGAATGTATCTTCTATCTAACAATTTTGCACACATGCAATAGAAAATTAGCAGTTAAACTTGGATTATAGGATATGAGAGAGTAATGACTTTACCAAACTGGACAAACTTGTTAAATAGCCATTATAAATCATTACATAACTTGTTTTGTTATATACTTTTTACCTATTTTACCCGTCTATATTGGTTTTCATGTATCAAATATCAATATTAGCAAATTCTATGACAATATGAGAAAATCAGACTTAAAACAGAACTTTTAATTTGTTCCCTATTTGTATCACACGATAACTTAAATGTAAAAAATAATTATGTATAATACACATGAGAGGAAGAGAGTAAAATATATATTTATAACTCAAATCCTAAATAAATTTTACATATTTTCATCATTTTCCACTCCATAAACCAGTCAGTTTAAGTAATAATAATAATAATAATAATAATAATAATAATTATTATTATTATTATTATTATTATTATTTTTATAGTGACACTTTTACTATTATCCAAATGACTTAACATTGAGGCACAATAGATTCTGCAGAGGTCACACTTGGCCTGATCCTTGTAATCTCTCCAGAAACTCAGCATGGGGAAAGATTAGCATATACCCAGGATCCACCTAAGGCTGGAGTCACACATAGCGACTCACCAGCGATCCTGACAACGATATCAATGAGTCAGGATCACTGGTGAATCGCTATGTGATCGCTGGTGAGCTGTCAAACAGCTTCACCAGCGATCAGCACAGCGGCGCCGAGCGCCCAGAGTCACTGTGCACGTTAGTAACCAGCACGCTGATGCAGGAAGCTGGTAACTAACGTATACATTGGGTATGTAAGAGACATGCGTCCCTAGATACCTGATGTGTACGTTAGTTACCAGTTCCCTGCATCAGCGCGCTGGTAAATAACGTACACATCGGGTATCTAAGGGACGCATGTCCCTTGGATACCCGATGTGTAAGTTAGTTACCAGCTGATCGCTGGTCTCCCGCCTGTCACACGCAGCGATGCGTGGTGGCCAGCGGGAGACCAGCGCCCAAAAAATAGTCCTGGCCTTTCCTGCAGCAATCAGCGATACCAGCAGGGGGGCCGGTCGCTGATCGCTGTCACACACAGCGCTATGTGTGACGGGGCCTTTAGTGAAATGAACACAAAGGGTAATTATATGTAGATGAATGGGTTAATCACCCCAGGAATAGAGATAGCTAGTACAGCTGATATGTTTTAGATATAAATGTGTTTATTTGTGACAATAAGTAAAATTCCTGCTTTTATATCAAGCTTACTGACAGTGATAATCGCTTGCTTTGCAGTAACGGCCATTACTGAGCTATTAAAACTTTTTTTATCCTTTTAGCAAGATATTTTGATGGAAGATAATCATTAGCAGTGAGCAGTGGATCATTTGTTTCTACAAAGTTTTATTTAATTGTCTTTTTTATGTCATATCTATCTACTCAAAATGATCATATATTTTTGCCAAAGAAGAGTCAGGACAACATTGTTAACATAATATGGTGACCAAATTTATTGGGTTTGGACAAGGATTATGTAAAATTTATGGGAACCTTTCTTCTATCTATTTTGTATCTATTTCATATCTATCACACTTCCTATAGGAATATTCCTGAGTGAATATGTAATGCCCTATGTATACAGTCACATTGGGTGGACCCTGGTTGTTTGCTTGGCTCTTCTCATGCTGACTAACTACAGGATTTGGAAGGTTCTGGAAAGGTGTAACTTCTGCTGAGTCCATTGTGTCTCAGGGACAATTCTATGAGGTCAGTTGGATAATAATAAAAGTGGCCTCCATTATTATTCACGTGAACTAATAGATTTATCCCAGAGCAATACACCTAAAGCCTGATTGGTTTCCGGAAAGAGCAAGGAAGACAAATTTATTTGATCTGGCTCTTAAATTATAAATACATGACAGACAAAAATGATGTTATTTTCTGCATCTCTCTTCTTCCCTCTGATTTACAGATTTTTTTGGTTGTTTTGACAATTGATTGAAATAAATCAAATTGTCATTATTCTATTGAAAATATTGAAGATATTGGAAATAATTCATTATTTTATAGATATATCTGTACACTTTTATAATGGAAACATTAATGAATAAAACGCCTAAATTCAGATGAACAATAGAGGGAAATCCAAATGAATTATATTTCAGATATACACAAGTACATGACAACTTAGTAAATAGTTAGCAGGAAAGTGAAATCTGATAATTAATAAAAGATAGGTGACAGATAAATACATAAAAATATATCTAGCCATATGACTATGTAGAGAGATTTGGAGGGAAGCTCCTTACTTAGATGTTTTCTTTGGTCTTCACCTACTGAACAGAGTTGTATTATGTAAATAAGATTAACACCTAAGATGATGGAAACAATGGCTGGAAAAGCCCTCCCCTTCCCAGTCTGATATAAAGGAGGGTCTTCTCTCTACCCTCATACATTCTCCTAATGAACATCTTCCTGGATTCTTCTACTTCATAGCCTGCAGCTACAATCAGAAGAAATAAGATAATGGAGAAGTCTACAAAGCCTGAATCCCTTTCCACCAACTGCCCAGCTAATACTGATGAAATTGAAATAATTGTAACCATGCGAAACCCACAAACACCAGAGAAGGAGATTGCTGAAGACCTAGGAAAGCGCTGCACTGTTTTGAAAGGTCCCACCAAGGTCTTCAATACTTTTGGATTTTGGACTGGGAATTGGTCTTTCCTGGTCAGACTTAGAAAAGATGATTCCTCATTTGACGGACTTTGGCATCTACCAGACAGATGCACATTGGGAAACTCAGAAGCCATAATTTCTTACATGGCTGATTTATTGGAGGACGAGAATCGCAAGAAAAAATACGAACCTTTCTGCGACAGCTGCTTAATGGAAGGTCATGAATTTGGGGACTGTCCTGACGATCTGGAAGACCTGGAGATTAGAGCAGCCAAGAAGCTTCGAAAGAAGATGAGTAAAAGGTAAGAGGACAATACACACCACATTCCATCACTAGGGTCTTCACACCTTGCATACATCTGTTTTTGGGACAATTGGGTGACAATCATCTTGATGTCAGACTTTTATTTATTGTGATTTTTGTAGCAAGCTTGAAAACTTAGAATCTACTGCACACAATATGAACCAGGATTAACCAGGATGAGTTTGGGGCAGAATATATCTTATTGCTTTCAATATTATTGAGACCAATAATATCTAAAATGAGACCATTTCCAAAAACTTGGTGTTTTCCTGTGTATTTTACAAAAATAGGTACATTTGACAATGTTTTGCCTATTGTTTAATTTCATTGTGGTGTAATATTTACATTTTATTCTTATCTTCCCACAGAAAAAATAAAAAGATCCTTGCTGGCGGAGATGACAGAAGAACTGGTGGCAACTGAATTTTGAAAACTAATTCTGCATCCGATCTGTATTTAGAGTCTCTGCCAGTTTTTCCTAAAGCAACAAGATTGAACAAATCAGCAGCTGGACTTTGTGCTGTGGAATGAAACCGAAGACACTTTAATCCTTTGTATATTTTGATAATTTTGTAAAATTTATTACTTCAATAAAACTTGAATTTAATCTAAAAATATTTCTTCCTTTCGTCATCTTTATAACATGACATCTCAATGTAAGTCAGGTTTCTCCAAACCAGTGTCTGATAGGGTTAAATTTGATGTTTTGGTATTTCTGGGTTATAATTGACTTTGAGTGCAGTGATTATTTTGTGTTTATTTTTTGCAACAAGAAAAGTTTTTATCTCGTACATTCTCCCAGCTATATCATGTATATATGAGCTGCTCTAGTTTTCTGTTACTGTCAATACACTGTATGTCTTCCCAGGTTCTTCACATATAACGACCACAAAGTTGCAGTTTTTATATTAGAAAGAATCACTTTTTTTGTTTCTAAGTGTGACATTTCTATATAGTGTAAACACCCCCTGAATCTCTGGATCTGTTGTGGTAGAACTGGAGAACTTTCCATGCAGGAATCTACAGAAGTTCAAAACAAGGCAGATAAGGCCTGAAAATGCCACTAGTTAATACAGAAAAATAATTGTCCTGTACTCAAAATCTCCTTGGGTCATAATCCTGTACCTCAAGTGGAATTGTGTCATTATGTCATTTGGTTTTCCGGTCCCAAAATGGTCCACGGGTTTAGCAACATAATTTAACAGCTGATGGTCATGTATAAAATGGTGAATTATGCAAATTGTCTCTTCAGAGAGGAAGAGGACTAGAACTCTAGTGCTACCTATTGGAAGCAGCAATCCTAAAAGTCAATGTCGACCCTTTAACAAGCCTTGTTACATGACTTAGGATAAAAGCCAAAACCAGAATCTCAATTTGCAGACCCTGTGTTTCAGGGTAATAAAATGGTAAATGCACATTTACTGTCACGGCCACCTGAGGAAGTCCACAAGAAACGCGCATTGGGGCTGCCTTGTCTGTTGGTTCACAGGGACAGACACTATGTCACTTTATTTACATTGATAATATGTCCCTATATATGTGTGGATGAAGTAACTGCATTATGACTGTATATACAACTTTAAGTGCTGCCACACATAGATTTAGTTGGGACTAGTGTTGAGCATTCCGATACCGCAAGTATCGGGTATCGGCCGATACTTGCTGTATCGGAATTCCGATACCGACTTCCGATATTTTTTCAATATCGGAATTCGGCATCGGAATCGGAAGTTCAGTTGATTGACGGCCTGACGTCATCATGATGCGCGGTGTGTGCGCATCATGATGCGCCGTCATTTCGGGCCTTCCGGGGGTCTCTGCCGGCCTGCCGGGGGGCTGTGCCGGCCTGCCGGGGGGCTGTGTGGACTGCCCGGGGTCTGTACCGGCCTGCTGGGGGGCTGTGCCGGCCTGCCGGTGGTCTGTGCACCCTGTGGGGGTCTGTACCGGCCTGCCGGGGGGCTGTGCCGGCCTGCCGGGGGGCTGTGCTGATGTCCGGGGGTCTGTGCAAGCATCGTCCGATGGGACTACAAGTCCCATCGGGCGATGCCTGCTACCATGACAGTGATTGACACATTAGCCAATGATGGGACAGTAGTAGTCCCATCATCCGGCTAATGTGTTAAATGTTAAAAAAAAAAAAAAAAAAATACTACATACATACTACATGCATGCTACATACATACTACATGCTACATACATACTACATATATACTACATACATGCTACATACATACTACATGCATGCTACATACATACTACATGCTACATACATACTACATGCATGCTACATACATACTACATATATACTACATACATGCTACATACATACTGCATGCTACATACATACTACATACATACTACATACATACTACATGCATGCTACATACATACTACATATATACTACATGCATGCTACATACATACTACATGCTACATACATACTACATATATACTACATACATACTACATACATGCTACATACATACTGCATGCTACATACATACTACATACATACTACATGCATGCTACATACTACATGCATGCTACATACATACTACATGCATGCTACATGCATGCTACATACATACTACATGCTACATACATACTACATATATACTACATGCATGCTACATACATACTACATGCTACATACATACCACATACATACTACATACATGCTACATATATACTACATGCATGCTACATACATACTACATATATACTACATACATACTACATACATGCTACATACATACTGCATGCTACATACATACTACATACATACTACATGCATGCTACATACTACATGCATGCTACATACATACTACATGCATGCTACATGCATGCTACATACATACTACATGCTACATACATACTACATATATACTACATGCATGCTACATACATACTACATGCTACATACATACCACATACATACTACATACATGCTACATATATACTACATGCATGCTACATACATACTACATATATACTACATGCATGCTACATACATACTACATGCTACATGCATGCTACATACATACTACATACATACTACATGCTACATACATACCACATATATACTACATACATACAATACATTCATACAATACATACATAGACATACAGTACATATAACAGAGTAACATACTTACCAATACTTGTCACATTGTTCCCCGAAGCCATTGTCTTTTCTGGAATAAATATTAACATAACAAACCACAAAAATACTCACCCACGATCCGAAGCAGTCCACGAGTGTGTCCCACGACGATCTTGGGTAGAGAACTGCAGCATCAGATGATGCTGCCGTTCTCTACGGGCTGCAGGAATCCAATGACGGAAGGTAGGTATCCTTCCGCACTGTATTCCTCCGCCACTTAAAAAAAAAAAAGTCCCTAGTCTCACTTTATGCCATTGCTGCGTGGGAAATTCCCACACAGCAATGGCATAAAGTGAGACTAGGGACTTTTTTTTTTTTAAGTGGCGGAGGAATACAGTGCGGAAGGATACCTACCTTCCGTCATTGGATTCCTGCAGCCCGTAGAGAACGGCAGCAACAGCTGATGCTGCAGTTCTCTACCCAAGATCGTCGTGGGACACACTCGTGGACTGCTTCGGATCGTGGGTGAGTATTTTTGTGGTTTGTTATGTTAATATTTATTCCGGAAAAGACAATGGCTTCGGGGAACAATGTGACAAGTATTGGTAAGTATGTTACTCTATGTTATATGTACTGTATGTCTATGTATGTATTGTATGAATGTATTGTATGTATGTAGTATATATGTGGTATGTATGTAGCATGTAGTATGTATGTAGTATGTATGTAGCATGCATGTAGCATGCAGTATGTATGTAGCATGCATGTAGTATATATGTAGTATGTATGTGGTATGTATGTAGCATGTAGTATGTATGTAGCATGCATGTAGTATGTATGTAGCATGCATGTAGTATATATGTAGTATGTATGTAGCATGTAGTATGTAGCATGCATGTAGTATATATGTAGTATGTATGTAGCATGTAGTATGTATGTAGCATGCATGTAGTATGTATGTAGCATGCATGTAGTATATATGTAGTATGTATGTAGCATGTAGTATGTATGTAGCATGCATGTAGTATGTATGTAGCATGCATGTAGTATGTATATGGTATGTATGTAGCATGTAGTATGTATGTAGCATGCATGTAGTATATATGTGTTATGTATGTGGTATGTATGTAGCATGCATGTAGCATGCATGTAGTATGTATGTAGTATGTATGTAGTATATATGTAGTATGTATGTAGCATGTAGTATGTATGTAGTATGTATGTAGCATGCATGTAGCATGCAGTATGTATGTAGCATGCATGTAGTATATATGTAGTATGTATGTAGCATGTAGTATGTAGCATGCATGTAGTATATATGTAGTATGTAGCATGTAGTATGTATGTAGCATGCATGTAGTATATATGTGTTATGTATGTAGCATGTAGCATGCATGTAGCATGCATTTAGTATGTATGTAGTATATATGTGGTATGTATGTAGCATGCAGTATGTATGTAGCATGCATGTAGTATATATGTAGTATGTATGTTGCATGTAGTATTTATGTAGTATGAATGTAGCATGTATGTAGTATGTAGTATGAATGTAGCATGTATGTAGTATGCATGTTGTATGTATGTAGCATGTAATTTTTTTTTTTTTTTTTTTTACATTTAACACATTAGCCGGATGATGGGACTACTACTGCCCCATCATTGGCTAATGTGTCAATCACTGTCATGGTAGCAGGCATCGCCCGATGGGACTTGTAGTCCCATCGGACGATGCCTGCACAGACCCCCGGAGCCTGCACAGACCACTGGCAGGCCGGCACAGCCCCCCGGCAGGCCGGCACAGCCCCCCGGCAGGCCGGCACAGCCCCCCAGAGCCTGCACAGCCCCCCGGCAGGCCGGCACAGCCCCCCGGCAGGCCGGCACAGCCCCCCGGAGCCTGCACAGACCACCGGCAGGACGGCACAGACCACCGGAGCCTGCACAGACCCCCTGGCAGGCCGGCACAGCCCCCCGAAAGGCCCGTACAGACCCCAGAGAGGCTGTACAAGGGCAGGAAAGGGTTTTTCTTATTCCGATACCGGAAGTCCCATAGACTTGAATGGGACTTCCGGTATCGGAATCGGCGATACCGATACTTTTTTTAAAGATCGGCCGATACCATCCGATACGATACTTTGAAGTATCGGACGGTATCGCTCAACTCTAGTTGGGACTGTTATAGAATGAAGTTTGGAGTTACAATTTTTGCAAGAATGTCACTTCCCGATCTGTACATAATCTTTGGTTGACTCAGACTTATCATTGTTCGAGTCCTTCACTTTCAAATCCTTTTGTCCATATACCTTTGTAATTATGACAGTTATTGATATGACGTAATTAAATAAATAAAATATTTTTGTAGCTTTTAAATGGATTTTGCACTCCTTTTCCTCTTCATTTTGTACCTACTTATTAGAGTATATCTGTTGCATTTGACAATATTATCTATGGTCTGTGGCCTATAGTAACCCTAGTGTGATAATTTTTCTTCTGATATTTTTATATAAATATATGGGGGTAATTTGCTGTACAAGGCTGAAATGTATGGACACTAAACTGGCATATTTGCATTTCTCCAAAATAAAGCTTGGTGTGGATGTTGCAAAATAGCTACTGCAGCTGTAGATGAATTCATTGAAAAGTACAGTTTCTACAATGGGGTGACTTTTGGAGTTTTTCTACTGTTCTGCCACCTTCTAGGCTCTGTAAATATCGCCTGCTTCTTAGAGTTCCTGTTGAAATAGTGCTTCACAGCCTCTGCAAATAAAACACGGTGTCTGCAATCTATTAAAGGGAATCTGCCACCTCATTTTGGCACAAAACAGATACTAAGCCGGAAGAAGAAACTTCTATGAAGATAGGTATAATACCCTGACTAAAGGGTTGGACTTGCTCTGTAACTCCACTGTGATAACTGCACACATGCAGGAAACAGATGCTAAGCCAAAATCTCATTGCCCCCACTGATGCTAACTGCCTCCCAACATGTAAAGTCCCGAGACTTAGATGACTCAAACAGCATGCAGACAGAATGTTAGAGTATCCACAATCTCACACCATAACATAGATGACACTAGCGTGCCCGCGTGCACCGTTTAGAGCCTTATATACATTAGGCTCCACCCCAAACACTCACGCCCAGTAGGCCGAGACATCGCCCGTGGGCCAAACCAGAGCCGCCACTTCACCAGAGCAGGTGACGTACGACCACTAATAGCAGGACGCCTCATCACAGACATGCTGACTCCAGAGTACCAGGCTGCAGCTGTATATCACTGGTTACTAAGGACATGGATGGAGAACCAGCAGTAACTAAGCATACACAACAAGCTGAGAAAGACACTGGGACCAATGTCTATGCTGAGCAGCACCCGCAGTGGCCGAGCCCAGGTAGGAGGCCACAGAGGCAGGAAAGGCTGGGGATCTATCCAGTGCAGTGGGAAAATCCAAACACGCACTACTGGAAAAATCCAATGTACAGAGTCCGGACTCCACTCCTGCCTCACCACCGACAGATTTGTGAAGAACTCTTGTTGCTGGAATATTGCAGCAGCAATCCTGTCTCCTGTGACCCCTCTCCACAGTGCCCCACCTTCCCTCCATAAGCTAAGTTTGCACTATAAGACGGACCGTAATTTTTAAAATTTTTTCCCTTATTTTCCTCCCCAAGATTTGTGGTGTGTCTTATGGTCAGTACATCCTTGTAGTCTGAAAAGTTCCGTAATTTTTTTCCCTATTTGTATTATGCTATACATTTTTTATGGAAAAAATAATTATGCATAACACATATGAGAGGATGAGAAATTTAACAAATATATTTATGTATAGTTGAAATTCTAAATAAAATAAATACTCTGTCCCTGTTTTCCTCTCCAGAAACCAGTCAGGTATTGCTGCATTGATTTGAGCTGTAATTCCCTCTGTTATTATGAAATTGACCTTAGAGAATTGTCCATTAGACATAACAGACACTTCAGAGTTCACACTTGTCCCGATCCTTGTAATCCCATTGGTAACTTAGCACAAGAAGAGACAAGAAAATACCCAGGATCCACCAAAGTCTACTGTACATTAAAGGGGGTTTTACACATAGCGATATCGCTAGCAATATCGCTAAAGCATCATCGATTTTGTGACGCAGCAGCGATATTGCTAGCGATATCGCTATGTGTGATACTTACCTCCGACCGGCTCCCCACTGTCTGTCGCTGATCGTGCGAGATCGTGCAGCTACATTTCTCGTCAGGCGCTTCTTGCTGGGCTTCCTGCTGGCGCCGGCGCTTGTGTGGCAGCTCACTAGCAACCATTTAGCGATGCACCAGCGATCCTGACCTTGTTGTATCATGGTCGGGATTGCTGGTGCATCGCTAAATGTAAAGGAGGCTTTAGCAGGCCCGGATTGGCAATATAACTAACCGGGCATTTTCCCGCTGGGCCGCTGTCATGTGGTCCGCGGGCGGCAGCTCCCGATCATCTGGCCGCTTGCCAGCTGCTGCGGCCACTGTTGCTCCTGCCGCCGGCCCTCTGCGGGCACGGCGGTGATAGTTTCCAAGTTCCTCCCGCACTGCAGGGAGATAAGCCACCATGCCTCCCCCACGCACCCCATCCTCGCCGCAGCATGAGACCCCCCGCCCCCGCAGCCACTCACAGTGTCGCTTGCCTTCTCCGTTCGCAGGACCTGTGATGAGGTCACAGGAGGGGAGGAGTCAGGGGGTCACATGATCAGGAGCCTTTGTCCAGACCCCTGACTCCGCCCCTCCTGTGACCTCATCACAGGTCCTGTGCGCTCAGCCTTGCCTCTTGGTGTCTGCAAGACTCTGCTGTGCTGTTGTCATGTTGCTGGATGAGATAAGTATGTGTGGGGTCAGGAGGGGTTTACAGGGTAGATGTAGCAGAGCTGTATGTGTATGGGGTGTACTGAGCGGAGCCGTGTGTGTACGAGGTGTACAAGGTGTACGGAACAGAGCCGTGTGTGTGCGAGGTGTACGGAGAGGAGCCGTGTGTGTGCAAGGTGTACGGAGAGGAGCCGTGTGTGTGCGAGGTGTACGGAGAGGAGCAGTGTGTGTACGAGGTGTACGGAGAGGAGCCGTGTGTGTGCGAGGTGTACGGAGAGGAGCTGTGTGTGTACGAGGTGTATGGAGAGGAGCTGTGTGTGTACGAAGTGTACAGAGAGGAGCCGTGTGTGTACGATGTGTACGGAGAGGAGCCGTGTGTGTGCGAGGTGTAGGGAGCGGAGCCGTGTGTGTGCGAGGTGTACGGAGAGGAGCCGTGTGTGTGCGAGGTGTACAGAGAGGAGCCGTGTGTGTACGAGGTGTACGGAGAGGAGCCGTGTGTGTGCGAGGTGTACGGAGAGGAGCCGTGTGTGTACGAGGTGTACGGAGCGAAGCCGTGTGTACGAGGTGTACGGAGCGGAGCCGTGTGTATGAGGTGTACGGAGCGGAGCCGCGTGTGTACGAAGTGTACGGAGAGGAGCCGCGTGTGTACGAGGTGTACGGAGCGGAGCCGTATGTACGAGGTGTATGGAGCGGAGCCGCGTGTGTACGAAGAGTACGGAGAGGAGCCGCGTGTGTACGAGGTGTACGGAACGGAGCCGCGTGTACGAGGTGTACGGAGCAGAGCCGCGTGTGTATGGGTTATACGGAGAGGAGCCGTGTCTGTACGGAGTGGAGCCATATGTGTACGGGATGTACGGAGCGGAGCCAAGTGTGTACAAAGCATACAAAGCCGGCTTTTCCCACGGACACAGGAGTACACGGCGGAGCCCCGAGGAGCATTTTAAAACACACACATGATGTTCCACCTGAAGTGATGTGCTTGAAGCTGACCGGAAATGAGATAATTTCTTGAGGAGATTGTAACAGAACCAGGAATGCTTCAGATCCATCACCGTGTCCTCCTCCGACAGCACAGACAGCAGGATCGCCTTGGAATCGGGGATGCCGGCCATGTGAGCGGATCATGATATGTCCTGCATCGGGAGGCTCAGGTGGGCACTACAATGGGAGCCGGGCTGCTGTAGTATCTTTATAGAATCTTTCTTTATTTCTTTCTCTCTTTTTCTTTCTTTCTCAGTTCTTTCTTTCTCATTCTCTGTTCTGTCTTTCCCTCATTTTCTTTCTCTCTCCCTCTCTGTTCTTTCTCTCTCTAATCTTTCTTTTTTCTTTCTCTCTCTCTGTTCTTTCTTTCCCCTCTTTCTTTCTTTTTCTTTCCTCTCTTTCTTTCTCTCTGTTCTTTCTTTCTTTTCTTTACTTCTTTCTTTCTCTCCCTATTCTTTCTCTGTCCCTCTCTGTTCTTTCTTTCTTTCCCCTCTTTCTTTCTCTCTCTCTGTTCTTTCTTTCTTTCCCCTCTTTCTTTCTTTCTTTCTTTCTTTCTCTTTTTTCTTTTTTCTCTCTCTCTGTTTTCTCTCTTCCTTAGTGCCAGTCAGTGTGCCCATAATGCCAGCCACTGTGCTCTCAGTACAAGTCAGTGTGATCAGCAGTGCTAAATGGGTGCGATTAGGCGTGGACATGGGTGTGACTAGTTGTGGAATGGGTGTGGCCGGGCATGGCCTAAAATTTGCAGCGGCGCGCACAGCGCGCCACAGTCTTTGTCCCTCTTTCCCTCCCTCAAAAGTTGGGAGGTATGATAGAGGCAGCTATGACCAGGGGGTCTGGTTGCCCAATGGATAGCAGTTCTGCCAGGAATTCTGTCACCGTGCGTACAAAAGGGGACAGAGCTTTGGGAGGAGTATTGTACCTAAAAGCAATAAATAGGACTGAGCTGAAATACTGGGCACAGCTGTGACTACATGTTATATAGTCGTGTTAATCTCCTCTCACTGCTTGTAACCTACAACTGTACAAAAATATTATATAGTCACCATGTGACTAGTGAGCCTGTGTAACTTCAAATGCCAGGGCTGAATTTTAGTCCCAGTCCGGCCCTGGGCTTTAGGGTATTTTATCGATAGAAGAATTGGTTAGTCAACACAGGAATAGACATTAGTAAGTGTCTAGAGGAAGAGTCTTGAGGAGATCATTTGCATATTCCCAGTGCCTTCTGGGATAAGTGAAGAGTCTCCGTGAGCTCAACGATCACTGGGTATTGGCCGTTGCAGCTGAAAAGAGGAAATTGGAAATTTTGGCTCATCTTTCACCGTTTTTAAGAAATCTCAAGATGGAAGAGGCCAGGAGCCATTTGGTGAGCTGCATTTCTTGCTACATGTTCACAGATTTACCAGTGGAAAAGCCAAACTTCTCATGCCACAAATGCAAGCTTGTGTCCCTGTTGGAGGAAAAGTTGCAAAATCTCGAAGAGAGGTTAGCTACGTTGAAGATCATTAAGGAAGGTGAAGAGTTCTTGGACAGAGCAGAATTATCTCTTCATGTTACAGAAAGAGAAGAAATTCGAAGTGCACCTGAAGAAACAGAGGAATGGAGACATGTGACCCAGAGAAGCAGGAGGATCAGGAGGCAGTCAGCACCCATACTGCTCAGAAACCAGTACCAGGCTCTCACGCAGGAAAACGATGAAGAAATACATCAGGATAAGACTTTGCCCACAAACAGCAACCTTGTACGCCTTCAGAGTCCTCCTGGATGGAGAAAGAAAAATGTTGTGAAGAAGAAACGGAGAGTGGTGGTCATGGGGGATTCCCTGTTGAGAGGAACAGAGGCCGCTATCTGCAGACCGGATATAATTTCAAGAGAAATGTGCTGTCTTCCAGGTGCAAAAATTAAAGATGTGTCTGACAGGATATCAGGACTCTTCAGACCTACAGATGACTACCCATTCCTGCTACTACATGTGGGGACAAATGACACCGCAAGAAACGACCTGGAAACCATCTGCAGAGACTTTGAAGACTTAGGCAAGAAAGTGAAAGAACTGGGAGCACAGGTGGTCTTCTCTTCCATCCTCCCAGTGGATGGCCATGGAACAAGGAGGTGGAATAAGATTCTGCAGGTGAACAACTGGCTACGTCGATGGTGCCGTCAGCAACGATTTGGATTTCTGGATCACGGAGTGAACTACTTATACGATGGACTACTTGCTAGAGATGGGGTGCACCTTACGAAGACTGGAAAGCATGTATTTGGAAGTCGCCTTGCTACACTTGTAAGGAGAGCTTTAAACTAGAACAACATGGGAAGGGAAGCAAAAGACCAGAAAAAGCCATACATCTGACAAATGCTATTGAGAACTCAGCTATTAGAAGTGGAAAGGAAGAACAAAGACAAAAGAATCTAATTAATAAAAATATTGGAGAAAGAGAAACCAATCACAAACTAAAATGCTTCTATACTAATGCACAAAGCATGGGCAACAAACAAGGAGAATTGGAACTACTAACACAGGAAAAGAAATATGATGTCATTGGAATCACTGAAACTTGGTGGGACAATACACATGATTGGAATACAAGACTAGAAGGATACAACTTATTTGCAAGAAACAGACTTGATAAACGAGGAGGGGGTGTCGCATTGTATGTTAGAAACACGTATATCTGCACAGAGATTGAAGCTTCAGAGACTGGGAGTTCTGTGGAAACTGTTTGGGTAAGAATACAAGGACAGAACAATGGAAAGGACACCATTGTAGGCATTTACTACAGGCCGCCTGTGCAAGCTGAAGATATGGATGAACTCTTTATGCATCAAATGGCCAAGTTCTCCAAAAAATATGACATAGTTGTCATGGGAGATTTCAACTATCCAGACATTTGTTGGGAATCTCTCTCAGGCAAAACTAACAGGTCAAGGAAATTCTTATCCTCTCTTGCTGACAACTTTATCTTCCAAAAGGTAAGGGAGAAAACAAGGGGAACTGCTACCTTGGATCTAATCCTTATAAACAGGGAGGAAATGGTTGAGGAGGTAAAAGTGGCTGGGACCCTAGGAGGTAGTGACCATGCTATTTTAGAATTTTGGATAACTAGAGGCGGAAGACCTGTGAAGACTCAGACGTCAAGGTTAGATTTCAGAAAGGCAGATTTTAAGGGATTCAGAAAGAGAATTGGAGGGATCCAATGGCTGGATATCCTAAAAGACAAAAATGTCCAGGAGGGATGGGAAATCTTGAAAAATGAAATTCTCAAAGCACAGTTGTTAACAATTCCGAAAAGAGGGAAGAATAGGAAGCATTTAAGGAAACCAGGATGGATGAACACAGAACTTAAGCACATGCTAAAAAGGAAGAAAAAAATGTTTATAAAATGGAAAGAGGGAGGCATATCTAAAGAAGAATATAATGCTGTCTGCAGAACCTGCAGGGCACAAATCAGATTATCTAAAGCTGAAAATGAATTGAGGCTTGCAAGAGATGTAAAAAACAATAATAAAGGATTTTGGGGATATGTCAAAAGTAAAAGAAAAGTCAAAGATGCTATAGGATTTTTACAGGATGAAAATGATGAAATGGTAAGACAGGATGTTGAGAAGGCTGAACTTTTAAATTCCTATTTTGCATCTGTTTTCTCTCAGAAAGGAAATGTAACATCAACTGTTATTCACTGTCCTATTAAGGGAATAGAAGAATCCAGGATATCTATAAACAGAAAGATAGTGAGGAAACACTTAGCTAACCTAAATGAATTCAAGTCTCCAGGTCCAGATGAATTACACCCCAGAGTACTGAAGGAGATAGCAGAAGAAATTTTTGAACCCCTCTCCATAATCTTTGAAAATTCTTGGAGAACAGGAGAAGTGCCAGAAGAATGGAGAAGAGCAAATGTTGTTCCTATCTTCAAAAAGGGGAAGAAGGTGGACCCAGGGAACTATAGGCCGGTGAGTCTGACTTCTATACCAGGAAAGATCTTTGAACAAATTATTAAACAACATGTATGTCAATACCTGGATAAGAATGAAGTGATTAAACAGAGTCAGCATGGGTTTGTAACTAATAAGTCATGTCAGACTAACTTAATTTCCTTCTATGACGGTATCACTGATTGGGTGGATCAAGGAAATGCTGTAGATACAGTATATCTTGACTTCAGCAAAGCATTTGACAAAGTCTCTCATACAATCCTTATTGAAAAAATGACTAAGTATGGAATGGACAAGGCAACTGTTAGGTGGATTCATAACTGGCTTAGTGATCGGACCCAAAGAGTGGTCGTAAATGGCTGCACATCCAGTTGGAAGAATGTCTCAAGTGGGGTACCACAGGGCTCTGTCCTGGGCCCTGTATTGTTCAACATCTTTATCAATGATTTAAATGAAGGAATTGAGGGTAAACTGATTAAATTTGCTGATGACACAAAGCTAGGAGGGATAGCTAATACTAGAGAAGAGAGTGAGAGGATTCAAAAAGATTTAAATAAACTGGAGATGTGGGCAGCAACTAACAGAATGGTTTTTAACAGGGAGAAATGCAAAGTACTACATCTGGGCAATAAAAATGAAAAAAGCATATATAGAATGGGAGGAATAGGGCTAAGTGACAGCACATGTGAAAAAGACTTGGGTATACTAATAGATCACAGACTGAATATGAGTCAACAGTGTGATGCAGCAGCAAAAAAGGCAAATGCAATTCTAGGATGTATTAACAGAAGCATACAGTCTAGATCACGTGAAGTCATTATTTCCCTCTACTCCTCTCTGGTCAGACCTCATCTGGAATATTGTGTCCAGTTTTGGGCACCACATTTTAAAAAAGACATCAACAAACTGGAGCAAGTTCAGAAAAGAGCGACCAGAATGGTGACCGGTCTGCAAACCCTGTCTTATGAGGAAAGGTTGCAGGATTTGGGAATGTTTAGTTTGCAAAAGAGAAGACTGAGAGGAGACTTAATAGCTGTCTACAAATATCTAAAGGGCTGTCACATTGTAGAAGGATCAACTTTATTCTCAATTGCACAAGGAAAGACTAGAAGCAATGGGATGAAACTGAATGGGAGGAGACACAGATTAGATATTAGAAAAAACTTTTTGACAGTTAGAGTGATCAATGAGTGGAACAGGCTGCCACGAGAAGTGGTGAGTTCTCCTTCAATGGAAGTCTTCAAACAGAGGCTGGACAGACATCTGACTGGGATGATTTAGCGAATCCTGCTTTGAGCAGGGGGTTGGACCAGATGGCCCAGGAGGTCCCTTCCAACTCTACGATTCTATGATATATTTATAGATAAGTAGGTACAAAATAAAAAAAGTCACCATATGATTTACATTGACAGTATCAATATTATTGATATCCAGAAGGAAATCATCACTGATAGGTAAAAATTGTGTAAAGCATATAACACGTAACACATTTGTTTAGTTTTGTGAAATCATAACTGTTTTTAATACCTAGAATCCAAGGTTCAGTTCTAATTTTCAACTATATGAGTGCACAAATTTTAGGTGATGGATTGAACAGATAGGTAGGTCAATAGATGAGCTTTTTAGGTAGAAGATACTCAAAAATAATAGACAGATGATAGGATCAACAGCTAGATACTGTTGATATGGTTGCTTGGGACAAGATACAAGACCTGAGACATTAAACAATACACCTGCCAGATCATCATATTTGGTCCTGGATTGAGGTCCATATTTTCCAGTATAGCCATTTACATAAATTAGATCCTACATATATTTTCAATACTGTAATATATCCTCCATTATTATACCTTTTACCCCCAAAGAGTGGTTTGCATGTTAATGACAGACCAATTTTTACAATTCTGACCACTGTCCCTTTATATGATAATAACTCCGGAATGCCTCCATGGATCCTGGTGATTGTGACATTGTTTTCTCAAGACATTTTGTTCCTCGTGAAGTGGTACAATTTCTTTGATAATACTTGCGTTTATTTGTGAAAAAAATGGAAATATGGCGAAAATGTTGAAAATTTCTCAATTTTCCAACTTTGAATTTTCATGCCCTTAAATAGTAACATAACATAGTAACATAGTTTTGAAGGCTGAAGGAAGACCTTATGTCCATCTAGTTCAGCGATTTCTCATTATTACAACTCCATTTTTTTAGTGACCACATCACATTTGAAGTCA
This sequence comes from Dendrobates tinctorius, assembly GCF_039654945.1. Taxonomy (NCBI): domain Eukaryota; kingdom Metazoa; phylum Chordata; class Amphibia; order Anura; family Dendrobatidae; genus Dendrobates; species Dendrobates tinctorius. The sequence goes on along the minus strand of NW_027361696.1, from coordinate 47,135,082 downwards.
CTTTGAGGGGTCTATATGATAGAAAATACCCAAAAGTGACAATATTCTAAAAATTGCACCCCTCAAGGTGCTCAAAACCACATTCAAGAAGTTTATTAACCCTTCAGGTGCTTCACAGGAATTTTTTGAATGTTTAGAAAAATGAACATTTAACTTTATTCTCAAAAATGTTTAATTCAGATTCAATTTTCTTATTTTACCAATAGTAACAGTCGAAATTGGACCCCAAAAGTTATTGTACAATTTGCCCTGAGTATGCTGATACCCCATATTAAAGAACTGTTTGCGTGCATGGCAGAGCTCAGAAGGGAAGGAGCTCGGTTTGAATTTTTCAACGCAAAATTGTCTGTAATTAAAATCGGACGCCATGTCGCGTTTGGAGAGCCAATTTCTCATGAGTACGCTTATACCCCACATATGCAGGTAAATTACTGTTTGGGTGCATGGCAGAGCTCGGAAGGGTAGGAGTGCCATTTGACTTTTCAGTGCAAACTTGGCTGGAATTGAGATCAGATGCCATGTTTCATTTCGAGAGCCCCTGATGTGCGAAAACAGTGGAAACCCCCAAAAGTGACACCATTTTGGAAAGTAGACCCCATAAGGAACTTGTCTAGATATGTGGTGAGCACTTTGAATACCCAAGTGCTTCACAGAAGTTTGTAACGTAGAGTCGTAAAAATAAAAAATCATATTTTTCCACAAAAATGAATTTTCACCCCCAATTTTTTTATTTTCCCAAGGGTAACAGGAGAAATGTTAGCTCCTCGCTAGACAAGGCAGGATTCCCGGAGTGGACCCTCTGGACCGTGGCACCGAGTGGCCCCGGACGAACAACCAGGTGGACCCGACCCCTATACAGGGACCGTTAGCAGCAGGTCCAGGGGTTCGAATGCCACGGTGGCCGGTACCAATAGGGGCGGCTTGGAATGGAGTGCTGAGATGAACACAGAAGAGCGGGAATGAAGTGGGACTGCCTAAGTAGACACGAGTAGGGAGGACTGGAATAAGACAGCAGGTGGCACCACGGTTAGGCAGGACTGGAGTCAGACAGCAGGTACGGACATAGGCAGGACTGGAGTCAGACAGCGGGCACGGACACGGAAGGCAGGACTGGAGTCAGACAGCGGGCACGGACACGGAAGGCAGGACTGGAGTCAGACAGCAGGTATGGACAAGGAAGGCAGGACTGGAGTCAGACAGCAGGTCTGCAAGGAAGCACAAAGTAATCAGTGGGTGGCAGCCTAATGCACGGCGACCACAGGACCTAGAATGCTGTAGCACAACAATGATCAGGTGCCTCTACTATGGGACAGTGGCCTGATATAGATGCAGCTGTGCCCCAATTGGTCCGGCGGTGCAACCGGGTCAGGGCACCGCCGGAGATATGATCAGGAACAGTGAGCAGACTGCGGCCTACGGCGCATGCCCAGGGCCTGTAATGACGTCACCGGCCGCTGGCCGGTCAGAGGAGGACGCTGAGGCCGGGGCTGGAGGGAGCGAGGCTGCAGTGCGAGGTATGTACGAGCGCGCGCGACGGAGGGACAGGTGAGGTGCGTGGCAGGAGGCCTGGGGACCGTGACAGGAGGCATGGGGACAGTGACAGTACCCTCCCCCTTAAGCCGCCCCCTGCTGCGATTGGCAAAAAATCTCCTGAGAATGTGGGGAGCGTTGTTGCTCTCCCGGGGCTCCCAGGATCTCTCCTCAGGATCAAAACCTTTCCAGTCAATAAGGAAAAAGGTCCTCCCTCTAAGTCTCCTCATGACGAGAATATCTCTTACCTTGAAGGTGTCGTCAGAACCCACTGGCTGAGGAGCAGGGCAAGGCAAGGGATAAAACCGATTTAGTACCACAGGTTTCAGAAGAGAGACGTGGAAGGTGTTCGGGATGCGGAGTGAAGCAGGCAACCTCAACTTGTAGGCGACTTCATTGACACATCCCAGGATTTCAAAAGGGCCAATGTACCGGGGACCCAGCTTGTAAGAGGGCAGTTTTAGCCGGATTTACTTGGAGGAGAGCCAGACCTTATCCCCAATGTGAAACGGTGGAGGATCCAACCTCCTCTTATCTGCGTGATTCTTCATCCACTCGCTGGCCCTTTTGATTGCCGTGTTGGTCTCAGACCAGATTTTAGAGAATTCTTGGAACAAGGAGTTGGCTGCCGGTACCTCGGAGGTCGTGGCTACAGTAAGAGGTATATTAGGGCGTTTGCCGAACACCACAAAAACGGGCGACTTGGTTGAGGATTCGCTGGCATGATTGTTGTAGGCAAACTCCACCCATGGAAGCAGATCAACCCAGTCATTCTGATGGGCGTTGGAGAAATGCCAAAGGTATGTAGTCAATGTCTGGTTGGTTCGCTCTACTTGCCCATTGGTCTGCGGATGATAGGCAGATGAAGAATCCAGGGATATATCCAGAAGTTTACAAAGCGCTCTCCAAAACTTAGCAGTAAACTGGACTCCACGATCAGACACAATCCGTCGAGGTAGGCCGTGAAGCCTGAAATTCTGATGGACGAGAATCTTGGCTAATTCGGGTGCAGAAGGAAGACCGCTCAAAGGAATGAAATGTGCCATTTTGGAAAAGTGGTCCACAACCACTAGAATCAACGTACAGCCTGAAGAGCGGGGCAGATCAGTGATAAAGTCCATGGCAATATTCACCCAAGGTGACATAGGTGCCGGCAAAGGAAGCAGTAGACCAAACGGAGACCGACGTGGTGTCTTATTCCTAGCACAGGAGGAACAGGAGGCAACGAAGTCCGTCACTTCTTGGCGGAGAGTTGGCCACAAATAATCCCGGGATATGAGAGCAAGGGTCTTCCCAATTCCGGCATGACCAGCCAATCGGGAGGAATGCTCCCACAGCAGAACTCTGCTTTTGGCATTCTCCAGCACGAGAGTCTTGCCTGGAGGTGGAGAAAGCAGAGTCAATGGAGCCACAGTGATAATCTTCGTGGGCTCAATGATGTGGGAAGGTTACTCCCCAACCTCAGTCGGTTGAAAGACTCTGGATAGGGATTCGGCTTTGGTCTTTCTTTCCCCCGGGCGAAAGTGAAGCTCAAAATCAAAGCGAGCGAAAAATAAGGACCATCTGGCCTGTCGAGGATTAAGTCTCTGGGTGGACTGAAGGTAGGCCAGGTTCTTGTGGTCCGAGTAAATAACAAACGGGTGGACAGCTCCCTCCAGAAGGTAACGCCACTCCTTCAATGCCAATTTGATGGCCAAAAGCTCGCTGTCGCCAATCGAGTAATTGCACTCGGATGAGGAGAAAGCTTTGGAGAAGAATGCTGTAGAACAACAATGATCAGGCGCCTCCACTATGGGAGGGTGGCCTGATATAGACGCAGCTGCGCCCCCATTGGTCCGGCAGTGCTACCGGGTCAGGGCACCGCCGGAGATAAGATCAGGAACAGTAAGCCGACTGCGGCCTACGTCACATGCGCAGGGCCTGTAATGACGTCACCGGCCGCGGGCCGGTCAGAGGAGGACGCCAAGGCCGGGGCTGGAGGGAGCGAGGCTGCAGCACGAGGTAAGTACGAGCGCGCGTGACGGAGGGCCTGGTGAGGTGCGCGGCAGGAGGCCTGGGGACCGTGACAGGAGGCCTGGGGACCGTGACAGGAGGCATGGGGACCGTGAAAAGAAATTGGATGCAAAAGTTGTGCAATTTGTCCTGAGTATGCTGATACCCCATATGTGGAGGTAAAGCACTGCTTGGGCGCATGGCAGAGCTTGGAAGGGAAGGAGCGCCGTTTGAATTTTGAAACGCACAATTGACTGTAATTAAAATCGGACGCCATGTCGCGTTTGGAGAGCCCCTGATGTGTCTACATGCAGTGATCGTATTGACACCATGGGTGTGTCACAAAATGTTATACCATTAGGCAGTGAGGACAAAATTACTACATTTTTACCATCAAAATTTTGCTTTTGTCAAACATTTTACATTTTCACACAAGAAGTGGATAAAAATGGCAACCAGATTAGTCCCATAATTCCTACTGAACGTGACAATTCCTCATATGTGCCTATACAGTGCTACTTAACCATGCAGAGAGACTCGGGAGGAATGGAGAGCTATTTGCCTATTGAAGAGAATGGCTCTGTGCACATGGCAGTGTGTTACCACAGACAGTGTGTTCATGGGCAAAACACGCTGACATGTCCGTTTTATAATGTTAGCACATGCCACAAAACATCCAGCACATGTGCATACACATAACACATATGGATGTCATCCATGTGACACACATCGGCGCTGGGAAGTGTTACAGTAAGCACTGTTCCCTGGCGTTGGGAGCTGAACACGGCTCTCATCATTCTCCCCTGTTTCTGCCGATCGCTGGCAGAGCAGGGGCGAATGATGAGAACCATGTTCAGCACCCAGCGCTGGAGAACGGCACTTACTGTAACGCTTCTTCCCTGGCGCCCGTCCTTGTGGTAGTGATGCAGCACATGCATGCCACACGTGTGCCACAAGTATTATACACACAGATAATGACATCTCCGGTACCGGAATTATCAGGACATGTGAAAGAGGTGTTATACTGGGTTTTCTGTTTAGCTACTATCACTGTTATTGCCGCCTAATGCCTCTATAAAAATAGACTTTGTGACTTTCAGAGTCCCTCCTTCATAAATGAAACAGGATGTGTCTGTTAAGGCCCCGTCACACTAAGCGATATCGCTAGCAATATAGCTGATTATCAGTTTATTATAAATAAACTGGTGAAGTGGGAAGCAACTAACAGAATGGTTTTTAACAGGGAAAAATGCGAAGTACTACATCTGGGTAATAAAAATGAAAAAAGCATATACAGAATGGGAGGAATAGGGCTAAGCAACAGCACATGTGAAAAAGACTTGGGTATACTAATAGATCACAAACTGAATATGAGTCAACAGTGTGATGCAGCAGCAAAAAAGGCAAATGCAATTCTAGGATGTATTAACAGAAGCATACAGTCTAGATCACGTGAAGTCATTATTTCCCTCTACTCCTCATTGGTCAGACCTCATCTGGAATATTGTGTCCAGTTTTGGGCACCACATTTTAAAAGACATCAACAAACTGGAGCAAGTTCAGAAAAGAGCGACCAGAATGGTGACCGGTCTGCAAATCCTGTCTTATGAGGAAAGGTTGCAGGATTTGGGAATGTTTAGTTTGCAAAAGAGAAGACTGAGAGGAGACTTAATAGCTGTCTACAAATATCTAAAGGGCTGTCACATTGTAGAAGGGTCAACTTTATTCTCATTTGCACAAGGAAAGACTAGAAGCAATGGGATGAAACTGAACGGGAGGAGACACAGATTAGATATTAGAAAAAACTTTTTGACAGTTAGAGTGATCAATGAGTGGAACAAGCTGCCACGAGAAGTGGTGAGTTCTCCTTCAATGGAAGTCTTCAAACAGAGGCTGGACAGACATCTGACTGGGATGATTTAGCAAATCCTGCTTTGAGCAGTGGGTTGGACCAGATGGCCCAGGAGGTCCCTTCCAACTCTACGATTCTATGATTCTATGATCGTTGATCACGCGAGAACGTCCTGGACCGTTTCTCGTTGTCAGCTTCCTACTGGCCGTCCTGCTGTCGAGACGAGCGACGAGTGGACGCGGGCGGGAGGATGTCAGGATCGCCTTGTATGACAGGTAAGTAGCGACCCCCGACAGCTGCTATGTCACTGGTGAGATCTGCCTGTTTGGCAGCTCACTAGTGACCACTTAGCGATGCACCAGCGATCCATATCTGGCTGGTGCATCGCTAAGTGTGACAGTACCTTTAGGCTATGTGCCCACGGTGCGTGTTAAAACGCACACCAAAAACCGGACTCATTCCCAGAAATCGCACTTTTTTTTCCGCGCGATTTTACCGCAATCATTTGCCGCGATTTTTGTGTGCGATATTCAAGCACTTTCCAAGCGATTTGAAGCATCGCTTGGAAAGTGATTGACAGGTTGGTCACACTCGTCAAACATAGTGTTTGACAAGTGTGACCAGGTTTTTACTATTGAGGCCGCCTATGCGGCCTCAATAGTAAAAGATAGAATGTTAAAATGGTAAAAAAAAATAAAAAAATCGGTGTATATTTACCTTCTGGCGTCCCGCGCTGCATTCCCGGGCCACAGCGTTCCCAGTAATGCCTTGCGAGACCTGTGATGACGTAGTCTCGCGTTGCTATAGCGATCTCACGAGACCGCTAGAGTCACGCGAGACTACGTCATCACTGGACTGTGCCGCAAGGCATTACTGGGAACGCTTAGGCCGGGAATGCAGCGCGGGACGCCTGAAGGTAAATATACCCCGATATTTTATTTTTTATTCTTTTTTTTACAGGGGTATGGTACCCAGGGCCTGGAGGACAGTCTCCTCTCCTCCACACCGTGGGTACCAACCGCACATGAGACGCTTAACTTCCTGCATGGTGGGCATAGCCACATGCGGGAAGTAAGCGATTCTCATGCATTCCTATGGGTGCGGAATCGCGGCAATTCTTTGCGATTCCGCACAAAAGAATGAGCATTCTGCGATTTTGTCCGCGATGCGATTCCGCCGCGGAAAAAAGCGCAGCATTAGCACAGCATGTGTGGAATGCCATTGGAATGCATGGGGGGCGTTCTGTACACGATTTTTTAACGTTTGTGCTGCGTTTTCGCTCCGAAAATCGCAGCAAAAACGCTTAAAAATCGCTACGTGGGCACACAGCCTTAATGTTTCACGCACCACAAGGCCAGCTAAGGTTGTTAAATGTTAAAATGACATTTCCCTGTGAATGCATTTGCATTGGTTGAAAGCAATGCTAAAGTTGAAAAACGCATCAAAAACGCTAAGAGTGATTATAGCCCAAGTGGTGGAGGCACTTTTTTTGGGTTATTTATTTTGCCTTACATTCAAATCATTACCCTAGAAAGGAAGTTCCTCAACCTCTTTCCCATGAAAATCCATTTTGATTTTGTTTTGTATGTTCTAGTGTGTGAAAAGTGACACAACATTCCGACAACATTGTTCATGGCAGTGACCTAGGAGTCAGAAATGCTTCCAGGAGTCTTCTCCATGTTGTTCACATGTCATTTCAACACTGTTTTCATCGATTTCAGACGTTTTGAGATGCTAAAAAGACACCCGGGGGTGGCAGCAAATTGCTCGGGTTTCCCATAGTCTTACATTGGGCTCATTGCTCAGGTCAAGCATCCGAGCATTTCAGTTTGCTTTACCCGAGCAATTAGCACTCGAGCATTTTAGTGCTCGCCCATCACTAGATGCTGCCACATTTGATAAAAAATATGTAGCAAACTGTGGGTCCATTTTCTCCTATTATCCCTTGTGGAAATTATAAATTTTATGTTAAAACAGTATTTTAGTGGAAAAAAAATGTTACTTTCATATCTAAATGTTATAAAGTTTTCTGAATAACCTGTAGGCTACAAATAATCATTACACCCCTAAATGAATTCTTTGAGGGGTGTATGTGGTCACTTGTGGGGGTTTCTGCTGTTTTGGTACCTCATCTCTGCAAATAAGACATGATGTCTGCAATCTATTCCAGACAAATTTATATTCCAAATACCAAATGTCGCTTCTTCCTTCCGAGCCATGCCTTGGGTCTAAACAGAACTTTTGACTATATGTTCATTTAAATCTGAATAGGTCCCTAAAGAAACTGGCTTTTTAAATTTCTCTAACATCATAACAAAATAAAATTAAATTTGAAAAATTATGCAGTTGTAAAGTAAACTTATAAGAAATGTTATTTATTAATTATTTTGTACAGCATGACTAACTGGTTAAGGATATAAAGATTGAAAGTTTGAAAATTGCTATTTTTTTTTCAAAAATTTTCACCAACATTTATTTTTTTTCACAATTGAACGCAAAACATATCAACCTTAATTTACTACTAACAAAGTACAATTAGTCACAAAAAAAATCTCAGAATCACTTATATATGTTAAAGCCTTCCAGAGTTGTCACAACATGAAGAGGCATTGTCTCTGAAGCATGTCTCTGAAGAGGCAATTTGCACAACATGAAGTGACACTGGTCTGATTGGCCTGGTCATTAATCAATTGTCTCCTTCACTAAGAGGTTCATTAGAAGGGTTTTGTGTGTATTGGCCTTGGATAATGATATTAGTCCAATTGAATAATAATGGAGGGCACTGTTCATGAGATACAATAGCCTGGAAAGGTAACACTTCTATAGAGCCTTCTAATTTCATTAGTAACTCAGCATTAGAAGAGACAAGCACAAACCAGGGACCACCTCAGCCACCTGTAAACACGGGACATTTCTTATGTGAATGACAGGGTTAATTGTCTCCACATATATTTTGTAATCATTGTCCATACTCAACAAAATGTGATCACTGTCTAATGCAAATGAAGGTGTCCTGATTCCTTGACATGAAACACATGATATGAGTGTGGAAATAGATATGAAATAGGAAAAAGGTAATTAGTTAGAACTTAAGGCCCCGTCTCACTAAGCGATCTCGGTAGCGAGATCGCTGCTGAGTCACAACTTTTGTGACGTAACAGCGATCTCACCAGCGAGATCGCTATGTGTGACAGCGATCAGCGAACGGCCCCCCTGCCGGAATCGCTGATCGCTGGAAGAAACCTATGGACATTTCTTTGGTCGCTGGGCTCCCGCTGGCCAGCACGCATCGCTGTGTGTGACAGGCGGGAGACCAGCGATCAGGTGTAAAAAATAATTAAAAAAATAAAAAATATAGTTATTCTCACCTTCCGACGTCCCGTTCAGCCATCCTGCCTCTCTCCACGCTCCGGTCCCAGTGATCCTTTGCACGAATGACTGCGAGACTTTGTTATTCCTCGAGACCGTGACGTCTCGCGGTCATTCGTGCAAAGGATCACTGGGACCGGAGCGTGGAGAGAGGCAGGATGGCTGAACGGGACGTCGGAAGGTGAGAATAACTATATTTTTTATTTTGATTCTATTTTTTACAGCGATGGCCAGCGATGCCGGGTGCTCGGCATCGCTGTGCTGATCGCTGGTGAAGCTGTTTGTGTGACAGCTCACCAGCGATCACATAGCGACTTACTAGCAATCCTGACACCTTGATATCGGTGCCGGGATCGCTGGTAAGTCGCTGAGTGAGACGGGGCCTTTAGAATTTTGTAGACATTGAATTTGAATTTATCACATCTCATGTCATGTTTGGAAACAGCAAAGATTGATAATGACTTTATTCCTCAAAGTAACAGACCACAGGGATAAGCATTTTCTCAAAACTCAGTCATGTCAGCTATTGTAAAGGAAATACTATTCCCATGAGTAAGTTCAACAAAAAGGTAATTAACCTATTACCACAAATCAACACAATTATATTTAAAAACTTGATGGAATGAGAGACGGATCATTTATATGAACCCTAAGATTAAATTAGGTTTGGTTTCTAAGATTGGAATTCATCAAGTTCTTTAGAAGAGCCGATCACTATGAGTAAAATATCTATATATCAGAAAAAACTCAGAACTCAGCAGAAATTCTGGGTTAGCCTCTACATTAGACCCCATGGTGGTATCCTTTTATTAAATAAAAAATAATCACTTCTTACCATAAAGATATTTTCAAAAACAACTATCAAAAGTTATTGTTGGGAAATACTGTGGTAACTTCTTTTAGTGTTTGTGCGGCAGACCTTAGCCAACAACCTTTCATAATCAATAAAAGTGCAATAAGTTAGTATGTCGAAAGACATTAATATGTCATTATCAAGAATTATTTCACCAGAGATGATAGTAAGAATGTCAGATGTGTCCTTGATAAAAGTTGACATTTATTAACTTGTGTAGGACCCTATATGGGTAAATTGCTTTACTAGAAAACATGGACCCCATCCAACAGAAAATAAAGTGAGCCGATTGTGTTGTTTCAGGCATTGTCTTTTCTACTCAAGATTAATAGCTCTCATCCTACCCATTTAGTGAATGTATCGTCTATCTAATAATTTTGCACACATGCAAATGAAAATTAGAAGTTAAACTTGGATTATAGGATATGAGAGAGTAATGACTTTACCAAACTGGACAAACTTGTTAAATAGCCATTATAAATCATTACATAGCTTGTTTTGTTATATACTTTTTACCCATTTTACCCGTCTATGTTGATTTCCATCTATCAAAAATCAATATTAGCAAATTCTATGACAATATGACAAAAACAGACGTAAAATAGAAAATTTAATTTGTTCCCTATTTGTATCACACTATAACTTAACCCCTTCATGACCAAGCCTATTTTGACCTTAATGACCAGGCCATTTTTTGCAATTCTGACCAGTGTCCCTTTATGAGGTAATAACTCAGGAACGCTTCAACGGATCCTAGCGATTCAGAGATCGTTTTTTCATGACATATTGGGCTTCATGTTAGTGGTAAATTTAGGTTGATAATTTTTGCGTTTATTTATCAAAAAATCAGAAATTTCGCGAAAATTTAGAAAATTTTGCAATTTTCAAATTTTGAATTTTTATTCTGTTAAACTAGAGAGTTATGTGACACAAAATAGTTACTAAATAACATTTCCCACATGTCTACTTTACATCAGCATAATTTTGGAAACAAAATATTTTTTTGTTAGGAAGTTATAAGGGTTAAAAGTTGACCAGCGATTTCTCATTTTTACAATAAAATTTACAAAACCATTTTTTTTTAGGGACCACCTCACATTTGAAGTCACTTTGAGGGGTCTATATGGCAGAAAATACCCAAATGTTACACCATTCTAAAAACTGCACCCCTCAAGCTACTCAAAACTACATTCAAGAAGATTATCAGGTGTTTCACAGGAACTAAAGCAATGTGGAAAGAAAAAATGGACATTTTAATTTTTCCAACAAAAATTTTCTTTTAGCATCAATTTTTTCATTTTCACATGGGAAACAGGATAAAATGGATCCTAAAATTTGTTGGGCAATTTCTCCTGAGTACAACGATACCTCATATGTGGTCATAAACCACTGTTTGGGCGCACGGCACGGCTCAGAAGGGAAGGAGAGCCATTTGACTTTTTGAATGGAAAATATGCTGGAATATTTAGCGGTTGCCATGTCATGTTTGGAGAGCCCCTGTGTGCATAAACATTGGAGCTCCTCCACAAGTGACCCCATTTTGGAAACTAGACCCCCCAAGGAACTTATCTAGATGCATAGTGAACACTTTGAACCCCCAGGTACTTCACAAATTGATCTGTAAAAAAAAATATACTTTTTTTTCACAAAAATTTTGTTTTAGCCTCAGTTTTTTCATTTTCACATGGGCAACAGGATAAAATAGAACATAAAATTTGTTGAGCAATTTCTCCTGAGTGCACCGATACCTCATATGTGGTCATAAACCACTGTTTGAGCGCACGGCAGGGTCCGGAAGGGAAGGAGCACCATTTGACTTTTTGAATGGAAAATTAGCTCCAATCGTTATCGGACACCATGTCGCATTTGGAGAGCCCCTGTGCACCTAAACATTGGAGCTCCCCCACAAGTGACCCCATTTTGGAAACTAGACCCCCTAAGGAACTTATCTAGATGTGTAGGGAGCACTTTGAACCCCCAAGTGCTTCACAAAAGTTTATAACACAGAGCAGTGAAAATAAAAAATATTTTTTTTTCCTCAAAAATGATTTTTAGCACACTATTTTTAATTTTCAAAAGGCTAACAGGAGAAATTGGACCACAAATCTTGTTGTCCAGTTTGTCCTGAGTATGCTGGTACCTCATATGTGGGGGGGGACCACTGTTTGGGCACACGGCAGGGCTCAGAAGGGAAGGAGCGCCATTTGACTTTTTGAAATGCAAATTACTTCCAATCGTTAGCGGACACCATGTCGTGTTTGGAGAGCCCCTGTGTGCCTAAACATTGGAGCTCCCCACAAATGACCCCATTTTGGAAATTAGACCCCCTAAGGAACTTATCTAGATGTGTGGTGAGCACCTTGAACCCTCAAGTGCTTCACAAAAGTTTATGACACAGAGCCGTGAAAATAAAAAAAAAATTTTTTCCCTCAAAAAATTATTTTTTAGTGCGCAATTTTTATTTTCACAAGGGTACCAGGATAAATTAGACCCGAAAATTTGTTGTCCATTTGTCCTGAGTACGCTGGTACCCCACATGTGGGGGGAACAACTGTTTGGGCACACGTCGGGGCTCGGAAGGGAAGTAGTGACATTTTGAAATGCTGACTTTGATGGAATGGTCTGCGGGCATCATGTTACATTTGCAGAGCCCCTGATGTACTTAGGTACTGTGGAACCCCCCCACAAGTGACCCCATTTTGGAGACTAGACCCCCCAAGGAACTTATCTAGATGTGTGGTGAGCACCTTGAACCCCCAAGCGCTTCACAGAAGTTTATAACGCAGAGCCGTGAAAATAAAAAATATTTTTTTTTCCTCAAAAAAAAAATGATTTTTAGCCAGCAATTTTTTTTTCACAACGGTAGCAGGATAAATTGGACCCCAAAAGTTGTTGTCCAGTTTGTCCTGAGTGCGCTGATACCCCATATGTGGGGGATGACCACTGTTTGGGTACACGTCGGGGCTCGGAAGGGAAGTAGTGACATTATGAAATGCTGACTTTGATGGAATGGTCTGCGGGCATCATGTTACATTTGCAGAACCCCTGATGTACCTAAACTGTGGAACCCCCCACAAGTGACCCCATTTTGGAAACTAGACCCCCCAAGGAACTTATCTAGATGTGTGGTGAGCACCTTGAACCCCCAAGTGCTTCACAGAAGTTTATAACGCAGAGACGTGAAAATAAAAAATATTTTTTTTTCCTCCAGAAAAATGATTTTTAGCCAGCAATTTTTTTTTTCACAAGGGTAGCAGGATAAATTGGACCCCAAAAGTTGTTGTACAGTTTGTCCTGAGTACATATATGGGGGGAACTATTGTTTGGGCACACGTAAGGGCTCGGAATGGAAGTAGTGCCGTTTTGAAATGCAGACTTTGATGGAATGGTCTGCGGTCGTCATTATGTTTGCAGAGCCCCTGATGTGCCTAAACAATAGAAACCCCCCCACAAGTGACCCCATTTTGGAAACTAGACCTCCCAAGTAACTTATTCAGATGCCTGGTGAGCACTTTGGACCCCCAGTGCTTCACAGAAGTTTATAACGCAGAGACGTGAATATAAAAAAAAAAAATTTCCACAAAAATATTTTTTTAGCCCCCAATTTTTTATTTTCCCAAGGGTACCAGGAGAAATTAGACCCCCAAAGTTGTTGTGCAATTTTTCCTGAGTACGCTGATACCCCATAAGTTGGGGTAAACCACTGTTTTGGCACACGTCAGGGCTTGGAAGGGAGGAAGCACCGTTTAACTTTTTGAACGCAAAATTGGCTGGAATCAATGGTTGCACCATGTCGTGTTTGGAGACCCCCTGATGTGCCTAAACAGTGGAAACCCCTCAATTCTAACTCCAGCCCTAACCCCAACACACCCCTGACCACAGCCCTAACCCCAACACATCCCTAACCCTAATTCCAACCATAACCCTAACCCCAACATACCCCTAACCCTAATCCCAACCCTAACCATAACCCTAACCACAAGCCTAACCCTAATTCCAACCCTAACCCTCTTTCCAACCCTAACCCTCTTTCCAACCCTAACCCTCTTTCCAACCCTAACCCTAACCCTCTTTCCAACCCTAACCCTCTTTCCAACCCTAACCCTCTTTCCAACCCTAACCCTCTTTCCAACCCTAACCCTAACCCTCTTTCCAACCCTAACCCTCTTTCCAACCCTAACCCTCTTTCCAACCCTAACCCTAACCCTCTTTCCAACCCTAACCCTAACCCTCTTTTCAACCCTAACCCTCTTTTCAACCCTAACCCTAACCCTAATGGAAAAATAAAAATATTTTCTTTATTTTATTAGTTCTGCCTACCTATGGTTGTGATAATCGGGGGGTTTATTTACTTTTTCTTTCATTTTGATCACTGTGAGAGTGATCAAAATGAAAGAATGGAATTTGCAGCCGGCAGATTCGGGCGGGCGCACTGCGCATGCGCCCGCCATTTTCCAAGATGGCGGCACCCATCATCCGGACCCGAGGGACACCGGGAGGGACGGGGGGACTCAGGAGGTACCGGGGGGGTGAGGGGGGATCGGAGACTGGCGGGGAGCAGAGGGAATGGGAGGGGGGCAGATGATGACAGCGGCGGCAGATCGCCGCTGTCATTCAGTTGCAGGGGGGCGTCCGCCGGTGGGGGGTGTGGAATCGGTGTCTCCAGCCATGTCCGATGCTACAGCAGCGTCGGACATGGCTGGATAGTAATATTTCATCAATTTTCATTGATGAAATATTACTAGCGCTCTGATTGGCTGTTTCACTTTTAAAAGCCAATCAGAGCGATCGTAGCCACGTGGGGGTGAAGCCACGCCCCCTGTGGTGAATTACAAAGCCCCCTGTATCTGCGGGTCAGGTGACCTTTCAGTGACCCCGGTCACCCGACCCGCAGGGGGGCTTTAAAGTCATGATGCCACATAGGGGTCACTGGTCAGATTTCATGACGCCTATGTGGCGTCATTGGTCGTGAAGGGGTTAAATGGAAAAAATAAATATGTTTATGTTTAATACACATGAGAGGAAGAAAGAGAGAAAAAATATATATTTATATCTCAAATCCTAAATAGAATTAATATATTTTGAACATTTTCCTCTCCATAAACCAGTCAGTTTAAATAATAATAATAATAATACTTATTATTATTATTATTATTATTATTATTATTATTGTGGCATTTTTACTATTATCCAATTGACTTACCACTGAGGCACAATAGATTCTGCAGAGGTCACACTTGGCCTGAGCCTTGTAATTTCTCCCGAAACTCAGTATGAGGAAAGATTAGCACATACCCAGGATCCACCTAAGCCAACTGAACACAAAGGGTATATATAGATGAATGGGTTAATCACCCCAGGAATAGCCATAAAGTGTGATAAGTTTAAAATTTATAGCTAATTAGGTACAAAATAAATAAATGGCCACCATATGTTTTACAACTCTTGTTCAATTCCCTCAAATCATGAAGCTTGCCAATATCAATATTTTTGATATCCAGATGGAAATCAACATTGATAAGTACAAATTAGATACAGCATATAACATGTAATACCTTTGCTTAGTTTGGTGAAGTCATTGCTGTGTCTAATACCTATAATCAAAATTTTAGTTCTATTTTCAACTATATGAGTGCACAAATTTTAAATGATGGCTTAATGGATAGGTAGGTCAATAGATGAGAATATTGGGTAAGAGGTACTCAAAAATAACAGACAGATGATGGGTTCAATAGCAAGATAGATATTGAAGTTCAGCACAAAATACAAGACCAGAGACATTACACAATCCACCCACAAGTCATCCTATTGTGTTCTTCATGGGGTCCATATTTTCCAGTATAATCATTTACTTGAATTGAATCCTACACTTTTTTTCAAATAATATATCCTCCTTTATTAAGGACATATCTGACTTATTATAATCTCTGTTCTAAAATCCCTCCCCTTCCAAGTCTGATATAAAGGAGGGTCTTCTCTCTACCCTCATATATTCTCCCAAAGAATATCTTCCTGGGTTCTTCTACTTCATATCCTGCAGCTTCAATCAGAAGAAATAAGATAATGGAGAAGTCTACCACACCTGAATCCCTTTCCATCAACCGTCCAGCTAATACTGATGAAATTGAAATAATTGTAACCATGCGAAACCCACAAACACCAGAGAAGGAGATTGCTGAAGACCTAGGAAAATTCTGCACCGTCTTGAAAGGTCCCACCAAGGCCCTCAATACTTTTGGATTTTGGACTGGAAATTGGTCTTTGCTGGTCAAACTGAGAAAAAATTATTCCTCATTTGATGGACTTTGGCATTTACCAGACAGATGCACCCTGGGGAACTCAGATGCCATAATTTATTATTTGGATGATTTATCGAGTGAAGAGAATGTGAATCACAGGAAAGACGACGAACCTATCTGCGACAGCTGCTTAAGGGAAGGCCATGATTTTGTGGACTGTCCTGACATTCTGAAAGACCTGGGGAGGAGAATCAAGGCCAAGAAGCTTCGGAAGAAGAAGGGTAACAGGTAAGAGGACAATACACGCCACAATCCATCACTAGGGTCTCCACACCTTGCATACATCTGTTTTTGGGACAATTGGGTGACAATCATCTTGATGTCAGACTTTTATTTATTGTGATTTTTGCAGCAAGCTTGAAAGCTTAGAATCTACTGCACACAATATGAACCAGGATTAACCAGGATGAGTTTGGGGCAGAATATATCTTATTACTTTCAATATTATTGAGACCAATAAAATCTAAAATGGGACCATTTCCAAAAAACTTGGTGTTTTCCTGTATATTTTACAAAAATAGGTACATTTGATAATGTTTTGCCTATTGTTTAATTTCATTGTGGTGTAATATTTACATTTTATCCTTATCTTCTCACAGAAAAAATAAAAAGTTCCTTGCTGGTGGAGATGACAGAAGAACAGGTGGCAACTGAATTTTGAAAACTAATTCTGCATCCGATCTGTATTTAGAGTCTCTGCCACTTTTTCCTAAAGCAACAAGATTGAACAAATCGGCACCTGGACTTTGTGCTGTGGAATGAAACCGAAGACACTTTAATCCTTTGTATATTTTGATAATTTTGTAAAATTTATTACTTCAATAAAACGAATTTAATCCAAAACTATTTCTTCCTTTCGTCATCTTTATAACATGACATCTCAATGTAAGTCGGGTTTCTCCAAACAAGTGTCTTATAGGGTTAAAACTGATGTTTTGATGTTTCTGGGTTATAATTGACTTTGGGTGCAGTGATTATTTTGTGTTTACTTTTTGCAACAAATAATGGTTAGTTTTTATCTCGTACATTCTCCCAGCTATATCATGTATGTATGAGCTGCTCTAGTTTTCTGTTAATGTCAATACAATGTATGTCTTCCCAGGTTCTTCACATATAACGACCACAAAGTTGCAGTTTTCATATTAGAAAGAATCACTTTTTTTTTCTAAGTGTGACATTTCTCTATAGTGTAAACACCCCCTGAATCTCTGGATCTGTTGTGGTAGAACTGGAGAACTTTCCATGCAGGAATCTACAGAAGTTCAAAACAAGGCAGATAAGGCCTGAAAATACCACGAGTTAATACAGAAAAATAACTGTCCTGTACTCAAAATCTCCTTGGGTCATAATCCTGTTCCTCAAGTGGAATTGTGTCATTATGTCATTTGGTTTTCCTGCCCCAAAATAGTCCACGGGTTTAGCAACATAATGGAACAGCTGATGGTCATGTATAAAACGGAGAATGCACATTTGCTGTCACGGCCACCTGAGGAAGTCCACACGAAACGCGCATTGGGGCTGCGTTGTCTGTTGGTTCACAGGGACTGACATGGGTAAGGGCTATTTTTGTTGCACTATGTCACTTTATCTACATTGATAATATGTCCCTATATATGTGTGGATGAAGTAACTGCATTAAGACTGTATATACAACTTTAAGTGCTGCCACATATAGATTAAGTTGGGACTATTATAGAATGAAGCTTGGAGTTACAATTTTTGCAAGAATGTCACTTCCCGATCTGTACATAATCTTTGGTTGACTCAGACTTATCATTGTTCGAGTCCTTCACTTTCAAATCCTTTTGTCCATATACTTTTGTAATTATGACTGTTATTGATATGACGTTGTAATTAAATAAAATATTTTTGTAGCTTTTAAATGGATTTTGTACTCGTTTTCCTCTTCATTTTGAACCTACTTATTAGAGTATATCTGTTGTATTTGACAATATTATCTATGGTCTGTGGCCTATAGTAACCCTAGTGTGATAATTTTTCTTTTGTATTTTTATATAAATAACTGGAGGTAATTTGCTGTACAAGGCTGAAATGTATGAACACTAAACTGGCATATTTGCATTTCTCCAAAATAAAGCTTGGTGTGGATGTTCTAAAATAGCTACTGCAGCCGTAGATGAATTCATTGAAAAGTACAGTTTCTACAAATGGGGTGACTTTTGGAGTTTTTCTACTGTTCTGCCACCTTCGGGGCTCTGTAAATATCGCCTGCTTTTTCAAATTTCTGCTGATCTGGTGCCTCACAGCCTCTGCAAATAAAACACAGTGTCTGCAATCTATTAAAAGGAATCTGCCACCTCATTTTGGCAAGGTATTTAAATGACTTGGGTCCGGTCCGTTGGGCGGTGTTTTGGGTCCTTTCCTCCACCCCTCCTTGGAGGAAAGTACTTCTGGGACATAGTTCACTGGTGCATGCACACTAATGCTTTTCGGCTTTGCCCGCTTTTGGGCAGAGCATACTGCGAGTGTGCGAGTCCAGATTGCAATGCGTGCATGCGTAATACGGAGGATAAGTACAGAATTTCCCTGAAATGTTGCTGATGGCGGCAAAGGAGGGGTGGAGGAAAGAACCCAAAGCAAAGTCCATCAGACCGGAACCAAGTCAATTACATACCGCACCAAAATGAGGTGACAGATTCCCTTTAAACACAAATTTACATTCCAAATACCAAATGTCACTTCTTCCCTTGGAGTACTGCCTTGTGTCCAAACAGATCTTTATGAAAACATGTCCATTTAGATCTGAATAAAGATTTCCCGAAAGAAACAAGTTTTGTAAATTTCTTTAAAAAATTGAAAAATTGTTACTAATCTTTTAACCTTGATTAGGCAGTGCTGCAGTACTTCCAGCTTGTGACTGATGTGCTACCTTTTGGAGCTGGAAGCTGAAGAGGAGGCAAAGGAGGAGGTGCAGGAGCTGTACTCTGTGGGGGAAACCCAGATTGACGTAGGGCACCCAATACTCTGTGATTGAGAGGACGGCCACCATACCAAGGTCTGAGTGTGTCCCATATTCCATTATATTAACCCTGTGTACACTCAATGAGAAGTATTGTCCCTGATCACTAGCACTTGTCCACGTGTTTGTGGTTAGGTGGACTTTCCAAGTACCAGCATTGTGGAGGGCACAGGTAATATTTCCGCATATTCGTGGCCTTGGGATGATCCTCGACTCTGCCCTCTCTTTCAAACTACATATCAAAGCCCTTGCCTCCTCCTGTCCATTACAAATCTAAAACATTCCCTGGATCCGTACATTACAAGAAACTTAAAAAATGTTTGTGCATGCTCTCATGATCTCCCGCCTCGAGTATTGCAACCTTATACTCTGTACCCTCCTATCTAGCACTGTTGCACCACTTAAATCAATCCAAAACTCTGCTGCCAGAGTAATCCAACTGTCCCTTCATTATTCCACAGCCTCTCCTCTCTGTCATGCCCTTCACTGCCTTACTATTGCCAATAGGCTACAGTTCAAAACCCTAAATATGACATACAATTCCTTCCCCAAACTGACTCCTCCATACATCTGTGACATGGTCTCCCAACGTCCAACTGGGCCATGACCTTTTCTATGCAAACACAGTGTGTTGTCAGCAAGATGTACCATCCCTGCTCACAAGCACTTGTCCACATGTCTGTGGTTAGGTGCACTTTCCCTGTACCAGCATTGCTGATGGCACTGGTAACATTGTGGGACATGTTCTTGCTTGTCTAATATCGTGGCAACAGACCGGGAGACATAGTGCCGGGTGGGAACCGAGTACTTTGTTATGGTCACCGCCATCAGGTTGTGGAAAGCGTCCGTTTACCAAAAGCCTAGAATGCAACATTTGGAGTGAAAGCAGACAACAAATTTGTGTCTTTAGTACTGTGTCCTGTGTGCCATTGGCTGTGTCTTTCCGCTTATGGTCCAACGACTAGGGTGTGGACAACTGAAGTCTGCGCTGGGACAAGGACGTGTATGTGCTTGATTATGGTGCAATTTGACTGTGGTGAACGACAAGTGCAGGGCAGGGGATTGGCTTGCATGCACAGCAGCGGAAGAAGTAGTGGTTTCACCCGCAGACACTGTTCATGGAGCCTGGTGTTGACAAATAGTCTGTTACTTTGCTGCCATGTGCCTGATAATGCTGGTGGTGGTAAGGCTGGTAGTTTTACTACCCCTGCAGATGCACTCATGACTGTTGGTGCAAATGTCCTTTTTGGGGTTATTGGCAGAGTCTTTAAAAAACAAGAAGACTGGTAGGGGGACATTCATTGTCCCCCTCTACCACACCACCTCCTCACCTCGACACCTGTCTTTCGTTGTTCCCCAAGCCTGCGTTCTAGGACCACTACTCTTCTCCATCTACACCTTCAGCCTGGGCACAGTTTGAAATATCATCACACACAGATCTACATATCTGTACCTGACTTCACCTCCTTACTGACCAAAATCACGTGTCTTCCCCATAATCATCCTTCTTTTCCGCTCGCTTTCAAAAGGTGGACATGTACAAATCAGAATGTATCATCTGTCAAGCATCTCACACAGAGTACACCAGAGAGCTGTGCATGCCTCATTTTGTACCACTTTACTAAGAGGTAAACTTTGACTTAGAGAAAATGGTTTTCAAGACATTCACTACCTTTTTTCAACATGGTTTGCAGCTGTGATCTTCATCTTGTTGGTGTGGATATGGAAAATTTCTAAGTCATCATCAATAACATCATCATCATCACTTATCTGCTTTCTATAATTCAACATTTTAATAACATGTTGCACTTTTCCCTTTATACAGACACATGCTTGTTTGGCAACATATTTTGGATGGGCATTTCTTAGGGTGAGTCTCACATACGCATCTGGTACACCGATCTTATGACTGGCATGAAACCGTTTTGGAAGGTGTTTCTGATGCCCCCCCCCAAAAAAGGCCACACTATGTTGATATGTATCCCCAGTGGCAAATGCTTGACAGTCAACACAATTAATGTATGGGCATTATAAGTCTATGAGACCCTCTCTTAGAAATTGGCCCTATTTTTTAATCAGGCCTTCCTCCAAGTCTCATCATCCACCGCCACTAGATCAAAAGGGTTTACTTGGTCCGTGCAGCTACAGCCAGTGTCGAATTATTAAAAAGGGTGGGTGGTTATGCTGTGTGTAAAATACTTGTTCTGAAATCGGTAGAGGTGTACCCCACAGGGGAAAATGTTTGACAGCCCATACACTAAGTTTATGAGCATTCCAAGTCTAGGTGACCCGTTCCTTTAAATTGGCCATAGTTTTTAATCAGGCATTCCTCCACATCTCATCATTCGCCACCAGTAGATCACCAGCGTTAACGTGTTCCATGCTGCTACAGCCAGTGTTTAAATCCTAACAAGGGTGGGGGTTTTGCTGGGCATTAAATACTTGTTAAGGAAAAGGTTGAGATGTACCCCAAAGGGGAAAATGTTTGTCAGCCCAATACACTTAGTGTATTGCTATTAGAAGTCTAGGAGACTCGCTCCTTTTTAATGGGACACTTTTTGTTAACAGGCCCTCCTACATGTTTCTTCCAAGGGGGATTTGGGTTATTGGGGTGCATATGACTTGGTAGCAGGGCAGGCCATGCAGTTAATGCATAAGAAAACAGAATGAGAGTCCAAAGTGAAAAATGTGAAGTGGATTTTCCTGTGCCCATCCAGTACCTAGGTTCAAAGGCATATTGGGGTGCAGATGACTTTGCAGCGGGGCAGACCTTGCAGTCAATGCATAAGAAAACAGAATGGGAGGCCAAAATGAATAATGTTAAGTGGATTTCCCTGTGCCCATCCAGTATGTGGGTTTAAAGGCTTATTGGGGTGAATATGACTTGGTAGCAGGGCAGGCCTTGCTGTCAATGCATAAGAAATCAGAATGGGAGTAAAAAATAAGTAATGTGAAGTTGTGAAGTGGATATTCCTGTGCCCATCCAGTATGTGGGTTCAAAGGCTTATTGGGGTGCATAACTCTTGGCAGCAGGGAAGGCCTTGCTGGTAATGCATAAGAAAACAGAATGGGAGACCAAAATGAATAATGTGAAGTGGATTTTCCTGTGCCCATCTAGTATGTGGGTTCAAAGGCTGATTGCAGTGCATATGACTTGGTAGCAGGGCAGGCCTTGCTGTCAATGCATAAGAAATCAGAATGGGAGTAAAAAATAAATAATGTGAAGTGGATTTTCCTATGCCCATCCAGTATGTGGGTTCAAAGGCTTATTGGGGTGCATAACTCTTGGCAGCAGGGCAGGCCTTGCTGTTAATGCATAAGATAACAGAATGGGAGTCCAAAATGAATAATTTGAAGTGGATTTTCCTGTGCCCATCTAGTATGTGGGTTCAAAGGCTGATTGGGGTGCATATGACTTAGTAGCAGGGCAGACCTTGCTGTCAATGCATAAGAAAACAGAATGGAAGTACAAAATGAATAATGTGAAATGGATTTTCCGGTGGCCATCCAGTACGTGGCTTAAAAAAGCTTATTGGGGTGCATGTAACATTGGGGCCAGCTAGGTCCTGCATTCAATGCAACATTTTTTCTGGGAGCTCTCCTGTACCTCTCGTGAAAGGGGTATTGTGGTGCATCATAATTCTTGGCAGCCCATGCACTCACTGCATAGACAATAACAATTTAGGAGACCCACTGTTTAATAATGGCCCTTTAAGAAGATTAATGCCACCTGATGCCCCAGTAAAATAGGCTATGTGACTTCAACTGTTCCTCCTTCATATATGAAACAAGATGTGTCTGCTTATGTGTCACACACCACATGGCCAACTAGGGTTGTTAAATGTTACAATGCTATTTCAAGTTAATGCATATGTATTGGTTGAAAGTAATGCTAAAGTTGAAAAACACTTCAAAAACGCTGCAGCTGAACATACCCCAAGTGGGGGAGGAAAATTTTGGTCTGGGGTTAATTATTTTGCCTTATATACAAATCATTAACCTGGAAAGGAAGTACCTTTACATATTCCCCAGCAAAATCCATTTTGGTATATTTTTTGGTGCCCCGGTAAAAATGGCATGAAATTCTGAAAACATTGTTTAAAGCTGTGAACTAGGAGTCAGGAATGCTTCCAGGGGCGATCCCCACGATGTCCCCATGTCATTTGAGCAGTGTTTCCATCATTTTAGACATTTTTAGACCTTTAAAGGACCCCCCCGGGGATCTCGGTAAAAATGCTTGTGTCTCCCATAGACTTACATTGGCCTCGTTGTTCTGTCCGAGTACCCGAGTATTCCAATTTGTTCAACCCCAGCAACGAGCACCCAAGCATTTTAGTGCTTGTCCATCACTAATTATTACTAGAGATGAGTAGTGTTGAGCGATACCGTCCGATACTTAAAAGTATCGGATCGGAATGGATCGGCCGATCTAAAAAAAATATCGGGTATCGCCGATTCCGATACCGGAAGTCCCATTCAAGTCTATGGGACTTCCGGTATCGGAATAAGAAAAACCCTATTTTTGCCTTGTACAGCCTCTCTGGGGTCTGTACGGGCCTTTCGGGGGGCTGTGCTGGCCTGCCAGGGGTCTGTGCCGACTGCCCGGGGGTCTGTGCAGGCTCCGGGGGTCTGTGCCGACTGCCCGGGGGTCTGTGCGGCCTGCCTGGGGGGCTGTGCCGGCTGCCGGTGGTCTGTTCAGGCTCCGGGGGTCTGTGCAGGCATTGTCCGATGGGACTACAAGTCCCATCGGGTGATGCCTGCTACTATGACAGTGATTGACACATTAGCCAATGATGGGACAGTAGTAGTGCCATCATCCGGCTAATGTGTTGAATGTAAAAAAAAAAAAAAAAAAAAAAAAAATTACATGCTACATACATGCAACATGCATACTACATATATACTACATGTAACATACATGCTACATACTACATACATGCTACATACATACTACATGCTACATACATGCAACATACATACTACATACATAATACATATATACTACATGCATGCAACATACATACAACATATATACTACATGCATGCAACATGCATACTACATATATACTACATGTAACATACATACTACATATACACTACATGCTACATACATGCAACATACATACTACATACTTGCTACATACATACTACATACATGCTACATAAATACTACATACAACATATATATTACATGCAGCAATGGCATAAAGTGAGACTAGGGACTTTTTTTTTATTACAGTGGTGGAGGAATACAGTGCGGAAGGATACCTACCTTCCGTCATTGTATTCCTGGAGCTGGTAGAGAACGGTAGCATCAGCTGATGCTGCTGATCTCCATGCAAGATCGACGTGGGACCCTCGTGGACTTCTGCGGATCGGGGTAAGTATATTGGTGGTTTTTAATTTTGATATTTATTCCTCAGGCGACAATGGCTTCGGGGATCAAAGTGACAAGTGACGGTGAGTATGTACTCTATGTTATATGTACTGTATGTCTATATGTATGTATTGTATGTAGTATATATGTATGTTGCATGCATGTAGTATATATGCAGTATATATGTAGTATGCATGTTGCATGCATGTGGTATATATGTAGTATGTATGTTGCATGCATGTAGTGTAAGTATGTAGTATGTATGTAGCATGTATGGAGTATGTATGTAGTATGCATGTAGTATGTAGCATGTATGTAGTATGTATGTTGCATGCATGTAGCATGTAGTGTGTATGTTGCATGTATGTAGCATGTAGTATATATGTAGTATGTATGTTACATGTAGTATATATAGTATATATGTAGTATGCATGTTGCATGCATATAGTATATATGTTGTATGTATGTAGTATGTATGTAGCATGTATGTAGTATGTATGTAGCAAGTATGTAGTATGTATGTTGCATGTATGTAGCATGTAGTATATATAGTATATATGTAGTATGCATGTTGCATGCATGTAGTATATATGTTGTATGTATGTAGTATGTATGTAGCATGTATGTAGTATGTATGTAGCAAGTATGTAGTATGTATGTTGCATGTATGTAGCATGTAGTATATATGTAGTATGTATGTTACATGTAGTATATATAGTATATATGTAGTATGCATGTTGCATGCATGTAGTATATATGTTGTATGTATGTAGTATGTATGTAGCAAGTATGTAGTATGTATGTTGCATGTATGTAGCATGTATTATATATGTAGTATATGGAAATTCCCACACAGCAATGGCATAAAGTGAGACTAGGGACTTTTTTTTTTTTAAGTGGCGGAGGAATACAGTGCGGAAGGATACCTACCTTCCGTCATTGGATTCCTGCAGCCCGTAGAGAACGGCAGCAACAGCTGATGCTGCAGTTCTCTACCCAAGATCGTCGTGGGACACACTCGTGGACTGCTTCGGATCGTGGGTGAGTATTTTTGTGGTTTGTTATGTTAATATTTATTCCGGAAAAGACAATGGCTTTGGGGAACAATGTGACAAGTATTGGTAAGTATGTTACTCTATGTTATATGTACTGTATGTCTATGTATGTATTGTATGAATGTATTGTATGTATGTAGTATATATGTGGTATGTATGTAGCATGTAGTATGTATGTAGTATGTATGTAGCATGCATGTAGCATGCAGTATGTATGTAGCATGCATGTAGTATATATGTAGTATGTATGTGGTATGTATGTAGCATGTAGTATGTATGTAGCATGCATGTAGTATGTATGTAGTATGTATGTAGCATGCATGTAGTATATATGTAGTATGTATGTAGCATGTAGTATGTAGCATGCATGTAGTATATATGTAGTATGTATGTAGCATGTAGTATGTATGTAGCATGCATGTAGTATATATGTAGTATGTATGTAGCATGTAGTATGTATGTAGCATGCATGTAGTATATATGTAGTATGTATGTAGCATGTAGTATGTATGTAGCATGCATGTAGTATATATGTAGTATGTATGTAGCATGTAGTATGTATGTAGCATGCATGTAGTATATATGTAGTATGTAGCATGTAGTATGTATGTAGCATGTAGTATGTATGTAGCATGTAGTATGTATGTAGCATGCATGTAGTATGTATGTAGCATGCATGTAGTATGTATGTGGTATGTATGTAGCATGTAGTATGTATGTAGCATGCATGTAGTATATATGTTATGTATGTAGCATGTAGCATGCATGTAGCATGCATGTAGTATGTATGTAGTATGTATGTGGTATGTATGTAGCATGCATGTAGTATGTATGTAGTATATATGTGGTATGTATGTAGCATGTAGTATGTATGTAGCATGCAGTATGTATGTAGCATGCATGTAGTATATATGTAGTATGTATGTAGTATATATGTAGTATGTATGTTGCATGTAGTATTTATGTAGTATGAATGTAGCATGTATGTAGTATGTAGTATGTATGTAGCATGTATGTAGCATGTAATTATTATTTTATTTTTTTTTTACATTCAACACATTAGCCGGATGATGGGACTACTACTGTCCCATCATTGGCTAATGTGTCAATCACTGTCATGGTAGCAGGCATCGCCCGATGGGACTTGTAGTCCCATCGGACGATGCCTGCACAGACCCCCGAAGCCTGCACAGACCACCGGCAGGCCGGCACAGCCCCCCGGCAGGCCGGCACAGCCCCCCGGAGCCTGCACAGACCACCGGCAGGCCGGCACAGCCCCCCGGCAGGCCGGCACAGCCCCCAGGCAGGCCGGCACAGCCCCCCGGAGCCTGCACAGCCCCCCGGCAGGCCGGCACAGCCCCCCGGCAGGCCGGCACAGCCCACCGGAGCCTGCACAGACCACCGGCAGGCCGGCACAGCCCCCCGGCAGGCCGGCACAGACCACCGGAGCCTGCACAGACCCCCTGGCAGGCCGGCACAGCCCCCCGAAAGGCCCGTACAGACCCCAGAGAGGCTGTACAAGGCAAAAACAGGGTTTTTCTTATTCCGATACCGGAAGTCCCATAGACTTGAATGGGACTTCCGGTATCGGAATCGGCGATACCGATACTTTTTTTAAAGATCGGCCGATCCATTCCGATCCGATACTTTGAAGTATCGGACGGTATCGCTCAACTCTACTCAACACTAGAGATGAGCGATTATTCTCGTTGCTCGGGTTTTTCAGAGCATGCTCGGGTGATCTCCGAGTATTTTGGCATGCTCGGAGATTTAGTTTCTTTCGATGCAGCTGCATGATTTCCAGCTGCTGGACAGCCTGAATACATGTGAAGAATGCCTGTTTGCTATTGGAATTCCCACATGTATTCAGTCTGTCTAGCAGCCCCAAATCATGCAGCTGAGGTGACGAAAACTAAATCTCTGAACACGCCAAAATACTCAGATGACACCGGAACATGCTCGGAAAAACCGGAACAATGAGTATACTTGCTCATCACTAATTATTATTATTATGAATGCCTGCACTTCACACCTTGTATGATGAATCATCTGTATTGCTGTGTATTGCTGTATTGTTCAACATTATTTATTGTTCAACATCTTTATCAACGATTTAGATGAAGGAATTGAGGGTAAACTGATTAAATTTGCTGATGACACAAAGCTAAGAGGGATAGCTAATACTAGAGAAGAGAGAGAGAGGATTCAAAAAGATATAAGTAAACTGGAGTAGTGGGCAGCAGCTAACAGAATGGTTTTTAACAGGGAGAAATGCAAAGTACTACATCTGGGCAATAAAAATGAAAAAAGCATATACAGAATGGGAGGAATACGACTAAGTGACAGCACATGTGAAAAAGACTTGGGTATACTAATAGATCACAGACTGAATATGAGTCAACAGTGTGATGCAGCAGCAAAAAAGGCAAATGCAATTCTAGGATGTATTAACAGAAGAATACAGTCTAGATCACGTGAAGTCATTATTTCTCTCTACTCCTCTTTGGTCAGACCTCATCTGGAATATTGTGTCCAGTTTTGGGCACCATATTTTAAAAAAGACATCAGCAAACTGGAGCAAGTTCAGAAAAGAGCGACCAGAATGGTGACCGGTCTGCAAACCCTGTCTTATGAGGAAAGGTTGCAGGATTTGGGAATGTTTAGTTTGCAAAAGAGAAGACTGAGAGGAGACGTAATAACTGTCTACAAATATCTAAAGGGCTGTCACATTGTAGAAGGATCAACTTTATTCTCATTTGCACAAGGAAAGACTAGAAGCAATGGGATGAAACTGAATGGGAGGAGACACAGATTAGATATTAGAAAAAACTTTTTGACAGAGTGATCAATGAGTGGAACAAGCTGCCACGAGAAGTGGTGAGTTCTCCTTCAATGGAAGTCTTCAAACAGAGGCTGGACAGACATCTGACTGGGATGATTTAGCGAATCCTGCTTTGAGCAGGGGGTTGGACCAGATGGCCCAGGAGGTCCCTTCCAACTCTACGATTCTATGATTCTATGTATCTGTTGTATTATCCCCCTCACAACATTGGACATATAGGTACATCCAAGTTGTGTCTCTCTCTTTAATGCAGTCTCTGGTGTTCAGCCTGTATATTTCTCTGCACATGACAGCTGATTTGATCACTTCAGCTCTGAGTTTGTTTTCATACATAGACAATATTATTCTTATATGAATGGGCTCCATTGAAGAATTCAATTAGTTCCATACTTACCCTAATTATATAGACCCTATAGTATAATAAGCTCTGGTTCCTACCCCCAGTTCCCTCATGTTTTTAAATATGAATGCTTTGATTTCCAATAAAAGGTCAGATACTTGTTTTTACGTCCTTCCCAATGACCTTAATCATCTTTTCTTTGATAGTAGATTCTATACCTGAGGTACGATAACATTTTTACTCATGTAGTCATTTACTTCGAGGGAAAAAAATCTTTAACAAAAGATTCTTGCCGTTCCTACACTTGGCATGATGTGTGATAAGTAAAAAATCTACAAACTTTATCTACTTACCTTTTTTATTTCTTATCTAATACTCACTTACATATATCACATGTTTCTTGTTAGACAAGATTCAGTACACCATTATTCACATTGACCAAATTTGTTGGGATTAGACAAGAATAAAAAGCATACATTCATACGTCACCACATGTCGTCTTTCATCTACAGTTATCCAGTAGTGTTTTAGGGTACCTACTATCCCTAAATCTATCAGTCTTTTTTATAATGATCATCATAAATTATGTGTCTGATACAAGCCAGACTACACAATATCTTCATGTGGCCACATCCACCTAGTATCCTTCTCTCTGCTGCCTAGCCTGTGGACCCAATTCTGTATTCAATTGACCAATAAAGTTGACATAAATGTTAGATGTGTCTTTATAACTACAGGCACAGGTTGCACACCCTGGTCTACCTCTTTAACAATTAATGTTGGATATATCTGTTTTAAGCAGCTGCTGGATCCCACATGAGAGCTAAAACTGATCCAATCAGTTGATGCGCTTTAGATGCCATTAAACTGTGGCATCTAAAGGGTTTGTTATATGGAGGGTCTCCCTCTGTATGGTTATTGCCACCTGCAACGTAATCACAAAGTTTTCTAAGGTTAACTTTTCTATATGGTTTAATATATTATTATTGACCGGCAGGATATTAATCTTTTCTAACCACAAGCAGCAATGATAAAAAAATGGATAGTTTTTTCTTATATATTTTCACAACTCTATCGTGTATATACAGCGGTTCAGATTCATCACCAGATATTTACTACAAGAAAGAATTCCATTTTTTTGTTTCTACAAAAATAGGTCTGTTTGTAGTAGATCTGGGGTCTCACTATGTAGGAATCTATATCAGGAACAGATCCAGTTCTGGACAAGACAGAAAAGGCCTGAAAATACAAAAACACCAAGGGTTAATCAAACATAGTCATTGTCTATGTCATAAGTCTCATTGTGTCAATATCCTGTACCCCAAGTTTTGAGCTGTCACTGACACTTGGGGTGCAGGATAACAACACACTGACATTTAGGGTACAGTGTAATGACACCAAATTTAAGATTGTTGTCATCCTTTACTCCAAGTGTCAGAATTTCATTTTTCTGCACCCCCAAGTGTTGGTTTCATCATCCCATAACTCAAGGTAAGTATTATTATCCTGTACCAAAAGTGATGGTGTTAATGTTTCATAACTCTAATAAGACACATGGAGAGATATAAAAAAAATCAATGGAAAGACCTGAAATGTGAAAAAAAATTAACAGATATAAGATAGAGAAAACATTTGAAGCAGACAATGTCTTTTGTCAGTTTCAATGTAATAAATAAATCTATACATCAAGGCACAAAGAAAGATACAGAAAATAATATTTGTCTATCATGTATCTATAATTAAAGCTTTAGGTCAAATGCATTATTTGTCTTTCTAAAGGCCCCTTTACATTTAGTGATGCACCAGCGATCCGACCAAGTTACGACCCGGACAGGATCGCTGGTGCATCGCTATATGGTCGCTAGTGAGCTGCCAAACAGGCAGATCTCACCAGCGATGTAGCCACACAGCAGCGGTCGTTACTTACCTTTCACACGCAGCGATGCTGACGTCCTCCCGCCCGCGTCCACACGTCGCTTGTCGGCGCCAGCAGGAAGCGCCCGACGAGAAGTGGACCCGGCCGATCTCGCGCGATCAGCAACAGACAGCGGGGGAGCCGGTCGGAGGTAAGTATCACACTTAGCGATATCGCTAGCAATATCGCCGCTGCGTCACAAAATCGGTGACGCTTTAGTGATATTGCTAGCGATATCGCTATGTGTAAAACCCCCTTAACCCTTCCTTTAAACCAGTCTTGTTTTGGGTGCATTGGTCTGGGATAAATCTTTTAGTTCAAATGAATGATAATGGAGACAGTGTTATTATTATCCACTTGAACTAATAGAATTATCCGTGACATACAATACACCCTGCAGAGGTCACACTTGTCTGGAGCCTTGTATTTCCATCAGCCACTCAGCATGAGAAGAAAGGAGCACATACTCAGTATCCACCCAAACCTACTATACTGTATACAGAGGGCATTTCATATGTAGATGACAGGGTTAATAGCTGCAAGAAAAACTGTACAGGAAGCTACATGCAAATTAAATGTATACAAAATAAATTTAAGATCCACATACAGCTCTGGAAAAAAATTAAGAGATCACCTCATCAAAACCCTGTCATGGGCAGCCCATTCTCCAGACCTGAACCCCATTGGAAACCTCTGGAATGTAATCAAGAGGATGATGGATAGTCACAAGTCATCAAACAAAGAAGAACTGCTTATATTTTTGTGCCAGAAAGACTGGTGGCAAGCATGCCAAGATGCATTTAAGATGTTTTTAAAATTCACGCTTATTCCACAAATATTGAATTCAGAACTCTTCCTGAGTTAAAAACTTTAGTATTATTGTTTATAAATGATTATGAACTTGTTTTCTTAGTATTATTTGAGGTCTGAAAGCACTGTTTTTTTATTTTGACCATTTTTCTTTGTCAGAAAAAAATACATTTTTTGCTTGGAAATTCGGAGACATGTCAGAAGCTTATAGACTAAAACACAATTTACATTTTACTCATAAATATACCTGTAAAGAAAAAAATCTGACAATCTGAACATTTGAAAGTGGTCCCTTAAATTTTGCCAGAGCTGTATATTTGTTTTGTTTTTTGTTTCTTTAACTAGCTAATTTTTTACTCATTAAAGTGTTACCGCCTTGGGATCGAATGTAACGTCTATCCCATCCTTTTAGATGAGTTCAGAGATTGTTGTGATACATTAAAATTATTTTTCTTTTATGAATGAACTCCTCCTAAGAACCCTAAGGAAAATTCATTCGTGTTAATTAACATTGTTTTGAAGGAGAATTATTACAATGTACAATACAAAATAATATTGTGGTACCGTGTTAGCCAGAAAAATAGATGTAAATACTTATGTCCCCTCAAAAAAATTGAGAAAAGTATTCAAGGAGTGATACCTTTATTGGCTAACCAGAGAAATTATATTTGCAAGCTTTCAAGGCTCAGAAGGCCCCTTCATCAGGCATCAGGAAGGAGAATTATAAAATAGATATGCCAATATCAGTATGTCTGCCACTGAGATAGTAGATAAATCGACACACAGGATATATTTTATAAAAACACAAGGTACAGAGAAAAAAACTTGAGCAACACTAGCTATAAACAAAGTTTGATGCCAAGTATCACAGGTATTTGACAACCCCTCACAGTACAATAGATAGATACAGGCAGCTTTTAGAGTGAATACGGAGCAGAAATTCAGAATATAAGATGGACCTCAATTTTAACATCAAAAAATGTTTTTCCTATTTTCCTCCCCAAAATTTGGGGTGCATTTTATGGTTTGGTGTGTACTTATAGTCTGAAAAATATGGTTATTTGTTCCCTAATTGAATCATGCTATTAATAAATATGAATAATATAAATAAAATATGTTTGTGTGAAACTCAAATTCTAAATAAAATACTTTGTCCCAATTTTCCTCTACAGAAACCATTCAGGTATTGCTGCACTGGATTGGGCTGTAGGATCTTCTGTTTTTATGTAATTGACCATAAAGAATTGTCAATAAGACACAACAGATTCCTCAGAGGTCACACTTGTCCTGATCCTTGTAATCCCTCCAGTAACTAAGCATGAGAAGGGATTTGCATATACCCAGGATCCCCCTAAGACAAATGTACACAAAGGTATTTATATATAGATGAACGGACTAATCACCCCAGAAATAGACATATAGGCTCAATAGATATATAGATATGAATATTCCATACAAGACCTGAAACATTATATAATCCAACCACCAGGTCCATCATATTGTGTCCTGGATGGGGTCCATATTTTACAGTATAACTATTTACCTGACTAGAATTCTACACATCTTTTCAAATAATATACTGTATGCCCCTTCCTTAAGGACATATTTGACTTTCTTATTATGATTTTTGGTCTAATTACTTTTGATTATGGCAATCTAACATAATTAGACATAGTAACTCTTCACATTTCATTGGATGAATAAAATTTGTTTGGCTAATGCCAGAAGCACACTCACTATCAGCATTTTTGACAGTATTTTCCAGCAATAATTTTTTGCGTTCCGTAATTTTTTTTTTATGGAAATGTCATTGTAAGGAAATTCATATTTTATTCAACAAAGAGGAACCGCGATGGGGTCAAATAGGGTGCTTATCCCACGATTTCAGCTGATTCTGGGCTGGTTGTGAATTATAGGTAATAATTTTCTCATATGTATAGGCTCCTTTGAAGAACAAAATGAGTTCTAAGCTTACTCTAATTGTTCAGACCAAAGGGGAAAAGCTCTGATTTTCTTTCTCAAATCCATCATATTTTTAAATGTACAGGTGCTTATTTACATTGATGGTCCACCCATCTTGAGGGAGTTGGGGATAGATAAAGGCTGCATGAACTAGTCACCAGTAAGGGTACCGTTACACCTAGCAATGCACCAGCGATCCCGACTAGTGCATCACTAGGTGGTCGCTAGTGAGCTGCCACACAGGCAGATCTCACTAGCGACATCGCTGGGGATGGGGGTCACTACTTACCTGTCACACTAGGCGATCCTGCGTCCTCCCGCTCGGATCCACGCGTCGCTCGTCGGCGCCACAGGAAGCGCCGCAGGAAGTGACCGACGAGGAATGGTCCAGGAGCTTCTCGTGCGATCAGCGATAACCAGCGGGGGAGCCGGTCGGAGGTAAGTAACACATGCAGCGATATCGCTAGCAATATCACTGCAACATCACAAAATCGGTGACTTTACAGCGATATTGCTAGCGATATCGCAGTGTATAACGGGGTCTTAAGTGTTTGTGGTGCTGTTGGGTGAATCAATCAATGGTCAAAAAAAGTCATGTGCTTAACATACATATAAATCTCATCTGTTATACTAAAAATCCCAACTTGTGTAAGAAGTAACCAAAAAATGCACAAATATAAGATTTTTTTATAAATAAGTAGCAATTTTTATTAAAAATTTGTATGAAAACAAACATTAAATATATAACATAGTGGCCTCAGATGTGACAGACACTATTGACTACGGACACCATTAAACACACCCTGCTGGTATAATACTTCACAGTAGATTCATATACAATATTATATTTAATTAGTGATGAGCGAGTATACTCATTACTCGAGATTTCCTGAGCATGCTCAGGTGATCTCATAGTATTTGGATGTGCATAATGGCATACTAACATCATTTGACATACGAGGGGCGTCTGAAAATTTCGAGGCCCACCCATGAAATCTTTTTTGCATGGTCTTGTTTTGCAATGTAATATGTTATTTAGTTAGTTGAATGGTCTCATGAGCAATCTGGATTTATTTTTATTTTTTATGTTTCCGTTACAGCATTTTAAAGTTGGGTCGCAAGGCTGAAATATGGAAATGGAGAAGTTGGAAAAGTTCACACATCGGCTGTTGCAATGGCTGCAATTCCACCTTCCACCAAGGTGCTTTTTCATCTGTGGGAATAGGTGATAGTCCGAGGGAGCCAAATCAGGGGAATAGGGTGGGTGCTGAAGCAGTTGGAAACCACAGGAGTGAATTGCAGCCAACTTTGCCAACTTCTTCATTTCCATATTTCAGCCTTGTGACCCAACTTTAAAATGCTGTAACGGAAACAAAAAAAATCAAAATAAATCCAGATTGCTCATGAGACCATTCAACTAACTAAATAACATATTGCATTGCAAAACAAGACCATGCAAAAAAGATTGCATGGGTGGGCCTCGAACTTTTCAGGCGCCCCTCGTAGTAACTCTTTACACATTATAGATTACAAAATGGGTCTGGCTAAGTTCTGCAGCACACTCACTGTCAGCACTTTCTGGAGTATTTTCCAGCAATATTTTTTTGCCTTTCCTTTATTGCCTTTATTTAATTTGTGACTATTTTTTCAAATAAGTACCACCATGGGGTAAAATATAACACCTATCCCACATTGTGGTTTGAGTTATGAGTTTGTTTTGATGCATAGACAACATTATACTTATATGCACGGGCCCTTCTAAAGAATTCAATTATTGCTATACTTACCCTAATAATATGGACTCTAAAGGCCCCGTTACACATAACGATGTCCCAGTGATCCCACCAATGATGCAACATGGATGGGATCGCTGGGACATTGTTAGGCTGATCGCTGGTGAGCAGTCCCATAGACAGCCCCTCCAGCGATCAGGACCAGCGATCAAGCTGGTTTCCAATGTAAATAGCGAGTGTCCAAGAGCCGTGAGGCTCTTAGATACCCGCTGTCTACATTGGAAACCAGAGTCCAGCGTTGCTGATCGCTGGTCTCGCGCTGCCACATGTAGTGATGCATGCTGGCCAGCGGGAGACCAGCGATCAAAAACCGGCCCAGGACGATGGAGCGCGATCAGCGATACCCGGCAGGGGGGCCCGGTCGCTGATCCATATCACACACAGTAATCTCGCTGGCGAGATCGCTGTGGCATCACAAAATCAGTGATCTCGCTGGCGAGATCGCTGTGTGTGACGGAGCCTTAAAGTATAATTAGCACTCATTCTTACCCCCAGTTGCAATATGTCTTTATATATAAATGTATTCATTTCTGATAAAAAGTCAGATGCTTGCTTTTTCTTGCAGTCTGCAGTCTACTGAACATAATCTTCTTTTCCTTGATAGTAGCTTCCATACCTGAGGTATGATAACATTTCTACTCCTGTAGCCAGTTACTTCAAGGGAAGAAAATCTCGAACAAATGAAAGGATCCTTTGCCATTCCTAGACTTGACATGTTTTGTGATAATATTTAAACACTATGTCCAATTGTAAATAATGGCACTTCATCAAATCAGAAAACACACTATGATGGCCACAACGTGAACTCACCATAAAGAAGCGAACCACAAAATAATATAAAAAATAATTTTTATTAACAAAATCATATACATTAAAAGGGCCACATACCCATATTTTTTTGAAAAAATAACCCAGAAAAGGGACTGCAGCATTATTTTACTAGTATAATACATAGGTAAAAAAGTCTATTGACACTGTGAGGGTACGGTCCATATCATTTCATCAAGCATCAATATATAAATAAATCCACTAATACCAAAATTGGTTATGATTATGACCGATATATCCTTATTATAACAGTGGGCCACCCTCAAAAAGTCAACACACCTGTTTCCATATATAGACTCATATACCACATAACTAGATCTCTGATGGCAGAAAAAGAGGCATAATTAATCAATGCTAGATAAATCCACAGCATTAACCCCCATACACCACTATATAATATATTAGTGGAGCAACAAACACATTAATAACAACCGCCAATTAGGAATTATAAATAAATAGAGACATATGGATACCTATAATGTGCGCCGCAGGGGACAGTGGCTGGATCATACTTAGCACATTATAGGTATGTGGTATATGAGTCTATATATGGAAACAGGTGTGTTGACTTTTTGAGGGTGGCCCACTGTTATAATAAGGATAATATCGGTCATAATCATAACCAATTTTGGTATTAGTGGATTTATTTATATATTGATGCTTGATGAAATAATATGGACCGTACACTCACAGTGTCAATAGACTTTTTTACCTATGTATTATACTAGTAAAATAATGCTGCAGTCCCTTTTCTGGGTTATTTTTTCAAAAAATATGGGTATGTGGCCCTTTTAATGTATATGATTTTGTTAATAAAAATTATTTTTTATATTATTTTGTGGTTCGCTTCTTTATGGTGAGTTCACGTTGTGGCCATCATAGTGTGTTTTCTTATGTTTTGTGATAAGTTGAAGAATAGTCAGTACAGCAGGACACCATTGTTCACATTGACCTAATTTGTTGGGTTTGGACAAGAATGATAAAAATATGTCCATAGGTCACCACGTGTGTTCTTTCCTCTACAGTTATCCAGCAGTGTTTTAGGTTACCTTTTATCCCTGAATTTATCTGTCTTTTTTGATGATTATCACTTAAAATGCTTCTGACTCCCAGATATTGATTATATGATGGTGATTGCACTATTTTATCAGGACGGTGACTCCCATATCTCAACCTCTTTTTTATTTGTGGGCATCACAAATCCAGACGAGGCAATCCTCTGTCCTTCTGTGAAATCAAAACATCCATAAATTGCTCTAAAAAATTTGACTAATGTAAATTTGGTAGAAGATCATGTGACATAGAAAATGTATTGAAATCATGGAGTTCTGCTAGAATTCTGATCCCTAGGAGGAAGACATCATCTATGTAAATCCGCAAACTTAAAAATATGACTGAAGTGGCGGGATACACAGATAAGGTCCTAATCAAGGGATGATATCACTATAATTACAAATGTGGGGGTCATGTTTACCACAATTTTTTATTTGAATGGATGTTATCTTCCTTAATTATTCTTATACATGAGCTTTATTGTTCTGAATTCATGCACTTCACACCTTATATGATACATATCTTTATGTGTTGCTGTGTATTTCATGTATTATGCTGATTTATATTGTATCTGCAGTCACTTGTACTTTTATGGATGTATAAATATGAATTATGATGATTTTGGTATTATTAATTACTTTTGCAACTTAGTGACCTGTAGAGATGTCTCTATATATTTATCATTAAATATATAGGGACACATACATACAGATAATGCAGGCACCACATATCTACACTAACATAGACCAGTGTCTTACATGGAGGAGAAGTGGAACTTTTAAATTGGGGGGTATGCAACCAAATATGCATTTCTCGTGCTGTTGTTCAGTCTGCACTGTGTATCGGAATCTTTTATGTTTATTTTTGATAACTGATAGAAATAAAGCAAATTATTATTATTTGAAGTATTGATGATATTGGGAATTATTTTACATTTTTATGGATCGATCTACACATTTTTCCATTAGATCCTTTGATGAATAAATAGCCTAAATACCGATGCACAATGGAGAGAAATACAAAATAATTAGATTAGTTTTGGACATTTATACACAAGTTCTACTTAATATCACTTAGATTACTTAGATTACTTAGTAAATAGGTAACAGGAAAGCTAAATGTGTTAAATAATAAAAGATAAGATACATGAGAGATAGACAAGCATATGACAGACATATGGCCATGGAGAGAGGTTTGGAGGGAAAATCTTTTCTGAGAAGTTTTGTGTGAGCTCTGCACCTACTGAATAGATGTTTATTATGTAAATCAGATTTACTCTACCTGATTCCCAAGGTAGTGAAGACATTGGCAGGAAACCCATGAGCTCCTCCTCAGTCTGATATAAATTGGGTTCTTTGCTCTTCCCTCATACATTCTCCTGGAGAAAGCCATTCTGAACTCTTCTGCTATACATCTATCATTGGGAGGAATAGAAAATGGAGAAATTATCAAGACCAGAATCTGTCTCTTCTAACTGCGCCACTGACATAGAGGAAACAGAAGTGATAGTATCGGTACAAAACCCTCATACAACTGGGATGGAGGTTGCTGAATACTTGAGATGCTTCTGCACCGTGTTGAGAGGTCCAACCAAGATGCTAAATTGCTTTGGATTCTGGACCGGGAACTGGTCTTTCATGGTCAGGCTGAGAGAAGACCCGTCCTTTTCTGATGGTGGTCTCATGCATCTGCCAGAACGATGCACATTAGGAAACTCAGAAGCAATCATTACTTATTCGGACAAGTTAATGAGCGAGAATAGAAGGATGATGGTGGAATATATGGAGGACAACATAACACATCTCTATTGCAGCTGCCTTCTGCAAAGCAATGTTTTCAAGGACTATTCTAGTGTCCTGAAAGAATTCCAAGACAGAAGAAATCAGAAGGCCAAGAAGCATCAGAGAAAGAGTAACAGGTAAGAGGACAACGCACTCCATCATTCATTACCTGGATTTTCTAATATCATATATCTGTTCTTGGGACAATTGGGTATCGACCAACTTGATGCTGACATTAATTTATTGTAATTTTTGTTGCCATCTTCAAATCTTATAATCTACTGCACAAAATATGAGCCAATTTTAATTGGGATAAGTTTGGGACAGAATATATTTTATTACTTTCATTATTATTGAGTCCAATGATATATAAAATGGGGCCCTTTCTGAAAAAAATCTGATTTTTCAGGCATATTTTCTAAAAATAGTTACATTTGACAGTTTTGTCTATTGTTGCATTTCATAGTGATGTAATATCTACATTTTGTCCTTATTTTCCCACAGATAAAATAATGATTTCCTTGCTGATGGAGATGACAGAAGAAATGGTGCCATCTGAATTTGAAAACTAATTCTGGATCCGATCTCTATGAAGAGTGCCAATTTTTCCCAAAGCAACTTATTTATGAACACATCAGCACCGGTACTTAGTACCAACAGATGAAACTGTGGACACTTTAATCCTCTGTATATTTTGATCATTTTGTCAAATTTGTTGCTTCAATAAAACTTGAATTTAATCCAAAAATGTCTCTCCCTTGTGTCATCTTTATATTCATCCAATAGGGAAAAGTTGTTCTCAATGTAAATCAGGCTC
Organism: Dendrobates tinctorius; assembly: GCF_039654945.1. NCBI lineage: Eukaryota > Metazoa > Chordata > Amphibia > Anura > Dendrobatidae > Dendrobates > Dendrobates tinctorius. The sequence goes on along the minus strand of NW_027361696.1, from coordinate 47,095,634 downwards.
CTCCCAATCTGTGTCTTTTAGGGTTAAAATTGATGGATTTGTATTTCTGCATTTTGATAGACTGGGTGCAAATACTCCCATTCAATTATGTGTATACTTTTTACAACAATAAAACAAATAATGGTTAGATTTTATCTCCTGCATTCTTCTATCTATTTCTTGTATATATGAGCTGCTCTGGTCCTCTGTACATGGCAATACACTACATGTGTGCCCAGGTTCTTCACAAATAAAAATCACAGAGTTGCAGATTCATCTCCAGATCTTTATTATAAGAAAGAATCATTTTTTGTATCTAAAAGCAATATACACATGTGACATTTCTGTATAATATATACACCCTGTATATCTCTGGGTCGGTTGTGGTAGAACTGGGGTACCCTCCTTGCCGGAATCCAGATTAGAACGAGGCAGAAGAGGTAAAAAAAGTACAAGAATGCAAAGAGTTAATCCATCAAGTTAGTTGTCCTGTACCCTAAATCTCATTGTGTCAATATCCTGAACCCCAAGTCTCATTGTGCCATTATGGGTACAGTACAGTGATGCTCACACTTAAATACTGGATAATGACATAAAGTTTCAGGCTGTTATTATCCTGTACCCCAATTGTCAGCATTTCAGTTTTCTATATCTCCAATTCTTGTTTTTATCATCGTGTACCCCAAGTTCTAGTATCATTGTCCAGAACCCCATTTGTCAGTTTCTTTATATTCTGTACCACAAGTGTCTGCTTCCTCTTTCTCTACTTATTAAAGCCTTTAATATTTCACACATCTATTAAGACAGGAAGATATAGAAAAGGAAAAAGCAAGACCAGTTACACATTATAGATAGATTAACCGATATGAGGTAATGATACCAGTTGGAAAAAGATGATGTCATTTTCACTTTTTAATTATTACATAAGTCAATACATCAGAAGGATGAAGAAAATATTTCTATTTCATTTATCTGTATTTTAATGTACAGATTGCATAAATCTTAGTCTCCATTGCAATCAGTAAATTATAAGTTGTATAATCCTTGAAGAAACTCAATAAATGTTACTTATTACATGATGAGAATGATGGTGTCGTGACTCTTCCTTGACAAGAAACATGATGTGCCACATGTTAAGTCTGATAGCTGTAAATATTCCATTGATAACATTTTTATCCATTTAGCCTATTATTTTGTGGTAAGAAAATAATTGTCAAAGCTCAGTAATGGCAGATATTAGTAGCTTGATATAAAAGCAGGTACATAATATATTATCATAAATCGATACAGTTACATGTAAAAACACAACAAAATTGTAGACTGAAACCAGTACTAATTTTACCCTTGAGTCCATACAAATAAGGTAATTGTGAAACTCATGGAGTTCATCAGAGTAGCACATCCATATGAAAGAAAATAATTTCTATTTATCACAACAGACTTAGAATTCAGCTAAAATTGTGGTTTAGCCTTTACACTCGGCCCCATCGCGGCTCCCTGGGGTGGATTAAGAGTAGCCAGGACCCCTGGCTCTATAGAGTGTGCCCTCAGCACCTGATGTATCACATGACATGTGACAAGATCCCCTTTGAGATGTGATAGGTCAAGTGTTTAACACAGAGATGCATGTGTGCAAATGTAAGACAACAGAGACATTGGTGTGCTACATGGACAATGCAAATTTTTTTATCCTTGTGTACAGTGCTAAAATAGCAACACTATACCCAGTAGAGGATACTGTGTAATAAGAAATTACACTATATATAACAAGAGGAAGTTATATAATATGGGACGGCACTATACATAAAAATAAATGCTACTTAATAAAGCACAGCGCTATATATAGCAAACTAGAATTCTATATAATTGTTCTTTATGGAAATATCTTTAAGTTAAGCATGGATTGATTATAATGAGGGCTATTAGCACTACCACCCAGGGCCCAGAACTCCCATGGGTCCCAGCAAATAATGATGATTTAAGGGTGCTAGAGTAAATCATTATATATTCTGACTAGGGGTTGAGTGACAGTAAATTAGGGTGATTTGAGGGTGGTGGAGAGTAAAGGATTATGTATTGAAGGTGGGGTAGAGCAAAAGATAATGAATTGAGGGTTAGTGGAGAGCAAATGATGAATTGAGGGTGAAGGAGACCAAATGGTGATGCATTAACTTTGTAAGGTGAGGGTCATAAATTATGATCAATTGAGGGTGGGGACAGCAAATTATGATGAATTGAGAGATAAGGGTGAGGAAGAGAAAATAATGCAGTTACGGGACCCCTGTGAGTGCCGGGCTCTGAGTAGTACAGGAAATGGCACTCGTTCTAAGCCACTCAAGGTGGCACACCTATATTGGAAAAAAACACTCCTTACCATAAAGATATTTCTATAAAGAACAATTACAAGATGAGCCAACAAATTATTTTTTGGAAATGCTGCTGTAAATTCTGGTAGAGGGTGTGAAGGAGAGATTAGTCATCCCCTTTAATAATTGATAAACGTGTAATAATTTAGTATGTCTAACAACATTAGGATTTCATTATCAAGATTTATTAGGCCAGAGATCATATTAATAGTCAGATAAGTCCTTGATGAAAAGATGGCATACTTCTGAATTTGTGTAGAATGCTGTCCTTGTAAATAGTTTTTCTGAAAAATATGGATGCCATTCAGGACACAATACAGTGACCTCGTTGTGTCATGTTTCAGGTCTTCTACACAAGATTCATATCTATCGTACTACACATTTAGTGAATGTAATATATATTTAACATTTTTTCTGTCACACAATGAAAATTAGAACTTAAACCTGGATTATACGTATAAGAAAATAATGATTACACCAAACTGGACACACTTGGTAAATAGCCATTATACATCGTACATCACTTATATTGCTTTATGCTTTTTACACATTTTCTTCATAATATTCTCAAGTGTAAGCATCATTATCCTGTACCCCAAATTCCAGTGTTGTTCAGGACCCCATTTGTCTGTTTCTTTTTATACTGTGCCCCAAGTGTCGATGTCATCATTCTCTACTTATTAAAGCCTTTACTGTTTCATAAATATACTAAGACAGGGAGATATTGAAAAAGCCGTAGATAGACCACTTATATAGCATAAATAAATGAACAGATATGAGATAGTGATACAAATTTGAAGCAGATGACATCAATTGTCACTTTCTATGTAATAAATACATTCTTCAGAGGGATAAAGGAGAGAAAATAATATTATTTTTTCTCTATCGATTATACATAATTTAAGTTCCAGATTAAATATTTGCTAATCATTGCCCTTTAAAAGAACCTGGCAGGTTTTGGGCATATTGGTCTGGGACACATCTGTTAGTGCACTTGTAGCATAACATTATGGAGGTCACTGTTATTATAATCCAATTGACCTAATAGAATTATCCATAAGAAACAAGAGACACTGCAGAGGTCACACTTTTGAGGAGCTTTCTAATTCCGTCACCAATTTTGCATGAGAAGAGAGGAGCACAAACTCAGGATCCACCCAAGCCAACTGTATACACAGGGCATCTCATATGTTGATGACAGAGTTAACAGCCCCAGGATAAATTACTTGTATGAGGAAGTATGTTAATGAAATGGCTACAAAATAAGTTGACGTTCCCCATATATGTTTTATAATCCTTGTCCAAACTCCACAAATGGCTGTATCCTGTCTCTTCCTTCGCCAAAAAACATGTGACATAGGTGGGTAAGTAGATATGAAATAGAAAATAGGCAAATAAAACTGTGTAGATATTCAGTTAGAGCGGATTGCACGTCACAAGTCTGGTAATAGTAAAGAATCCATTGATAATGATTTTCTTCCTCCAAATTAAAAGCCACAGGGATAGAAATTGTCAAAACTCAGTAATGTCAGCGATTGTGAAGGAATAAATTATTCTGATGAAGAAGCTTGACAGAAAAGCAGGTATTTCACTTTATATTGCTATAACCTACAAATCGATACAGTTATAGAGAAAAACAACATGGAAAAGAGACAGAAATCAAGCTAATTTTACCTTGAGGTGCATACAAATGAGATTAGTATGAAACACATCAAGTTCTCCAAAGGAACCCATCAATATGAAGAAAATATAATCTGTATATCACAACAAGCTCAGAACTCAGCTGAAATTGTTGGCTAGCCTTTTAATTAGACACCATGGCGGTACCCCTTTATTAAGAAAATTATCACATATTAACATTAAGATTTTTTTTTATCAAAAACAAATAAAATTACATTTTACTATATTTTGTTGGGAAATACTGCAATAAGTTCTGGTAGTGCATGTGCTGCAAACCTTAGCCGACCACCTTTCATAATCCCAAAACGTGAAATGATTTAGTATGTCATTATCAAGAAGAATGATTACACCAGAGACCATAGAAAGATGTGTCCTTGATAAAACAATGGCAGTTATTAATTTGTGATGTTTTAGGTCTTGCATCTTCTACCCAAGATTCATAAATATCTTCCTACCTATTTAATAAATGGATTATATATATTACAATTCTGCACTCATGCAAATGAAAATTAGAAGATGTTAGAGAGTAATGACTGCACCAAACTGGGCAACTTTTTAACTATCCATTATAAATTCCTGCATAACTTATTGTAATATGCTTTTTACTTATCTTACATATCTATGTTGATTTTCACCTATCAAAAATCAATATTAGCAATATCTCTTACAATATGACACAAAGAGGCATTTAACACATCACATAATTAGTTCCCATTTGTTTCAGGCTATTACTTTTTTATATAAATGATAAAAAATGTATTATACATATGAGAGAAAGAAAATTTTAAAAAATATTTATAATTCTAAATTTAAACAACATTTATAATTTGTCCCCGTTTCCCTCTCCAGAAACCAGTCAGGTATTGGTTGAATAGTTTGCTCTGCAGTTCTTTATGTAATTAAGTAATTGACCTGATAGAATAATGCTCAAAACAAAAGAGACTCTGCAGAGATCACACTTGTCAAGAGCTTTGTAATCTCATGAGCAACTCAGCATGAGAAGAGACATGAACATCCCCAGGATCCACCCAAGCCAGCTGTAGGCACAGAGCATTTCATATGTAGATGACAGGGTTAATTGTCTGAAAAATAAATGTATCTGAAGCGTGATGTGAAATATATTTAAATAGATGAAAGATCCCCATATGTATTATAATTATTTTTCCAACTCCCTGATATCATGAATATTATCAGTATCAATCTTTTATTATTGGTGCATACTCAGATTGGGCCAGGGTTACTAGTGGGGTACCACAGGGTTCTGTATTGGGCCCCCTACTATTTAATATATTTATTAATGATCTAGTGGATGGCTTACACAGTAAAATATCAGTATTTGCAGATGATACAAAACTATGTAAGGTAGTTAACACATAGGAGGACAGTTTGCAACTACAGACAGATTTGAGTAAATTGGAGAATTGGGCTGAAAAATGGCAAATGAGGTTTAACACAGATAAGTGTAAGGTTATGCACATGGGAAGGAGAAACAGATGCTATAATTACTTACTAAATGGGAAACTGCTGGGGAAATCAGACATGGAAAAAGACTTAGGCATCTTAGTCAAAAAGAAGCTAAATTGGAGTGCCCAGTGTCAGGCAGCTGCCACCAAAGCAAATAGGGTCATGGGATGCATTAGAAGAGGTCTGTGGACATGAGATGAAAACATAATTCTCCCTCTGTACAAATCACTCGTCAGACCACACTTGGAGTATTGTGTGCAATTTTGGGCGCCGGTGCTCAAGAAAGACATTACTGAACTTGAAAGGGTTCAAAGGCGGGCTACTAAAATGATAAATGGAGTTGGTTCACTACAATACCCAGAAAGGTTATCAAAATTAGGTCCATTTACTCTAGAAAAGAGTAGACTTAGGGGAGACCTAATATATATGTACAAGTATATCAGAGGGCAATACAGAGATCTCTCCAATGAACTGTTTGTACCAAGGACTGTCACAAGAACAAGGTGGCATTCTTTTCGTTTGGAGGAAAGACAATTTCTGCACCAGCATAGAAGAGGGTTCTTCATGGTAAGAGCAGTGAGGCTCTGGAATTCTCTTCCTGAGGAAGTGGTGATGGCCAACTCGCTGAATGAATTTAAGAAAGGAATGGATGCTTTTCTTGTAACAGTATAGAAGGTTACGAATAACAGAATATTATAGGTAGATAGTAGCTTAGGGGAAGGAATTTTTTTCCCTATGGAGAAAATTGGCTTCTACTCTGTGGGTTTTTTGCCTTTCCCAGGATCAACAATGCAGAATAGCTGCACTAAAGATAGGCTGAACTAGATGGACATAACGTCTTCCTTCATCCTTCAAAACTATGTTACTATGTTAGTTGGGAATCAGGATTGATAGGTAGAAATTGTATAAAGCATATAATATACAGCATATCACAATTTTGTCGTTTTCTGAAATCATTACTGTTTCTAATACTTAAAATACAATTTTCAGTTCAAAATTTTAGCTGTATGCGTGCACATATTTTAGGTGATGGATTCCACAGATGTGTAGGTCATTAGAAAAGGATCTTGGGTAGAAGACATGCAAAAATATTAGATGATAGGTTCAATATATAGCTAGATATGGGCGTTTCATACAAGATTGAAGACCTGAGACAGTCTTTCAGTTCTTCCTACAGTGTCCTGTATGGGGTCTATTTTTTCCAGTATTGCCATGTACCTGGGCTGAATCCTACACCACTCTGTAAATAATATATCTTCCTTTATCAAGGACATATTTTACTTTCTTACTATTGTTTCTGGTTTTATTGTTCTTGATAATGGCTATCTAATATCATTTGAAATACTAAATCTTCAAACTTCTATGATTCATAACATAGGTTTGGCTAAGTTCATATGACATTATTTTTCAGCAATCATTTCAATTTTCTCTTCTTTGATAATTGTTTTAAAAAAAATGTCTTTGTTAAGATGTCAAATTTTATTTTAATGAAGGTAATGAAGGGGTACCACAATGGGGTCCAATGTAATGCTTATCCCAAAATTTCAGTCATTTCTGAGTTGATTACAACATATAGATATTATTTTTCTTTCCTGGAAATGGTCAATATCCATTCTTTCTGTGAAATTAAAACATCTATAAATTGTTCTAAAATAGAAATGCAGACTAATGTAAATGTGATATACGATCATGTTACAAAGAAAATCCATGGAAATTATGGAGTTATGCTAGAGTGCCATTTCATAGGAGGAAGACATCATATATGCATCTCTACCTCCTGAAAAACATAACTGAAGTGGTGGGATACATAGATAAGGTCCTCATTCACTATGATTCCAAAATGCAGAAGCCATGCTGTCAACACTCTTTATTTGGCAGGATGTCCTCTACTTCAATTATTCTAACACATGAGCATTATTATTATGAATTTATGCACTTCACACCCTGTATGATGCATCACTGCATGTATTGCAATGGATTTTATATATTTTGCTGATTTATATTATATCTGCATTCGTTTGTACTTTTATGGATGTATTAATATATGACTTATGACTACTTTTGTATTATTAAACATTTCTACACCTTATTGACCTGGTCAGCTACCTCTATATATTTATCATTAAAATATATAGACAAATTCATACAGATAGTTCAGACACTACATATCTACAATAATATAAACCAGAGTCTTCTAAGGAGAAGAGGAACTTTATCAGGATGGTCTGCACTGTGTATCGGAATCTTTTTTTTTACAACAGATAGAGGCAAAGCAAATTATTTTTATTTGAATTATTGCAGATATTGGGAACAATTTTATATTTTTGTAGATATATCTATACTTTTTTAATAATAGATCATTTGATGAACAAATTGCCTAAATACCGATTCACAATAGATATAAATGCAGATTGATTACTGTAATTAAATTAGTTTTTGACATTTATACACCAGTAAATGATTACTTAGAAAATAGCAGGAAAGATAAATGTGATAAATAAAAAAAAAGATACATGACAGATAAATAGAAAAATCCTGACATATGACCATGGAGAGAGATTTGGAGGGAACCTTTTTTCTGAGAAGTTTTGTGTGAGTTCTTCACATAATGAATAGACTTTTGCTATGTAAATCATATTTACTCTACCTGATACCCAAGATGGTGGAGACAATAACAGGAAACCATCCAGCCCCTACTCAGTCTGATATAAAGTGGGTTCTTTGCGCTGCCCTCATACATTCTGGAAAAAACCCTTAAAAAAATCTTCTGCTACGCTTTAATCTTTGGAAGGAATAGATCATGGATGAATCATCAAGACCAGAAACTATCTCCTCTAGCTGTGCCACTAACATAGAGGAAATAAAAGTGATAATATCAGTACGAAACCCTCATACACCAAGGAAGGAGGTTGCTGAATACTTGAGATGCTTCTGCATCGTGTTGAAAGGTCCCACCAAGATCTTAAATAATTTAGGCTTCTGGACTGGAAACTGGTCTGTCATGGTCAGACTGAGACAAGACCAGTACTTACCTTTTGGTGGTCTCATGCATTTACCAGAAAGATGCACAATAGGAGACTCAGAAGCAATAATTTCTTATTCAGACAACTCATTGAGTGAGCATAGAAGGATGACAATGGAATACAAGGAGGACAGCATGACAAATCTCTGCGGCAGCTGCGTTGTGCAAAACTATATTTTCAAGGACTATCCTGGTGATATCAAGGAAATCCAGGACAGGACATCTAAAGCGCCCATTACACACAGCGAGATAGCTAGCAATATCGCTGAAACGTCACAGGTTTTGTGACGCAGCAGCGATATTGCTAGCGATATCGCTATGTCTGATACTTACCTGCGACCGGCTCCCCCCGCTGGTTATCGCTGATCGCACGAGAACGTCCTGGGCCATTTCTTGTCGGGCGCTTCCTGCTGGGCTTCCTGTGGCGCCGACGAGCGACGCGTGGACGCGGTCGGGATGACGTCAGGATCGCCTCGTTTGACAGGTAAGTAGCGACCCCCGACCGCTGCTATGTTGCTGGTAAGATCTGCCTGTGTGGCAGCTCACAAGCGACCACTTAGCGATGCACCAGCGATCCATATCGTTGTCGGGATCGCTGGTGCATCGCTTAGTGTAACGGTACCCTAAGAAAGCCAAGAAGCAGCAGAAGAAGAGTAAAAGGTAAGAGGACAATGCCCTCCACCATTCATTACAAGGGTCTCCAAATATCATGTATCTGTTCTTGAGTCAACTATGTAACAATGCACTTGATGTTAAACTTTTATATATTTTGAGTTTTCTTGGAAGCTACAATCCTTATAATCTACTGTGCACAATATAATGACTCATTACTGATCTGTATGAGCTTGGGGATGAACATATCTTGTTACAATCACTTATATTGTGAGCCATCAGATCTAAAACTGGGCAATTTCAAAAAAATCAAGGCTGTCCAGAACATTTTACAAAATTATATATTTCATAATATTTTGCCTTTTGCTGCATTTCATAGTAGTGTAATATGTACATTTCTTTTTTGTTCTACAGATAAAATATTTTCTTGCTGGTGGAGATGGCAGAAGGACCGGTGACTCCTAAACTGAGCCCCATATAATTCTGGATCCAGTTACTAAAGATTTCTTCCCATTTTGATGACACTGACGATACTTTAATCTTTTGTGTATTTTCATTATTTTGTGACATTTGTTATTTCAATAAAACTTTAATTTCAAATAAAAACATGTCTTTCTTATGTCATGTGTCATCTTCATATTCTTCAGAAAGGTACGTTGTAATCATTGTTGGTCTGGTTCCTCTAAGCCTATCTGTTTTTTAAGTTATGATTGACTTTGGGTACAATGACTGGGGTGCTGAGACTTCAAGGTCATTATGTGCCTAAAGCCCCCATCTCAAATAGCGAGATCGCTAGCGAGATAGCTGTTGCGTCACCGATTTTGTGACGCAACAGCGATCTCGATACGTGTGACACATAGTGGCGATTGGGCCCCTGCTGCGATGTCACTAATTGTGCTCGAATGTCCTGGGCCATTTTTTAATCACTTGTGTCCCGCTGGCCAGCATGCATCGCTGTGTTTGACAGGGACAACGACGAACGACCTTAATGCTACAGGTTTGAGAGACAGGGTCTCAAGGACCATTGTATTGTTCCATATTGTTGCTGCATCGCTGGTGAGATCTGACTGTTTGACATCTCACCAGCGACCACTTAGTGACACACCAGCGATCCCTACTTGGTCATATCATTGTCGAGATCGCTTGTGCGTCACCAAGTTTGAAGGTACCCTAACTAATACAAGCCAGGCTGCACAACATATTCGTGGGGCCATATCCACCTAATATCCTCCTCTCAGGTTCTCAGCAGGGAGCTAGGAGTCCCCCATTCTGTATTCAATATTCCTAAGAATTTTACATAACTGTCTTCATAAACTACTGTAGTATAAGAGAACATGTGCACAAAACCACATGGAGGGCTCCCCTGACACATGTTATGCATCCTGATCTACTCCCTTAACAATAAATGATGGATATAGCTGTCTTGAGCAGCTGCTGGATCCCACATAGGAGACAATTCTGATCCAATGTGCCTTAGATGCAAGAGTCAATACTTGGTTATAAGTAGAGATGAGCAAATTTGCTCGGCATCCCTCTTATTTGGCAAGCTATAGTGCTTGCCGAATAAGCTGCAGAGGGAAACCGGCTTCCTGGATCACATGGGCCAATCAGCTGATCGACACCGCAGCTGCATGTGTCACAGTCATGAAAAATGCATGAAGAGCCCAACACACAGATTCTCCATGCATGTGTCATGACTGTGACACATCCACAACACATGCAGCTGTGGCGCCGATCAGCTAATCGGCTGGTGTGATCCAGGAAGCTGGGTTTCTTATGCAGCTTATTCGGCAAGAGCTTTACCTTGCCGAATAAGAGAAAACCCACCAAATTCGCTCATCTCTAGTTGTAAGGAGGGTCTCCTGTTCATTGCACATGCAACATAATCATAAGGTTTTCTAAGGTTGCCTTTTATGTGTGGTTTAACACATTTTTATTGACCGGCAGGTTATTAATCTTTTCCAACCACAAGCAGCCATGATAAAAAAAATGGATAAGTTAATTTTTCTACACATTTTCACAACTTTATCATGTAAATACAGAGCTGCAGATTGACCACCACAAATTTACTAGAAGACAGAATTACATTTTTTTTTTTAACGTGGTTCGTTTGTGGTAGAACTGGGGTCCTACCATGTAGGAATCCATATCAAGAACAGATCAGGTTCTAATCAAAGCAGAAGAAACCTAAAAATACCAAGGGTTAATCAAACAAAGTCATTGGCTGTATCCAAAGTCTCATTGTGTCAATATCCTGTACCCCAAGTATTGTTCTGTCACTGACACTTGGTGAGAGCATAATGACTCACTGATATTTGAGGTACAGAGTAATGACACCAAATTTCTGTCTGCTGTCATCCTGTACCCAAATGTCAGAATTTCATTTTTCAGTACCCCCAGTTGTTGGTTTCATTACTCTATAACCCAAGGTACGTATCATTATCCTGTACCCCAAGTGATGGCATCAATGACCTGTAGCCCAAATTGTTATAATCATCATACTCTACTTACTAAAGCCGTTAATATTTCATACATCTAATAAGACAGATTGGGAGTTATAACAAATGAATGGAAAGATGAGCAAGTGTAGAAAAATAAACAGATATGAGATTGAAGAAAACATTTGAAGCAGACAAAGTCTTCAGTCACTTTCAATGTAATAAATAAATCTATACATCAAGGCACAAAGGAGAGATGCAGAAAATAACATTTGTTTATCAGGTATCTGTAATTAAAGCTATAGATCAAATAAATAGTTTGTCTTTATTACCCTTTACCTATTTTCACAAACAAATTCAGTTATATTTAAAACTTGATGGAAACCAGACCTAATTTTACCTTAGGGTCAATTTAAATAAGGAAAGTATGGAACTTATCAATTTTTTCAGAGAAGCCCAACAATATGAGGAAAATATTATCTATATGTTACAACAAACTCAGAACTTGGCTGAAATTATGGGTCAGCTTCAACATCAGATCCCATTGCGGTACCCCTTTTTCAAACAAAATAAGTCACTCTTTCACAAAGATATTTTCATGAAAAGCAACCATCAGGACAAGCAAAAATTTATTGTTTTATAAAAACTGCTGTGAATTCTATTAGTGAGTTCATTTGGTTTAAGACATTTGTATGTCATTATCAATAATTATTTTCCTACAATAATTTTTTCAACTCCTCTTATAATTGCTTATTTTTGAAAATTTATTTAAGTAGTTAATTTTTTGTTCAGTAAAGGGGTACTGCCATGGGATCAAATGTAGTGATGAGATGAGATGAGTTTTGAGATTGTTGTGATACATAGAAAATATTTTTATTTTATGAATAAAATCCTGTGAAGAGCTGTATGGAAAATTCATTCACATTGATTAAACTTGTTGGATTTTGGAGAAGAATTAAAAAACAGTTATGGCAATAGCACTATTGTATGTCTGACACTGAAACAATATATAAATCGACTCACAGGATATATTTTATAAAAACACAAGGTACAGAAAAAAGAGTTAAGCAACACTAGCTGTAAAAAAAAGTTTGGTGCCAAGCGTCACAGGTTTTTAGAAACCCTCACAGTAGAATAGATAGAGGCAACTTTCATTGTGAATGCTCAGTAAGGTGATCTCTGGACTTAAGGCCCCATCTCACTAAGCAATCTCGGTAGCGAGATCGCTGCTGAGTCACAACTTTTGTGACATAACAGCGATCTCACCAGCGAGATTGCTGTGTGTGACAGCGATCAGCGAGCGGCCCCCCTGCCGGTATCGTTGATCGCTGCAAGAAATCTCTGGACATTTCTTTGGTCGCTGGTCTCCCGCTGGCCAGCACGCATCGCTGTGTGTGAAGGCCCCGTCTCACTAAGCAATCTCGGTAGCGAGATCGCTGCTGAGTCACAACTTTTGTGACGTAACAGCGATCTCACCAGCGAGATTGCTGTGTGTGACAGCGATCAGCGAGCGGCCCCCCTGCCGGTATCGCTGATCGCTGCAAGAAATCTCTGGACATTTCGTTTGTCGCTGGTCTCCCACTGGCCAGCACGCATCGCAGTGTGTGACAGCGGGAGACCAGCGATCAGGTGTAAAAAATAATGAAAAAAATAAAAAATATAGTTATTCTCACCTTCCGACATCGCGTTCAGCCATCCTGCCTCTCTCCACGCTCCGGTCCCAGTGATCCTTTGCACGAATGACCGCGAGACTTTGTTAGTCCGCGAGACCGTGACATCTCGCGGTCATTCATGCAAAGGATCACTGGGACCGGAGCGTGGAGAGAGGCGGGATGGCTGAACGGGACGTCGGAAGGTGAGAATAACTATATTTTTTATTTTGATTCTATTTTTTACAGGATGGCCAGCGATGCCGGGCGCTCGGCATCGCTGTGCTGATCGCTGGTGAAGCTGTCTGTGTGACAGCTCACCAGCGATCACATAGCGACTTACTAGCGATCCTGACACCTTGATATCGGTGTCGGGATCGCTGGTAAGTCGCTTAGTGAGACGGGGCCTTGACAGGCGGGAGACCAGCGATCAGGTGTAAAAAATAATAAAAAAAATATAGTTATTCTCACCTTCCGACGTCGCGTTCAGCCATCCCGCCTCTCTCCACGCTCCGGTCCCAGTGATCCTTTGCAAGAATGACCGCGAGACTTTGTTATCCCGCGAGACTGTGACATCTCGCGGTCATTCGTGCAAAGGATCACTGGGACCGGAGCGTGGAGAGAGGCGGGATGGCTGAACGGGACGTCGGAAGGTGAGAATAACTATATTTTTTATTTTGATTCTATTTTTTACAGGATGGCCAGCGATGCCGGGCGCTCGGCATCGCTGTGCTGATCGCTGGTGAAGCTGTCTGTGTGACAGCTCACCAGCGATCACATAGCGACTTACCAGCGATCCTGACACCTTGATATCGGTGTCGGGATCGCTGGTAAGTCGCTTAGTGTGACGGGGCCTTTAGACTCCAGAGTACCAGGCTGCACCTGTATATCACTGGTTACTAAGGACTTGGATGGAGAACCAGCAGTAAACAAGCATACACAATTAGCTGAGAAAGACACTGGGACCAATGTCTATGCTGAGCAGCACTCACAGCGGCCGAGCCCAAATTGGTGGCCACAGAGGCAGATAAGGATTGGGATCTATCCAGTGCAGCAGGAGAATCCTAAGACCCACTACTGGAAAAATGCAATGTACAGTGCCTTGACTCCCCTCCTGCCTCACTGACGACAGATTAGTGAGGAACTCTTGTTGCTGGCACCATAATTTTAAAAGTTTTCCCCCTATTTTCCTCCCCAAGATTTGTGGTGTGTCTTATGGTCGGTACATCCTTGTAGTCTGAAAAATACTGTAATTTTTTCCCTATTTGTATTATGCTATACATTTTATATGGAAAAAATAGTTAGGTATAGTACATATGAGAGGATGAGAAATGTAACAAATATATTTATGTATAGTTGAAATTCTAAATAAAATACTCTGTCCCTATTTTCCTCTCCAGAAACCAGTCAGGTATTGCTGCATTGGTTTGAGTTGTAGCTCCCTCTGTTATTATGTAATTGACCTTGGAGAATTGTCCATTAGACATAACAGACTCTTCAGAGTTCACACTTGTCCTGATCCTTGTAATCCCATTGGTAACTTAGCATAAGAAGAGACAAGAAAATACCCAGGATCCACCTAAGTCTACAGTACATTAAGGCTGTGTGCCCACGATGCGATTTTTAAGCGTTTTTGCCACGATTTTTGGCACGAAAATGCTGCGAAAACGTCTAAAAATTGTGTACAGAACGCACCCCATGCATTCCTATGGCATTCCGCACATGCTGTGCTAATGCTGCGCTTTTTCCGCGGCGGAAACGCATCTCGGAAAAAATCGCAGCATGATCATTCTTTTGTGCGGAATCGCAAAGAATTGCCGCGATTCCGCATCCATAGGAATGCATGAGAATCGCTTACTTCCCGCATGTGGCTATGCCCACCATGTGGGAAGTTAAGCGTCTCATGTGCGGTTGGTACCCACGGTGTGGAGGAGAGGAGACTGTCCTCCAGGCCCTGGGTACTATACCTCTGTAAAAAAAAGAATAAAAAATAAAAAATCGGGGTATATTTACCTTCCGACGTCCCGCGCTGCATTCCCGGCCTAAGCGTTCCCAGTAATGCCTTGCGGCAAGGTCCTGTGATGATGTAGTCTCGCGTGACTCTAGCAGTCTCGCGAGATCACTATAGTAACATGAGAACAACATCATCACAGGTCTCGCAAGGCATTACTGGGAACGCTGAGGCCCGGGATGGCAGCGCGGGACGTCGGAAGGTAAATATACCCCGATTTTTTATTTTTTTATCATTTTTAACATTTTATCTTTTACTATTGAGGCCGCATAGGCGGCCTCAATAGTAAAAAGCTGCTCACACTTGTCAAACACTATGTTTGACGAGTGTGACCAACCTGTCAATCACTTTCCAAGCGATGCTTCAAATCGCTTGGAAAGTGCTTGAGAAAATCGCGGCAAAATCGCTAACAGAATCGCGGTAAAATCGCGGTGATTTCTGGGAAGGAGTCCGGTTTTCACTGTGCGTTTTAAAATGCTACGTGGGCACATAGCCTAATGGGGTTTTTCACATAGCGATATCGCTAGCAATATCGCTAAAGCATCACCGATTTTGTGACGCAGCAGCGATATTGCTAGCGATATCGCTATGTGTGATACTTACCTCCGACCGGCTCTCCCGCTGTCTGTCGCTGATTATGCGAGATCGTGCAGCTCCATTTCTCATCGGGTGCTTCCCGCTGGACTTCCTGCTGGCACCGACGAGCGGCACGTGGACGCAGGCGGGAGGATGTCAGGATCGCCGCGTCTGAAAGGTAAGTAGCGACCGCTGCTGCGTCGCTATGTCGCTTTGAGATCTGCCTGTGTGGCAGCTCACTAGCAACCATTTAGCGATGCACCAGCGATCCTCACCAGGTCATATCGTTGTCGGGATCGCTGGTGCATTGCTAAATGTAAAGGGGGCTTTAGGGTATTTTATCGCTGGATGAATTGGTTAATCAACACAGGAATAGACATTATTAAGTGTGATAGATTTACAGATAAGTAGGTACAAAATAAATAAAAGGATTTACATTGATATCCAGAAGGAAATCAGAAGGAAATCAGAAGGAAATCATCATTGATAGGTAAAAATTGTGTAAAGCATATAACACATAACACATTTGTTTAGTTTGGTGAAATCATAACTGTTTTTAATACCTATAATCCAAGGTTCAGTTGTAATTTTCAACTATATGAGTGTACAAATTTTAGGTGATGGATTAAACAGATAGGTAGGTCAATAGATGAGGATTTTGGGTAGAAGATACTCAAAAATAATAGACAAATGATAGGATCAACAGCTAGATAGATGTGGTTGCTTGGGACAAGATACAAGACCTGAGACATTAAACAATCCACCCACCAGATCATCATATTTGGTCCTGGATGGGGTCCATATTTTCCAGTATAGCCATTTACCTGAATTAGATCCTACATGTATTTTCAAATAAAATATTCTCCATTATTATACCTTTTACCCCAAAAGGGTGGTTTGCATGTTAATGACAGGCCAATTTTTACAATTCTGACCACTGTCCCTTTATATAGTAATAACTCTGGAATGCTTCCATGGATCCTGGTGATTCTGACATTGCTTTCTCATGATATTTTGTCCTCCGTGAAAGTGGTACAATTTCTTTGATAATACTTGCGTTTATTTGTGGAAAAAAAATGGAAATTTGGTGAAGACGTTGAAAATTTTGCAATTTTCCAACTTTGAATTTTCATGCCCTTAAATCACAGAGATATGTGACATAAAATACTTAATAAGTAACATTTCCCACATGTGTTTTCTTTACATCAGCACAAATTAGGAACCAAAATTTTTTATTGTTAGGAATATATAAGGGTTACAGCGATTTCTCATTTTTACAAGTTTTTTTAGTGACCACATCACATTTGAAGTCACTTTGAGGGGTCTATATGACAGAAAATACCCAAAAGTGACACCATTCTAAAAACTGCACCCCTCAAGGTGCTCAAAACCACATTCCAGAAGTTTATTAACCCTCCAGGGGCTTCACAGAAGTTTTTTGAATGTTTAAAATAATGAACATTTAACTTTATTCACAAAAAAATTTAATTCAGATACATTTTTTTTTATTTTACCAATGGTAACAGGAGAAACTGGACCACAAAAGTTATTGTGCAATTTCTCGTGCGCATGCTGATATCCCATATATGCAGGTAAACCACTGTTTGGGTGCATGGCTGGGTTCGGAAGAGAAGGAGCACCATTTGACTTTTCAGAGCAAAATTGGCTGGAATTGAGACACCATGTTGCATTTGGAGAGCCCCTGATGTGCCTAAACAGTGAAAAAACCCCACAAGTGACACCATTTTGGAAAGTAGACCCCATAAGGAACTTGTCTAGATTTGTGGTGAGCACTTTGAATCATCAAGTGCTTCACATAAGTTTATAGCGTAGAGCCGTAAAAATAAAAAAGCATATTTTTTGCACAAAAATGATTTGTTCACCCCCAATTTTTTTTTTCCCAAGGGTAACAGGAAAAATTGGATGCAAAAGTTGTTGTGCAATTTGTCCTGAGTATGCCGATACCCCATATGTGCAGGTAAAGCACTATTTGGGTGCATGGCAGAGCTCGGAAGGGAAGGAGTACTGTTTGAATTTTCAACGCAAAATTAGCTGTAATTAAAATCGGACAACATGTCGCATTTGGAGAGCCCCTGATGTGTCTAAATGCAGTGATCATTTTGACACCATGGGTGTGTCACAGAATGTTATGCCATTGGGCAGTGAAGACAAAATAACTACATTTTTACCGGCAACATTTTGTTTTAGTCAAAGATTTAAGATTTTCACAAAATAAGTGGGTAAAAATGGCAGCCAAATTAGTCCCACAATTTCTGCTGAACGTGGCAATTCCCCATATGTGGCTATACAGTGCTACTTAATCATGCAGAGAAACTTGGGAGGAATGGAGAGCTATTTGCCTATTCAAGAGAATGGGTCTGTGCACATGTCAGTGTGTTTCCGTGGACGGTGTGTTCATGGGCAACACACGCTGACATGTCCATTTTATAATGTTAGCATATGCCACAAAACATCCAGCACACGTTCATACACATAACATATATGGATATCATCCATGTGAAACGCATCGATGCTGGGAAGAAGAGTTACAGTAAGCACTGATCCCCGGCGTCGGGTGCTGAACTTTGCTCTCATTATTGTCCCCAGCTTCTGCCGATTGCTGGCAGAGCAGGGGAGAATGATAAAAACCATGTTCAGCACCCAGCGCTGGGGAAAGGCACTTACTGTAAAGCTTCTTCCCTGGCACCCATCCTTGTGGTAGGGATGCAGCACATGCATGCCAGACGTGTGCCACAAGTATTATCAGGGCTTTTTTAGTAAAAAAATATTTTGCCTGTACGCATTTCTGATTAATTTCTCATTATTTCAGAAACTTTTAATCCCCACTAATATATCACATTTGGGAAACAACCATGATATCGCAAGTTATTCTGGATCTATAATTGACCACCATTACCCAAAGCAGCCAGACAGTTCTGGCAGCTACAGCTGGAGGCAAGGGTTATGAATGCAGGAAGTGGTGTGCTGCCACTTAGAGGTTTATATATCAAGAGAACTCCTTTTTTGTAAGTCTGAGATTCCAGAGTAGAAGTCACTGTTATAAAGCAGTTTTCATTATGGCACATATATAGGGTCTGAAGCCTGTGCCACTTTCTATGACATTAAAATACCTCAGTACGTGTAGCGCCAGCATCTCAGCACGTTTCTTCCCTCCACTGGCAGGGACACTGACTCAGTCACCACCACAGCCCCCATCCTGCTATTCCTTCCCTGCTGACTGTTGCCCGGGGTCTCTACACAGCTCGCAGATTCTTACCCTCCGCCACCGCTGCCAGTCCCTGCTTCTTCCTGCTTTCACCGGCGTCATGTGACAGGCGCAGCAGCAATGACGTCATTGCTGCTGCGCCGGTCATAGCCAGGTACAAGCAGGAAGAAGCAGGGACTGGAGGGCAGCAGCGGTGACAGAGCGAATGAGGGTAAGAATGAATGCTTTATTATTTTAAGGTGTACAGCAGCACCTTCAGATTTCCGGTACGCCGTACTGGTGCGTACCGGTGCAAAAAAAGCTCTGAGTAGTATACACACGGACACTGACATCTCTGGTACCGGAATTATGAGGACGTGTGAAAGAGGTGTTATACTGGGTTTTATGTTTAGCTGCTGTCACTGTTATTGCCGCCTAATGCCTCTATAAAAATAGACTTTTGTGACTTTCAGAGTCCCTCCTTCATAAAAGTAACAGGATGTGTGGTGTCTGATGATGTGTCACACACCACATGGCCAGCTAAGGTTGCTAAATGTTAAAATGACATGTCCCTGTGAATGCATTGGATAGGTTGAAAGCAATGCTAAAGTTGATAAACGCATCAAAAACGCTAAGTGTGAACATAGCCTAAGTGGTGGAGGTACATTTTTTGGGGTTATTTATTTTGCCTTACATTGAAATCATTACCCTAGAAAGTAAGTTCCTTAGCCTATTTCCCAGGAAAATCCATTTCGGTTCTGTTTTTGTATGTTCTAGTGTGCGCCTGTAAAAGTGACATAACATTCTGACAACATTCTTCACAGCAGTGACCTGGGAGTCAGAAATACTTCCAGGGGTCTTCTCCATGCTGTTCACATGTTATTTCAACACTGTTTCCATTGATTTCAGATGTTTTGAGATGCTAAAAAGACACCCGGGGGTTGCAGCAAATTACTCGGGTTTCCCATAGACTTACATTGGGCTCGCTGCTTGGATCAAGCACTCGAGCATTCCAGTTTGAATGAGCACTCAAGCATTTTAGTGCTTGCCCATCATTAGATACTGCCACATTTGGTAAAAAAAATATAGCGAACTGTAGGTCCATTTTCTCCTATTATCCCTTGTGGAAATTATAAATTTTAAGTTAAAACAGTATTTTAGTGGAAAAAAATGCTTTTTTGCTTTCATATCTAAATGTTATAAAGTTTTGTGAATAACCTGTAGGCTACAAATGCTCATTTTACCCCTAGATGAATTCCTTGAGGGATGTATGGGGTCACTTTTGGGGTTTTTTGCTGTTTTAGTACCTCACCTCTGCAAATAAGACATGATGTCTGCAATCTATTCCAGACAAATTTATATTCCAAATACCAGACGTTGTTTCTTCATTCCGAGCCCTGCCGTCGGTAGAAACAGAACTTTTTGACTACATGTTCATTTAAATCTGAATGGGTCCCTAAAGAAACTGGCTTTTTAAATTTCTCTAACACCATAACAAAATAAAATTAAATTTGAAAAATTATGCAGTTGTAAAGTAGATTTATGAGAAATGTTATTTATTAATTATTTTGCACAGCATGACTAACTGTTTAAGGATATAAAGATTGAAAGTTTGAAAATTGCTAACTTTTTCAAAAATTTTCACCAACATTTATTTTTTTTGGACAATTGAACGCAAAATATATCATCCTTAATTTGCTACTAACATAAAGTACAATTAGTCACAACAAAATCTCAGAATCACTGATATATGTTAAAGAGTTTCAGAGATGTCACAACATGAAGAGGCATTGTCTCTGAAGCATGTCTCTGAAGAGGCAATTTGCACAACATGAAGTGACACTGGTCTGATTTAAAAAAAAATTGGCCTGGTCATTAGGGTTAAAATTGTCTCCTTCACTAAGAGGTTCATTAAAAGGATAAATAAATCAGTCTGGTTTTGGGTGTATTGGCCTTGGATAAAGATATTAGTTCAATTGAATAATAATGGAGGGCACTGTTCATGAGATACAATAGACTGGAAAGGTAACACTTCTATGGAGCCTTCTAATTTCATTAGTAACTCAGCATTAGAAGAGACAAGCACATACCAGGGACCACCTCAGCCACCTGTAAACACAGGACATTTCTTATGTGAATGACAGGGTTAATTGTCTCCACATATGTTTTGTAATCCTTGTCCATACTCAACAAAATGTGATCACTGTCTAATGTAAATGAAGGTGTCCTGATTCCTTGACAAGAAACACATGATATGAGTGTGGAAATAGATTCGAAATAGAAAAAAAGGTAATTAGTTAGAACTTAGAATTTTGTAGACATTGATTTTGAATTTATCACATCTCATGTCATGTCTGGTAACAGCAAAGATTGATAATGACTTTATTCCTCAAAGTAACAGACCACAGGGATAAGCATTTTCTCAAAACTCAGTAATGTCAGCTATTGTAAAGGAAATACTATTCCCATGAGTAAGTTTAACAAAAAGGTAATTAACCTATTACCACAAATCAACACAATTATATTTAAAAACTTGATGGAATGAGAGACGGATCATTTATATGAACCCTAAGATTAAATTAGGTTTGGTTTCTAAGATTGGAATTTATCAAGTTCTTTAGAAGAGCCGATCACTATGAGTAAAATATCTATATAGCAGAAAAAACTCAGAACTCAGCTGAAATTGTGGGTTAGCCTCTACATTAGACCCCATGGTGGTAAATCTTTATTAAATAAAAAAAATCACTTCTTAACATAAAGATATTTTCAAAAACAGTTATAAAAGTTATTGTTGGGAAATACTGTGGTAACTTCTTTTAGTGTTTGTGCGGCAGACCTTAGCCAACAACCTTTCATATAATCAATAAAAGTGCAATAAGTTAGTTTGTCGAAAGACATTAATATGTCATTATCAAGAATTATTTCACCAGAGATGATAGTAAGAATGTCAGATGTGTCCTTGATAAAAGTTGACATTTATTAACTTGTGTAGGACCCTATATGGTTAAATAGCTTTACTAGAAAACATGGACCCCATCCAACAGAAAATAAAGTGAGCCGATTGTGTTGTTTCAGGCATTGTCTTTTCTACTCAAGATTAATAGCTCTCATCCTACCCATTTAGTGAATGTATCTTATATCTAATAATTTTGCACACATGCAAATGAAAATTAGAAGTTAAACTTGGATTATACCTATATGAGAGAATAATGACTTTACCAAACTGGACAAACTTGTTAAATAGCCATTATAAATCATTACATAACTTGTTTTGTTATATGCTTTTTACCTATTTTACCCGTCTATATTGATTTTTATGTATCAAATATCAATATTAGCAAATTCTATGACAATATGAGAAAAACAGTCTTAAAGCCTTCCAGAGTTGTGACAACATGAAGAGGCATTGTCTCTGAAGCATGTTTCTGAAGAGGCAATTTGCACAACATGAAGTGACACTGGTCTGATTGGCCTGGTCATTAATCAATTGTCTCCTTCACTAAGAGGTTCATTAGAAGGTTAAATAAATCAGTCTGGTTTTGGGTGTATTGGCCTTGGATAAAGATATTAGTTTAATTGAGTAATAATGGAGAGTACTGTTCATGAGATACAATAGACTGGAAAGGTAACACTTCTATGGAGCCTTCTAATTTCATTAGTAACTCAGCATTAGAAAAGACAAGCACATACCAAGGACCACCTCAGCCACCTGTAAACACAGGACATTTCTTATATGAATGACAGGGTTAATTGTCTCCACATACATTTTGTAATCCTTGTCCATACTCAACAAAATGTGATAGGTATTTATATATAGACTAGTTGAAGAGCCCGGTGCTGCCCGGGCATAGTAACTAACTGTGGTTAGTTATAACAAATTACAATTATCCTCCATCCCATAGTCCCGTGCCCATATACCCATCACACATACTCCATCCCATAGTCGAGTGCCCATATACCCATCATACATATCTTCCATCCCATAGTCCAGTGCCCATATACCCATCACACATCTTCCATCCCATAGTCCTGTGCTCATATACCGGTCATACATATCGTCAATCCCATAGTCCCGTGCCCATATACCCATCATACATATCCACCATCCCATAGTCCAGTGCCCATATACCCATCACACATCCTCCATTCCATTGTCAACCATTATGACATCATAATGAGCGGCGGGGCTTGCAACCTATGATGACATCAGCATTGCCATGGCAACCATTATGACATCATAATGAGGGGCGGGGCTTGATACGCACACACTGTTTCCCCAGTATGCAAATAGGGGTATTATGACATCATAATGAGGGGTGGGGCTTGACGCACACACACTTTTTCCCCAGTATGTAGATAGGGGCAAATTTGTTTGGTGAATTGGAACATGTGGGGTTAAAATTTCTCCTCACAACATAGCTTAGGACGCTCTCGGAGTCCAGACGTGTGACTGTGCCAAATTTTGCGGCTGTAGCTGCGACGGTGCGGATGCCTATCCCGGACATACACACACACATACATACACACATACATACATAGAATCATAGAATCATAGAAGCGTAGAGTTGGAAGGGACCTCCTGGGCCATCTGGTCCATCCCCCTGCTCAAAGCAGGATTCGCTAAATCATCCCAGTCAGATGTCTGTCCAGCCTCTGTTTGAAGACTTCCATTGAAGGAGAACTCACCACTTCTTGTGGCAGCTTGTTCCACTCATTGATCACTGTAACTGTCAAAAAGTTTTTTCTAATATCTAATCTGTCTCCTCCCATTCAGTTTCATCGCATTGCTTCTAGTCTTTCCTTGTGCAAATGAGAATAAAGTTGATCCTTCTACAATGTGACAGCCCTTGAGATATTTGTAGACAGCTATTAAGTCTCCTCTCAGTCTTCTCTTTTGCAAACTAAACAATCCGAAAACCTGCACCATTCTGGTTGCTCTTTTCTGAACTTGCTCCAGTTTGTTGATGTCTTTTTTAAAATGTGGTGCCCAAAACTGGACACAATATTCCAGATGAGGTCTGACCAAAGAGGAGTAGAGGGAAATAATGACTTCACGTGATCTAGACTGTATGCTTCTGTTAATACATCCTAGAATTGCATTTGCCTTTTTTGCTGCTGCATCACACTGTTGACTCATATTCAGTCTGTGATATATTAGTATCCCCAAATCTTTTTCACATGTGCTGTTGCTTAGGCCTATTCCTCCCATTCTGTATATGCTTTTTTCATTTTTATTGCCCAGATGTAGTACTTTGCATTTTTCCCTGTTAAAAACCATTCTGTTAGTTGCTGCCCACTTCTCCAGTTTATTTATATCTTTTTGAATCCCCTCTCTCTTCTCTAGTATTAGTTATCCCTCCTAGCTTTGTGTCATACATACATACATACATACACACTTTGAGCTTTATATATTATATGATCGGATTATGAGGAAAGGTTGCAGGATTTGGGAATGTTTAGTTTACAAAAGAGAAGACTGATAGGAGACTTAATAGCTGTCTACAAATATCTAAAGGGCTGTCACATTGTAGAAGGATCAACTTTATTCTCATTTGCACAAGGAAAGACTAGAAGCAATGGGATGAAACTGAATGGGAGGAGACACAGATTAGATATTAGAAAAAACTTTTTGACAGTTAGAGTAATCAATGAGTGGAACAGGCTGCCACGAGAAGTGGTGAGTTCTCCTTCAATGGAAGCCTTCAAACAGAGGCTGGACAGACATCTGACTGGGATGATTTAGCGAATCCTGCTTTGAGCAGGGGGTTGGACCAGATGGCCCAGGAGGTCCCTTCCAACTCTATGATTCTATGATTCTATGATTCTAATCACCCCAGAAATAGACATATAGGCTCAATAGATATACAGATATGAACATTCCATACAAGACCTGAAACATTATATAATCCAACCACCAGGTCCATCATATTGTGCCCTGGATGGGGTCCATATTTTACAGTATAACTATTTACCTGAATAGAAATCTACACATCTTTTCAAATAATATACTGTATGCCCCTTCATTAAGGACTTTCTTATTATGATTTTTGGTCTAACTACTTTTGATTATGGCAATCTAACATAATTAGACATAGTAACTCTTCACATTTCATTGGATGATTAAAATTTTTTGGCTAAGGCCAGAAGCACACTCACTATCAGCATTTTTGACAGTATTTTCCAGCAATAATTTTTTGCGTTCCGTAATTATTTTTTTATGGAAATGTCATTGTAAGGAAATTCATATTTTATTCAACAAAGAGGAACCGTGATGGGGTCAAATATGGTGCTTATCCCACGATTTCAGCTGATTCTGGGCTGGTTGTGAATTATAGATAATAATTTTCGCATATGTATAGGCTCCTTTGAAGAACAAAATGAGTATAAGCTTATTCTAATTGTACAGACCAAAGGGGAAAAGCTCTGATTTTCATTCTCAAATCCGTCATATTTTTAAATGTACAGGTACTTATTTACATTGATGGTCCAGCCATCTTGAGGGATTTGGGGATAGATAAAGGCTGCATGAACTAGTCACCAGTAAGTGTTTGTGGTGCTGTTGGGTGACTCAATCAATGGTCAAAAAAAGTCATATGCTTAACATACTTATAAATCTCATCTGTTACACTAAAAATCCCAACTTGTGTAAGAAGTAACCAAAAAATGCACAAATATAAGATTTTTTTTGTCAATAAGTAGCAATTTTTATTAAAAATTTGTATGAAAACAAACATTAAATATATAACATAGTGGCCTCAGATGTGACAGACACTATTGACTACGGACACCTTTAAACACACCCTGCTGGTATAATACTTCACAGTAGATTCATATACAATATTATATTTAATTAGTGATGAGCGAGTATACTCATTACGCGAGATTTCCCGAGCATGCTCAGGTGATCTCAGAGTATTTGGATGTGCATAATGGCATACTAACATCATTTGACATAGTAACTCTACACGTTATAGATTACAAAATGGGTCTGGCTAAGTTCTGCAGCACACTCACTGTCAGCACTTTCTGCAGTATTTTCCAGCAATATTTTTTTGCCTTTCCTTTATTGCCTTTATTTAAGTTGTGAATGTTTTTTCAAATAAGTACCACCATGGGGTAAAATATAACACCTCTCCCATATTGTGATTTGAGTTATGAGTTTGTTTTGATACATAGACAACATTATACTTATATGCACAGGCCCCTCTGAAGAATTCAATTAGTGCCATACTTACCCTAATAATATGGACCCTAAGGTATAATTAGCACTCATTCTTACCCCCCAGTTCCATCATGTCTTTATACATAAATGTATTAATTTCTGATAAAAAGTCAGATGCTTACTTTTTCATGCAGTCTGCAGTCTCCTGAACATAATCTTCTTTTCCTTGATAGTAGCTTCCATACCTGAGGTATGATAACATTTTTACTCCTGTAGCCAGTTCCTTCAAGGGAGTAATATTTATAACAAAGGAAAGGATCCTTTTCTGTTCCTAGACTTGACATGTTTTGTGATAAGTTGAAGAATAGTCAGTACAGCAGGACACCATTGTTCACATTGACCTAATTTGTTGGGTTTGGACAAGAATGATAAAAATATGTCCATATGTCACCACGTGTGTTCTTTCCTCTACAGTTATCCAGCAGTGTTTTAGGTTACCTTTTATCCCTGAATTTTTCTGTCTTTTTTGATGATAATCACTTAAAATGCTTCTGACTCCCAGATATTGATTATATGATGGTGATTGCACTATTTTATCAGGACGGTGACTCCCATATCTCAACCTCTTTTTTATTTGTGGGCATCACAAGTCCAGACGAGGCAATCCTCTGTCCTTCTGTGAAATCAAAACATCCATAAATTGCTCCAAAAAATTTGACTAATGTAAATTTGGTAGAAGATCATGTGACATAGAAAATGTATTGAAATCATGGAGTTCTGCTAGAATTCTGATCCCTAGGAGGAAGACATCATCTATGAAAATCCAAAAACTAAAAAATATGACAGAAGTGGCGGGATACACAGATAAGGTCCTAATCAAGGGATGATATCACTATAATTACAAATGTGGGGGTCATGTTTACAACAATTTTTTACTTGAATGGATGTTATCTTCCTTAATTATTCTTATACATGAGCATTATTATTCTGAATTCATGCACTTCACACCTTATATGATACATATCTTTATGTGTTTCTGTGTATTTCATGTATTATGCTGATTTATATTGTATCTGCAGTCACTTGTACTTTTATGGATGTATAAATATGAATTATGATCATTTTGGTATTATTAATTACTTTTGCAACTTAGTGACCTGTAGAGATGTCTCTATATATTTATCATTAAATATATAGGGACACATACATACAGATAATGCAGGCACCACATATCTACACTAACATAAACCAGTGTCTTACATGGAGGAGAAGTGGAACTTTTAAATTGGGGGGTATGCAACCAAATACGCATTTCTCGTGCTGTTGTTCAGTCTGCACTGTGTATCGGAATCTTTTATGTTTATTTTTGATAACTGATAGAAATAAAGCAAATTATTATTATTTGAAGTATTGATGATATTGGGAGATGTCTCTATATATTTACCATTAAATATATAGGGACACATACATACAGATAATGCAGGCACCAGATATCTACACTAATATAAACCAGGGTGTTACATGGATGAGAAGTGGAACTTTTAAATTGGGGGGTATGCAACCAAATATGCATTTCTCGTGCTGTTGTTCAGTCTGCACTGTGTATCGGAATCTTTTATGTTTATTTTTGATAACTGATAGAAATAAAGCAAATTATTATTATTTGAAGTATTGATGATATTGGGAGATGTCTCTATATATTTACCATTAAATATATAGGGACACATACATACAGATAATGCAGGCACCAGATATCTACACTAATATAAACCAGGGTGTTACATGGATGAGAAGTGGAACTTTAAAACCAGAGGGTATGCAGCAAAATACGCATTTCTCATACTGTTATTCCGTCTGCACTGTGTATAGGAAACTTTTATGTTGGTTTTTGATAACTGATAGAATTAAAGCAAATTATTATTATTTGAAGATATTGGGAATTATTTTACATTTTTATGGATTGATCTACACATTTTTCCATTAGATCCTTTGATGAATAAATAGCCTAAATACTGATGCACGATGGAGAGAAATACAAAATAATTAGATTAGTTTGGGACATTTATACACAAGTTCTACTTAATATCACTTAGATTACTGAGATTACTTAGTAAATAGGTAACAGGAAAGCTAAATGTGTTAAATAATAAAAGATAAGATACATGAGAGATAGACAAGCAAATGACAGACATATGGCCATGGAGAGAGGTTTGGAGGGAAAATCTTTTCTGAGAAGTTTTGTGTGAGCTCTGCACCTACTGAACAGATGTTTGTTATGTAAATCAGATTTACTCTACCTGATACCCAAGGTAGTGAAGACTTTGACAGGAAACCCATGAGCTCCTCCTCAGTCTGATATAAATTGGGTTCTTTGCTCTTCCCTCATACATTCTCCTGGAGAAAACCATTCTGAACTCCTCTGCTATACATCTATCATTCGAAGGAATAGAAAATGGAGAAATTATCAAGACCAGAATCTGTCTCTTCTAACTGTGCCACTGACATAGAGGAAACAGAAGTGATAGTATCAGCACAAAACCCTCATATAACTGGGATGGAGGTTGCTGAATACTTGAGATGCTTCTGCACCGTGTTGAAAGGTCCAACCAAGATGCTAAATTGTTTTGGATTCTGGACCGGGAACTGGTCTTTCATGGTCAGGCTGAGAGAAGACCCGTCCTTTTCTGATGGTGGTCTCC
The DNA here is from genome assembly GCF_039654945.1 of Dendrobates tinctorius. Classification (NCBI taxonomy): domain Eukaryota; kingdom Metazoa; phylum Chordata; class Amphibia; order Anura; family Dendrobatidae; genus Dendrobates; species Dendrobates tinctorius. The sequence continues at coordinate 47,066,771 of NW_027361696.1, read as the reverse complement.
TGCATCTGCCAGAACGATGCACATTAGGAAACTCAGAAGCAATCATTACTTATTCGGACATGTCAATGAGCGAGAATAGAAGGATGATGGTGGAATATATGGAGGACAACATAACACATCTCTATTGCAGCTGCCTTCTGCAAAGCAATGTTTTCAAGGACTATTCTAGTGTCCTGAAAGAATTCCAAGACAGAAGAATTAAGAAGGCCAAGAAGCATCAGAGAAAGAGTAACAGGTAAGAGGACAACACACTCCACCATTCATTACCTGGATTTTCTAATATCATATATCTGTTCTTGGGACAATTGGGTATCGACCAACTTGATGCTGACATTAATTTATTGTAATTTTTGTTGCCATCTTCAAATCTTATAATCTACTGCACAAAATATGAGCCAGGATTAATTGGGATAAGTTTGGGACAGAATATATTTTATTACTTTCATTATTATTGAGTCCAATGATATATAAAATGGGGCCCTTTCTGAAAAAAATCTGATTTTTCCAGCATATTTTGTAAAAATAGTTACATTTGACAGAGTTTTGTCTATTGTTGCATTTCATAGTGATGTAATATCTACATTTTGTCCTTATTTTCCTACAGATAAAATAATGATTTCCTTGCTGATGGAGATGACAGAAGAAATGGTGCCATCTGAATTTGAAAACTAATTCTGGATCCGATCTCTATGAAGAGTGCCAATTTTTCACAAAGCAACTTGTTTATGAACACATCAGCACCGGGACTTAGTACCGACAGATGAAACTGTGGACACTTTAATCCTCTGTATATTTTGATCATTTTGTCAAATTTGTTGCTTCAATAAAACGTGAATTTAATCCAAAAATGTCTCTCCCTTGTGTCATCTTTATATTCATCCAAAAGGGAAAAGTTGTTCTCAATGTAAATCAGGCTCCTCCAAATCTGTGTCTTTTAGGGTTAAAATTGATGGATTTGTATTTCTGCATTATGATAGACTGGGTGCAAATACTCCCATTCAATTATGTGTATACTTTTTACAACAATAAAACAAATAATGATTAGATTTTATCTCATGCATTCTTCTATCTATTTCTTGTATATATGAGCTGCTCTGGTCCTCTGTACATGGCAATACGCTACCTGTGTTCCCAGGTTCTTCACAAATAAAAATCACAGAGTTGCAGATTCATCTCCAGATCTTTATTATAAGAAAGAATCATTTTTTGTATCTAAAAGCAACATACACATGTGACATTTCTGTATAATATATACACCCCGTATATCTCTGGGTCGGTTGTGGTAGAACTGGGGTACCCTCCTTGCCGGAATCCAGATTAGAACGAGGCAGAAGAAGTAAAAAAAGTACAAGAATGCAAAGAGTTAATCTATCAAGTTAGTTGTCCTGTACCCTAAATCTCATTGTGTCAATATCCTGAACCCCAAGTGTCATTGTGCCATTATGGGTACAGTACAGTGATGCTCACACTTAAATGCTGGATAATGACATAAAGTTTCAGGCTGTTTTTATCCTGTACCCCAATTGTGAGCATTTCAGTTTTCTATACCTCCAATTCTTGTTTTTATCATCGTGTACCCCAAGTTCTAGTGTCATTGTCCAGAACCCCATTTGTCAGTTTCTTTATATCCTGTACCACAAGTGTCTGCTTCCTCTTTCTCTACTTATTAAAACCTTTAATACTTCGCACATCTATTAAGACAGGAAGATATAGAAAAGGAAAAAGAAAGACCAGTTACACAGTATAGATAGATTAACCGATATGAGGTAATGATACCAATTGGAAAAAGATGATGCCATTTTCACTTTTTAATTAATACATAAGTCAATACATCAGAAGGATGAAGAAAATATTTCTATTTCATTTATCTGTATTTTAATGTACAGATTGCATAAATCTTAGTCTCCATTGCAATCAGTAAATTATAAGTCATATAATCCTTGAAAAACTCAATAAATGTTGCTTATTACATAATGAGAATGATGGTGTCGTGACTCTTCCTTGACAAGAAACATGATGTGCCACATGTTAAGTCTGATAGCTGTAAATATTCCATTGATTACATTTTTATCCATGTAGCCTATTATTTTGTGGTAAGAAAATAATTGTCAAAGCTCAGTAATGGCAGATATTAGTAGCTTGACATAAAAGCAGGTACATAATATATTATCATAAATCGATACAGTTACATGTAAAAACACAACAAAATTGTAGATTGAAACCGGTACTAATTTTACCCTTGAGTCCATGCAAATAAGGTAATTGTGAAACTCATGGAGTTCATCAGAGTAGCACATCCATATGAAAGAAAATAATTTCTATTTATCACAACAGACTTAGAATTCAGCTAAAATTGTGGTTTAGCCTTTACACTCGACCCCATCGCGGTCCCCTGGGGTGGATTAAGAGTAGCCAGGACCTCTGGCTCTACAGAGTGTGCCCTCAGCACACACTGAGATGTGATAGGTCAAGTGTTTAACACAGAGATGCATGTGTGCAAATGTAAGACAGCAGAGACATTGGTGTGCTACATGGACAATGCAAATTTTTTCTCCTTGTGTAGAGTGCTAAAATAGCAACGCTATACCCAGTAGAGGATACTATGTAATAAGAAACTACACTATATATAACAAGAGGAAGTTATATAATATGGGACGGCACTATACATAAAAATAAATGCAACTTAATAAAGCATAGCGCTATATATAGCAAACTGGAATTCTATATAATTGTTCTTTATGGAAATATCTTTAAGTTAAGCATGGATTGATTATAATGAGGGCTATTAGTGCTACCACCCAGGGCCCAGATCTCCCATGGGTCCCAGCAAATAATGATGATTTGAGGGTGCTAGAGTAAATCATTATGTATTCTGACTAGAAGTTGAGTGACAGTAAATTAGGGTGATTTGAGGGTGGTGGAGAGTAAAGGATTATGTACTGAAGGTGGGGTAGAGCAAAAGATAATGAATTGAGGGTTAGTGGAGAGCAAATGATGAATTGAGGGTGAAGGAGACCAAATGGTGATGCATTAACTTTGTAAGGTGAGGGACATAAATTATGATCAATTGAGGGTGGGGACAGCAAATTATGATGAATTGAGAGATAAGGGTGAGGGAGAGAAAATAATGCTGTTACGGGACCCCTGTGAGTGCCGGGCTCTGAGTAGTACAGGAAATTGCACTCGTTATAAGCCACCCAAGGTGGCACCCCTTTATTGGAAAAAACCACTCCTTACCATAAAGATATTTCTATAAAGAACAATTATAAGATGAGCCAACAAATTATTTTTGGGAAATGCTGCTGTAAATTCTGGTAGAGGGTGTGAAGGATAGATTAGTCATCCCCTTTAATAATTGATAAACGTGTAATAATTTAGTATGTCTAACAACATTAGGATTTCATTATCAAGATTTATTAGGCCAGAGATCATATTAATAGTCAGATAAGTCCTTGATGAAAAGATGGCATATTTCTGAATTTGTGTCGAATCCTGTCCTTGTAAATAGTTTTTCTGAAAAATATGGATGCCATTCAGGACACAATACAGTGACCTCGTTGTGTCATGTTTCAGGTCTTCTACACAAGATTCATATCTATCGTACTACACATTTAGTGAATGTAATATATATTTAACATTTTTTCTGTCACACAATGAAAATTAGAACTTAAACCTGGATTATACGTATAAGAAAATAATGATTACACCAAACTGGACACACTTGGTAAATAGCCATTATACATCGCACATCACTTATATTGCTTTATGCTTTTTACACATTTTCTTCATAATATTCCCAAGTGTAAGCATCATTATCCTGTACCCCAAATTACAGTGTTGTTCAGGACCCCATTTGTCTGTTTCTTTTTATCCTGTGCCCCCAAGTGTCGATGTCATCATTCTCTACTTATTAAAGCCTTTACTGTTTCATAAATATACTAAGACAGGGCGATATTGAAAAAGCCGTAGATAGACCACTTATATAGCATAAATAAATGAACAGATATGAGATATTGATACAAATTTGAAGCAGATGACATCAATTGTCACTTTCTATGTAATAAATACATTCTTCAGAGGGATAAAGAAGGAGAGAAAATAACATTATTTTTTCTCTATCGATTATACATAATTTAAGTTCCAGATTAAATATTTGCTAATCATTGCCCTTTAAAAGAACCTGGCAGGTTTTGGGCATATTGGTCTGGGACACATCTGTTAGTGCACTTGTAGCATAACATTATGGAGGTTACTGTTATTATAATCCAATTGACCTAATAGAATTATCCATAAGAAACAAGACACACTGCAGAGGTCACACTTTTGAGGAGCTTTCTAATTCCGTCACCAATTTTGCATGAGAAGAGAGGAGCACAAACTCAGCATCCACCCAAGCCAACTGGTTACACAGGGCATTTCATATGTTGATGACAGAGTTAACAGCCCCAGGATAAATTACTTGTATGAGGAAGTATGTTAATGAAATGGCTACAAAATAAGTTGACGTTCCCCATATATGTTTTATAATCCTTGTCCAAACTCCACAAATGGCTGTATCCTGTCTCTTCCTTCACAAAAAAACATGTGACATAGGTGGGTAAGTAGATATGAAATAGAAAATAGGCAAATAAAACTGTGTAGATATTCAGTTAGAGCTGATTGCACGTCACAACAAGTCTGGTAATAGTAAAGAATCCATTGATAATGATTTTCTTCCTCCAAATTAAAAGCCACGGGGATAGAAATTGTCAAGACTCAGTAATGTCAGCGATTGTGAAGGAATAAATTATTCTGATGAAGAAGCTTGACAGAAAAGCAGGTATTTAACTTTATATTGATATAACCTTGAAATCGATACAGTTATAGAGAAAAACAACATGGAAAAGAGACAGAAATCAAGCTAATTTTACCTTGAGGTGCATACAAATGAGATTAGTATGAAACACATCAAGTTCTCCAAAGGAACCCATCAATATGAAGAAAATATAATCTGTATATCACAACAAGCTCAGAACTCAGCTGAAATTGTTGGCTAGCCTTTTAATTAGACACCATGGCGGTGGCCCTTTATTAAGAAAATTATCACATATTAACATTAAGATTTTTTTTATCAAAAACAAATAAAATTACATTTTACAATATTTTGTTGGGAAACACTGCAATAAGTTCTGGTAGTGCATGTGCTGCAAACCTGGGCCGACCACCTTTCATAATCCCAAACCGTGAAATGATTTAGTATGTCATTATCAAGAAGAATGATTACACCAGAGACCATAGAAAGATGTGTCCTTGATAAAACAATGGCAGTTATTAATTTGTGATGTTTTAGGTCTTGCATCTTCTACCCAAGATTCATAAATATCTTCCTACCTATTTAGTAAATGGATTATATATATTACAATTCTGCACTAATGCAAATGAAAATTAGAAGGTGTTAGAGAGTAATGACTGCACCAAACTGGGCAACTTTTTAACTTTCCATTATAAATTCCTGCATAACTTATTGTAATACGCTTTTTACTTATCTTACACATCTATGTTGATTTTCACCTATCAAAAATCAATATTAGCAATATCTCTTACAATATGACACACAGAGGCATGAAACACATCACATAATTAGTTCCCGTTTGTATCAGGCTATTACTTTTTTATATAAATAATAAAAATTCTATTATACATATGAGAGAAAGAAACATTTTAAAAATATTTATAATTCTAAATTTAAACAACATTTATAATTTGTCCCCGTTTCCCTCTCCAGAAACCAGTCAGGTATTGGTTGAATAGTTTGCTCTGCAGTTCTGTATGTAATTAAGTAATTGACCTGATAGAATAATGCTCAAAACAAAAGAGACTCTGCAGAGATCACACTTGTCAAGAGCTTTGTAATCTCATGAGCAACTCAGCATGAGAAGAGACATGAACATCCCCAGGATCCACCCAAGCCAGCTGTAGACACAGAGCATTTCATATGTAGATGACAGGGTTAATTGTCTGAAAAATAAATGTATCTGAAGCGTGATGTGAAATATATTTAAATAGATGAAAGATCCCCATATGTATTATAATTATTTTTCCAACTCCCTGATATCATGAATATTATCAGTATCAATCTTTTATTACTTTTATTAATGGTGCATACTCAGATTGGGCCAGGGTTACTAGTGGGGTACCATAGGGTTCTGTATTGGACCCCTACTATTTAATATATTTATAAATGATCTAGTGGATGGCTTACACAGTAAAATATCAGTATTTGCAGATGATACAAAACTATGTAAGGTAGTTAACACAAAGGGGGACAGTTTGCAACTACAGACAGATTTGAGTAAATTGGAGAATTGGGCTGAAAAATGGCAAATGAGGTTTAACACAGATAAGTGTAAGGTTATGCACATGGAAAGGAGAAACAAATGCTATAATTACTTACTAAATGGGAAACTGCTGGGGAATAAGACATGGAAAAAGACTTAGGCATCTTAGTCAATAAGAAGCTAAATTGGAGTGCCCAGTGTCAGGCAGCTGCCACCAAAGCAAATAGGGTCATGCGATGCATTAGAAGAGGTCTGGGGACACGAGATGAAAACATAATTCTCCCTCTGTACAAACCACTCGTCAGACCACACTTGGAGTATTGTGTGCAATTTTGGATGCCGGTGCTCAAGAAAGACATTACTGAACTTGAAAGGGTTCAAAGGCGGGCTACTAAAATGATAAATGGAGTTGGTTCACTACAATACCCAGAAAGGTTATCAAAATTAGGCCTATTTACTCTAGAAAAGAGTAGACTTAGGGGAGATTTAATATATATGTACAAGTATATCAGAAGGCAATACAGAGATCTCTCCAATGAACTGCTTGTACCAAGGACTGTGACAAGAACAAGGGGGCATTCTCTTTGTTTGGAGGAAAGACAATTTCTGCACCAGCATAGAAGAGGGTTCTTCACGGTAAGAGCAGTGAGGCTCTGGAGTTCTCTTCCTGAGGAAGTGGTGATGGCCAACTCTCTGAAAGAATTTCAGAAAGGAATGGATGCTTTTCTTGTGAGTAACAGTGTAGAAGGTTACGAATAACAGAATATTATAGGTAGACGGTTGTCCCAGCTTAGGGAAAGGAATTTTTTTCCCTATGGAGAAAATTGGCTTCTACTCTGTGGGTTTTTTGCCTTCCCCAGGATCAACAATGCAGAACAGCTGCACTAAAAATAGGCTGAACTAGATGGACATAAGGTCTTCCTTCAGCCTTCAAAACTATGTTACTATGTTAGTTGGGAATCAGGATTGATAGGTAGAAATTGTATAAAGCATATAATATACAGCATATCACAATTTTGTCATTTTCTGAAATCATTACTGTTTCTAATACTTAAAATACAAATTTCAGTTCAAAATTATGGCTGTATGCGTACACATATTTTAGTATGGTAAAAACTGCAAGAAAAAGAGCGCAATAGAGTCTTACCCGAGAAAATAAGAATGTAAAACAATTCGTTATACTCACCCTATGTAGGAGGGTATCAGACATAAAGGAACAAGGTCAGCTTGCTGCGCATCCAAATGACCACGCCGTGGCCATAAATCATCAGATTCAAGGAAAAGAACTTTTATGGATTAAGCGTGCGCTGCCAGACCATCACTCCTCACAAGTAGTGTGCTTTATACATTTATTTCCCTAAATGAAATGGGAAATAAATGTATAAAGCACACTACTTGTGAGGAGTGATAGTCTGGCAGCGCACGCTTAATCCATAAAAGTTCTTTTCCTTGAATCTACACATATTTTAGGTGATAGATTCCACAGATGTGTAGGTCATTAGATAAGGATCTTGGGTAGAAGATATGCAAAAATATTAGTTGATAGGTTCAATATATAGCTAGATATGAGCGTTTCATACAAGATTTAAGACCTGAGACAGTCTTCAGTTCATCCTACAGTGTCCTGTATGGGGTCTATTTTTTCCAGTGTTGCCAATTACCTGGGCAGAATCCTACATCACTCTGTAAATAATTCATCCTCTTTTATCAAGGACATATTTTACTTTCTTACTATGATTTCTGGTTTTATTGTTCTTGATAATGGCTATCTAATATCATTTGAAATACTAAATCTTCAAACTTCTATGATTCATGACATAGGTTTGGCTAAGTTCCTATGACATTATTTTTCAGCAATCATTTCAATCTTCTCTTCTTTGATAATTGTTTAAAAAAAGTCTTTGTTAAGATGTCAAATTTTATTTTAATGAAAGGGTACCACAATGGGGTCCAATGTAATGCTTATTCCAAAAATTTCAGTCATTTCTGAATTGATTACAACATATAGATATTATTTTTCTTACTTGGAAATGGTCAATATTCATTCTTTCTGTGAAATTGAAACATCTATAAATTGTTCTAAAATAGTAATGCAGACTAATGTAAATGTGATATAAGATCATGTTACAAAGAAAATCCATGGAAATTATGGAGTTATGCTAGAGTGCCATTTCAAAGGAGGAAGACATCATATATGCATCTCTACCTCCTGAAAAACATAACTGAAGTGGTGGGATACATAGATAAGGTCCTCATTCACTATAATTCCAAAATGCAGAAGCCACGCTGTCAACACTTTTTTATTTGGCAGGATGTCCTCTACTTTAATTATTCTAACACATGAGCATTATTATTATGAATTTATGCACTTCACACCTTGTATGATGCATCACTGCATGTATTGCTATGGATTTTATATATTTTGGTGATTTATATTATAGCTGCATTCGTTTGTACTTTTATGGATGTATTAATATATGACTTATGATTACTTTTGTATTATTAAACATTTCTACACCTTATTGACCTGGTCAGCTACCTCTATATATTTATCATTAAAAATATATAGACATATTCATACAGATAGTTCAGACACTACATATCTACAACAATATAAACCAGAGTCTTCTAAGGAGAAGAAGAGGAACTTTTTCAGGATGGTCTGCACTGTGTATCAGAATCTTTTTTTTTACAACTGATAGAAGCAAAGCAAATTATTTTTATTTGAATTATTGCAGATGTTGGGAACTATTTTATATTTTTGTAGATACAGTATATCTATACTTTTTTATGATAGATCATTTGATGAACAAATTGCCTAAATACCGATTCACAATAGATATAACTACAGATTAATTACCGTAATTAAATTAGTTTTTGACATTTATACACCAGTAAATGATTACTTATTAAATAGCAGGAAAGATAAATGTGATAAATAAAAAATATAAAAGATACATGACAGATAAATAGAAAAATCCTGACATATGACCATGGAGAGAGATTTGGAGGGAACCTTTTTTCTGAGAAGTTTTGTGTGAGTTCATCACCTAATGAATAGACTTTTGCAATGTAAATCAGATTTACTCTACCTGATACCCAAGATGGTGGAGACAATAACAGGAAACCATCCAGCCCCTACTCAGTCTGATAAAAAGAGGGTTCTTTGCTCTGCCCTCATACATTCTGGAGAAAACCCTTCTAAACTCTTCTGCTACGCTTTAATCTTTGGAAGGAATAGATCATGGATGAATCGTCAAGACCAGAAACTATCTCCTCTAACTGCGCCACTAACATAGAGGAAATAAAAGTGATAGTGTCAGTACGAAACCCTCATACACCAAGGAAGGAGGTTGCTGAATACTTGAGACGCTTCTGCATCGTGTTGAAAGGTCCCACCAAGATCTTAAATAATTTAGGCTTCTGGACTGGAAACTGGTCTGTCATGGTCAGACTGAGACAAGACCAGTCCTTACCATTTAGTGGACTCATGCATTTACCAGAAAGATGCACAATAGGAGACTCAGAAGCAATAATTTCTTATTCAGACAAGTCATTGAGTGAGCATAGAAGGATGACAATGGAATACAAGGAGGACAGCATGACAAATCTCTGCGGCAGCTGCATTGTGCAAGATTATATTTTCAAGGACTATCCTGGTGATATCAAGGAAATCCAGGACAGGACATCTAAAACCCCCATTACACACAGCGAGATCACTAGCAATATCACTGAAACGTCACAGGTTTTGTGACACAGCAGTGATATCGCTAGCGATATCGCTATGTCTGATACTTACCTGCGACCGGCTCCCCTGCTGGTTATCGCTGATCGTGCGAGAACGTCCTGGGCCATTTCTCGTCGGGCGTTTCCTGCTGGGCTTCCTGTGGCGCCGAAAAGCAACGCGTGGATGCGGACGGGAGGACGTCAGGATCGCCGTGTTTGACAGGTAAGTAGCGACCCCCGACCGCTGCTATGTCGCTGGTGAGATCTGCCTGTGTGGCAGCTCACTAGCGACCACTTAGCGATGCACCAGCGACCCATATCGCTGTCGGGATCGTTGGTGCATCGCTTAGTGTAACGGTACCCTAAGAAAGCCAAGAAGCAGCAGAGGAAGAGTAAAAGGTAAGAGGACAATGCCCTCCACCATTCATTACAAGGGTCTCCAAATATCATGTATCTGTTCTTGAGTCAACTATGTAACAATGCACTTGATGTTAAACTTTTATATATTTTGAGTTTTCTTGGAAGCTACAATCCTTATAATCTACTGTGCACAATATAATGACTCAGAACTGATCTGTATGAGCTTGGGGATGAACATATCTTGTTACAATCACTTATATTGTGAGCCATCAGATCTAAAACTGGGCAATTTCAAAAAAATCAAGGCTGTCGAGAACATTTTACAAAATTATATATTTCATAATATTTTGCCTTTTGGTGCATTTCATGGTAGTGTAATATGTACATTTCTTTTTTGTTCTACAGATAAAATATTTTCTTGCTGGTGGAGTTAGCAGAAGGACCGGTGACTCCTAATCTGAGCCCCATATAATTCTGGATCCAGTTACTAAAGATTTCTTCCCATTTTGATGACACTGACGATACTTGGATCTTTTGTGTATTTTCATTATTTTGTGACATTTGTTATTTCAATAAAACTTTAATTTCAAATGAAAAAATGTCTTCCTTATGTCATATGTCATCTTCATATTCTTCAAAAAGGTACATTGTAACCATTGTTGGTCTGGTTCCTCTAAGCCTATCTGTTTATAAGTTATGATTGACTTTGGGTACAATGACTGGGGCGCTGAGACTTCAAGGTCATTATGTGCCTAGAGCCCCCATCTCAAATAGCGAGATCGCTAGCGAGATAGCTGTTTCGTCACTGATTTTGTGACGCAACAGCGATCTTGCTACTTGTGACACATAGCGGCGATTGGGCCCCTGCTACGATGTCACTAATTGTGCTCGAATGTCCTGGGCCATTTTTTAATCACTTGTGTCCCGCTGGCCAGCATGCATCGCTGTGTTTGACAGGGACAACGACGAACGACCTTAATACTACAGGTTTGAGAGACAGGGTCCCAACGACCATTGTATTGTTCTGCATTGTTGCTGCATCGCTGGTGAGATCTGACTGTTTGACATCTCACCAGTGACCACGTAGTGACACACCAGCGATCCCTACTAGGTCATATCATTGTTGAGATCGCTGGTGCGTTACCAAGTGTGAAGGTACCCTAATACAAGCCAAGCTGCACAACATATTCATAGGGCCATATCCACCTAATATCCTCCTCTCAGGTTCTCAGCAGGGAGCTAGGGGTCCCCCATTCTGTATTCAATATCCCTAAGAATTTTACATAACTGTCTTCATAAACTACTGTAGTATGAGAACATGTGCACAAAACCACATGGAGGGCTCCCCAGACACATGTTATGCATCCTGATCTACATCTTTAACAATAAATGATGGCTATGTCTGTCTTGAGCAGCTGCTGGATCCCACATAGGAGACAATTCTGATTCAAGAAGTTAAAGTGCTTTAGATGCAAGAGTCAATAGTTGGCTATAAGTAGAGATGAGCAAATTTGCTCAGGATCCCTCTTATTTGGCAAGTTATAGCACTTGCCGAATAAGCTGCAGAGGGAACCCGGCTTCCTGGATCACATGGGTCAATCAGCTGATCGACGCTGCATCTGCATGTGTCACAGTCATGAAAAATGCATGAAGAGCCCAACACACAGGTTCTCCATGCATGTGTCATGACTGTGACACATCCACACCACATGCAGCTGTGGCGCCGATCAGCTAATCGGCTGGTGTGATCCAGGAAGCTGGGTTTCTTATGCAGCTTATTCGGCAAGAGAAAACCCACCAAATTCACTCATCTCTAGTTATAAGGTCTCCCTAAATATGTTCATTGCACGTGCAACATAATCACAAGGTTTTCTAAGGTTGCCTTTTATGTGTGGTTTAACACATTTTAATTGACCGGCAGGTTATTAATGTTTTCCAACCACAAGCAGCCATGATAAAAAAAATGGATAAGTTAATTTTTCTACACATTTTCACAACTTTATCATGTAAATACAGAGCTGCAGATTCACCACCACAAATTTACTAGAAGAAATAATTACATTTTTTTTTTTTAAAGTGATTAGTTTGTGGTAGAACTTTGGTCCTATCATGTAGGAATCCATATCAAGAACAGATCAGGTTCTAATCAGAACAGAAGAAGCCTGAAAATACAAAAATACCAAGGGTTAATCAAACAAAGTCATTGGCTGTATCCAAAGTCTCATTGTGTCAATATCCTGTACCCCAAGTATTGGGCTGTCACTGACACTTGGTGAGAACATAATGACTCACTGATATTTGAGGTACAGAGTAATGACACCAAATTTCTGTCTGCTGTCATCCTGTACCTCAAATGTCAGAATTTCATTTTTCAGTACCCCCAATTGTTGGTTTCATTATTCCATAACTCAAGGTACGTATCATTATCCTGTACCCCAAGTGATGGCATCAATGACCTGTAGCCCCAATTGTTATAATCATCATACTCTACTTACTAAAGCCGTTAATATTTCATACATCTAATAAGACAGATTGGGAGTTATAACAAATGAATGGAAAGACGAGCAAATGTAGAAAAATAAACAGATATGAGATTAAAGAAAACATTTGAAGCAGACAAAGTCTTCAGTCACTTTCAATGTAATAAATAAATCTATACATCAAGGCACAAAGGAGAGATGCAGAAAATAACATTTGTTTATCAGGTATCTGTAACTAAAGCTCTAGATCAAATAAATAATTTGTCTTTATTACCCTTACCTATTATCACGAACAAATTCAGTTATATTTAAAACTTAATGGAAACCAGACCTAATTTTACCTTAGTGTCAATTTAAATAAGGAAAGTATGGAACTGATCAAGTTCTTCAGAGAAGCCCAACAATATGAGGAAAATATTATCTATATGTTACAACAAACTCAGAACTTGGCTGAAATTATGGGTCAGCTTCAACATCAGATCCCATTGCGGTACCGCTTTTTTAAACAAAATAAGCCACTCTTTAACAAAGATATTTTCATGAAAAGCAACTATCAGGACAAACAAAAATGTATTGTTTTTTAAAAACTGCTGTGAATTCTAGTAGTGCGTTAATATGGTTTAAGACATTTGTATGTCATTATCAATAATTATTTTCCTACAATAATTTTTTCAACTCCTCTTATAATTGTTTATTTTTGAAAATTTATTTAAGTAGTTAATTTTTTGTTCAGTAAAGGGGTACTGCCATGGGATCAAATGTAGTGATGAGATGAGTTTTGAGATTGTTGTGATACAAAGAAAATATTTTTGTTTTATGAATAAAATCCTCTGAAGAGCTGTATGAAAAATTCATTCACATTGATTAAACTTGTTGGATTTTGGAGAAGAATTAAAAAACAGTTATGGCAATAGCACTATTGTATGTCTGACACTGAAACAATATATAAATCGGCTCACAGGATATATCTTATAAAAACACAAGGTACAGAAAAAAGAGTTAAGCAACACTAGCTATAAAAAAAGTTTGGTGCCAAGTGTCACAGGTTTTTAGAAACCCTCACAGTAGAATAGATAGAGGCAACTTTCATTGTGAATGCTCAGTAAGGTGATCTCTGGACTTAGACTCCAGAGTACCAGGCTGCACCTGTATATCACTGGTTACTAAGGACTTGGATGGAGAACCAGCAGTAAACAAGCATACACAATGAGCTGAGAAAGACACTGGGACCGATGTCTATGCTGAGCAGCACTCACAGCGGCCGAGCCCAAATTGGTGGCCACAGAGGCAGATAAGGCTTGGGATCTATCCAGTGCAGCAGGAGAATCCTAACACCCACTACTGGAAAAATCCAATGTGCAGAGCCTTGACTCCACTCCTGCCTCACGGACGACAGATTAGTGAGGAAGTCTTGTTGCTGGCACCATAATTTTAAAAGTTTTCCCCTTATTTTCCTCCCCAAGATTTGTGGTGTGTCTTATGGTCGGTACATCCTTGTAATCTGAAAAATACTGTAATTTTTTCCCTATTTGTATTATGTTATACATTTTATATGGAAAAAATAGTTATGTATAATACATATGAGAGGATGAGAAATGTAACAAATATATTTATGTATAGTTGAAATTCTAAATAAAATAAATACTCTGTCCCTATTTTCCTCTCCAGAAACCAGTCAGGTATTGCTGCATTGGTTTGAGTTGTAATTCCCTCTGTTATTACGTAATTGACCTTGGAGAATTGTCCATTAGACATAACAGACTCTTCAGAGATCACACTTGTCCTGATCCTTGTAATCCCATTGGTAATTTAGCATAAGAAGAGACAAGAAAATACCCAGGATCCACCTAAGTCTACAGTACAATAAAGGGGGTTTTACACATAGCGATATCGCTAGCAATATCGCTAAAGCATCACCGATTTTGTGACGCAGCAGCGATATCGCTATGTGTGATACTTATCTCCGACCGGCTCCCGCACTTTCTGTCGCTGATCGTGCGAGATCGTGCAGCTCCATTTCTCATCGGGCACTTCCCGTTGGGCTTCCTGCTGGCACTGACGAGGGACGCGTGGACGCGGGCGGGAGGACGTCAGGATCGCCGCGTTTGAAAGGTAAGTAACGACCGCTGCTGCGTCGCTCCGTCACTTTGAGATCTGCCTGTGTGGCAGCTCACTAGCAACCATTTAGCGATGCACCAGCGATCCTGACCGGGTAGTATCATGGTAGGGATCGCTGGTGCATTGCTAAATGTAAAGGGGGCTTTAGGGTATTTTATCAATAGATGAATGGGTTAGTCAACACAGGAATAGACATTATTAAGTGTGATAGATTTATAGATAAGTAGGTACAAAATAAATAAAAGGTCACCATATGATTTACATTGACAGTATCAATATTATTGATATCCAGAAGGAAATCATCATTGACAGGTAAAAATTGTGTAAAGCATATAACACATAACACATTTGTTTAGTGTGGTGAAATCATAACTGTCCTAAATACTTATAATCCAAGGTTCAGTTGTAATTTTCAACTATATGAATGCACAAATTTTAGGTGATGGATTGAACAGATAGGTCGGTCAATAGATGAGGATTTTGCATAGAAGATACTCAAAAATAATAGGCAAATGATAGGATCAACAGCTAGATAGATATGGTTGCATGGGACAAGATACAAGACCTGAGACATTAAACAATCCACCCGCCAGATCATCATATTTGGTCCTGGATGGGGTCCATATTTTCCAGTATAGCCATTTACCTGAATTAGATCCTACATATATTTTCAAATAATATATTCTCCATTATTATACCTTTTACCCCCAAAGGGTGGTTTGAATGTTAATGACCAGGCCAATTTTTTCAATTCTGACCACTGTCCCTTTATATAGTAATAACTCTGGAATGCTTCCATGGATCCTGGTGATTCTGACATTGTTTTCTCATGATATTTTGTCCTCCGTGAAAGTGGTACAATTTCTTTGATAATACTTGCATTTATTTGTGGAAAAAAAATGGAAATTTGGCGAAAACGTTGAAAATGTAGCAATTTTCCAACTTTGAATTTTCATGCCCTTAAATCACAGAGATATGTGACATAAAATACTTAATAAGTAACATTTCCCATATGTGTTTGCTTTACATCAGCACAATTTTGGAGCCAAAATTTTTTATTGTTAGGAATATATAAGTGTTACAGCGATTTCTCATTTTTACAAGTTTTTCTAGTGACCACTAGTGTTGAGCATTCCGATACCGCAAGTATCGGGTATCGGCCGATATTAGCTGTATCGGAATTCCGATACTTAGTTCCGATACTTTTTTCATATCGAATACCGGAATCGGAAGTTCCCATAATGCTAGGAGCCCGCTCGATTTGATTCAGCCAATGGGGATCCTCAGAAGTGTGGGCACATCCTGTTAGGCATGTAGGCATGTTAACTACTGGCATGGCTGTGATTGGCTGCTGAAATGATGTACTATAAAAACCGCAGCAGCCCCCATTTCGGGTTCACTCTGCTGTGAATTCAGTTAGGGACAGGCTGCTGTTGAAGACTGTGATGGACAGTTAGAAATAGCGATCATCAAACATATCTATTGCTCTACCCAGGCTACATAATCCACCACTGTAGCATTTTTTTTTAGCCCAGCAGCACTGTTTTAATAGCTGTCTGCAAGGGCTGTGTGAGTGCAAACCCACGCTGTGTAGTGTGTCCTGCAGGCACGTCTGCTTGTCGGCCGCCCAGCGTGTGCCTCAAACACATTTTTCTTTTATTGCTGCTTTTTTTTCCTCCTGTATAGTGTGCTTCCATACGTATCCATATACGTTGGTTGCAAACACTAAAGGAGTGGACAGTGGAGCCTTTCAGCAGCCTTTCAGTGCTATAGCCCATTTCTCTGCACTGTTTTTGGCTGTCTGATAGGTCTCTCTGTGTGTGAGTGCAGCTCACGTTGCAGTGTGTTCTACAGCCACCGCTGGTTGTAGTCCGCTCAGCATGCGTCACTGCCTGATACATAGTCCTTTTTTTGCAGCTAATTTGTCCAGATTTTTGCTCCTATATTAGTGTGCTTCCATCCGCATCCATTGTCATTGGTTGGTTGCAAACACTATATAGGATTAGATAGAGGAGCCTTTTTGCTGGCTTGTGCCCTTCAGGGCCAGCCAGACTAGTATCACCCTATTTTTTGGAGCCTCATCAATTGCATTGTAGGTTAGCTTCCTGCATTGTAATCGCTCCAAAAAGTTTGTGATACTATAGCTTTCAAACTTTGGTCACATCCTTTTATTTCCCCCCCCCAAAAAAAAAAGGAAATAAAGTTCACCAAACACTCCACTTTAGAGTTGTGTAGGCCACATTAGATCATATTAAAGTGTAGTACACACACTCTTAGCAAAATTAGTGTTTCTGATACTGGTTAGCAGGTGTTCAGGAATAAGAATACTAAGCCCCCCCTTTTTTACTTTTCTGCCTATCTTTATCAGTCTACCAAGATGAAGAAGGCAGGGAGTAAGGCACATGGTCGTGGCCGTGGAGTTTCAGCAGGGAGAGGACGGGGGATTCAGCAGGGAGAGGACGTGGGGATTCGGTGTCTGCTGCGGCCACCAGTGACCCGGCATCCCCCACTTTTAGCAGGCAACAGTCCTTCATGCGCAGCTTTGTAGGACCTCGCCGTACCCCACTGCTGCGTGATGAACAAATTGAAGCCGTTGTCGGATGGATGGCAGCTAACGCATTCACTTCAATGACTTCCGCATCCTCTCAGGGCCAGAGCACTGAAGAGCAACCATCTGTCTCTTCACCACCTGCCAAATTGCCTAGGCAGTCTGAGAGCCCTGGACAGCAGCCATCTCAATCTTTACTTCTGTTCTCAGAATCTGTTGGCTTGGAAAGAGGTGGCCAGCCAAGCAGCATTCTAGAGCGTGAAGAAGAGGGAGTATGCAGTGATGCGCAACTGCTTTGTCCCTCTGAATCTGAAGAGGCGGGTGGGCCTGTGCCTATTGTCAGCACACCTCAGTACTCATCTGATGATGCTGAGACTCAGTTGCCAGTTTCTGGTGCGTTCAGTGCTGGCGAGACAACCCAGGACCAGCCGGTGCTTGAAGAGTGGAGATGATGAGGTCCTTGACCCATCATGGCGTCAGCCACAGGAAGGTGGTGGGAGCAGCTCTGAGGAAGAGATTCCCTGAATGGCCAAAAGAGGAGGGAGAGGCTGGGGGCAGACTTGGTTGCCTGTAGCCTCCACTTTGGCACCCGTGAGTAGCAATCCTCTTCCAAAACACAAAACGGGCGCTCCCAGGACTTACAGTGCGTGGTCTTTTTTTGACACAGTTGCAGATGACATTTGCTTTGTCAAATGCAAGCTGTGTCATCAGAAAGTTAAATGAGGGAAAAATGTGAGCAACCTCAATACCACAAATATGTGGAAACATGTGCGTACCAAGCACGAGGTGGAGTTACACAGACACACTGAAGATGTAGGCCAACCTTCAACAGCACATACCACCTCTTCAGCTCATGTTGGGGCCTCTTCCTCCAGCTCACACACAGCTGGTTCGGCTTCCTCACTGGAACGCCATGGAAGAACCTCTGCCACTGTTGTCCACAGACCCAGTGAAATTCCACCCACTGAACCACGTTCTCCGAATCAGCACACTCCGAGGCTACTGAATGCCGGCATTGCCAAACTACTGGTCCTTGAGATGCTGTCATTCAGGCTGGTGGAGACTGACACCTTCCGGAACTTTATGTCATTGGCAGTTCCACAATACAATGTGCCCAGCTGCTTTTAATTCAGCAGGCAAGCCGTCCCTGCCCTGCAAAAGCATGTGGAGGGAAAAATTAAAAATGCGCTACGAAACGCCGTCAGTAGCAAGGTCCACCTGACCAACGATGCGTGGACCAGTAGCCATGGACAGGGACGATACCTTTCCCTCACTGCCCATTGGGTCAATGTTGTGGAGCCGGGTACAGATCTGGAGAGTGGCTCTGTACGTATTCTGCCAACTCCAAGGATTGCAGGAATGCAGTCTGTACATATTGAGTCCTCCTCCTACTGTAGTTCCTCGGAATCAGCACTGCATGAGCCTGTTAGGCTGTTAGGCCAGATATGAGCACAGGTGTGGCCAAACGTCAACAGGCCGTCCGTAAATTAATTTCTTTGGGGAATCGGAGCCACACAGCACAGGAGCTCTGGAATGCCATCAAGCAGGAGAGCGATGTGTGGTTTGTGCTAGCAAATCTCCAGCCAGGTTTGGTAGTGAGTGACAATGGCCAAAATCTAGTTGCAGCTCTGGGCCTAGGCAACCTCACTCACATACCATGTCTGGCACACGTGCTCAATTTGGTCGTGCAGAGCTTTCTGAGGGACTATCCGGATCTTGATGCACTGCTGCACAAGGTTCGCCTAGAGTGTGCTCACTTGCGGCGTTGCAGCATGGCAAGATCGCGCATTGCATCTCTGCAACGCTGATTCCACCTGCCAGATCATCGCATCATATGTGACCTCCCCACCAGGTGGAATTCAACGTTACATATGTTGGAGTGGTTGTGTGAGCAGCAGGCAGCAGTAATGGAGTACCAGCTGCATCAGGCGCAAACAAGTCGCACTGTGCGCCGGACACACTTCACCACCACTGAGTGGGCCACTATGAGGGACATCTGCCAAGTTTTGCGTGCCTTCGATGACTCCACGCGGATGGCCAGTGCAGATGATGCACTAGTCAGCATGACTGTCCCCCTTATCTGTCTGCTTCAAAAAACCTTACAAGCACTAAGTGAGGAGGTTTTTGAAGAGGTTGAGGATGAGGAGTCAGAAATGCCATCTGCTTCTGGCAAGTCTGCACAACGTGCTTCCACACAAAGGCCCAGGCAGGGGACACTTAGTGAGGAGGATGACGAGGAGTCAATGGAGGAGGAGAAACACATCTCTCCAGAGGAGGGAGGTACACAAGGCTCTAGTAGTCAGTGTGTACAGCGAGGGTGGGGTGATGCTGAGCAGGCTGAGATGCTGCCTCAAGCTGGGGACAGCGTTCCCGGTCCAGTTGGCAGTCTGCAGCACATGGTTGATTTCATGCTGCAGTGCTTGTTAAATGACCGCCGCATCGCCAACATTCTCCACACGGCTGATTATTGGGTGTACACCCTCCTAGATCCTCGCTACTGGGACAACTTACAAAGCCTCATACCACAGTTGAACCGGGAGCGTAAAATGCGGGAGTACCAAGAAACACTTGTGCAGGCCATCATGTTCTCCATTCTCCCCGCAAGTGTTGCTGGTAGTGCTTTTCAAAGCAGCCATGTGGGTAGAGGCAGTGGAGGAAGCTCTGCACAAAGAGGTAGCAGAGGCAGTGCCGCAGGACAAGGCAAGGCCAGTATGGCCCAAATGTGGAAAAGTTTTGTGGGACCGCCACAAACGGCTACACCATCACAGACAGCTCCAGTCAGCAGGAGGCAACGTTTCCGTCAGATGGTGACAGACTACTTGTCTTGCCCTGTTAGTGTACTCCCAGACGGCTTTTCCCCATTCAAGTTTTGGGTCTCTAAGCTGGATACATGACCAGAGCTTAGCCAGTATGCAGTGGAGGTGCTGGCTTGCCCTGCTGCCAGTGTATTATCGGAACGTGTCTTTAGTGCTGCAGGTGGTGTGGTAACAGACTGTCGCACACGACTATCCGCCGATAATGTTGACCGGCTTACTTTTGTGAAAATGAACAAGGCCTGAATCTCACCTGAATTTGCCAGTCCTCTTCCAGAATAAATAATTGCCTGGCAACAGGATCCAGGTCTCCTGTTGTGTTCATGTTTCTATGACCTGAACTTTATTTCCTGGGCTACAGCAACGCCCGTTGTTGCTCAGAAGTGCTGTCCACACAGACAAAACACTCGCTCATGTGTAAGTGGGGTTTGGTAACGTCAGCTGATCCCCTGCTGTGTGTATGGCAAAATGTCCTGCTTCCTCCAAACTCAAAGTAACTCAGATTTACACCTGGTTCCAAGTAGGCCTCGGCCTACTACCTGATTTTCCCTGGGCTCCGACACCGCCAGTTGGTACTCAGAAGTGCTGTCCACACAGAAAAAACACTTGTTCATGTGTAAGTGGGGTTTGGTAACGTCTGCTGATCCCCTGCTGTGTGTATGGCAAAGTGTCCTGCTCCCTCCAAAGTCAAAATACCTCCGATTTACACCTGGCTCCTAGTAGGCCTCAGCCTACACCATGATTGTCCCTGGGCTCTAACAACGCCAGTTGGTGCTCGGAAGTGCTGTCCACACAGAAAAAAACACTCGTTCATGTGAAAGTGGGGGTCAGTAACATCAGCTGATCCCCTGCTGTGTGGATGGCAAACTGCTGCTGCCTCCAAATTGTAACTACTTCTGATTTAAACATTCTCTGATTTGGCCTCTGTCTCTAGTATTTCCCCTGACCTCCAAAACTGCCAGTTCCTGCTCACAGTTGCCGTCCACGCATTCCACACTTGTTCCTGTGTTCCTGGTGTTCTGTTACGTGAGCTGATCCCCCAATGTGTGTCCGGCACTGTCTCCTGCGCTGTCCACCTTCCCACTACAAGTCAGTTGGTCCTCGGTAGGGCCATTGGCTCTTGTTCCTTCTGCTACCCATCCGGGTGCCAGCACTGTCAGCTGGTTCTCGCCAGAGCCTTTGGCCTAGGTGCCTCCATCTCGGTATCCGAGGTCCAGCAACGTCAGCAGGTCCTTGGTAGTGCTTTCTAGCACAGGTACCTCCTGCCTAGTAACCGTGGTCCAGCACCGTCAGCTGTTCCTCGGTAGTGCCATTGGCTCTTGTAGCTTTTGCTACCCATCTGGGTTCCAGCACTGTCAGCTGGTTCTCGGCAGTGTCTTTGGCACGGGTACTCCCTGTTGCCCAGCCTGTTTTCAGCACGCCAGCTGTTTCCGGGTAGTGTCAAGGTCACTTTGCCACCAATCCGTTGTCCTGTCCTCTTGCGGCCGGGTTAGCCGACTTTTCGGTGCTTGCAGTTTAGGTGACTCCAATGTGGACTGCGGGATCTGGCACTGAAGGCTGGATCCGTAGTGCCAATGGGACATGGACCCCCTGTAGGACTGTGGGTTTCGGTAACTGCGGCCGGCTTGCGGCCTGGCTACTTTGTTTTGGATGGGTACCTTCTGCTACTCATCCGGGTGCCAGCACTGTCAGCTGGTTCTCGCCAGAGCCTTTGGCCTAGGTGCCTCCATCTCGGTATCCGAGGTCCAGCAACGTCAGCTGGTCCTTGGTAGTGGTTTCTAGCACAGGTACCTCCTGCATAGCAACCGGGGTCCAGCACCGTCAGCTGTTACTCAGTAGTGCCATTGGCTCTTGTTCCTTCTGCTGCCACTATGGGTTCCAGTACTGTCAGCTGGTTCTCGCCAGTTTCTCAGCCTTCTTGCACCTTCTGCTACATTGCCAAGATCAAGCTTTTTGAAATTGTCTTTGGTAATCCTTATTGATCTCCATGACGACGACCCTGATGACGACGACCCTGAAGACCACACCAAAGAAGACCAGAAATATGACCCTAAATAATATGACCAAGAGGACAAAGAACATGAAGACAACCACCAAGATACAGAACAAAAGACAGAAGAACAAGAAGCAGAAGAAGCAAAAGCAGAAGAACAGAAAGCAGAAGAACATTAAGCATAAGACTAAAAATCAGCATAGAAGATATCAAAATTATAAGCAGAAGAAGACTAAGCAGTAAATGGGGGTGAGTCCGTTCCTCCTCGTGGTGCCCCTGGAAAATGCCTGCTGCTGCAGGCCAAACTGAACGCGGACAAATCCTGTTGTAAATCTTTTGTGACAGGCAGAACGTAAGGTGTAATCTTATAACTTTTATAGATAAGTACTACAGGAATTCCTGTCACCATAAGAAAATGAAGAAAAAGAAGAATAGGAAGAAGATGAAGAAATAGCATATGAAAATTAATAATAGCTGAATAAGAAGAATATGAAGAATGGAAAAAAAAATAAAGGGAAGAAGGTGAAGAAGAAGAAGATGAATAAGGTGAAGAAAAAGTTGATGAAATAAATGCTACTGCTGCGGATCATGAAGGAGAAAGTGTGGGAGAACTACAAAAGAAGGTGAAGAGCATGGAAGTTGTGAAACATACATATCTGACAAAATATAAAAAAGTTAACATTGTCAATATCTTTTCAACTGCGAACGTCTTGAAAAAAAAAATTGGAATTAATGCTATGCCATGTGATTTGAATAAACCATTATGCCTTTAATGTCTCCTCCACCTCCCACAATACATTCTACATGATTCTTATTTGTTTTCAATTATGTAGAATTAGCCAACAAGGAAATAAAGGGCTTTTTTTAATTCCGATACCGGAAGTCCCATTGACTTGAATGGGACTTCCGGTATGGGAATCGGCGATACCCGATATTTTTTTCGTATCGGGCGATACCATCCGATACGATATTTTTGGGTATCGAACGGTATCGCTCAACACTAGTGACCACATCACATTTGAAGTCACTTTGAGGGGTCTATATGACAGAAAATACCCAAAAGTGACACCATTGTAAAAACTGCACCCCTCAAGGTGCTCAAAACCACATTCCAGAAGTTTATTAACCCTTCAGGTGCTTCACAGGAGTTTTTTGAATGTTTAAAATAATGAACATTTAACTTTATTCACAAAAATTTAATTCAGATTAAATTTTTTTGATTTTACCAATGGTAACAGGAGAAATTGGACCACAAAAGTTATTGTGCAATTTCTCTTGCGCACGCTGATACCCCATATATGCAGGTAAACCACTGTTTGGGTGCATGGCTGGGCTCGGAAGAGAAGGAGCACCATTTGACTTTTCAGTGCAAAAGTGGCTGGAATTGAGACACCATGTTGCATTTGGAGTGAAAAACAGTGAAAACCCCCCACAAGTGACACTATTTTGGAAAGTAGACCCCATAAGGAACTTGTCTAGATTTGTGGTGAGCACTTTGAATCATCAAGTGCTTCACAGAAGTTTATAACGTAGAGCCGTAAAAATAAAAAAGCATATTTTTTTCACAAAAATGATTTTTTTCACCCCCAATTTTTTATTTTCCCAAGGGTAACAGGAAAAATTGGATGCAAAAGATGTTGTGCAATTTGTCCTGAGTATGCTGATACCACATATCTGGAGGTAAAGCACTATTTGGGTGCATGGCAGAGCTCGGAATGGAAGGAGTACTGTTTGAATTTTTCAACGCAAAATAAGCTGTAATTAAGATCGGACACCATGTCGTGCTTGGAGAGCCCCTGATGTGTCTAAATGCAGTGATCATTTTGACACCATGGGTGTGTCACAGAATGTTATGCCATTGGGCAGTGAAGACAAAAAACAACATTTTTAATATCAACATTTTGCTTTAGTCAAAGATTTTAGATTTTCACACAAGAAGTGGGTAAAAATGGCAGCCAAATTAGTCCCACAATTTCTGCTGAACATGGCAATTCCCCATATGTGGCTATACAGTGCTACTTAATAATGCAGAGAGACTTGGGAGGAATGGAGAGCTATTTGCCTATTCAAGAGAATGGGTCTGTGCATATGTCAGTGTGTTTCCGCGGACGGTGTGTTCATGGGCAACACACGCTGACATGTCCATTTTATAATGTTAGCATATGCCACAAAACATCCAGCACATGTTCATACACATAACATATATGGATATCATCCATGTGACACGCATCGATGCTGCGAAGAAGAGTTACAGTAAGCACTGATACCCGGCATCAGGTGCTGAACTTTGCTCTCATCATTGTCCCCTGCTTCTGCCGATTGCTGGCAGAGCAGGGGAGAATGATGAAAACCATGTTCAGAACCCAGCACTTGGGAAAGGCACTTACAGTAAAGCTTTTTCCCTGGCACCCATCGTTGTGGTAGGGATGCAGCACATGCATGCCAGACGTGTGCCACAAGTATTATCAGGGCTTTTTTGTAAAAAAATAAATATTTGCCTGTATGCATTTATGATTAATTTCTCATTATTTCAGAAACTTTTAATTCCCCACTAATATATCACATTTGGGAAACAACCATGATATCGCAAGTTGTTCTGGATCTATAATTGACCACCTTTACCCACAGCAGCCACACAGTTCTGGCAGCTACAGCTGGAGGCAAGGGTTATGAATGCAGGAAGTGTTGTGTTGCCACTTAGAGGTTTTTATATTAAGAGAACTCCTTTTTTGTAAGTCTGAGATTCCAGAGTAGAAGTCACTGCTATAAAGCAGTTTTCATTATGGCACAAATATAGGGTCTGAAGCCTGTGCCACTTTCTATGACATTAAAATACCTCAGTAAGTGCAGCACCCGCATCCCAGCACATTTCTTCCCTCCACTGGCAGGGACGCTGACTCAGTCACCGCCACAGCCCCCATCCTGCTATTCCTTCCCTGCCGCCTGTTGCCCGGGGTCTCTACACAGCTCGCAGATTCTTACCAGGGGAAGAGTCTTGAGGAGATCATTTTCATATTCCCAGTGCCTTCTGGGATAAGTGAAGAGTCTCCGCGAGCTCAACGATCACTGGGTTTTGGCCGTTGCAGCTGAAAAGAGGAAATCGGAAAAACCGTGCGCCGAATTTTGGCTCATCTTTCATCGTTTTTAAGAAATCTCAAGATGGAAGAGGCCAGGTGCCATTTGTTGAGCTGCATTTCTTGCTACATGTTCACAGATTTACCAGTGGAAAAGCCAAACTTCACATGCCACAAATGCAAGCTTGTGTCCCTGTTGGAGGAAAAGTTGCAAAATCTCGAAGAGAGGTTAGCTACGTTGAAGATCATTAAGGAAGGTGAAGAGTTCTTGGACAGAGCAGAATTATCTCTTCATGTTACAGAAAGAGAAGAAATTCGAAGTGCACCTGAAGAAACAGAGGAATGGAGACATGTGACCCAGAGAAGCAGGAGGATCAGGAGGCAGTCAGCACCCATACTGCTCAGGAACCAGTACCAGGCTCTCACGCAGGAAAACGATGAAGAAATACATCAGGATAAGACTTTGCCAACAAACAGCAACCTTGTACGCCTTCAGAGTCCTCCTGGATGGAGAAAGAAAAATGTTGTGAAGAAGAAACGGAGAGTGGTGGTCATGGGGGATTCCCTGTTGAGAGGAACAGAGGCCGCTATCTGCAGACCGGATATAACTTCAAGAGAAATGTGCTGTCTTCCAGGTGCAAAAATTAAAGATGTGTCTGACAGGATAGCAGGACTCTTCAGACCTACAGATGACTACCCATTCCTGCTACTACATGTGGGGACAAATGACACCGCAAGAAATGACCTGGAAACCATCTGCAGAGACTTTGAAGACTTAGGCAAGAAAGTGAAAGAACTGGGAGCGCAGGTGGTCTTCTCTTCCATCCTCCCAGTGGATGGCCATGGAACAAGGAGGTGGAATAAGATTCTGCAGGTGAACAACTGGCTACGTCGATGGTGCCGTCAGCAACGATTTGGATTTCTGGATCATGGAGTGAACTACTTATACGATGGACTACTTGCTAGAGATGGGGTGCACCTTACGAAGACTGGAAAGCATGTATTTGGAAGTCGCCTTGCTACACTTGTAAGGAGAGCTTTAAACTAGAACAACATGGGAAGGGAAGCAAAAGACCAGAAAAAGCCATACACCTGACAAATGCTATTGAGAACTCTGCTATTAGAAGTGGAAAGGAAGAACAAATACGAAAGAATCTAATTAATAAAAATATTGGAGAAAGAGAAACCAATCACAAACTAAAATGTTTCTATACTAATGCACAAAGCATGGGCAACAAACAAGGAGAATTGGAACTACTAACACAGGAAAAGAAATATGATGTCATTGGAATCACTGAAACTTGGTGGGACAATACACATGATTGGAATACAAGACTAGAAGGATACAACTTATTTGCAAGAAACAGACTTGATAAACGAGGAGGAGGTGTCGCATTGTATGTTAGAAACGCGTATATCTGCACAGAGATTGAAGCTTCAGAGACTGGGAGTTCTGTGGAAACTGTTTGGGTAAGAATACAAGGACAGAACAATGGAAAGGACACCATTGTAGGCATTTACTACAGGCCGCCTGTGCAAGCTGAAGATATGGATGAACTCTTTCTGCATCAAATGGCCAAGTTCTCAAAAAAATATGACATAGTTGTCATGGGAGATTTCAACTATCCAGACATTTGTTGGGAATCTCTCTCAGGCAAAACTAACAGGTCAAGGAAATTCTTATCCTCTCTTGCTGACAACTTTATCTTCCAAAAGGTAAGGGAGAAAACAAGGGGAACTGCTACCTTGGATCTAATCCTTATAAACAGGGAGGAAATGGTTGAGGAGGTAAAAGTGGCTGGGACCCTAGGAGGTAGCGACCATGCTGTTTTAGAATTTTGGATAACTAGAGGCGGAAGATCTGTGAAGACTCAGACGTCAAGGTTAGATTTCAGAAAGGCAGATTTTAAGGGATTCAGAAAGAGAATTGGAGGGATCCAATGGCTGGATATCCTAAAAGACAAAAATGTCCAGGAAGAATGGGAAATCTTGAAAAATGAAATTCTCAAAGCACAGTTGTTAACAATTCCGAAAAGAGGGAAGAATAGGAAGCATTTAAGGAAACCAGGATGGATGAACACAGAACTTAAGCACATGCTAAAAAGGAAGAAAAAAATGTTTATAAAATGGAAAGAGGGAGGCATATCTAAAGAAGAATATAATGCTGTCTGCAGAACCTGCAGGGCACAAATCAGATTAGCTAAATCTGAAAATGAATTGAGGCTTGCAAGAGATGTCAAAAGCAATAATAAAGGATTTTGGGGATATGTCAAAAGTAAAAGAAAAGTCAAAGATGCTATAGGATTTTTACAGGATGAAAATGATGAAATGGTAAGACAGGATGTTGAGAAGGCTGAACTTTTAAATTCCTATTTTGCATCTGTTTTCTCTCAGAAAGGAAATGTAACATCAACTGTTATTCACTGTCCTATTAAGGGAATAGAAGAATCCAGGATATCTATAAACAGAAAGATAGTGAGGAAACACTTAGCTAACCTGAATGAATTCAAGTCTCCAGGTCCAGATGAATTACACCCCAGAGTACTGAAGGAGATAGCAGAAGAAATTTTTGAACCCCTCTCCATAATCTTTGAAAATTCTTGGAGAACAGGAGAAGTGCCAGAAGACTGGAGAAGAGCAAATGTTGTTCCTATCTTCAAAAAGGGGAAGAAGGTGGACCCAGGCAACTATAGGCCGGTGAGTCTGACTTCTATACCAGGAAACATCTTTGAACAAATTATTAAACAACATGTATGTCAATACCTGGATAAGAATGAAGTGATTAAACAGAGTCAGCATGGGTTTGTAACTAATAAGTCATGTCAGACTAACTTAATTTCCTTCTATGACGGTATCACTGATTGGGTGGATCAAGGAAATGCTGTAGATATAGTATATCTTGACTTCAGCAAAGCATTTGACAAAGTCTCTCATACAATCCTTATTGAAAAAATGACTAAGTATGGAATGGACAAGGCAACTGTTAGGTGGATTCATAACTGGCTTAGTGATCGGACCCAAAGAGTGGTCGTAAATGGCTGCACATCCAGTTGGAAGAATGTCTCAAGTGGGGTACCACAGGGCTCTGTCCTGGGCCCTGTATTGTTCAACATCTTTATCAACGATTTAGATGAAGGAATTGAGGGTAAACTGATTAAATTTGTTGATGACACAAAGCTAGGAGGGATAGCTAATACTAGAGAAGAGAGAGAGAGGATTCAAAAAGATTTAACTAAACTGGAGAAGTGGGCAGCAACTAACAGAATGGTTTTTAACAGGGAGAAATGCAAAGTACTACATCTGGGCAATAAAAATGAAAAAAGCATATATAGAATGGGAGGAATAGGGCTAAGTGACAGCACATGTGAAAAAGACTTGGGTATATTAATAGATCACAGACTGAATATGAGTCAACAGTGTGATGCAGCAGCAAAAAAGGCAAATGCAATTCTAGGATGTATTAACAGAAGCATACAGTCTAGATCACGTGAAGTCATTATTTCCCTCTACTCCTCATTGGTCAGACCTCATCTGGAATATTGTGTCCAGTTTTGGGCACCACATTTTAAAAAAGACATCAACAAACTGGAGCAAGTTCAGAAAAGAGCGACCAGAATGGTGACCGGTCTGCAAACCCTGTCTTATGAGGAAAGGTTGCAGGATTTGGGAATGTTTAGTTTGCAAAAGAGAAGACTGAGAGGAGACTTAATAGCTGTCTACAAATATCTAAAGGGCTGTCACATTGTGGAAGGATCAACTTTATTCTCATTTGCACATGGAAAGACTAGAAGCAATGGGAATGAACTGAATGGGAGGAGATACAGATTAGATATTAGAAAAAACTTTTTGACAGTTAGAGTGATCAATGAGTGGAACAGGCTGCCACGAGAAGTGGTGAGTTCTCCTTCAATGGAAGTCTTCAAACAGAGGCTGGACAGACATCTGACTGGGATGATTTAGCGAATCCTGCTTTGAGCAGGGGGTTGGACCAGATGGCCCAAGAGGTCCTTTCCAACTCTACGATTCTATGATTCTAGGATTCTATGATTACCCTCCGCTACCGCTGCCAGTCCCTGCTTCTTCCTGCTTTCACCGGCGTCATGTGACAGGCACAGCAGCAATGCGGCAGCACCTTCAGATTTCCGGTACGCCATACCGAAGCGTACCGGTGCAAAAAAAGCACTGAGTATTATACACAAGGACACTGACATCTCTGGTACCGGAATTATCAGGACGTGTGAAAGAGGTGATATACTGGGTTTTATGTTTAGCTGCTGTCACTGTTATTACCGCCTAATGCCTCTATAAAAATAGACTTTTGTGACTTTCAGAGTCCCTCCTTCATAAATGAAACAGGATGTGTGGTGTCTGATGATGTGTCACACACCACATGGCCAGCTAAGGTTGTTAAATGTTAAAATGACATGTCCCTGTGAATGCATTTGCATTGGTTGAAAGCAATGCTAAAGTTGACAAACGCATTAAAAACGCTAAGTGTGAACATAGCCTAAGTGGTGGAGGTACATTTTTTGGGGTTATTTATTTTGCCTTACATTGAAATCAATACCCTAGAAAGGAAGTTCCTTAGCCTATTTCCCAGAAAAATCCATTTTGGTTCTGTTTTTGTATGTTCTAGTGTGCGCCTGTAAAGTGACATAACATTCTGACAACATTCTTCACAGCAGTGACCTAGGAGTCAGAAATACTTCCAGGGGTCTTCTCCATGCTGTTCACATGTTATTTCAACACTGTTTCCATTGATTTCAGACGTTTTGAGATGCTAAAAAGACACCCGGGGGTTGCAGCAAATTACTCGGGTTTTCCATAGACTTACTTTGGGCTCGTTGCTTGGGTCAGGCACTCGAGCATTTCAGTTTGCTCTACCTGAGCAAAGAGCACTCGAGCATTTTAGTGCTTGCCCATCATTAGATACTACCACATTTGGTAAAAAAATATATAGCAAACTGTGGGTCCATTTTCTCCTATTATCCCTTGTGGAAATTATAAATTTTATGTTAAAACAGTATTTTAGTGGAAAAAAAATACTTTTTTGCTTTCATATCTAAATGTTATAAAGTTTGTGAATAACCTGTAGGCTACAAATGCTCATTATGCCCCTAGATGAATTCCTTGAGGGTTGTATGGGGTCACTTTTGGGGGTTTCTGCTGTTTTAGTACCTCACCTCTGCAAAAAAGACATGATGTCTGCAATCTATTCCAGACAAATTTATATTCCAAATACCAGATGTTGTTTCTTCATTCCGAGCCCTGCCATCGGTAGAAACAGAACTTTTTGACTACATGTTCATTTAAATCTGAATGGGTCCCTAAAGAAACTGGCTTTTTAAATTTCTCTAACATCATAACAAAATAAAATTAAATTTGAAAAATTATGCAGTTGTAAAGTAGCTTTATGAGAAATGTTATTTATTAATTATTTTGCGCAGCATGACTAACTGTTTAAGGATATAAAGATTGAAAGTTTGAAAATTGCTAATTCTTTCAAAAATTTTCACCAACATTTATTTTTTTGGGACAATTGAACGCAAAACATATCAACCTTAATTTACAACTAACATAAAGTACAATTAGTCACAAAAAAATCTCAGAATCACTGATATATGTTAAAGAGTTTCAGAGATGTCACAACACGAAGAGGCATTGTCTCTGAAGCATGTCTCTGAAGAGGCAATTTGCACAACATGAAGTGACACTGGTTTGATTTAAAAAAAAATTGGCCTGGTCATTAGGGTTAAAATTGTCTCCTTCACTAAGAGGTTCATTAGAAGGTTAAATAAATCAGTCTGGTTTTGGGTGTATTGGCCTTGGATAAAGATATTAGTTCAATTGAATAATAATGGAGGGCACTGTTCATGAGATACAATAGACTGGAAAGGTAACACTTCTATGGAGCCTTCTAATTTCATTAGTAACTCAGCATTAGAAGAGACAAGCACATACCAGGGACCACCTCAGCCACCTGTAAACACAGGACATTTCTTATGTGAATGACAGGGTTAATTGTCTCCACATATATTTTGTAATCCTTGTCCATACTCAACAAAATGTGATCACTGTCTAATGTAAATGAAGGTGTCCTGATTCCTTGACAAGAAACACATGATATGAGTGTGGAAATAGATATGAAATAGAAAAAAAGGTAATTAGAACTTAAAATTTTGTAGACATTGAATTTGAATTTATCACATCTCATGTCATGTCTGGTAACAGCAAAGATTGATAATGACTTTATTCCTCAAAGTAACAGACCACAGGGATAAGCATTTTCTCAAAACTCAGTCATGTCAGCTGTTGTAAAGGAAATACTATTCCCATGAGTAAGTTTAACAAAAAGGTAATTAACCTATTACCACAAATCAACACAATTATATTTAAAAACATGATGGAATGAGAGACGGATCATTTATATGGACCCTAAGATTAAATTAGGTTTGGTTTCTAAGATTGGAATTCATCAAGTTCTTTAGAAGAGCCGATCACTATGAGTAAAATATCTATATATCAGAAAAACTCAGAACTCAGCTGAAATTGTGGGTTAGCCTCTACATTAGACTCCATGGTGGTAAATCTTTATTAAATAAAAAAAATCACTTCTTAACATAAAGATATTTTCAAAAACAGTTATCAAAAGTTATTGTTGGGAAATACTGTGGTAACTTCTTTTAGTGTTTGTGCAGCAGACCTTAGCCAACAACCTTTCAGCTATAATCAATAAAAGTGCAATAAGTTAGTATGTCGACAGACATTAATATGTCATTATCAAGAATTATTTCACCAGAGATGATAGTAAGAATGTCAGATGTGTCCTTGATAAAAGTTGACATTTATTAACTTGTGTAGGACCCTATGTGGTTAAATAGCTTTACTAGAAAATATGGACCCCATCCAAGAGAAAATAAAGTGAGCCGATTGTGTTGTTTCAGGTATTGTCTTTTCTACTCAAGATTAATAGCTCTCATCCTACCCATTTAGTGAATGTATCTTCTATCTAACAATTTTGCACACATGCAATAGAAAATTAGAAGTTAAACTTGGATTATAGGATATGAGAGAGTAATGACTTTACCAAACTGGACAAACTTGTTAAATAGCCATTGTAAATCATTACATAACTTGTTTTGTTATATACTTTTTACCTATTTTACCCGTCTATATTGGTTTTCATGTATCAAATATCAATATTAGCAAATTCTATGACAATATGAGAAAATCAGACTTAAAACAGAACTTTTAATTTGTTCCCTATTTGTATCACACGATAACTTAAATGTAAAAAATAATTATGTATAATACACATGAGAGGAAGAGAGTAAAATATATATTTATAACTCAAATCCTAAATAATTTTTACATATTTTCATCATTTTCCACTCCATAAACCAGTCAGTTTAAGTAATAATAATAATAATAATAATAATAATAATAATTATTATTATTATTATTATTATTATTTTTATAGTGACACTTTACTATTATCCAAATGACTTAACATTGAGGCACAATAGATTCTGCAGAGGTCACACTTGGCCTGATCCTTGTAATCTCTCCAGAAACTCAGCATGGGGAAAGATTAGCATATACCCAGGATCCACCTAAGGCTGGAGTCACACATAGCGACTCACCAGCGATCCTGACAACGATATCAATGAGTCAGGATCACTGGTGAATCGCTATGTGATCGCTGGTGAGCTGTCAAACAGCTTCACCAGCGATCAGCACAGCGGCGCCGAGCGCCCGGCGTCGCTGTGCACGTTAGTAACCAGCACGCTGATGCAGGAAGCTGGTAACTAACGTATACATTGGGTATGTAAGAGACATGTGTCCCTAGATACCTGATGTGTACGTTAGTTACCAGTTCCCTGCATCAGCGCGCTGGTAAATAACGTACACATCGGGTATCTAAGGGACGCATGTCCCTTGGATACCCGATGTGTAAGTTAGTTACCAGCTGATCGCTGGTCTCCCGCCTGTCACACGCAGCGATGCGTGGTGGCCAGCGGGAGACCAGCGCCCAAAAAATAGTCCTGGCCTTTCCTGCAGCAATCAGCGATACCAGCAGGGGGCCGGTCCCTGATCGCTGTCACACACAGCGCTATGTGTGAAGGGGCCTTTAGTGAAATGAACACAAAGGGTAATTATATGTAGATGAATGGGTTAATCACCCCAGGAATAGAGATAGCTAGTACAGCTGATATGTTTTAGATATAAATGTGTTTATTTGTGACAATAAGTAAAATTCCTGCTTTTATATCAAGCTTACTGACAGTGATAATCGCTTGCTTTGCAGTAACGGCCATTACTGAGCTATTAAAACTTTTTTTTATCCTTTTAGCAAGATATTTTGATGGAAGATAATCATTAGCAGTGAGCAGTGGATCGTTTGTTTCTACAAAGTTTTATTTAATTGTCTTTTTTATGTCATATCTATCTACTCAAAATGATCATATATTTTTGCCAAAGAAGAGTCAGGACAACATTGTTAACATAATATGGTGACCAAATTTATTGGGTTTGGACAAGGATTATGTAAAATTTATGGGAACCTTTCTTCAATCTATTTTGTATCTATTTCATATCTATCACACTTCCTATAGGAATATTCCTGAGTGAATATGTAATGCCCTATGTATACAGTCACATTGGGTGGACCCTGGTTGTTTGCTTGGCTCTTCTCATGCTGACTAACTACAGGATTTGGAAGGTTCTGGAAAGGTGTAACTTCTGCTGAGTCCATTGTGTCTCAGGGACAATTCTATGAGGTCAGTTGGATAATAATAAAAGTGGCCTCCATTATTATTCACGTGAACTAATAGATTTATCCCAGAGCAATACACCTAAAGCCTGATTGGTTTCCGGAAAGAGCAAGGAAGACAAATTTATTTGATCTGGCTCTTAAATTATAAATACATGACAGACAAAAATGATGTTATTTTCTGCATCTCTCTTCTTCCCTCTGATTTACAGATTTTTTTGGTTGTTTTGACAATTGATTGAAATAAATCAAATTGTCATTATTCTATTGAAAATATTGAAGATATTGGAAATAATTCATTATTTTATAGATATATCTGTACACTTTTATAATGGAAACATTAATGAATAAAACGCCTAAATTCAGATGAACAATAGAGGGAAATCCAAATGAATTATATTTCAGATATACACAAGTACATGACAACTTAGTAAATAGTTAGCAGGAAAGTGAAATCTGATAATTAATAAAAGATAGGTGACAGATAAATACATAAAAATATATCTAGCCATATGACTATGTAGAGAGATTTGGAGGGAAGCTCCTTACTTAGATGTTTTCTTTGGTCTTCACCTACTGAACAGACTTGTATTATGTAAATAAGATTAAAACCTAAGATGATGGAAACAATGGCTGGAAAAGCCCTCCCCTTCCCAGTCTGATATAAAGGAGGGTCTTCTCTCTACCCTCATACATTCTCCTAATGAACATCTTCCTGGATTCTTCTACTTCATAGCCTGCAGCTACAATCAGAAGAAATAAGATAATGGAGAAGTCTACAAAGCCTGAATCCCTTTCCACCAACTGCCCAGCTAATACTGATGAAATTGAAATAATTGTAACCATGCGAAACCCACAAACACCAGAGAAGGAGATTGCTGAAGACCTAGGAAAGCGCTGCACTGTTTTGAAAGGTCCCACCAAGGTCTTCAATACTTTTGGATTTTGGACTGGGAATTGGTCTTTCCTGGTCAGACTTAGAAAAGATGATTCCTCATTTGACGGACTTTGGCATCTACCAGACAGATGCACATTGGGAAACTCAGAAGCCATAATTTCTTACATGGCTGATTTATTGGAGGACGAGAATCGCAAGAAAAAATACGAACCTTTCTGCGACAGCTGCTTAATGGAAGGTCATGAATTTGGGGACTGTCCTGACGATCTGGAAGACCTGGAGATTAGAGCAGCCAAGAAGCTTCGAAAGAAGATGAGTAAAAGGTAAGAGGACAATACACACCACATTCCATCACTAGGGTCTTCACACCTTGCATACATCTGTTTTTGGGACAATTGGGTGACAATCATCTTGATGTCAGACTTTTATTTATTGTGATTTTTGTAGCAAGCTTGAAAACTTAGAATCTACTGCACACAATATGAACCAGGATTAACCAGGATGAGTTTGGGGCAGAATATATCTTATTGCTTTCAATATTATTGAGACCAATAATATCTAAAATGGGACCATTTCCAAAAAACTTGATGTTTTCCCTGTATATTTTACAAAAATAGGTACATTTGACAATGTTTTGCCTATTGTTTAATTTCATTGTGGTGTAATATTTACATTTTATTCTTATCTTCCCACAGAAAAAATAAAAAGATCCTTGCTGGCGGAGATGACAGAAGAACTGGTGGCAACTGAATTTTGAAAACTAATTCTGCATCCGATCTGTATTTAGAGTCTCTGCCAGTTTTTCCTAAAGCAACAAGATTGAACAAATCGGCAGCTGGACTTTGTGCTGCGGAATGAAACCGAAGACACTTTAATCCTTTGTATATTTTGATAATTTTGTAAAATTTATTACTTCAATAAAACTTGAATTTAATCTAAAAATATTTCTTCCTTTCGTCATCTTTATAACATGACATCTCAATGTAAGTCAGGTTTCTCCAAACCAGTGTCTGATAGGGTTAAATTTGATGTTTTGGTATTTCTGGGTTATAATTGACTTTGAGTGCAGTGATTATTTTGTGTTTATTTTTTGCAACAAGAAAAGTTTTTATCTCGTACATTCTCCCAGCTATATCATGTATATATGAGCTGCTCTAGTTTTCTGTTACTGTCAATGTCTTCCCAGGTTCTTCACATATAACGACCACAAAGTTGCAGTTTTTATATTAGAAAGAATCACTTTTTTTGTTTCTAAGTGTGACATTTCTATATAGTGTAAACACCCCCTGAATCTCTGGATCTGTTGTGGTAGAACTGGAGAACTTTCCATGCAGGAATCTACAGAAGTTCAAAACAAGGCAGATAAGGCCTGAAAATGCCACTAGTTAATACAGAAAAATAATTGTCCTGTACTCAAAATCTCCTTGGGTCATAATCCTGTACCTCAAGTGGAATTGTGTCATTATGTCATTTGGTTTTCCGGTCCCAAAATGGTCCACGGGTTTAGCAACATAATTTAACAGCTGATGGTCATGTATAAAATGGTGAATTATGCAAATTGTCTCTTCAGAGAGGAAGAGGACTAGAACTCTAGTGCTACCTATTGGAAGCAGCAATCCTAAAAGTCAATGTCGACCCTTTAACAAGCCTTGTTACATGACTTAGGATAAAAGCCAAAACCAGAATCTCAATTTGCAGACCCTGTGTTTCAGGGTAATAAAATGGTAAATGCACATTTACTGTCACGGCCACCTGAGGAAGTCCACAAGAAACGCGCATTGGGGCTGCCTTGTCTGTTGGTTCACAGGGACAGACACTATGTCACTTTATTTACATTGATAATATGTCCCTATATATGTGTGGATGAAGTAACTGCATTATGACTGTATATACAACTTTAAGTGCTGCCACACATAGATTTAGTTGGGACTGTTATAGAATGAAGTTTGGAGTTACAATTTTTGCAAGAATGTCACTTCCCGATCTGTACATAATCTTTGGTTGACTCAGACTTATCATTGTTCGAGTCCTTCACTTTCAAATCCTTTTGTCCATATACCTTTGTAATTATGACAGTTATTGATATGACGTTGTAATTAAATAAATAAAATATTTTTGTAGCTTTTAAATGGATTTTGCACTCCTTTTCCTCTTCATTTTGTACCTACTTATTAGAGTATATCTGTTGCATTTGACAATATTATCTATGGTCTGTGGCCTATAGTAACCCTAGTGTGATAATTTTTCTTCTGATATTTTTATATAAATATATGGGGGTAATTTGCTGTACAAGGCTGAAATGTATGGACACTAAACTGGCATATTTGCATTTCTCCAAAATAAAGCTTGGTGTGGATGTTGCAAAATAGCTACTGCAGCTGTAGATGAATTCATTGAAAAGTACAGTTTCTACAATGGGGTGACTTTTGGAGTTTTTCTACTGTTCTGCCACCTTCTAGGCTCTGTAAATATTGCCTGCTTCTTAGAGTTCCTGTTGAAATAGTGCTTCACAGCCTCTGCAAATAAAACACGGTGTCTGCAATCTATTAAAGGGAATCTGCCACCTCATTTTGGCACAAAACAGATACTAAGCCGGAAGAAACTTCTATGAAGATAGGTATAATACCCTGACTAAAGGGTTGGACTTGCTCTGTAACTCCACTGTGATAACTGCACACATGCAGGAAACAGATGCTAAGCCAAAATCTCATTGCCCCCACTGATGCTAACTGCCTCCCAACATGTAAAGTCCCGAGACTTAGATGACTCAAACAGCATGCAGACAGAATGTTAGAGTATCCACAATCTCACACCATAACATAGATGACACTAGCGTGCCCGCGTGCACCGTTTAGAGCCTTATATACATTAGGCTCCACCCCAAACACTCACGCCCAGTAGGCCGAGACATCGCCCGTGGGCCAAACCAGAGCCGCCACTTCACCAGAGCAGGTGACGTACGACCACTAATAGCAGGACGCCTCATCACAGACATGCTGACTCCAGAGTACCAGGCTGCAGCTGTATATCACTGGTTACTAAGGACATGGCTGGAGAACCAGCAGTAACTAAGCATACAAAACAAGAAGAGAAAGACACTGGGACCAATGTCTATGCTGAGCAGCACCCGCAGTGGCCGAGCCCAGGTAGGAGGCCACAGAGGCAGGAAAGGCTGGGGATCTATCCAGTGCAGTGGGAAAATCCAAACACGCACTACTGGAAAAATCCAATGTACAGAGTCCGGACTCCACTCCTGCCTCACCACCGACAGATTTGTGAAGAACTCTTGTTGCTGGAATATTGCAGCAGCAATCCTGTCTCCTGTGACCCCTCTCCACAGTGCCCCACCTTCCCTCCATAAGCTAAGTTTGCACTATAAGACGGACCGTAATTTTTAAAATTTTTTCCCTTATTTTCCTCCCCAAGATTTGTGGTGTGTCTTATGGTCAGTACATCCTTGTAGTCTGAAAAGTTCCGTAATTTTTTTCCCTATTTGTATTATGCTATACATTTTTTATGGAAAAAATAATTATGCATAACACATATGAGAGGATGAGAAATTTAACAAATATATTTATGTATAGTTGAAATTCTAAATAAAATAAATACTCTGTCCCTGTTTTCCTCTCCAGAAACCAGTCAGGTATTGCTGCATTGATTTGAGCTGTAATTCCCTCTGTTATTATGAAATTGACCTTAGAGAATTGTCCATTAGACATAACAGACACTTCAGAGTTCACACTTGTCCCGATCCTTGTAATCCCATTGGTAACTTAGCACAAGAAGAGACAAGAAAATACCCAGGATCCACCAAAGTCTACTGTACATTAAAGGGGGTTTTACACATAGCGATATCGCTAGCAACATCGCTAAAGCATCATCGATTTTGTGACGCAGCAGCGATATTGCTAGCGATATCGCTATGTGTGATACTTACCTCCGACCGGCTCCCCACTGTCTGTCGCT
This sequence comes from Dendrobates tinctorius, assembly GCF_039654945.1. Lineage (NCBI taxonomy): Eukaryota > Metazoa > Chordata > Amphibia > Anura > Dendrobatidae > Dendrobates > Dendrobates tinctorius. The sequence continues at coordinate 47,027,705 of NW_027361696.1, read as the reverse complement.
GATCGTGCGAGAGCGTGCAGCTACATTTCTCGTCAGGCGCTTCTTGCTGGGCTTCCTGCTGGCGCCGGCGCTTGTGTGGCAGCTCACTAGCAACCATTTAGCGATGCACTAGCGATCCTGACCTTGTTGTATCATGGTCGGGATTGCTGGTGCATCGCTAAATGTAAAGGAGGCTTTAGCAGGCCCGGATTGGCAATATAACCAACCGGGCATTTTCCCGCTGGGCCGCTGTCATGTGGTCCGCGGGCGGCAGCTCCCGATCATCTGGCCGCTTGCCAGCTGCTGCGGCCACTGTTGCTCCTGCCGCCGGCCCTCTGCGGGCACGGCGGTGATAGTTTCCAAGTTCCTCCCGCACTGCAGGGAGATAAGCCACCATGCCTCCCCCACGCACCCCATCCTCGCCGCAGCATGAGACCCCCCGCCCCCGCAGCCACTCACAGTGTCGCTTGCCTTCTCCGTTCGCAGGACCTGTGATGAGGTCACAGGAGGGGAGGAGTCAGGGGGTCACATGATCAGGAGCCTTTGTCCAGACCCCTGACTCCGCCCCTCCTGTGACCTCATCACAGGTCCTGTGCGCTCAGCCTTGCCTCTTGGTGTCTGCAAGACTCTGCTGTGCTGTTGTCATGTTGCTGGATGAGATAAGTATGTGTGAGGTCAGGAGGGGTTTACAGGGTAGATGTAGCAGAGCTGTATGTGTATGGGGTGTACTGAGCGGAGCCGTGTGTGTACGAGGTGTACAAGGTGTACGGAACAGAGCCGTGTGTGTGCGAGGTGTACGGAGAGGAGCCGTGTGTGTGCAAGGTGTACGGAGAGGAGCCGTGTGTGTGCGAGGTGTACGGAGAGGAGCAGTGTGTGTACAAGGTGTACGGAGAGGAGCCGTGTGTGTGCGAGGTGTACGGAGAGGAGCTGTGTGTGTACGAGGTGTACGGAGAGGAGCCGTGTGTGTACGAAGTGTACAGAGAGGAGCCGTGTGTGTACGATGTGTACGGAGAGGAGCCGTGTGTGTGCGAGGTGTACGGAGCGGAGCCGTGTGTGTGCGAGGTGTACGGAGAGGAGCCGTGTGTGTGCGAGGTGTACGGAGAGGAGCCGTGTGTGTACGAGGTGTACGGAGAGGAGCCGTGTGTGTGCGAGGTGTACGGAGAGGAGCCGTGTGTGTACGAGGTGTACGGAGCGAAGCCGTGTGTACGAGGTGTACGGAGCGGAGCCGTGTGTACGAGGTGTACGGAGCGGAGCCGCATGTGTATGAAGTGTACGGAGAGGAGCCGCGTGTGTACGAGGTGTACGGAGCGGAGCCGTATGTACGAGGTGTATGGAGCGGAGCCGCGTGTGTACGAAGAGTACGGAGAGGAGCCGCGTGTGTACGAGGTGTACGGAACGGAGCCGCGTGTACGAGGTTTACGGAGCAGAGCCGCGTGTGTATGGGTTATACGGAGAGGAGCCGTGTCTGTACGGAGTGGAGCCATATGTGTACGGGATGTACGGAGCGGAGCCAAGTGTGTACAAAGCATACAAAGCCGGCTTTTCCCACGGACACAGGAGTACACGGCGGAGCCCCGAGGAGCATTTTAAAACACACACATGATGTTCCACCTGAAGTGATGTGCTTGAAGCTGACTGGAAATGAGATAATTTCTTGAGGAGATTGTAACAGAACCAGGAATGCTTCAGATCCATCACCGTGTCCTCCTCCGACAGCGCAGACAGCAGGATCGCCTTGGAATCGGGGATGCCGGCCATGTGAGCGGATCATGATATGTCCTGCATCGGGAGGCTCAGGTGGGCACTACAATGGGAGCCGGGCTGCTGTAGTATCTTTATAGAATCTTTCTTTATTTCTTTCTCTCTTTTTCTTTCTTTCTCTGTTCTTTCTTTCTCATTCTCTGTTCTGTCTTTCCCTCATTTTCTTTCTCTCTCCCTCTCTGTTCTTTCTCTCTCTAATCTTTCTTTTTTCTTTCTCTCTCTCTGTTCTTTCTTTCCCCTCTTTCTTTCTTTTTCTTTCCTCTCTTTCTTTCTCTCTGTTCTTTCTTTTCTTTACTTCTTTCTTTCTCTCCCTATTCTTTCTCTGTCTCTCTCTGTTCTTTCTTTCTTTCCCCTCTTTCTTTCTCTCTCTCTCTGTTCTTTCTTTCTTTCCCCTCTTTCTTTCTCTTTTTTCTTTTTTCTCTCTCTCTGTTTTCTCTCTTCCTTAGTGCCAGTCAGTGTGCCCATAATGCCAGCCACTGTGCCCTCAGTACAAGTCAGTGTGATCAGCAGTGCTAAATGGGTGCGATTAGGCGTGGACATGGGTGTGACTAGTTGTGGAATGGGTGTGGCCGGGCATGGCCTAAAATTTGCAGCGGCGCGCACAGCGCGCCGCAGTCTTTGTCCCTCTTTCCCTCCCTCAAAAGTTGGGAGGTGTGATAGAGGCAGCTATGACCAGGGGGTCTGGTTGCCCAATGGATAGCAGTTCTGCCAGGAATTCTGTCACCGTGCGTACAAAAGGGGACAGAGCTTTGGGAGGAGTATTGTACCTAAAAGCAATAAATAGGACTGAGCTGAAATACTGGGCACAGCTGTGACTACATGTTATATAGTCGTGTTAATCTCCTCTCACTGCTTGTAACCTACAACTGTACAAAAATATTATATAGTCACCATGTGACTAGTGAGCCTGTGTAACTTCAAATGCCAGGGCTGAATTTTAGTCCCAGTCCGGCCCTGGGCTTTAGGGTATTTTATCGATAGAAGAATTGGTTAGTCAACACAGGAATAGACATTAGTAAGTGTCTAGAGGAAGAGTCTTGAGGAGATCATTTGCATATTCCCAGTGCCTTCTGGGATAAGTGAAGAGTCTCCGTGAGCTCAACGATCACTGGGTATTGGCCGTTGCAGCTGAAAAGAGGAAATTGGAAATTTTGGCTCATCTTTCACCGTTTTTAAGAAATCTCAAGATGGAAGAGGCCAGGAGCCATTTGGTGAGCTGCATTTCTTGCTACATGTTCACAGATTTACCAGTGGAAAAGCCAAACTTCTCATGCCACAAATGCAAGCTTGTGTCCCTGTTGGAGGAAAAGTTGCAAAATCTCGAAGAGAGGTTAGCTACGTTGAAGATCATTAAGGAAGGTGAAGAGTTCTTGGACAGAGCAGAATTATCTCTTCATGTTACAGAAAGAGAAGAAATTCGAAGTGCACCTGAAGAAACAGAGGAATGGAGACATGTGACCCAGAGAAGCAGGAGGATCAGGAGGCAGTCAGCACCCATACTGCTCAGAAACCAGTACCAGGCTCTCACGCAGGAAAACGATGAAGAAATACATCAGGATAAGACTTTGCCCACAAACAGCAACCTTGTACGCCTTCAGAGTCCTCCTGGATGGAGAAAGAAAAATGTTGTGAAGAAGAAACGGAGAGTGGTGGTCATGGGGGATTCCCTGTTGAGAGGAACAGAGGCCGCTATCTGCAGACCGGATATAATTTCAAGAGAAATGTGCTGTCTTCCAGGTGCAAAAATTAAAGATGTGTCTGACAGGATATCAGGACTCTTCAGACCTACAGATGACTACCCATTCCTGCTACTACATGTGGGGACAAATGACACCGCAAGAAACGACCTGGAAACCATCTGCAGAGACTTTGAAGACTTAGGCAAGAAAGTGAAAGAACTGGGAGCACAGGTGGTCTTCTCTTCCATCCTCCCAGTGGATGGCCATGGAACAAGGAGGTGGAATAAGATTCTGCAGGTGAACAACTGGCTACGTCGATGGTGCCGTCAGCAACGATTTGGATTTCTGGATCACGGAGTGAACTACTTATACGATGGACTACTTGCTAGAGATGGGGTGCACCTTACGAAGACTGGAAAGCATGTATTTGGAAGTCGCCTTGCTACACTTGTAAGGAGAGCTTTAAACTAGAACAACATGGGAAGGGAAGCAAAAGACCAGAAAAAGCCATACATCTGACAAATGCTATTGAGAACTCAGCTATTAGAAGTGGAAAGGAAGAACAAAGACAAAAGAATCTAATTAATAAAAATATTGGAGAAAGAGAAACCAATCACAAACTAAAATGCTTCTATACTAATGCACAAAGCATGGGCAACAAACAAGGAGAATTGGAACTACTAACACAGGAAAAGAAATATGATGTCATTGGAATCACTGAAACTTGGTGGGACAATACACATGATTGGAATACAAGACTAGAAGGATACAACTTATTTGCAAGAAACAGACTTGATAAACGAGGAGGGGGTGTCGCATTGTATGTTAGAAACACGTATATCTGCACAGAGATTGAAGCTTCAGAGACTGGGAGTTCTGTGGAAACTGTTTGGGTAAGAATACAAGGACAGAACAATGGAAAGGACACCATTGTAGGCATTTACTACAGGCCGCCTGTGCAAGCTGAAGATATGGATGAACTCTTTATGCATCAAATGGCCAAGTTCTCCAAAAAATATGACATAGTTGTCATGGGAGATTTCAGCTATCCAGACATTTGTTGGGAATCTCTCTCAGGCAAAACTAACAGGTCAAGGAAATTCTTATCCTCTCTTGCTGACAACTTTATCTTCCAAAAGGTAAGGGAGAAAACAAGGGGAACTGCTACCTTGGATCTAATCCTTATAAACAGGGAGGAAATGGTTGAGGAGGTAAAAGTGGCTGGGACCCTAGGAGGTAGTGACCATGCTATTTTAGAATTTTGGATAACTAGAGGCGGAAGACCTGTGAAGACTCAGACGTCAAGGTTAGATTTCAGAAAGGCAGATTTTAAGGGATTCAGAAAGAGAATTGGAGGGATCCAATGGCTGGATATCCTAAAAGACAAAAATGTCCAGGAGGGATGGGAAATCTTGAAAAATGAAATTCTCAAAGCACAGTTGTTAACAATTCCGAAAAGAGGGAAGAATAGGAAGCATTTAAGGAAACCAGGATGGATGAACACAGAACTTAAGCACATGCTAAAAAGGAAGAAAAAAATGTTTATAAAATGGAAAGAGGGAGGCATATCTAAAGAAGAATATAATGCTGTCTGCAGAACCTGCAGGGCACAAATCAGATTATCTAAAGCTGAAAATGAATTGAGGCTTGCAAGAGATGTCAAAAACAATAATAAAGGATTTTGGGGATATGTCAAAAGTAAAAGAAAAGTCAAAGATGCTATAGGATTTTTACAGGATGAAAATGATGAAATGGTAAGACAGGATGTTGAGAAGGCTGAACTTTTAAATTCCTATTTTGCATCTGTTTTCTCTCAGAAAGGAAATGTAACATCAACTGTTATTCACTGTCCTATTAAGGGAATAGAAGAATCCAGGATATCTATAAACAGAAAGATAGTGAGGAAACACTTAGCTAACCTAAATGAATTCAAGTCTCCAGGTCCAGATGAATTACACCCCAGAGTACTGAAGGAGATAGCAGAAGAAATTTTTGAACCCCTCTCCATAATCTTTGAAAATTCTTGGAGAACAGGAGAAGTGCCAGAAGAATGGAGAAGAGCAAATGTTGTTCCTATCTTCAAAAAGGGGAAGAAGGTGGACCCAGGGAACTATAGGCCGGTGAGTCTGACTTCTATACCAGGAAAGATCTTTGAACAAATTATTAAACAACATGTATGTCAATACCTGGATAAGAATGAAGTGATTAAACAGAGTCAGCATGGGTTTGTAACTAATAAGTCATGTCAGACTAACTTAATTTCCTTCTATGACGGTATCACTGATTGGGTGGATCAAGGAAATGCTGTAGATACAGTATATCTTGACTTCAGCAAAGCATTTGACAAAGTCTCTCATACAATCCTTATTGAAAAAATGACTAAGTATGGAATGGACAAGGCAACTGTTAGGTGGATTCATAACTGGCTTAGTGATCGGACCCAAAAAGTGGTCGTAAATGGCTGCACATCCAGTTGGAAGAATGTCTCAAGTGGGGTACCACAGGGCTCTGTCCTGGGCCCTGTATTGTTCAACATCTTTATCAATGATTTAAATGAAGGAATTGAGGGTAAACTGATTAAATTTGCTGATGACACAAAGCTAGGAGGGATAGCTAATACTAGAGAAGAGAGTGAGAGGATTCAAAAAGATTTAAATAAACTGGAGATGTGGGCAGCAACTAACAGAATGGTTTTTAACAGGGAGAAATGCAAAGTACTACATCTGGGCAATAAAAATGAAAAAAGCATATATAGAATGGGAGGAATAGGGCTAAGTGACAGCACATGTGAAAAAGACTTGGGTATACTAATAGATCACAGACTGAATATGAGTCAACAGTGTGATGCAGCAGCAAAAAAGGCAAATGCAATTCTAGGATGTATTAACAGAAGCATACAGTCTAGATCACGTGAAGTCATTATTTCCCTCTACTCCTCTCTGGTCAGACCACATCTGGAATATTGTGTCCAGTTTTGGGCACCACATTTTAAAAAAGACATCAACAAACTGGAGCAAGTTCAGAAAAGAGCGACCAGAATGGTGACCGGTCTGCAAACCCTGTCTTATGAGGAAAGGTTGCAGGATTTGGGAATGTTTAGTTTGCAAAAGAGAAGACTGAGAGGAGACTTAATAGCTGTCTACAAATATCTAAAGGGCTGTCACATTGTAGAAGGATCAACTTTATTCTCAATTGCACAAGGAAAGACTAGAAGCAATGGGATGAAACTGAATGGGAGGAGACACAGATTAGATATTAGAAAAAACTTTTTGACAGTTAGAGTGATCAATGAGTGGAACAGGCTGCCACGAGAAGTGGTGAGTTCTCCTTCAATGGAAGTCTTCAAACAGAGGCTGGACAGACATCTGACTGGGATGATTTAGCGAATCCTGCTTTGAGCAGGGGGTTGGACCAGATGGCCCAGGAGGTCCCTTCCAACTCTACGATTCTATGATATATTTATAGATAAGTAGGTACAAAATAAAAAAAGTCACCATATGATTTACATTGACAGTATCAATATTATTGATATCCAGAAGGAAATCATCACTGATAGGTAAAAATTGTGTAAAGCATATAACACGTAACACATTTGTTTAGTTTTGTGAAATCATAACTGTTTTTAATACCTAGAATCCAAGGTTCAGTTCTAATTTTCAACTATATGAGTGCACAAATTTTAGGTGATGGATTGAACAGATAGGTAGGTCAATAGATGAGCTTTTTAGGTAGAAGATACTCAAAAATAATAGACAGATGATAGGATCAACAGCTAGATACTGTTGATATGGTTGCTTGGGACAAGATACAAGACCTGAGACATTAAACAATACACCTGCCAGATCATCATATTTGGTCCTGGATTGAGGTCCATATTTTCCAGTATAGCCATTTACATAAATTAGATCCTACATATATTTTCAATACTGTAATATATCCTCCATTATTATACCTTTTACCCCCAAAGAGTGGTTTGCATGTTAATGACAGACCAATTTTTACAATTCTGACCACTGTCCCTTTATATGATAATAACTCCGGAATGCCTCCATGGATCCTGGTGATTGTGACATTGTTTTCTCAAGACATTTTGTTCCTCGTGAAGTGGTACAATTTCTTTGATAATACTTGCGTTTATTTGTGAAAAAAATGGAAATATGGCGAAAATGTTGAAAATTTCTCAATTTTCCAACTTTGAATTTTCATGCCCTTAAATAGTAACATAACATAGTAACATAGTTTTGAAGGCTGAAGGAAGACCTTATGTCCATCTAGTTCAGCGATTTCTCATTATTACAACTCCATTTTTTTAGTGACCACATCACATTTGAAGTCACTTTGAGGGGTCTATATGATAGAAAATACCCAAAAGTGACAATATTCTAAAAATTGCACCCCTCAAGGTGCTCAAAACCACATTCAAGAAGTTTATTAACCCTTCAGGTGCTTCACAGGAATTTTTTGAATGTTTAAAAAAATGAACATTTAACTTTATTCTCAAAAATGTTTAATTCAGATTCAATTTTCTTATTTTACCAATAGTAACAGTCGAAATTGGACCCCAAAAGTTATTGTACAATTTGCCCTGAGTATGCTGATACCCCATATTAAAGAACTGTTTGCGTGCATGGCAGAGCTCAGAAGGGAAGGAGCTCGGTTTGAATTTTTCAACGCAAAATTGTCTGTAATTAAAATCGGACGCCATGTCGCGTTTGGAGAGCCAATTTCTCATGAGTACGCTTATACCCCACATATGCAGGTAAATTACTGTTTGGGTGCATGGCAGAGCTCGGAAGGGTAGGAGTGCCATTTGACTTTTCAGTGCAAACTTGGCTGGAATTGAGATCAGATGCCATGTTTCATTTCGAGAGCCCCTGATGTGCGAAAACAGTGGAAACCCCCAAAAGTGACACCATTTTGGAAAGTAGACCCCATAAGGAACTTGTCTAGATATGTGGTGAGCACTTTGAATACCCAAGTGCTTCACAGAAGTTTGTAACGTAGAGTCGTAAAAATAAAAAATCATATTTTTCCACAAAAATGAATTTTCACCCCCAATTTTTTTATTTTCCCAAGGGTAACAGGAGAAATGTTAGCTCCTCGCTAGACAAGGCAGGATTCCCGGAGTGGACCCTCTGGACCGTGGCACCGAGTGGCCCCGGACGAACAACCAGGTGGACCCGACCCCTATACAGGGACCGTTAGCAGCAGGTCCAGGGGTTCGAATGCCACGGTGGCCGGTACCAATAGGGGCGGCTTGGAATGGAGTGCTGAGATGAACACAGAAGAGCGGGAATGAAGTGGGACTGCCTAAGTAGACACGAGTAGGGAGGACTGGAATAAGACAGCAGGTGGCACCACGGTTAGGCAGGACTGGAGTCAGACAGCAGGTACGGACATAGGCAGGACTGGAGTCAGACAGCGGGCACGGACACGGAAGGCAGGACTGGAGTCAGACAGCGGGCACGGACACGGAAGGCAGGACTGGAGTCAGACAGCAGGTATGGACAAGGAAGGCAGGACTGGAGTCAGACAGCAGGTCTGCAAGGAAGCACAAAGTAATCAGTGGGTGGCAGCCTAATGCACGGCGACCACAGGACCTAGAATGCTGTAGCACAACAATGATCAGGTGCCTCTACTATGGGACAGTGGCCTGATATAGATGCAGCTGTGCCCCAATTGGTCCGGCGGTGCAACCGGGTCAGGGCACCGCCGGAGATATGATCAGGAACAGTGAGCAGACTGCGGCCTACGGCGCATGCCCAGGGCCTGTAATGACGTCACCGGCCGCTGGCCGGTCAGAGGAGGACGCTGAGGCCGGGGCTGGAGGGAGCGAGGCTGCAGTGCGAGGTATGTACGAGTGCGCGCGACGGAGGGACAGGTGAGGTGCGTGGCAGGAGGCCTGGGGACCGTGACAGGAGGCATGGGGACAGTGACAGTACCCTCCCCCTTAAGCCGCCCCCTGCTGCGATTGGCAAAAAATCTCCTGAGAATGTGGGGAGCGTTGTTGCTCTCCCGGGGCTCCCAGGATCTCTCCTCAGGATCAAAACCTTTCCAGTCAATAAGGAAAAAGGTCCTCCCTCTAAGTCTCCTCATGACGAGAATATCTCTTACCTTGAAGGTGTCGTCAGAACCCACTGGCTGAGGAGCAGGGCAAGGCAAGGGATAAAACCGATTTAGTACCACAGGTTTCAGAAGAGAGACGTGGAAGGTGTTCGGGATGCGGAGTGAAGCAGGCAACCTCAACTTGTAGGCGACTTCATTGACACATCCCAGGATTTCAAAAGGGCCAATGTACCGGGGACCCAGCTTGTAAGAGGGCAGTTTTAGCCGGATTTACTTGGAGGAGAGCCAGACCTTATCCCCAATGTGAAACGGTGGAGGATCCAACCTCCTCTTATCTGCGTGATTCTTCATCCACTCGCTGGCCCTTTTGATTGCCGTGTTGGTCTCAGACCAGATTTTAGAGAATTCTTGGAACAAGGAGTTGGCTGCCGGTACCTCGGAGGTCGTGGCTACAGTAAGAGGTATATTAGGGCGTTTGCCGAACACCAAAAAAAAGGGCGACTTGGTTGAGGATTCGCTGGCATGATTGTTGTAGGCAAACTCCACCCATGGAAGCAGATCAACCCAGTCATTCTGATGGGCGTTGGAGAAATGCCAAAGGTATGTAGTCAATGTCTGGTTGGTTCGCTCTACTTGCCCATTGGTCTGCGGATGATAGGCAGATGAAGAATCCAGGGATATATCCAGAAGTTTACAAAGCGCTCTCCAAAACTTAGCAGTAAACTGGACTCCACGATCAGACACAATCCGTCGAGGTAGGCCGTGAAGCCTGAAATTCTGATGGACGAGAATCTTGGCTAATTCGGGTGCAGAAGGAAGACCGCTCAAAGGAATGAAATGTGCCATTTTGGAAAAGTGGTCCACAACCACTAGAATCAACGTACAGCCTGAAGAGCGGGGCAGATCAGTGATAAAGTCCATGGCAATATTCACCCAAGGTGACATAGGTGCCGGCAAAGGAAGCAGTAGACCAAACGGAGACCGACGTGGTGTCTTATTCCTAGCACAGGAGGAACAGGAGGCAACGAAGTCCGTCACTTCTTGGCGGAGAGTTGGCCACAAATAATCCCGGGATATGAGAGCAAGGGTCTTCCCAATTCCGGCATGACCAGCCAATCGGGAGGAATGCTCCCACAGCAGAACTCTGCTTTTGGCATTCTCCAGCACGAGAGTCTTGCCTGGAGGTGGAGAAAGCAGAGTCAATGGAGCCACAGTGATAATCTTCGTGGGCTCAATGATGTGGGAAGGCTACTCCCCAACCTCAGTCGGTTGAAAGACTCTGGATAGGGATTCGGCTTTGGTCTTTCTTTCCCCCGGGCGAAAGTGAAGCTCAAAATCAAAGCGAGCGAAAAATAAGGACCATCTGGCCTGTCGAGGATTAAGTCTCTGGGTGGACTGAAGGTAGGCCAGGTTCTTGTGGTCCGAGTAAATAACAAACGGGTGGACAGCTCCCTCCAGAAGGTAACGCCACTCCTTCAATGCCAATTTGATGGCCAAAAGCTCGCTGTCGCCAATCGAGTAATTGCACTCGGATGAGGAGAAAGCTTTGGAGAAGAATGCTGTAGAACAACAATGATCAGGCGCCTCCACTATGGGAGGGTGGCCTGATATAGACGCAGCTGCGCCCCCATTGGTCCGGCAGTGCTACCGGGTCAGGGCACCGCCGGAGATAAGATCAGGAACAGTAAGCCGACTGCGGCCTACGTCACATGCGCAGGGCCTGTAATGACGTCACCGGCCGCGGGCCGGTCAGAGGAGGACGCCAAGGCCGGGGCTGGAGGGAGCGAGGCTGCAGCACGAGGTAAGTACGAGCGCGCGTGACGGAGGGCCTGGTGAGGTGCGCGGCAGGAGGCCTGGGGACCGTGACAGGAGGCCTGGGGACCGTGACAGGAGGCATGGGGACCGTGAAAAGAAATTGGATGCAAAAGTTGTGCAATTTGTCCTGAGTATGCTGATACCCCATATGTGGAGGTAAAGCACTGCTTGGGCGCATGGCAGAGCTTGGAAGGGAAGGAGCGCCGTTTGAATTTTGAAACGCACAATTGACTGTAATTAAAATCGGACGCCATGTCGCGTTTGGAGAGCCCCTGATGTGTCTACATGCAGTGATCGTATTGACACCATGGGTGTGTCACAAAATGTTATACCATTAGGCAGTGAGGACAAAATTACTACATTTTTACCATCAAAATTTTGCTTTTGTCAAACATTTTACATTTTCACACAAGAAGTGGATAAAAATGGCAACCAGATTAGTCCCATAATTCCTACTGAACGTGACAATTCCTCATATGTGCCTATACAGTGCTACTTAACCATGCAGAGAGACTCGGGAGGAATGGAGAGCTATTTGCCTATTGAAGAGAATGGCTCTGTGCACATGGCAGTGTGTTACCACAGACAGTGTGTTCATGGGCAAAACACGCTGACATGTCCGTTTTATAATGTTAGCACATGCCACAAAACATCCAGCACATGTGCATACACATAACACATATGGATGTCATCCATGTGACACACATCGGCGCTGGGAAGTGTTACAGTAAGCACTGTTCCCTGGCGTTGGGAGCTGAACACGGCTCTCATCATTCTCCCCTGTTTCTGCCGATCGCTGGCAGAGCAGGGGCGAATGATGAGAACCATGTTCAGCACCCAGCGCTGGAGAACGGCACTTACTGTAACGCTTCTTCCCTGGCGCCCGTCCTTGTGGTAGTGATGCAGCACATGCATGCCACACGTGTGCCACAAGTATTATACACACAGATAATGACATCTCCGGTACCGGAATTATCAGGACATGTGAAAGAGGTGTTATACTGGGTTTTCTGTTTAGCTACTATCACTGTTATTGCCGCCTAATGCCTCTATAAAAATAGACTTTGTGACTTTCAGAGTCCCTCCTTCATAAATGAAACAGGATGTGTCTGTTAAGGCCCCGTCACACTAAGCGATATCGCTAGCAATATAGCTGATTATCAGTTTATTATAAATAAACTGGTGAAGTGGGAAGCAACTAACAGAATGGTTTTTAACAGGGAAAAATGCGAAGTACTACATCTGGGTAATAAAAATGAAAAAAGCATATACAGAATGGGAGGAATAGGGCTAAGCAACAGCACATGTGAAAAAGACTTGGGTATACTAATAGATCACAAACTGAATATGAGTCAACAGTGTGATGCAGCAGCAAAAAAGGCAAATGCAATTCTAGGATGTATTAACAGAAGCATACAGTCTAGATCACGTGAAGTCATTATTTCCCTCTACTCCTCATTGGTCAGACCTCATCTGGAATATTGTGTCCAGTTTTGGGCACCACATTTTAAAAGACATCAACAAACTGGAGCAAGTTCAGAAAAGAGCGACCAGAATGGTGACCGGTCTGCAAATCCTGTCTTATGAGGAAAGGTTGCAGGATTTGGGAATGTTTAGTTTGCAAAAGAGAAGACTGAGAGGAGACTTAATAGCTGTCTACAAATATCTAAAGGGCTGTCACATTGTAGAAGGGTCAACTTTATTCTCATTTGCACAAGGAAAGACTAGAAGCAATGGGATGAAACTGAACGGGAGGAGACACAGATTAGATATTAGAAAAAACTTTTTGACAGTTAGAGTGATCAATGAGTGGAACAAGCTGCCACGAGAAGTGGTGAGTTCTCCTTCAATGGAAGTCTTCAAACAGAGGCTGGACAGACATCTGACTGGGATGATTTAGCAAATCCTGCTTTGAGCAGTGGGTTGGACCAGATGGCCCAGGAGGTCCCTTCCAACTCTACGATTCTATGATTCTATGATCGTTGATCACGCGAGAACGTCCTGGACCGTTTCTCGTTGTCAGCTTCCTACTGGCCGTCCTGCTGTCGAGACGAGCGACGAGTGGACGCGGGCGGGAGGATGTCAGGATCGCCTTGTATGACAGGTAAGTAGCGACCCCCGACAGCTGCTATGTCACTGGTGAGATCTGCCTGTTTGGCAGCTCACTAGTGACCACTTAGCGATGCACCAGCGATCCATATCTGGCTGGTGCATCGCTAAGTGTGACAGTACCTTTAGGCTATGTGCCCACGGTGCGTGTTAAAACGCACACCAAAAACCGGACTCATTCCCAGAAATCGCACTTTTTTTTCCGCGCGATTTTACCGCAATCATTTGCCGCGATTTTTGTGTGCGATATTCAAGCACTTTCCAAGCGATTTGAAGCATCGCTTGGAAAGTGATTGACAGGTTGGTCACACTCGTCAAACATAGTGTTTGACAAGTGTGACCAGGTTTTTACTATTGAGGCCGCCTATGCGGCCTCAATAGTAAAAGATAGAATGTTAAAATGGTAAAAAAAAATAAAAAAATCGGTGTATATTTACCTTCTGGCGTCCCGCGCTGCATTCCCGGGCCACAGCGTTCCCAGTAATGCCTTGCGAGACCTGTGATGACGTAGTCTCGCGTTGCTATAGCGATCTCGCGAGACCGCTAGAGTCACGCGAGACTACGTCATCACTGGACTGTGCCGCAAGGCATTACTGGGAACGCTTAGGCCGGGAATGCAGCGCGGGACGCCTGAAGGTAAATATACCCCGATATTTTATTTTTTATTCTTTTTTTTACAGGGGTATGGTACCCAGGGCCTGGAGGACAGTCTCCTCTCCTCCACACCGTGGGTACCAACCGCACATGAGACGCTTAACTTCCTGCATGGTGGGCATAGCCACATGCGGGAAGTAAGCGATTCTCATGCATTCCTATGGGTGCGGAATCGCGGCAATTCTTTGCGATTCCGCACAAAAGAATGAGCATTCTGCGATTTTGTCCGCGATGCGATTCCGCCGCGGAAAAAAGCGCAGCATTAGCACAGCATGTGTGGAATGCCATTGGAATGCATGGGGGGCGTTCTGTACACGATTTTTTAACGTTTGTGCTGCGTTTTCGCTCCGAAAATCGCAGCAAAAACGCTTAAAAATCGCTACGTGGGCACACAGCCTTAATGTTTCACGCACCACAAGGCCAGCTAAGGTTGTTAAATGTTAAAATGACATTTCCCTGTGAATGCATTTGCATTGGTTGAAAGCAATGCTAAAGTTGAAAAACGCATCAAAAACGCTAAGAGTGATTATAGCCCAAGTGGTGGAGGCACTTTTTTTGGGTTATTTATTTTGCCTTACATTCAAATCATTACCCTAGAAAGGAAGTTCCTCAACCTCTTTCCCATGAAAATCCATTTTGATTTTGTTTTGTATGTTCTAGTGTGTGAAAAGTGACACAACATTCCGACAACATTGTTCATGGCAGTGACCTAGGAGTCAGAAATGCTTCCAGGAGTCTTCTCCATGTTGTTCACATGTCATTTCAACACTGTTTTCATCGATTTCAGACGTTTTGAGATGCTAAAAAGACACCCGGGGGTGGCAGCAAATTGCTCGGGTTTCCCATAGTCTTACATTGGGCTCATTGCTCAGGTCAAGCATCCGAGCATTTCAGTTTGCTTTACCCGAGCAATTAGCACTCGAGCATTTTAGTGCTCGCCCATCACTAGATGCTGCCACATTTGATAAAAAATATGTAGCAAACTGTGGGTCCATTTTCTCCTATTATCCCTTGTGGAAATTATAAATTTTATGTTAAAACAGTATTTTAGTGGAAAAAAAATGTTACTTTCATATCTAAATGTTATAAAGTTTTCTGAATAACCTGTAGGCTACAAATAATCATTACACCCCTAAATGAATTCTTTGAGGGGTGTATGTGGTCACTTGTGGGGGTTTCTGCTGTTTTGGTACCTCATCTCTGCAAATAAGACATGATGTCTGCAATCTATCCCAGACAAATTTATATTCCAAATACCAAATGTCGCTTCTTCCTTCCGAGCCATGCCTTGGGTCTAAACAGAACTTTTGACTATATGTTCATTTAAATCTGAATAGGTCCCTAAAGAAACTGGCTTTTTAAATTTCTCTAACATCATAACAAAATAAAATTAAATTTGAAAAATTATGCAGTTGTAAAGTAAACTTATAAGAAATGTTATTTATTAATTATTTTGTACAGCATGACTAACTGGTTAAGGATATAAAGATTGAAAGTTTGAAAATTGCTATTTTTTTTTTCAAAAATTTTCACCAACATTTATTTTTTTTCACAATTGAGCGCAAAACATATCAACCTTAATTTACTACTAACAAAGTACAATTAGTCACAAAAAAAATCTCAGAATCACTTATATATGTTAAAGCCTTCCAGAGTTGTCACAACATGAAGAGGCATTGTCTCTGAAGCATGTCTCTGAAGAGGCAATTTGCACAACATGAAGTGACACTGGTCTGATTGGCCTGGTCATTAATCAATTGTCTCCTTCACTAAGAGGTTCATTAGAAGGGTTTTGTGTGTATTGGCCTTGGATAATGATATTAGTCCAATTGAATAATAATGGAGGGCACTGTTCATGAGATACAATAGCCTGGAAAGGTAACACTTCTATAGAGCCTTCTAATTTCATTAGTAACTCAGCATTAGAAGAGACAAGCACAAACCAGGGACCACCTCAGCCACCTGTAAACACGGGACATTTCTTATGTGAATGACAGGGTTAATTGTCTCCACATATATTTTGTAATCATTGTCCATACTCAACAAAATGTGATCACTGTCTAATGCAAATGAAGGTGTCCTGATTCCTTGACATGAAACACATGATATGAGTGTGGAAATAGATATGAAATAGGAAAAAGGTAATTAGTTAGAACTTAAGGCCCCGTCTCACTAAGCGATCTCGGTAGCGAGATCGCTGCTGAGTCACAACTTTTGTGACGTAACAGCGATCTCACCAGCGAGATCGCTATGTGTGACAGCGATCAGCGAACGGCCCCCCTGCCGGAATCGCTGATCGCTGGAAGAAACCTATGGACATTTCTTTGGTCGCTGGGCTCCCGCTGGCCAGCACGCATCGCTGTGTGTGACAGGCGGGAGACCAGCGATCAGGTGTAAAAAATAATTAAAAAAATAAAAAATATAGTTATTCTCACCTTCCGACGTCCCGTTCAGCCATCCTGCCTCTCTCCACGCTCCGGTCCCAGTGATCCTTTGCACGAATGACTGCGAGACTTTGTTATTCCTCGAGACCGTGACGTCTCGCGGTCATTCGTGCAAAGGATCACTGGGACCGGAGCGTGGAGAGAGGCAGGATGGCTGAACGGGACGTCGGAAGGTGAGAATAACTATATTTTTTATTTTGATTCTATTTTTTACAGCGATGGCCAGCGATGCCGGGTGCTCGGCATCGCTGTGCTGATCGCTGGTGAAGCTGTTTGTGTGACAGCTCACCAGCGATCACATAGCGACTTACTAGCAATCCTGACACCTTGATATCGGTGCCGGGATCGCTGGTAAGTCGCTTAGTGAGACGGGGCCTTTAGAATTTTGTAGACATTGAATTTGAATTTATCACATCTCATGTCATGTTTGGAAACAGCAAAGATTGATAATGACTTTATTCCTCAAAGTAACAGACCACAGGGATAAGCATTTTCTCAAAACTCAGTCATGTCAGCTATTGTAAAGGAAATACTATTCCCATGAGTAAGTTCAACAAAAAGGTAATTAACCTATTACCACAAATCAACACAATTATATTTAAAAACTTGATGGAATGAGAGACGGATCATTTATATGAACCCTAAGATTAAATTAGGTTTGGTTTCTAAGATTGGAATTCATCAAGTTCTTTAGAAGAGCCGATCACTATGAGTAAAATATCTATATATCAGAAAAAACTCAGAACTCAGCAGAAATTCTGGGTTAGCCTCTACATTAGACCCCATGGTGGTATCCTTTTATTAAATAAAAAATAATCACTTCTTACCATAAAGATATTTTCAAAAACAACTATCAAAAGTTATTGTTGGGAAATACTGTGGTAACTTCTTTTAGTGTTTGTGCGGCAGACCTTAGCCAACAACCTTTCATAATCAATAAAAGTGCAATAAGTTAGTATGTCGAAAGACATTAATATGTCATTATCAAGAATTATTTCACCAGAGATGATAGTAAGAATGTCAGATGTGTCCTTGATAAAAGTTGACATTTATTAACTTGTGTAGGACCCTATATGGGTAAATTGCTTTACTAGAAAACATGGACCCCATCCAAGAGAAAATAAAGTGAGCCGATTGTGTTGTTTCAGGCATTGTCTTTTCTACTCAAGATTAATAGCTCTCATCCTACCCATTTAGTGAATGTATCGTCTATCTAATAATTTTGCACACATGCAAATGAAAATTAGAAGTTAAACTTGGATTATAGGATATGAGAGAGTAATGACTTTACCAAACTGGACAAACTTGTTAAATAGCCATTATAAATCATTACATAGCTTGTTTTGTTATATACTTTTTACCCATTTTACCCGTCTATGTTGATTTCCATCTATCAAAAATCAATATTAGCAAATTCTATGACAATATGACAAAAACAGACGTAAAATAGAAAATTTAATTTGTTCCCTATTTGTATCACACTATAACTTAACCCCTTCATGACCAAGCCTATTTTGACCTTAACCCCTTCCTGACATGAGACGTACTATCCCGTCCACGGTACCCGGGCCCGTATGACCGGGGACGGGATAGTACGTCTACCGCGATCAGCGGCGCCCACGTGGTGAGCGCCGCTGATCGCGGCCGGGTGTCAGCTGATTATCACAGCTGACACCCGGCACAATGTGTCAGGGGCGGTCACGGACCGCCCCCGACACATTAACCCCTTGCACACCGCGATCAAACGCGATCGCGGTGTACCGGGAGTTAAAGGGAAGCATCGGCAGGGAGGGGGCTCCCTCCGTGCTTCCCTGAGCCCCCCACGGCAGCGCAATGTGCAGCGCTGCTGCGGGGGACTCCTATCCTCCAGGCCCCCGAATCCAAGATGGCGACGGGGGCCTTCGGGGGCCTGGGGAAGCTGGCTTCCTCAGTGCCTGCAAAGCGCAGGCATGAGGAAGCCTTGTGCACTGCCTGTGACAGATTGCTGATCTGTCACAGTGATCTGTGATGTGACAGATCAGCGATCTGTCACAGGACAGTGATGTCCCACCTGGGACTATGTAATAAAGTAAAAAAAAATGTAAAAAAAAGTGTAAAAATAAATTAAAAAAAATCGCCAAATAAATTAGTAAAAAAAAAAAAAAATATTCCCCAATAAATTCATTTTTTTAAAATAATAATAAAAAAAAACAATAAATGTACACATATTAGGTATCGCCGCGTCCGTAACGACCTGCCCTATAAAACTGTCCCATTAGTTAACCCCTTTAGCGAACCCCTTAAAAAATAAAAATAAAAAACGAAGCAAAAAATAATGATTTATTATCATACCGCCAAACAAAAAGTGCAATAACGCGAGATCAAAAAGACGCATATAAATATCCATGGTACCGCTGAAAACGTCATCTTGTCCCGCAAAAAACAAGCCGCCACACAGCATCATCAGCAAAAAAATAAAAAAGTTATAACTCGCAGAATAAAGCGATGCAAAAATAATTATTTTTTATATAAAATAGTTTTCATTGCATAAAACCGACAAAAACATAAAAAAACGACCTAAATGAGGTATCGCTGTAACCGTACTGACCCGAAGAATAAAAGCGCTTTATCAATTTTACCGCACGCGGAACGGTGTAAACGCACCCCCCCCAAAAGAAATTCATGAAACGCTGGTTTTTGTTCATTCTGCGTCCCAAAAATCGGAATAAAAAGCGATCAAAAAATTTCACGTGCCCGAAAATGGTACCAATAAAAACGTCAACTCGTTCCGCAAAAAATAAGACCTCACATGACTCGGTGGGTCAAAATACGGAAAAATTATAGCTCTCAATATGTGGTGATGCAAAAACTATTTTTACAATAAAAAGCGTCTTTTAGCGTGCGACAGCCGCCAAACATAAAAACCGCCATAAATAGTAAATCAAACCCCCCGTTATCACCCCCTTAGTTAGGGAAAAATAATAAAATAAAAAAAATGTATTTATTTCCATTTTTCCATTAGGGTTAGGGCTAGGGTTAGGGCTAGGGGTGTGTTGGGGTAGGGTTAGGTTAGGGTTAGGGCTAGGGTTAGGGTTAGGGCTAGGGTTAGGGCTAGGGCTAGGGCTAGGGTTAGGGCTAGGGTTAGGGCTAGGGTTAGGGCTAGGGTTAGGGGCATGTTGGGGTTCGGGTTGGAGTTAGAATTGGGGGTTTCCACTGTTTGGGCACATCAGGGGCTCTCCAAATGCAACATGGCGTCTGATCTCAATTCCAGCCAATTCTGAGTTGAAAAAGTCAAATGGTGCTCCTTCCCTTCCAAGCTCTGCTATGCGCCCAAACAGTGTTTTACCCCCTCATGTAGGGTATCAGCCTACTCAGGACAAATTGCAAAACAATTTTTGGGGTCCAATTTCTCCTGTTACCCTTAGGAAAATAAAAAATTGGGGGCAAAAATATCATTTTTGTGGAAAAAAAATGATTTTTTTATTTTCACGTCCGAGTGTTATAAACTTCTGTGAAGCACTTGGGGGTTCAAAGTGCTCACCACACATCTAGATAAGTTCCGTGGGGGGTCTAGTGTCCAAAATGGGGTCACTTGTGGGGAGTTTCAATAGTTTAGGTACATCAGGGGCTCTCCAAACGCACATGACAACCGCAGACCATTCCATCAAAGTCTGCGTTCCAAAACGTCTCTGCTTCCCTTCCGAGCCCCGACGTGTGTCCATACAGTAGTTTTCTCCCACATATGGGGTGTCAGCGTACTCAGGACAAATTGGACAACAACTTTTGGGGTCCAATTTCTCCTGGTACCCTTGGGAAAATAAAAAAAATGGTGACTAAAAGATCATGTTTGTGGAAAAAATACGAATTTTTTATTTTCACGCCCGGGCGTTGTAAACTTCTGTGAAGCACTGGGGGGGTCAAAGTGCTCACCACACATCTAGATAAGTTCCTTGGGGGGTCTAGTTTACAAAATGGTGTCATTTGTGGGGGGTTTCCACTGTTTAGGTACATTAGGGGCTCTCCAAAGGCAACATGACACCCGCAGACCATTCCATCAAAGTCTGCATTCCAAAATGTCACTACTTCCCTTCCGAGCCCTGACGTGTGCCCATACAGTAGTTTTCTCCCACATATGGGGTAGCAGCGTACTCAGGACAAATTGGAAAACAACTTTTGGGGTCCAATTTCTCCTGGTACCCTTGGGAAAATAAAAAAATGGTGACTAAAAGATCATGTTTGTGGAAAAAATACGAATTTTTTATTTTCACGCCCGGGCGTTGTAAACTTCTGTGAAGCACTGGGGGGGTCAAAGTGCTCACCACACATCTAGATAAGTTCCTTGGGGGGTCTAGTTTACAAAATGGTGTCATTTGTGGGGGGTTTCCACTGTTTAGGTACATTAGGGGCTCTCCAAAGGCAATATCACACCCGCAGACCATTCCATCAAAGTCTGCATTCCAAAACGTCACTACTTCCCTTCCGAGCCCCGACGTGTGCCCATACAGTAGTTTTCTCCCACATATGGGGTATCAGCATACTCAGGACAAATTGGACAACAACTTTTGGGGTCCAATTTCTCCTGGTACCCTTGGGAAAATAAAAAAATGGTGACTAAAAGATCATGTTTGTGGAAAAAATACGAATTTTTTATTTTCACGCCCGGGCGTTGTAAACTTCTGTGAAGCACTGGGGGGGTCAAAGTGCTCACCACACATCTAGATAAGTTCCTTAGGGGGTCTAGTTTCCAAAATGGTGTCATTTGTGGGGGGTTCCACTGTTTTGGTACATCAGGAGTTTTCCAAACGCGACATGGTGTCCGATCTCAATTCCAGCCAAAAACGTCAAATGGCGCTGCTTCCCTTCCGAGCTCTGCCATGCCCCCAAATAGTGGTTTACCCCCACATGTGGGGTATCAGCGTACTCAGGACAAATTGCACAATAACTTTTAGGGTCCTGTTACCCTTGGAAAAATAAGAATTGAGGGTGAAAAGATCATTTTTGTGGAAAAAATATGATTTTTTAATTGTATGGCTTTATGTTATAAACTTCTGTGAAGCCCATGGGGGTTCAAAGTTCTCACCACACATCTAGATAAGTTCCTTAGGGTGTCTAGTTTCCAAAATGGTGTCATTTGTGGGGGGTTTCCACTGTTTTGGTACATCAGGGGTTTTCCAAACGCGACATGGTGTCCGATCTCAATTCCAGCCAAAAACGTCAAATGGCGCTGCTTCCCTTCCGAGCTCTGCCATGCGCCCAAATAGTGGTTTACCCCCACATGTGGGGTATCAGCGTACTCAGGACAAATTGCACAATAACTTTTAGGGTCCTGTTACCCTTGGAAAAATAAGAATTGAGGGTGAAAAGATCATTTTTGTTTAAAAAATATGATTTTTTAATTGTATGGCTTTATGTTATAAACTTCTGTGAAGCCCATGGGGGTTCAAAGTTCT
This sequence comes from Dendrobates tinctorius, assembly GCF_039654945.1. Classification (NCBI taxonomy): domain Eukaryota; kingdom Metazoa; phylum Chordata; class Amphibia; order Anura; family Dendrobatidae; genus Dendrobates; species Dendrobates tinctorius. The sequence continues at coordinate 47,005,769 of NW_027361696.1, read as the reverse complement.
CACCACACATCTAGATAAGTTCCTTAGGGGGTCTAGTTTCCAAAATGGTGTCATTTGTGGGGGGTTTCCACTGTTTTGGTACATCAGGGGTTTTCCAAACGCGACATGGTGTCCGATCTCAATTCCAGCCAAAAACGTCAAATGGCGCTGCTTCCCTTCCGAGCTCTGCCATGCGCCCAAATAGTGGTTTACCCCCACATGTGGGGTATCAGCGTACTCAGGACAAATTGCACAATAACTTTTAGGGTCCTGTTACCCTTGGGAAAATAAAAATTGGGGTGAAAAGATCATTTTTGTGGAAAAAATATGATTTTTTAATTGTACCGCTGTACGTTATAAACTTCTGTAAAGCCCTCGTGGGTTCAAAGTTCTCACCACATATCTAGATAAGTTCCTTGGGGGGTCTAGTTTCCAAAATGGGGTCACTTGTAGGGGGTTTCCACTGTTTAGGTACATCAGGGACTCTCCAAACGTGACATGGCGTCCAATCTGAATTCCAGCCAATTTTGCATTGAAAAAGTCAAACGGCGCTCCTTCCATTCTGAGCTCTGCCATGCGCCGAAACAGTCGTTCCCCCCCACATATCAGGTATCTGCGTACTCAGGACAAATTGCACAATAACTTTTGCAGTTCAATTTCTCCTGTTACCCTTGGTAAAATAAAAAAAATTGAACCTGAAGTATTTTTTTTATGAAAAAAAGTTAGATGTTCATTTTTTTTTAAATATTCAAAAAAATTCCTGTGACGCACCTAAAGGGTTAATAAACTTCTTGAATGTGGTTTTGAGCACCTTAAGGGGTGCAGTTTTTAGAATGGTGTCACTTTTGTGTATTTTCTATCATATAGACCCCTCAAAGTGGCTTCAAATGTGATGTGGTCCTAAAAATAAAATGGTGTTGTAAAAATGAGAAATCGCTGGTCAACTTTTAACCCTTATAACTTCCTAACAAAAAAAAATTTTGGTTCCAAAATTGTGCTGATGTAAAGTAAACATGTGGGAAATGTTAGTTATCAAGTTTTTTGTGTGCCTTATCTCTGTGATTTAAGGGCATAAAAATTCAAAGTTGGAAAATTGCGAAATTTTCAAAATTTTCGCCAAATTTCCGTTTTTCTCACAAATAAACGCAAGTTATTTGAATGAAATTTTACCACTAACATGAAGTACAATATGTCACGAGAAAACAATGTCAGAATCACCGGGATCCATGGAAGCGTTCGAGAGTTATGACCTCATAAAGGTACAGTGGTCAGAATTGTAAAAATTGGCCCGGTCATGAACGTGCAAACCACCCTTGGGGGTGAAGGGGTTAATGACCAGGCCATTTTTTGCAATTCTGACCAGTGTCCCTTTATGAGGTAATAACTCAGGAACGCTTCAACGGATCCTAGCGATTCAGAGATCGTTTTTTCATGACATATTGGGCTTCATGTTAGTGGTAAATTTAGGTTGATAATTTTTGCGTTTATTTATCAAAAAATCAGAAATTTCGCGAAAATTTAGAAAATTTTGCAATTTTCAAATTTTGAATTTTTATTCTGTTAAACTAGAGAGTTATGTGACACAAAATAGTTACTAAATAACATTTCCCACATGTCTACTTTACATCAGCATAATTTTGGAAACAAAATATTTTTTTGTTAGGAAGTTATAAGGGTTAAAAGTTGACCAGCGATTTCTCATTTTTACAATAACATTTACAAAACCATTTTTTTTTAGGGACCACCTCACATTTGAAGTCACTTTGAGGGGTCTATATGGCAGAAAATACCCAAATGTTACACCATTCTAAAAACTGCACCCCTCAAGCTACTCAAAAATACATTCAAGAAGATTATCAGGTGTTTCACAGGAACTAAAGCAATGTGGAAAGAAAAAATGGACATTTTAATTTTTCCAACAAAAATTTTCTTTTAGCATCAATTTTTTCATTTTCACATGGGAAACAGGATAAAATGGATCCTAAAATTTGTTGGGCAATTTCTCCTGAGTACAACGATACCTCATATGTGGTCATAAACCACTGTTTGGGCGCACGGCACGGCTCAGAAGGGAAGGAGAGCCATTTGACTTTTTGAATGGAAAATATGCTGGAATATTTAGCGGTTGCCATGTCATGTTTGGAGAGCCCCTGTGTGCATAAACATTGGAGCTCCTCCACAAGTGACCCCATTTTGGAAACTAGACCCCCCAAGGAACTTATCTAGATGCATAGTGAACACTTTGAACCCCCAGGTACTTCACAAATTGATCTGTAAAAAAAATATACTTTTTTTTCACAAAAATTTTGTTTTAGCCTCAGTTTTTTCATTTTCACATGGGCAACAGGATAAAATAGAACATAAAATTTGTTGAGCAATTTCTCCTGAGTGCACCGATACCTCATATGTGGTCATAAACCACTGTTTGAGCGCACGGCAGGGTCCGGAAGGGAAGGAGCACCATTTGACTTTTTGAATGGAAAATTAGCTCCAATCGTTATCGGACACCATGTCGCATTTGGAGAGCCCCTGTGCACCTAAACATTGGAGCTCCCCCACAAGTGACCCCATTTTGGAAACTAGACCCCCTAAGGAACTTATCTAGATGTGTAGGGAGCACTTTGAACCCCCAAGTGCTTCACAAAAGTTTATAACACAGAGCAGTGAAAATAAAAAATATTTTTTTTTCCTCAAAAATGATTTTTAGCACACTATTTTTAATTTTCAAAAGGCTAACAGGAGAAATTGGACCACAAATCTTGTTGTCCAGTTTGTCCTGAGTATGCTGGTACCTCATATGTGGGGGGGGACCACTGTTTGGGCACACGGCAGGGCTCAGAAGGGAAGGAGCGCCATTTGACTTTTTGAAATGCAAATTACTTCCAATCGTTAGCGGACACCATGTCGTGTTTGGAGAGCCCCTGTGTGCCTAAACATTGGAGCTCCCCACAAATGACCCCATTTTGGAAACTAGACCCCCTAAGGAACTTATCTAGATGTGTGGTGAGCACCTTGAACCCTCAAGTGCTTCACAAAAGTTTATGACACAGAGCCGTGAAAATAAAAAAAAAATTTTTTCCCTCAAAAAATTATTTTTTAGTGCGCAATTTTTATTTTCACAAGGGTACCAGGATAAATTAGACCCAAAAATTTGTTGTCCATTTGTCCTGAGTACGCTGGTACCCCACATGTGGGGGGAACAACTGTTTGGGCACACGTCGGGGCTCGGAAGGGAAGTAGTGACATTTTGAAATGCTGACTTTGATGGAATGGTCTGCGGGCATCATGTTACATTTGCAGAGCCCCTGATGTACTTAGGTACTGTGGAACCCCCCCACAAGTGACCCCATTTTGGAGACTAGACCCCCCAAGGAACTTATCTAGATGTGTGGTGAGCACCTTGAACCCCCAAGCGCTTCACAGAAGTTTATAACGCAGAGCCGTGAAAATAAAAAATATTTTTTTTTCCTCAAAAAAAAAATGATTTTTAGCCAGCAATTTTTTTTTCACAACGGTAGCAGGATAAATTGGACCCCAAAAGTTGTTGTCCAGTTTGTCCTGAGTGCGCTGATACCCCATATGTGGGGGATGACCACTGTTTGGGTACACGTCGGGGCTCGGAAGGGAAGTAGTGACATTATGAAATGCTGACTTTGATGGAATGGTCTGCGGGCATCATGTTACATTTGCAGAACCCCTGATGTACCTAAACTGTGGAACCCCCCACAAGTGACCCCATTTTGGAAACTAGACCCCCCAAGGAACTTATCTAGATGTGTGGTGAGCACCTTGAACCCCCAAGTTCTTCACAGAAGTTTATAACGCAGAGACGTGAAAATAAAAAATATTTTTTTTTCCTCCAGAAAAATGATTTTTAGCCAGCAATTTTTTTTTTCACAAGGGTAGCAGGATAAATTGGACCCCAAAAGTTGTTGTACAGTTTGTCCTGAGTACATATATGGGGGGAACTATTGTTTGGGCACACGTAAGGGCTCGGAATGGAAGTAGTGCCGTTTTGAAATGCAGACTTTGATGGAATGGTCTGCGGTCGTCATTATGTTTGCAGAGCCCCTGATGTGCCTAAACAATAGAAACCCCCCCACAAGTGACCCCATTTTGGAAACTAGACCTCCCAAGTAACTTATTCAGATGCCTGGTGAGCACTTTGGACCCCCAGTGCTTCACAGAAGTTTATAACGCAGAGACGTGAATATAAAAAAAAAAAATTTCCACAAAAATATTTTTTTAGCCCCCAATTTTTTATTTTCCCAAGGGTACCAGGAGAAATTAGACCCCCAAAGTTGTTGTGCAATTTTTCCTGAGTACGCTGATACCCCATAAGTTGGGGTAAACCACTGTTTTGGCACACGTCAGGGCTTGGAAGGGAGGAAGCACCGTTTAACTTTTTGAACGCAAAATTGGCTGGAATCAATGGTTGCACCATGTCGTGTTTGGAGACCCCCTGATGTGCCTAAACAGTGGAAACCCCTCAATTCTAACTCCAGCCCTAACCCCAACACACCCCTGACCACAGCCCTAACCCCAACACATCCCTAACCCTAATTCCAACCATAACCCTAACCCCAACATACCCCTAACCCTAATCCCAACCCTAACCATAACCCTAACCACAAGCCTAACCCTAATTCCAACCCTAACCCTCTTTCCAACCCTAACCCTCTTTCCAACCCTAACCCTCTTTCCAACCCTAACCCTAACCCTCTTTCCAACCCTAACCCTCTTTCCAACCCTAACCCTCTTTCCAACCCTAACCCTCTTTCCAACCCTAACCCTAACCCTCTTTCCAACCCTAACCCTCTTTCCAACCCTAACCCTCTTTCCAACCCTAACCCTCTTTCCAACCCTAACCCTAACCCTCTTTTCAACCCTAACCCTCTTTTCAACCCTAACCCTAACCCTAATGGAAAAATAAAAATATTTTCTTTATTTTATTAGTTCTGCCTACCTATGGTTGTGATAATCGGGGGGTTTATTTACTTTTTCTTTCATTTTGATCACTGTGAGAGTGATCAAAATGAAAGAATGGAATTTGCAGCCGGCAGATTCGGGCGGGCGCACTGCGCATGCGCCCGCCATTTTCCAAGATGGCGGCACCCATCATCCGGACCCGAGGGACACCGGGAGGGACGGGGGGACTCAGGAGGTACCGGGGGGGTGAGGGGGGATCGGAGACTGGCGGGGAGCAGAGGGAACGGGAGGGGGGCAGATGATGACAGCGGCGGCAGATCGCCGCTGTCATTCAGTTGCAGGGGGGCGTCCGCCGGTGGGGGGTGTGGAATCGGTGTCTCCAGCCATGTCCGATGCTACAGCAGCGTCGGACATGGCTGGATAGTAATATTTCATCAATTTTCATTGATGAAATATTACTAGCGCTCTGATTGGCTGTTTCACTTTTAAAAGCCAATCAGAGCGATCGTAGCCACGTGGGGGTGAAGCCACGCCCCCTGTGGTGAATTACAAAGCCCCCTGTATCTGCGGGTCAGGTGACCTTTCAGTGACCCCGGTCACCCGACCCGCAGGGGGGCTTTAAAGTCATGATGCCACATAGGGGTCACTGGTCAGATTTCATGACGCCTATGTGGCGTCATTGGTCGTGAAGGGGTTAAATGGAAAAAATAAATATGTTTATGTTTAATACACATGAGAGGAAGAAAGAGAGAAAAAATATATATTTATATCTCAAATCCTAAATAGAATTAATATATTTTGAACATTTTCCTCTCCATAAACCAGTCAGTTTAAATAATAATAATAATAATAATACTTATTATTATTATTATTATTATTATTATTATTATTATTATGGCATTTTTACTATTATCCAATTGACTTACCACTGAGGCACAATAGATTCTGCAGAGGTCACACTTGGCCTGAGCCTTGTAATTTCTCCCGAAACTCAGTATGAGGAAAGATTAGCACATACCCAGGATCCACCTAAGCCAACTGAACACAAAGGGTATATATAGATGAATGGGTTAATCACCCCAGGAATAGCCATAAAGTGTGATAAGTTTAAAATTTATAGCTAATTAGGTACAAAATAAATAAATGGCCACCATATGTTTTACAACTCTTGTTCAATTCCCTCAAATCATGAAGCTTGCCAATATCAATATTTTTGATATCCAGATGGAAATCAACATTGATAAGTACAAATTAGATACAGCATATAACATGTAATACCTTTGCTTAGTTTGGTGAAGTCATTGCTGTGTCTAATACCTATAATCAAAATTTTAGTTCTATTTTCAACTATATGAGTGCACAAATTTTAAATGATGGCTTAATGGATAGGTAGGTCAATAGATGAGAATATTGGGTAGGAGGTACTCAAAAATAACAGACAGATGATGGGTTCAATAGCAAGATAGATATTGAAGTTCAGCACAAAATACAAGACCAGAGACATTACACAATCCACCCACAAGTCATCCTATTGTGTTCTTCATGGGGTCCATATTTTCCAGTATAATCATTTACTTGAATTGAATCCTACACTTTTTTTCAAATAATATATCCTCCTTTATTAAGGACATATCTGACTTATTATAATCTCTGTTCTAAAATCCCTCCCCTTCCAAGTCTGATATAAAGGAGGGTCTTCTCTCTACCCTCATATATTCTCCCAAAGAATATCTTCCTGGGTTCTTCTACTTCATATCCTGCAGCTTCAATCAGAAGAAATAAGATAATGGAGAAGTCTACCACACCTGAATCCCTTTCCATCAACCGTCCAGCTAATACTGATGAAATTGAAATAATTGTAACCATGCGAAACCCACAAACACCAGAGAAGGAGATTGCTGAAGACCTAGGAAAATTCTGCACCGTCTTGAAAGGTCCCACCAAGGCCCTCAATACTTTTGGATTTTGGACTGGAAATTGGTCTTTGCTGGTCAAACTGAGAAAAAATTATTCCTCATTTGATGGACTTTGGCATTTACCAGACAGATGCACCCTGGGGAACTCAGATGCCATAATTTATTATTTGGATGATTTATCGAGTGAAGAGAATGTGAATCACAGGAAAGACGACGAACCTATCTGCGACAGCTGCTTAAGGGAAGGCCATGATTTTGTGGACTGTCCTGACATTCTGAAAGACCTGGGGAGGAGAATCAAGGCCAAGAAGCTTCGGAAGAAGAAGGGTAACAGGTAAGAGGACAATACACGCCACAATCCATCACTAGGGTCTCCACACCTTGCATACATCTGTTTTTGGGACAATTGGGTGACAATCATCTTGATGTCAGACTTTTATTTATTGTGATTTTTGCAGCAAGCTTGAAAGCTTAGAATCTACTGCACACAATATGAACCAGGATTAACCAGGATGAGTTTGGGGCAGAATATATCTTATTACTTTCAATATTATTGAGACCAATAAAATCTAAAATGGGACCATTTCCAAAAAACTTGGTGTTTTCCTGTATATTTTACAAAAATAGGTACATTTGATAATGTTTTGCCTATTGTTTAATTTCATTGTGGTGTAATATTTACATTTTATCCTTATCTTCTCACAGAAAAAATAAAAAGTTCCTTGCATGGTGGAGATGACAGAAGAACAGGTGGCAACTGAATTTTGAAAACTAATTCTGCATCCGATCTGTATTTAGAGTCTCTGCCACTTTTTCCTAAAGCAACAAGATTGAACAAATCGGCACCTGGACTTTGTGCTGTGGAATGAAACCGAAGACACTTTAATCCTTTGTATATTTTGATAATTTTGTAAAATTTATTACTTCAATAAAACGAATTTAATCCAAAACTATTTCTTCCTTTCGTCATCTTTATAACATGACATCTCAATGTAAGTCGGGTTTCTCCAAACAAGTGTCTTATAGGGTTAAAACTGATGTTTTGATGTTTCTGGGTTATAATTGACTTTGGGTGCAGTGATTATTTTGTGTTTACTTTTTGCAACAAATAATGGTTAGTTTTTATCTCGTACATTCTCCCAGCTATATCATGTATGTATGAGCTGCTCTAGTTTTCTGTTAATGTCAATACAATGTATGTCTTCCCAGGTTCTTCACATATAACGACCACAAAGTTGCAGTTTTCATATTAGAAAGAATCACTTTTTTTTTCTAAGTGTGACATTTCTCTATAGTGTAAACACCCCCTGAATCTCTGGATCTGTTGTGGTAGAACTGGAGAACTTTCCATGCAGGAATCTACAGAAGTTCAAAACAAGGCAGATAAGGCCTGAAAATACCACGAGTTAATACAGAAAAATAACTGTCCTGTACTCAAAATCTCCTTGGGTCATAATCCTGTTCCTCAAGTGGAATTGTGTCATTATGTCATTTGGTTTTCCTGCCCCAAAATAGTCCACGGGTTTAGCAACATAATGGAACAGCTGATGGTCATGTATAAAACGGAGAATGCACATTTGCTGTCACGGCCACCTGAGGAAGTCCACACGAAACGCGCATTGGGGCTGCGTTGTCTGTTGGTTCACAGGGACTGACATGGGTAAGGGCTATTTTTGTTGCACTATGTCACTTTATCTACATTGATAATATGTCCCTATATATGTGTGGATGAAGTAACTGCATTAAGACTGTATATACAACTTTAAGTGCTGCCACATATAGATTAAGTTGGGACTATTATAGAATGAAGCTTGGAGTTACAATTTTTGCAAGAATGTCACTTCCCGATCTGTACATAATCTTTGGTTGACTCAGACTTATCATTGTTCGAGTCCTTCACTTTCAAATCCTTTTGTCCATATACTTTTGTAATTATGACAGTTATTGATATGACGTTGTAATTAAATAAAATATTTTTGTAGCTTTTAAATGGATTTTGTACTCGTTTTCCTCTTCATTTTGAACCTACTTATTAGAGTATATCTGTTGTATTTGACAATATTATCTATGGTCTGTGGCCTATAGTAACCCTAGTGTGATAATTTTTCTTTTGTATTTTTATATAAATAACTGGAGGTAATTTGCTGTACAAGGCTGAAATGTATGAACACTAAACTGGCATATTTGCATTTCTCCAAAATAAAGCTTGGTGTGGATGTTCTAAAATAGCTACTGCAGCCGTAGATGAATTCATTGAAAAGTACAGTTTCTACAAATGGGGTGACTTTTGGAGTTTTTCTACTGTTCTGCCACCTTCGGGGCTCTGTAAATATCGCCTGCTTTTTCAAATTTCTGCTGATCTGGTGCCTCACAGCCTCTGCAAATAAAACACAGTGTCTGCAATCTATTAAAAGGAATCTGCCACCTCATTTTGGCAAGGTATTTAAATGACTTGGGTCCGGTCCGTTGGGCGGTGTTTTGGGTCCTTTCCTCCACCCCTCCTTGGAGGAAAGTACTTCTGGGACATAGTTCACTGGTGCATGCACACTAATGCTTTTCGGCTTTGCCCGCTTTTGGGCAGAGCATACTGCGAGTGTGCGAGTCCAGATTGCAATGCGTGCATGCGTAATACGGAGGATAAGTACAGAATTTCCCTGAAATGTTGCTGATGGCGGCAAAGGAGGGGTGGAGGAAAGAACCCAAAGCAAAGTCCATCAGACCGGAACCAAGTCAATTACATACCGCACCAAAATGAGGTGACAGATTCCCTTTAAACACAAATTTACATTCCAAATACCAAATGTCACTTCTTCCCTTGGAGTACTGCCTTGTGTCCAAACAGATCTTTATGAAAACATGTCCATTTAGATCTGAATAAAGATTTCCCGAAAGAAACAAGTTTTGTAAATTTCTTTAAAAAATTGAAAAATTGTTACTAATCTTTTAACCTTGATTAGGCAGTGCTGCAGTACTTCCAGCTTGTGACTGATGTGCTACCTTTTGGAGCTGGAAGCTGAAGAGGAGGCAAAGGAGGAGGTGCAGGAGCTGTACTCTGTGGGGGAAACCCAGATTGACGTAGGGCACCCAATACTCTGTGATTGAGAGGACGGCCACCATACCAAGGTCTGAGTGTGTCCCATATTCCATTATATTAACCCTGTGTACACTCAATGAGAAGTATTGTCCCTGATCACTAGCACTTGTCCACGTGTTTGTGGTTAGGTGGACTTTCCAAGTACCAGCATTGTGGAGGGCACAGGTAATATTTCCGCATATTCGTGGCCTTGGGATGATCCTCGACTCTGCCCTCTCTTTCAAACTACATATCAAAGCCCTTGCCTCCTCCTGTCCATTACAAATCTAAAACATTCCCTGGATCCGTACATTACAAGAAACTTAAAAAATGTTTGTGCATGCTCTCATGATCTCCCGCCTCGAGTATTGCAACCTTATACTCTGTACCCTCCTATCTAGCACTGTTGCACCACTTAAATCAATCCAAAACTCTGCTGCCAGAGTAATCCAACTGTCCCTTCATTATTCCACAGCCTCTCCTCTCTGTCATGCCCTTCACTGCCTTACTATTGCCAATAGGCTACAGTTCAAAACCCTAAATATGACATACAATTCCTTCCCCAAACTGACTCCTCCATACATCTGTGACATGGTCTCCCAACGTCCAACTGGGCCATGACCTTTTCTATGCAAACACAGTGTGTTGTCAGCAAGATGTACCATCCCTGCTCACAAGCACTTGTCCACATGTCTGTGGTTAGGTGCACTTTCCCTGTACCAGCATTGCTGATGGCACTGGTAACATTGTGGGACATGTTCTTGCTTGTCTAATATCGTGGCAACAGACCGGGAGACATAGTGCCGGGTGGGAACCGAGTACTTTGTTATGGTCACCGCCATCAGGTTGTGGAAAGCGTCCGTTTACCAAAAGCCTAGAATGCAACATTTGGAGTGAAAGCAGACAACAAATTTGTGTCTTTAGTACTGTGTCCTGTGTGCCATTGGCTGTGTCTTTCCGCTTATGGTCCAACGACTAGGGTGTGGACAACTGAAGTCTGCGCTGGGACAAGGACGTGTATGTGCTTGATTATGGTGCAATTTGACTGTGGTGAACGACAAGTGCAGGGCAGGGGATTGGCTTGCATGCACAGCAGCGGAAGAAGTAGTGGTTTCACCCGCAGACACTGTTCATGGAGCCTGGTGTTGACAAATAGTCTGTTACTTTGCTGCCATGTGCCTGATAATGCTGGTGGTGGTAAGGCTGGTAGTTTTACTACCCCTGCAGATGCACTCATGACTGTTGGTGCAAATGTCCTTTTTGGGGTTATTGGCAGAGTCTTTAAAAAACAAGAAGACTGGTAGGGGGACATTCATTGTCCCCCTCTACCACACCACCTCCTCACCTCGACACCTGTCTTTCGTTGTTCCCCAAGCCTGCGTTCTAGGACCACTACTCTTCTCCATCTACACCTTCAGCCTGGGCACAGTTTGAAATATCATCACACACAGATCTACATATCTGTACCTGACTTCACCTCCTTACTGACCAAAATCACGTGTCTTCCCCATAATCATCCTTCTTTTCCGCTCGCTTTCAAAAGGTGGACATGTACAAATCAGAATGTATCATCTGTCAAGCATCTCACACAGAGTACACCAGAGAGCTGTGCATGCCTCATTTTGTACCACTTTACTAAGAGGTAAACTTTGACTTAGAGAAAATGGTTTTCAAGACATTCACTACCTTTTTTCAACATGGTTTGCAGCTGTGATCTTCATCTTGTTGGTGTGGATATGGAAAATTTCTAAGTCATCATCAATAACATCATCATCATCACTTATCTGCTTTCTATAATTCAACATTTTAATAACATGTTGCACTTTTCCCTTTATACAGACACATGCTTGTTTGGCAACATATTTTGGATGGGCATTTCTTAGGGTGAGTCTCACATACGCATCTGGTACACCGATCTTATGACTGGCATGAAACCGTTTTGGAAGGTGTTTCTGATGCCCCCCCCAAAAAAAGGCCACACTATGTTGATATGTATCCCCAGTGGCAAATGCTTGACAGTCAACACAATTAATGTATGGGCATTATAAGTCTATGAGACCCTCTCTTAGAAATTGGCCCTATTTTTTAATCAGGCCTTCCTCCAAGTCTCATCATCCACCGCCACTAGATCAAAAGGGTTTACTTGGTCCGTGCAGCTACAGCCAGTGTCGAATTATTAAAAAGGGTGGGTGGTTATGCTGTGTGTAAAATACTTGTTCTGAAATCGGTAGAGGTGTACCCCACAGGGGAAAATGTTTGACAGCCCATACACTAAGTTTATGAGCATTCCAAGTCTAGGTGACCCGTTCCTTTAAATTGGCCATAGTTTTTAATCAGGCATTCCTCCACATCTCATCATTCGCCACCAGTAGATCACCAGCGTTAACGTGTTCCATGCTGCTACAGCCAGTGTTTAAATCCTAACAAGGGTGGGGGTTTTGCTGGGCATTAAATACTTGTTAAGGAAAAGGTTGAGATGTACCCCAAAGGGGAAAATGTTTGTCAGCCCAATACACTTAGTGTATTGCTATTAGAAGTCTCGCTCCTTTTTAATGGGACACTTTTTGTTAACAGGCCCTCCTACATGTTTCTTCCAAGGGGGATTTGGGTTATTGGGGTGCATATGACTTGGTAGCAGGGCAGGCCATGCAGTTAATGCATAAGAAAACAGAATGAGAGTACAAAGTGAAAAATGTGAAGTGGATTTTCCTGTGCCCATCCAGTACCTAGGTTCAAAGGCATATTGGGGTGCAGATGACTTTGCAGCGGGGCAGACCTTGCAGTCAATGCATAAGAAAACAGAATGGGAGGCCAAAATGAATAATGTTAAGTGGATTTCCCTGTGCCCATCCAGTATGTGGGTTTAAAGGCTTATTGGGGTGAATATGACTTGGTAGCAGGGCAGGCCTTGCTGTCAATGCATAAGAAATCAGAATGGGAGTAAAAAATAAGTAATGTGAAGTTGTGAAGTGGATATTCCTGTGCCCATCCAGTATGTGGGTTCAAAGGCTTATTGGGGTGCATAACTCTTGGCAGCAGGGAAGGCCTTGCTGGTAATGCATAAGAAAACAGAATGGGAGACCAAAATGAATAATGTGAAGTGGATTTTCCTGTGCCCATCTAGTATGTGGGTTCAAAGGCTGATTGCAGTGCATATGACTTGGTAGCAGGGCAGGCCTTGCTGTCAATGCATAAGAAATCAGAATGGGAGTAAAAAATAAATAATGTGAAGTGGATTTTCCTATGCCCATCCAGTATGTGGGTTCAAAGGCTTATTGGGGTGCATAACTCTTGGCAGCAGGGCAGGCCTTGCTGTTAATGCATAAGAAAACAGAATGGGAGTCCAAAATGAATAATTTGAAGTGGATTTTCCTGTGCCCATCTAGTATGTGGGTTCAAAGGCTGATTGGGGTGCATATGACTTAGTAGCAGGGCAGACCTTGCTGTCAATGCATAAGAAAACAGAATGGAAGTACAAAATGAATAATGTGAAATGGATTTTCCGGTGGCCATCCAGTACGTGGCTTAAAAAAGCTTATTGGGGTGCATGTAACATTGGGGCCAGCTAGGTCCTGCATTCAATGCAACATTTTTTCTGGGAGCTCTCCTGTACCTCTCGTGAAAGGGGTATTGTGGTGCATCATAATTCTTGGCAGCCCATGCACTCACTGCATAGACAATAACAATTTAGGAGACCCACTGTTTAATAATGGCCCTTTAAGAAGATTAATGCCACCTGATGCCCCAGTAAAATAGGCTATGTGACTTCAACTGTTCCTCCTTCATATATGAAACAAGATGTGTCTGCTTATGTGTCACACACCACATGGCCAACTAGGGTTGTTAAATGTTACAATGCTATTTCAAGTTAATGCATATGTATTGGTTGAAAGTAATGCTAAAGTTGAAAAACACTTCAAAAACGCTGCAGCTGAACATACCCCAAGTGGGGGAGGAAAATTTTGGTCTGGGGTTAATTATTTTGCCTTATATACAAATCATTAACCTGGAAAGGAAGTACCTTTACATATTCCCCAGCAAAATCCATTTTGGTATATTTTTTGGTGCCCCGGTAAAAATGGCATGAAATTCTGAAAACATTGTTTAAAGCTGTGAACTAGGAGTCAGGAATGCTTCCAGGGGCGATCCCCACGATGTCCCCATGTCATTTGAGCAGTGTTTCCATCATTTTAGACATTTTTAGACCTTTAAAGGACCCCCCCGGGGATCTCGGTAAAAATGCTTGTGTCTCCCATAGACTTACATTGGCCTCGTTGTTCTGTCCGAGTACCCGAGTATTCCAATTTGTTCAACCCCAGCAACGAGCACCCAAGCATTTTAGTGCTTGTCCATCACTAATTATTACTAGAGATGAGTAGTGTTGAGCGATACCGTCCGATACTTAAAAGTATCGGATCGGAATGGATCGGCCGATCTAAAAAAAATATCGGGTATCGCCGATTCCGATACCGGAAGTCCCATTCAAGTCTATGGGACTTCCGGTATCGGAATAAGAAAAACCCTATTTTTGCCTTGTACAGCCTCTCTGGGGTCTGTACGGGCCTTTCGGGGGGCTGTGCTGGCCTGCCAGGGGTCTGTGCCGACTGCCCGGGGGTCTGTGCAGGCTCCGGGGGTCTGTGCCGACTGCCCGGGGGTCTGTGCGGCCTGCCTGGGGGGCTGTGCCGGCTGCCGGTGGTCTGTTCAGGCTCCGGGGGTCTGTGCAGGCATTGTCCGATGGGACTACAAGTCCCATCGGGTGATGCCTGCTACTATGACAGTGATTGACACATTAGCCAATGATGGGACAGTAGTAGTGCCATCATCCGGCTAATGTGTTGAATGTAAAAAAAAAAAAAAAAAAAAAAAAAATTACATGCTACATACATGCAACATGCATACTACATATATACTACATGTAACATACATGCTACATACTACATACATGCTACATACATACTACATGCTACATACATGCAACATACATACTACATACATAATACATATATACTACATGCATGCAACATACATACAACATATATACTACATGCATGCAACATGCATACTACATATATACTACATGTAACATACATACTACATATACACTACATGCTACATACATGCAACATACATACTACATACTTGCTACATACATACTACATACATGCTACATAAATACTACATACAACATATATATTACATGCAGCAATGGCATAAAGTGAGACTAGGGACTTTTTTTTTATTACAGTGGTGGAGGAATACAGTGCGGAAGGATACCTACCTTCCGTCATTGTATTCCTGGAGCTGGTAGAGAACGGTAGCATCAGCTGATGCTGCTGATCTCCATGCAAGATCGACGTGGGACCCTCGTGGACTTCTGCGGATCGGGGTAAGTATATTGGTGGTTTTTAATTTTGATATTTATTCCTCAGGCGACAATGGCTTCGGGGATCAAAGTGACAAGTGACGGTGAGTATGTACTCTATGTTATATGTACTGTATGTCTATATGTATGTATTGTATGTAGTATATATGTATGTTGCATGCATGTAGTATATATGCAGTATATATGTAGTATGCATGTTGCATGCATGTGGTATATATGTAGTATGTATGTTGCATGCATGTAGTGTAAGTATGTAGTATGTATGTAGCATGTATGGAGTATGTATGTAGTATGCATGTAGTATGTAGCATGTATGTAGTATGTATGTTGCATGCATGTAGCATGTAGTGTGTATGTTGCATGTATGTAGCATGTAGTATATATGTAGTATGTATGTTACATGTAGTATATATAGTATATATGTAGTATGCATGTTGCATGCATATAGTATATATGTTGTATGTATGTAGTATGTATGTAGCATGTATGTAGTATGTATGTAGCAAGTATGTAGTATGTATGTTGCATGTATGTAGCATGTAGTATATATAGTATATATGTAGTATGCATGTTGCATGCATGTAGTATATATGTTGTATGTATGTAGTATGTATGTAGCATGTATGTAGTATGTATGTAGCAAGTATGTAGTATGTATGTTGCATGTATGTAGCATGTAGTATATATGTAGTATGTATGTTACATGTAGTATATATAGTATATATGTAGTATGCATGTTGCATGCATGTAGTATATATGTTGTATGTATGTAGTATGTATGTAGCAAGTATGTAGTATGTATGTTGCATGTATGTAGCATGTATTATATATGTAGTATATGGAAATTCCCACACAGCAATGGCATAAAGTGAGACTAGGGACTTTTTTTTTTTTAAGTGGCGGAGGAATACAGTGCGGAAGGATACCTACCTTCCGTCATTGGATTCCTGCAGCCCGTAGAGAACGGCAGCAACAGCTTATGCTGCCGTTCTCTACCCAAGATCGTCGTGGGACACACTCGTGGACTGCTTCGGATCGTGGGTGAGTATTTTTGTGGTTTGTTATGTTAATATTTATTCCGGAAAAGACAATGGCTTCGGGGAACAATGTGACAAGTATTGGTAAGTATGTTACTCTATGTTATATGTACTGTATGTCTATGTATGTATTGTATGAATGTATTGTATGTATGTAGTATATATGTGGTATGTATGTAGCATGTAGTATGTATGTAGTATGTATGTAGCATGCATGTAGCATGCAGTATGTATGTAGCATGCATGTAGTATATATGTAGTATGTATGTGGTATGTATGTAGCATGTAGTATGTATGTAGCATGCATGTAGTATGTATGTAGTATGTATGTAGCATGCATGTAGTATATATGTAGTATGTATGTAGCATGTAGTATGTAGCATGCATGTAGTATATATGTAGTATGTATGTAGCATGTAGTATGTATGTAGCATGCATGTAGTATATATGTAGTATGTATGTAGCATGTAGTATGTATGTAGCATGCATGTAGTATATATGTAGTATGTATGTAGCATGTAGTATGTATGTAGCATGCATGTAGTATATATGTAGTATGTATGTAGCATGTAGTATGTATGTAGCATGCATGTAGTATATATGTAGTATGTAGCATGTAGTATGTATGTAGCATGTAGTATGTATGTAGCATGTAGTATGTATGTAGCATGCATGTAGTATGTATGTAGCATGCATGTAGTATGTATGTGGTATGTATGTAGCATGTAGTATGTATGTAGCATGCATGTAGTATATATGTTATGTATGTAGCATGTAGCATGCATGTAGCATGCATGTAGTATGTATGTAGTATGTATGTGGTATGTATGTAGCATGCATGTAGTATGTATGTAGTATATATGTGGTATGTATGTAGCATGTAGTATGTATGTAGCATGCAGTATGTATGTAGCATGCATGTAGTATATATGTAGTATGTATGTAGTATATATGTAGTATGTATGTTGCATGTAGTATTTATGTAGTATGAATGTAGCATGTATGTAGTATGTAGTATGTATGTAGCATGTATGTAGCATGTAATTATTATTTTATTTTTTTTTTACATTCAACACATTAGCCGGATGATGGGACTACTACTGTCCCATCATTGGCTAATGTGTCAATCACTGTCATGGTAGCAGGCATCGCCCGATGGGACTTGTAGTCCCATCGGACGATGCCTGCACAGACCCCCGAAGCCTGCACAGACCACCGGCAGGCCGGCACAGCCCCCCGGCAGGCCGGCACAGCCCCCCGGAGCCTGCACAGACCACCGGCAGGCCGGCACAGCCCCCCGGCAGGCCGGCACAGCCCCCAGGCAGGCCGGCACAGCCCCCCGGAGCCTGCACAGCCCCCCGGCAGGCCGGCACAGCCCCCCGGCAGGCCGGCACAGCCCACCGGAGCCTGCACAGACCACCGGCAGGCCGGCACAGCCCCCCGGCAGGCCGGCACAGACCACCGGAGCCTGCACAGACCCCCTGGCAGGCCGGCACAGCCCCCCGAAAGGCCCGTACAGACCCCAGAGAGGCTGTACAAGGCAAAAACAGGGTTTTTCTTATTCCGATACCGGAAGTCCCATAGACTTGAATGGGACTTCCGGTATCGGAATCGGCGATACCGATACTTTTTTTAAAGATCGGCCGATCCATTCCGATCCGATACTTTGAAGTATCGGACGGTATCGCTCAACTCTACTCAACACTAGAGATGAGCGATTATTCTCGTTGCTCGGGTTTTTCAGAGCATGCTCGGGTGATCTCCGAGTATTTTGGCATGCTCGGAGATTTAGTTTCTTTCGATGCAGCTGCATGATTTCCAGCTGCTGGACAGCCTGAATACATGTGAAGAATGCCTGTTTGCTATTGGAATTCCCACATGTATTCAGTCTGTCTAGCAGCCCCAAATCATGCAGCTGAGGTGACGAAAACTAAATCTCTGAACACGCCAAAATACTCAGATGACACCGGAACATGCTCGGAAAAACCGGAACAATGAGTATACTTGCTCATCACTAATTATTATTATTATGAATGCCTGCACTTCACACCTTGTATGATGAATCATCTGTATTGCTGTGTATTGCTGTATTGTTCAACATTATTTATTGTTCAACATCTTTATCAACGATTTAGATGAAGGAATTGAGGGTAAACTGATTAAATTTGCTGATGACACAAAGCTAAGAGGGATAGCTAATACTAGAGAAGAGAGAGAGAGGATTCAAAAGGATATAAGTAAACTGGAGTAGTGGGCAGCAGCTAACAGAATGGTTTTTAACAGGGAGAAATGCAAAGTACTACATCTGGGCAATAAAAATGAAAAAAGCATATACAGAATGGGAGGAATACGGCTAAGTGACAGCACATGTGAAAAAGACTTGGGTATACTAATAGATCACAGACTGAATATGAGTCAACAGTGTGATGCAGCAGCAAAAAAGGCAAATGCAATTCTAGGATGTATTAACAGAAGAATACAGTCTAGATCACGTGAAGTCATTATTTCTCTCTACTCCTCTTTGGTCAGACCTCATCTGGAATATTGTGTCCAGTTTTGGGCACCATATTTTAAAAAAGACATCAGCAAACTGGAGCAAGTTCAGAAAAGAGCGACCAGAATGGTGACCGGTCTGCAAACCCTGTCTTATGAGGAAAGGTTGCAGGATTTGGGAATGTTTAGTTTGCAAAAGAGAAGACTGAGAGGAGACGTAATAACTGTCTACAAATATCTAAAGGGCTGTCACATTGTAGAAGGATCAACTTTATTCTCATTTGCACAAGGAAAGACTAGAAGCAATGGGATGAAACTGAATGGGAGGAGACACAGATTAGATATTAGAAAAAACTTTTTGACAGAGTGATCAATGAGTGGAACAAGCTGCCACGAGAAGTGGTGAGTTCTCCTTCAATGGAAGTCTTCAAACAGAGGCTGGACAGACATCTGACTGGGATGATTTAGCGAATCCTGCTTTGAGCAGGGGGTTGGACCAGATGGCCCAGGAGGTCCCTTCCAACTCTACGATTCTATGATTCTATGTATCTGTTGTATTATCCCCCTCACAACATTGGACATATAGGTACATCCAAGTTGTGTCTCTCTCTTTAATGCAGTCTCTGGTGTTCAGCCTGTATATTTCTCTGCACATGACAGCTGATTTGATCACTTCAGCTCTGAGTTTGTTTTCATACATAGACAATATTATTCTTATATGAATGGGCTCCATTGAAGAATTCAATTAGTTCCATACTTACCCTAATTATATAGACCCTATAGTATAATAAGCTCTGGTTCCTACCCCCAGTTCCCTCATGTTTTTAAATATGAATGCTTTGATTTCCAATAAAAGGTCAGATACTTGTTTTTACGTCCTTCCCAATGACCTTAATCATCTTTTCTTTGATAGTAGATTCTATACCTGAGGTACGATAACATTTTTACTCATGTAGTCATTTACTTCGAGGGAAAAAAATCTTTAACAAAAGATTCTTGCCGTTCCTACACTTGGCATGATGTGTGATAAGTAAAAAATCTACAAACTTTATCTACTTACCTTTTTTATTTCTTATCTAATACTCACTTACATATATCACATGTTTCTTGTTAGACAAGATTCAGTACACCATTATTCACATTGACCAAATTTGTTGGGATTAGACAAGAATAAAAAGCATACATTCATACGTCACCACATGTCGTCTTTCATCTACAGTTATCCAGTAGTGTTTTAGGGTACCTACTATCCCTAAATCTATCAGTCTTTTTTATAATGATCATCATAAATTATGTGTCTGATACAAGCCAGACTACACAATATCTTCATGTGGCCGCATCCACCTAGTATCCTTCTCTCTGCTGCCTAGCCTGTGGACCCAATTCTGTATTCAATTGACCAATAAAGTTGACATAAATGTTAGATGTGTCTTTATAACTACAGGCACAGGTTGCACACCCTGGTCTACCTCTTTAACAATTAATGTTGGATATATCTGTTTTAAGCAGCTGCTGGATCCCACATGAGAGCTAAAACTGATCCAATCAGTTGATGCGCTTTAGATGCCATTAAACTGTGGCATCTAAAGGGTTTGTTATATGGAGGGTCTCCCTCTGTATGGTTATTGCCACCTGCAACGTAATCACAAAGTTTTCTAAGGTTAACTTTTCTATATGGTTTAATATATTATTATTGACCGGCAGGATATTAATCTTTTCTAACCACAAGCAGCAATGATAAAAAAATGGATAGTTTTTTCTTATATATTTTCACAACTCTATCGTGTATATACAGCGGTTCAGATTCATCACCAGATATTTACTACAAGAAAGAATTCCATTTTTTTGTTTCTACAAAAATAGGTCTGTTTGTAGTAGATCTGGGGTCTCACTATGTAGGAATCTATATCAGGAACAGATCCAGTTCTGGACAAGACAGAAAAGGCCTGAAAATACAAAAACACCAAGGGTTAATCAAACATAGTCATTGTCTATGTCATAAGTCTCATTGTGTCAATATCCTGTACCCCAAGTTTTGAGCTGTCACTGACACTTGGGGTGCAGGATAACAACACACTGACATTTAGGGTACAGTGTAATGACACCAAATTTAAGATTGTTGTCATCCTTTACTCCAAGTGTCAGAATTTCATTTTTCTGCACCCCCAAGTGTTGGTTTCATCATCCCATAACTCAAGGTAAGTATTATTATCCTGTACCAAAAGTGATGGTGTTAATGTTTCATAACTCTAATAAGACACATGGAGAGATATAAAAAAAATCAATGGAAAGACCTGAAATGTGAAAAAAAATTAACAGATATAAGATAGAGAAAACATTTGAAGCAGACAATGTCTTTTGTCAGTTTCAATGTAATAAATAAATCTATACATCAAGGCACAAAGAAAGATACAGAAAATAATATTTGTCTATCATGTATCTATAATTAAAGCTTTAGGTCAAATGCATTATTTGTCTTTCTAAAGGCCCCTTTACATTTAGTGATGCACCAGCGATCCGACCAAGTTACGACCCGGACAGGATCGCTGGTGCATCGCTATATGGTCGCTAGTGAGCTGCCAAACAGGCAGATCTCACCAGCGATGTAGCCACACAGCAGCGGTCGTTACTTACCTTTCACACGCAGCGATGCTGACGTCCTCCCGCCCGCGTCCACACGTCGCTTGTCGGCGCCAGCAGGAAGCGCCCGACGAGAAGTGGACCCGGCCGATCTCGCGCGATCAGCAACAGACAGCGGGGGAGCCGGTCGGAGGTAAGTATCACACTTAGCGATATCGCTAGCAATATCGCCGCTGCGTCACAAAATCGGTGACGCTTTAGTGATATTGTTAGCGATATCGCTATGTGTAAAACCCCCTTAACCCTTCCTTTAAACCAGTCTTGTTTTGGGTGCATTGGTCTGGGATAAATCTTTTAGTTCAAATGAATGATAATGGAGACAGTGTTATTATTATCCACTTGAACTAATAGAATTATCCGTGACATACAATACACCCTGCAGAGGTCACACTTGTCTGGAGCCTTGTATTTCCATCAGCCACTCAGCATGAGAAGAAAGGAGCACATACTCAGTATCCACCCAAACCTACTATACTGTATACAGAGGGCATTTCATATGTAGATGACAGGGTTAATAGCTGCAAGAAAAACTGTACAGGAAGCTACATGCAAATTAAATGTATACAAAATAAATTTAAGATCCACATACAGCTCTGGAAAAAAATTAAGAGATCACCTCATCAAAACCCTGTCATGGGCAGCCCATTCTCCAGACCTGAACCCCATTGGAAACCTCTGGAATGTAATCAAGAGGATGATGGATAGTCACAAGTCATCAAACAAAGAAGAACTGCTTATATTTTTGTGCCAGAAAGACTGGTGGCAAGCATGCCAAGATGCATTTAAGATGTTTTTAAAATTCACGCTTATTCCACAAATATTGAATTCAGAACTCTTCCTGAGTTAAAAACTTTAGTATTATTGTTTATAAATGATTATGAACTTGTTTTCTTAGTATTATTTGAGGTCTGAAAGCACTGTTTTTTTATTTTGACCATTTTTCTTTGTCAGAAAAAAATACATTTTTTGCTTGGAAATTCGGAGACATGTCAGAAGCTTATAGACTAAAACACAATTTACATTTTACTCATAAATATACCTGTAAAGAAAAAAATCTGACAATCTGAACATTTGAAAGTGGTCCCTTAAATTTTGCCAGAGCTGTATATTTGTTTTGTTTTTTGTTTCTTTAACTAGCTAATTTTTTACTCATTAAAGTGTTACCGCCTTGGGATCGAATGTAACGTCTATCCCATCCTTTTAGATGAGTTCAGAGATTGTTGTGATACATTAAAATTATTTTTCTTTTATGAATGAACTCCTCCTAAGAACCCTAAGGAAAATTCATTCGTGTTAATTAACATTGTTTTGAAGGAGAATTATTACAATGTACAATACAAAATAATATTGTGGTACCGTGTTAGCCAGAAAAATAGATGTAAATACTTATGTCCCCTCAAAAAAATTGAGAAAAGTATTCAAGGAGTGATACCTTTATTGGCTAACCAGAGAAATTATATTTGCAAGCTTTCAAGGCTCAGAAGGCCCCTTCATCAGGCATCAGGAAGGAGAATTATAAAATAGATATGCCAATATCAGTATGTCTGCCACTGAGATAGTAGATAAATCGACACACAGGATATATTTTATAAAAACACAAGGTACAGAGAAAAAAACTTGAGCAACACTAGCTATAAACAAAGTTTGATGCCAAGTATCACAGGTATTTGACAACCCCTCACAGTACAATAGATAGATACAGGCAGCTTTTAGAGTGAATACGGAGCAGAAATTCAGAATATAAGATGGACCTCAATTTTAACATCAAAAAATGTTTTTCCTATTTTCCTCCCCAAAATTTGGGGTGCATTTTATGGTTTGGTGTGTACTTATAGTCTGAAAAATATGGTTATTTGTTCCCTAATTGAATCATGCTATTAATAAATATGAATAATATAAATAAAATATGTTTGTGTGAAACTCAAATTCTAAATAAAATACTTTGTCCCAATTTTCCTCTACAGAAACCATTCAGGTATTGCTGCACTGGATTGGGCTGTAGGATCTTCTGTTTTTATGTAATTGACCATAAAGAATTGTCAATAAGACACAACAGATTCCTCAGAGGTCACACTTGTCCTGATCCTTGTAATCCCTCCAGTAACTAAGCATGAGAAGGGATTTGCATATACCCAGGATCCCCCTAAGACAAATGTACACAAAGGTATTTATATATAGATGAACGGACTAATCACCCCAGAAATAGACATATAGGCTCAATAGATATATAGATATGAATATTCCATACAAGACCTGAAACATTATATAATCCAACCACCAGGTCCATCATATTGTGTCCTGGATGGGGTCCATATTTTACAGTATAACTATTTACCTGAATAGAATTCTACACATCTTTTCAAATAATATACTGTATGCCCCTTCCTTAAGGACATATTTGACTTTCTTATTATGATTTTTGGTCTAATTACTTTTGATTATGGCAATCTAACATAATTAGACATAGTAACTCTTCACATTTCATTGGATGAATAAAATTTGTTTGGCTAATGCCAGAAGCACACTCACTATCAGCATTTTTGACAGTATTTTCCAGCAATAATTTTTTGCGTTCCGTAATTTTTTTTTTATGGAAATGTCATTGTAAGGAAATTCATATTTTATTCAACAAAGAGGAACCGCGATGGGGTCAAATAGGGTGCTTATCCCACGATTTCAGCTGATTCTGGGCTGGTTGTGAATTATAGGTAATAATTTTCTCATATGTATAGGCTCCTTTGAAGAACAAAATGAGTTCTAAGCTTACTCTAATTGTTCAGACCAAAGGGGAAAAGCTCTGATTTTC
Organism: Dendrobates tinctorius; assembly: GCF_039654945.1. Classification (NCBI taxonomy): domain Eukaryota; kingdom Metazoa; phylum Chordata; class Amphibia; order Anura; family Dendrobatidae; genus Dendrobates; species Dendrobates tinctorius. The sequence goes on along the minus strand of NW_027361696.1, from coordinate 46,981,513 downwards.
TTTCTCAAATCCATCATATTTTTAAATGTACAGGTGCTTATTTACATTGATGGTCCACCCATCTTGAGGGAGTTGGGGATAGATAAAGGCTGCATGAACTAGTCACCAGTAAGGGTACCGTTACACCTAGCAATGCACCAGCGATCCCGACTAGTGCATCACTAGGTGGTCGCTAGTGAGCTGCCACACAGGCAGATCTCACTAGCGACATCGCTGGGGATGGGGGTCACTACTTACCGGTCACACTAGGCGATCCTGCGTCCTCCCGCTCGGATCCACGCGTCGCTCGTCGGCGCCACAGGAAGCGCCGCAGGAAGTGACCGACGAGGAATGGTCCAGGAGCTTCTCGTGCGATCAGCGATAACCAGCGGGGGAGCCGGTCGGAGGTAAGTAACACATGCAGCGATATCGCTAGCAATATCACTGCAACATCACAAAATCGGTGACTTTACAGCGATATTGCTAGCGATATCGCAGTGTATAACGGGGTCTTAAGTGTTTGTGGTGCTGTTGGGTGAATCAATCAATGGTCAAAAAAAGTCATGTGCTTAACATACATATAAATCTCATCTGTTATACTAAAAATCCCAACTTGTGTAAGAAGTAACCAAAAAATGCACAAATATAAGATTTTTTTATAAATAAGTAGCAATTTTTATTAAAAATTTGTATGAAAACAAACATTAAATATATAACATAGTGGCCTCAGATGTGACAGACACTATTGACTACGGACACCATTAAACACACCCTGCTGGTATAATACTTCACAGTAGATTCATATACAATATTATATTTAATTAGTGATGAGCGAGTATACTCATTACTCGAGATTTCCTGAGCATGCTCAGGTGATCTCATAGTATTTGGATGTGCATAATGGCATACTAACATCATTTGACATACGAGGGGCGTCTGAAAATTTCGAGGCCCACCCATGAAATCTTTTTTGCATGGTCTTGTTTTGCAATGTAATATGTTATTTAGTTAGTTGAATGGTCTCATGAGCAATCTGGATTTATTTTTATTTTTTATGTTTCCGTTACAGCATTTTAAAGTTGGGTCGCAAGGCTGAAATATGGAAATGGAGAAGTTGGAAAAGTTCACACATCGGCTGTTGCAATGGCTGCAATTCCACCTTCCACCAAGGTGCTTTTTCATCTGTGGGAATAGGTGATAGTCCGAGGGAGCCAAATCAGGGGAATAGGGTGGGTGCTGAAGCAGTTGGAAACCACAGGAGTGAATTGCAGCCAACTTTGCCAACTTCTTCATTTCCATATTTCAGCCTTGTGACCCAACTTTAAAATGCTGTAACGGAAACAAAAAAAATCAAAATAAATCCAGATTGCTCATGAGACCATTCAACTAACTAAATAACATATTGCATTGCAAAACAAGACCATGCAAAAAAGATTGCATGGGTGGGCCTCGAACTTTTCAGGCGCCCCTCGTAGTAACTCTTTACACATTATAGATTACAAAATGGGTCTGGCTAAGTTCTGCAGCACACTCACTGTCAGCACTTTCTGGAGTATTTTCCAGCAATATTTTTTTGCCTTTCCTTTATTGCCTTTATTTAATTTGTGACTATTTTTTCAAATAAGTACCACCATGGGGTAAAATATAACACCTATCCCACATTGTGGTTTGAGTTATGAGTTTGTTTTGATGCATAGACAACATTATACTTATATGCACGGGCCCTTCTAAAGAATTCAATTATTGCTATACTTACCCTAATAATATGGACTCTAAAGGCCCCGTTACACATAACGATGTCCCAGTGATCCCACCAATGATGCAACATGGATGGGATCGCTGGGACATTGTTAGGCTGATCGCTGGTGAGCAGTCCCATAGACAGCCCCTCCAGCGATCAGGACCAGCGATCAAGCTGGTTTCCAATGTAAATAGCGAGTGTCCAAGAGCCGTGAGGCTCTTAGATACCCGCTGTCTACATTGGAAACCAGAGTCCAGCGTTGCTGATCGCTGGTCTCGCGCTGCCACATGTAGTGATGCATGCTGGCCAGCGGGAGACCAGCGATCAAAAACCGGCCCAGGACGATGGAGCGCGATCAGCGATACCCGGCAGGGGGGCCCGGTCGCTGATCCATATCACACACAGTAATCTCGCTGGCGAGATCGCTGTGGCATCACAAAATCAGTGATCTCGCTGGCGAGATCGCTGTGTGTGACGGAGCCTTAAAGTATAATTAGCACTCATTCTTACCCCCAGTTGCAATATGTCTTTATATATAAATGTATTCATTTCTGATAAAAAGTCAGATGCTTGCTTTTTCTTGCAGTCTGCAGTCTACTGAACATAATCTTCTTTTCCTTGATAGTAGCTTCCATACCTGAGGTATGATAACATTTCTACTCCTGTAGCCAGTTACTTCAAGGGAAGAAAATCTCGAACAAATGAAAGGATCCTTTGCCATTCCTAGACTTGACATGTTTTGTGATAATATTTAAACACTATGTCCAATTGTAAATAATGGCACTTCATCAAATCAGAAAACACACTATGATGGCCACAACGTGAACTCACCATAAAGAAGCGAACCACAAAATAATATAAAAAATAATTTTTATTAACAAAATCATATACATTAAAAGGGCCACATACCCATATTTTTTTGAAAAAATAACCCAGAAAAGGGACTGCAGCATTATTTTACTAGTATAATACATAGGTAAAAAAGTCTATTGACACTGTGAGGGTACGGTCCATATCATTTCATCAAGCATCAATATATAAATAAATCCACTAATACCAAAATTGGTTATGATTATGACCGATATATCCTTATTATAACAGTGGGCCACCCTCAAAAAGTCAACACACCTGTTTCCATATATAGACTCATATACCACATAACTAGATCTCTGATGGCAGAAAAAGAGGCATAATTAATCAATGCTAGATAAATCCACAGCATTAACCCCCATACACCACTATATAATATATTAGTGGAGCAACAAACACATTAATAACAACCGCCAATTAGGAATTATAAATAAATAGAGACATATGGATACCTATAATGTGCGCCGCAGGGGACAGTGGCTGGATCATACTTAGCACATTATAGGTATGTGGTATATGAGTCTATATATGGAAACAGGTGTGTTGACTTTTTGAGGGTGGCCCACTGTTATAATAAGGATAATATCGGTCATAATCATAACCAATTTTGGTATTAGTGGATTTATTTATATATTGATGCTTGATGAAATAATATGGACCGTACACTCACAGTGTCAATAGACTTTTTTACCTATGTATTATACTAGTAAAATAATGCTGCAGTCCCTTTTCTGGGTTATTTTTTCAAAAAATATGGGTATGTGGCCCTTTTAATGTATATGATTTTGTTAATAAAAATTATTTTTTATATTATTTTGTGGTTCGCTTCTTTATGGTGAGTTCACGTTGTGGCCATCATAGTGTGTTTTCTTATGTTTTGTGATAAGTTGAAGAATAGTCAGTACAGCAGGACACCATTGTTCACATTGACCTAATTTGTTGGGTTTGGACAAGAATGATAAAAATATGTCCATAGGTCACCACGTGTGTTCTTTCCTCTACAGTTATCCAGCAGTGTTTTAGGTTACCTTTTATCCCTGAATTTATCTGTCTTTTTTGATGATTATCACTTAAAATGCTTCTGACTCCCAGATATTGATTATATGATGGTGATTGCACTATTTTATCAGGACGGTGACTCCCATATCTCAACCTCTTTTTTATTTGTGGGCATCACAAATCCAGACGAGGCAATCCTCTGTCCTTCTGTGAAATCAAAACATCCATAAATTGCTCTAAAAAATTTGACTAATGTAAATTTGGTAGAAGATCATGTGACATAGAAAATGTATTGAAATCATGGAGTTCTGCTAGAATTCTGATCCCTAGGAGGAAGACATCATCTATGTAAATCCGCAAACTTAAAAATATGACTGAAGTGGCGGGATACACAGATAAGGTCCTAATCAAGGGATGATATCACTATAATTACAAATGTGGGGGTCATGTTTACCACAATTTTTTATTTGAATGGATGTTATCTTCCTTAATTATTCTTATACATGAGCTTTATTGTTCTGAATTCATGCACTTCACACCTTATATGATACATATCTTTATGTGTTGCTGTGTATTTCATGTATTATGCTGATTTATATTGTATCTGCAGTCACTTGTACTTTTATGGATGTATAAATATGAATTATGATGATTTTGGTATTATTAATTACTTTTGCAACTTAGTGACCTGTAGAGATGTCTCTATATATTTATCATTAAATATATAGGGACACATACATACAGATAATGCAGGCACCACATATCTACACTAACATAGACCAGTGTCTTACATGGAGGAGAAGTGGAACTTTTAAATTGGGGGGTATGCAACCAAATATGCATTTCTCGTGCTGTTGTTCAGTCTGCACTGTGTATCGGAATCTTTTATGTTTATTTTTGATAACTGATAGAAATAAAGCAAATTATTATTATTTGAAGTATTGATGATATTGGGAATTATTTTACATTTTTATGGATCGATCTACACATTTTTCCATTAGATCCTTTGATGAATAAATAGCCTAAATACCGATGCACAATGGAGAGAAATACAAAATAATTAGATTAGTTTTGGACATTTATACACAAGTTCTACTTAATATCACTTAGATTACTTAGATTACTTAGTAAATAGGTAACAGGAAAGCTAAATGTGTTAAATAATAAAAGATAAGATACATGAGAGATAGACAAGCATATGACAGACATATGGCCATGGAGAGAGGTTTGGAGGGAAAATCTTTTCTGAGAAGTTTTGTGTGAGCTCTGCACCTACTGAATAGATGTTTATTATGTAAATCAGATTTACTCTACCTGATTCCCAAGGTAGTGAAGACATTGGCAGGAAACCCATGAGCTCCTCCTCAGTCTGATATAAATTGGGTTCTTTGCTCTTCCCTCATACATTCTCCTGGAGAAAGCCATTCTGAACTCTTCTGCTATACATCTATCATTGGGAGGAATAGAAAATGGAGAAATTATCAAGACCAGAATCTGTCTCTTCTAACTGCGCCACTGACATAGAGGAAACAGAAGTGATAGTATCGGTACAAAACCCTCATACAACTGGGATGGAGGTTGCTGAATACTTGAGATGCTTCTGCACCGTGTTGAGAGGTCCAACCAAGATGCTAAATTGCTTTGGATTCTGGACCGGGAACTGGTCTTTCATGGTCAGGCTGAGAGAAGACCCGTCCTTTTCTGATGGTGGTCTCATGCATCTGCCAGAACGATGCACATTAGGAAACTCAGAAGCAATCATTACTTATTCGGACAAGTTAATGAGCGAGAATAGAAGGATGATGGTGGAATATATGGAGGACAACATAACACATCTCTATTGCAGCTGCCTTCTGCAAAGCAATGTTTTCAAGGACTATTCTAGTGTCCTGAAAGAATTCCAAGACAGAAGAAATCAGAAGGCCAAGAAGCATCAGAGAAAGAGTAACAGGTAAGAGGACAACGCACTCCATCATTCATTACCTGGATTTTCTAATATCATATATCTGTTCTTGGGACAATTGGGTATCGACCAACTTGATGCTGACATTAATTTATTGTAATTTTTGTTGCCATCTTCAAATCTTATAATCTACTGCACAAAATATGAGCCAGTTTTAATTGGGATAAGTTTGGGACAGAATATATTTTATTACTTTCATTATTATTGAGTCCAATGATATATAAAATGGGGCCCTTTCTGAAAAAAATCTGATTTTTCAGGCATATTTTCTAAAAATAGTTACATTTGACAGTTTTGTCTATTGTTGCATTTCATAGTGATGTAATATCTACATTTTGTCCTTATTTTCCCACAGATAAAATAATGATTTCCTTGCTGATGGAGATGACAGAAGAAATGGTGCCATCTGAATTTGAAAACTAATTCTGGATCCGATCTCTATGAAGAGTGCCAATTTTTCCCAAAGCAACTTATTTATGAACACATCAGCACCGGTACTTAGTACCAACAGATGAAACTGTGGACACTTTAATCCTCTGTATATTTTGATCATTTTGTCAAATTTGTTGCTTCAATAAAACTTGAATTTAATCCAAAAATGTCTCTCCCTTGTGTCATCTTTATATTCATCCAATAGGGAAAAGTTGTTCTCAATGTAAATCAGGCTCCTCCCAATCTGTGTCTTTTAGGGTTAAAATTGATGGATTTGTATTTCTGCATTTTGATAGACTGGGTGCAAATACTCCCATTCAATTATGTGTATACTTTTTACAACAATAAAACAAATAATGGTTAGATTTTATCTCCTGCATTCTTCTATCTATTTCTTGTATATATGAGCTGCTCTGGTCCTCTGTACATGGCAATACACTACATGTGTGCCCAGGTTCTTCACAAATAAAAATCACAGAGTTGCAGATTCATCTCCAGATCTTTATTATAAGAAAGAATCATTTTTTGTATCTAAAAGCAATATACACATGTGACATTTCTGTATAATATATACACCCTGTATATCTCTGGGTCGGTTGTGGTAGAACTGGGGTACCCTCCTTGCCGGAATCCAGATTAGAACGAGGCAGAAGAGGTAAAAAAAGTACAAGAATGCAAAGAGTTAATCCATCAAGTTAGTTGTCCTGTACCCTAAATCTCATTGTGTCAATATCCTGAACCCCAAGTGTCATTGTGCCATTATGGGTACAGTACAGTGATGCTCACACTTAAATACTGGATAATGACATAAAGTTTCAGGCTGTTATTATCCTGTACCCCAATTGTCAGCATTTCAGTTTTCTATATCTCCAATTCTTGTTTTTATCATCGTGTACCCCAAGTTCTAGTATCATTGTCCAGAACCCCATTTGTCAGTTTCTTTATATTCTGTACCACAAGTGTCTGCTTCCTCTTTCTCTACTTATTAAAGCCTTTAATATTTCACACATCTATTAAGACAGGAAGATATAGAAAAGGAAAAAGCAAGACCAGTTACACAGTATAGATAGATTAACCGATATGAGGTAATGATACCAGTTGGAAAAAGATGATGTCATTTTCACTTTTTAATTATTACATAAGTCAATACATCAGAAGGATGAAGAAAATATTTCTATTTCATTTATCTGTATTTTAATGTACAGATTGCATAAATCTTAGTCTCCATTGCAATCAGTAAATTATAAGTTGTATAATCCTTGAAGAAACTCAATAAATGTTACTTATTACATGATGAGAATGATGGTGTCGTGACTCTTCCTTGACAAGAAACATGATGTGCCACATGTTAAGTCTGATAGCTGTAAATATTCCATTGATTACATTTTTATCCATTTAGCCTATTATTTTGTGGTAAGAAAATAATTGTCAAAGCTCAGTAATGGCAGATATTAGTAGCTTGATATAAAAGCAGGTACATAATATATTATCATAAATCGATACAGTTACATGTAAAAACACAACAAAATTGTAGACTGAAACCAGTACTAATTTTACCCTTGAGTCCATACAAATAAGGTAATTGTGAAACTCATGGAGTTCATCAGAGTAGCACATCCATATGAAAGAAAATAATTTCTATTTATCACAACAGACTTAGAATTCAGCTAAAATTGTGGTTTAGCCTTTACACTCGGCCCCATCGCGGCTCCCTGGGGTGGATTAAGAGTAGCCAGGACCCCTGGCTCTATAGAGTGTGCCCTCAGCACCTGATGTATCACATGACATGTGACAAGATCCCCTTTGAGATGTGATAGGTCAAGTGTTTAACACAGAGATGCATGTGTGCAAATGTAAGACAACAGAGACATTGGTGTGCTACATGGTCAATGCAAATTTTTTTATCCTTGTGTACAGTGCTAAAATAGCAACACTATACCCAGTAGAGGATACTGTGTAATAAGAAATTACACTATATATAACAAGAGGAAGTTATATAATATGGGACGGCACTATACATAAAAATAAATGCTACTTAATAAAGCACAGCGCTATATATAGCAAACTAGAATTCTATATAATTGTTCTTTATGGAAATATCTTTAAGTTAAGCATGGATTGATTATAATGAGGGCTATTAGCACTACCACCCAGGGCCCAGAACTCCCATGGGTCCCAGCAAATAATGATGATTTAAGGGTGCTAGAGTAAATCATTATATATTCTGACTAGGGGTTGAGTGACAGTAAATTAGGGTGATTTGAGGGTGGTGGAGAGTAAAGGATTATGTATTGAAGGTGGGGTAGAGCAAAAGATAATGAATTGAGGGTTAGTGGAGAGCAAATGATGAATTGAGGGTGAAGGAGACCAAATGGTGATGCATTAACTTTGTAAGGTGAGGGTCATAAATTATGATCAATTGAGGGTGGGGACAGCAAATTATGATGAATTGAGAGATAAGGGTGAGGAAGAGAAAATAATGCAGTTACGGGACCCCTGTGAGTGCCGGGCTCTGAGTAGTACAGGAAATGGCACTCGTTCTAAGCCACTCAAGGTGGCACACCTATATTGGAAAAAAACACTCCTTACCATAAAGATATTTCTATAAAGAACAATTACAAGATGAGCCAACAAATTATTTTTTGGAAATGCTGCTGTAAATTCTGGTAGAGGGTGTGAAGGAGAGATTAGTCATCCCCTTTAATAATTGATAAACGTGTAATAATTTAGTATGTCTAACAACATTAGGATTTCATTATCAAGATTTATTAGGCCAGAGATCATATTAATAGTCAGATAAGTCCTTGATGAAAAGATGGCATACTTCTGAATTTGTGTAGAATGCTGTCCTTGTAAATAGTTTTTCTGAAAAATATGGATGCCATTCAGGACACAATACAGTGACCTCGTTGTGTCATGTTTCAGGTCTTCTACACAAGATTCATATCTATCGTACTACACATTTAGTGAATGTAATATATATTTAACATTTTTTCTGTCACACAATGAAAATTAGAACTTAAACCTGGATTATACGTATAAGAAAATAATGATTACACCAAACTGGACACACTTGGTAAATAGCCATTATACATCGTACATCACTTATATTGCTTTATGCTTTTTACACATTTTCTTCATAATATTCTCAAGTGTAAGCATCATTATCCTGTACCCCAAATTCCAGTGTTGTTCAGGACCCCATTTGTCTGTTTCTTTTTATCCTGTGCCCCCAAGTGTCGATGTCATCATTCTCTACTTATTAAAGCCTTTACTGTTTCATAAATATACTAAGACAGGGAGATTGAAAAAGCCGTAGATAGACCACTTATATAGCATAAATAAATGAACAGATATGAGATAGTGATACAAATTTGAAGCAGATGACATCAATTGTCACTTTCTATGTAATAAATACATTCTTCAGAGGGATAAAGGAGAGAAAATAATATTATTTTTTCTCTATCGATTATACATAATTTAAGTTCCAGATTAAATATTTGCTAATCATTGCCCTTTAAAAGAACCTGGCAGGTTTTGGGCATATTGGTCTGGGACACATCTGTTAGTGCACTTGTAGCATAACATTATGGAGGTCACTGTTATTATAATCCAATTGACCTAATAGAATTATCCATAAGAAACAAGACACACTGCAGAGGTCACACTTTTGAGGAGCTTTCTAATTCCGTCACCAATTTTGCATGAGAAGAGAGGAGCACAAACTCAGGATCCACCCAAGCCAACTGGTTACACAGGGCATCTCATATGTTGATGACAGAGTTAACAGCCCCAGGATAAATTACTTGTATGAGGAAGTATGTTAATGAAATGGCTACAAAATAAGTTGACGTTCCCCATATATGTTTTATAATCCTTGTCCAAACTCCACAAATGGCTGTATCCTGTCTCTTCCTTCGCCAAAAAACATGTGACATAGGTGGGTAAGTAGATATGAAATAGAAAATAGGCAAATAAAACTGTGTAGATATTCAGTTAGAGCGGATTGCACGTCACAAGTCTGGTAATAGTAAAGAATCCATTGATAATGATTTTCTTCCTCCAAATTAAAAGCCACGGGGATAGAAATTGTCAAAACTCAGTAATGTCAGCGATTGTGAAGGAATAAATTATTCTGATGAAGAAGCTTGACAGAAAAGCAGGTATTTCACTTTATATTGCTATAACCTACAAATCGATACAGTTATAGAGAAAAACAACATGGAAAAGAGACAGAAATCAAGCTAATTTTACCTTGAGGTGCATACAAATGAGATTAGTATGAAACACATCAAGTTCTCCAAAGGAACCCATCAATATGAAGAAAATATAATCTGTATATCACAACAAGCTCAGAACTCAGCTGAAATTGTTGGCTAGCCTTTTAATTAGACACCATGGCGGTACCCCTTTATTAAGAAAATTATCACATATTAACATTAAGATTTTTTTTTATCAAAAACAAATAAAATTACATTTTACTATATTTTGTTGGGAAATACTGCAATAAGTTCTGGTAGTGCATGTGCTGCAAACCTTAGCCGACCACCTTTCATAATCCCAAAACGTGAAATGATTTAGTATGTCATTATCAAGAAGAATGATTACACCAGAGACCATAGAAAGATGTGTCCTTGATAAAACAATGGCAGTTATTAATTTGTGATGTTTTAGGTCTTGCATCTTCTACCCAAGATTCATAAATATCTTCCTACCTATTTAATAAATGGATTATATATATTACAATTCTGCACTCATGCAAATGAAAATTAGAAGATGTTAGAGAGTAATGACTGCACCAAACTGGGCAACTTTTTAACTATCCATTATAAATTCCTGCATAACTTATTGTAATATGCTTTTTACTTATCTTACATATCTATGTTGATTTTCACCTATCAAAAATCAATATTAGCAATATCTCTTACAATATGACACAAAGAGGCATTTAACACATCACATAATTAGTTCCCATTTGTTTCAGGCTATTACTTTTTTATATAAATGATAAAAAATGTATTATACATATGAGAGAAAGAAAATTTTAAAAAATATTTATAATTCTAAATTTAAACAACATTTATAATTTGTCCCCGTTTCCCTCTCCAGAAACCAGTCAGGTATTGGTTGAATAGTTTGCTCTGCAGTTCTTTATGTAATTAAGTAATTGACCTGATAGAATAATGCTCAAAACAAAAGAGACTCTGCAGAGATCACACTTGTCAAGAGCTTTGTAATCTCATGAGCAACTCAGCATGAGAAGAGCCATGAACATCCCCAGGATCCACCCAAGCCAGCTGTAGGCACAGAGCATTTCATATGTAGATGACAGGGTTAATTGTCTGAAAAATAAATGTATCTGAAGCGTGATGTGAAATATATTTAAATAGATGAAAGATCCCCATATGTATTATAATTATTTTTCCAACTCCCTGATATCATGAATATTATCAGTATCAATCTTTTATTATTGGTGCATACTCAGATTGGGCCAGGGTTACTAGTGGGGTACCACAGGGTTCTGTATTGGGCCCCCTACTATTTAATATATTTATTAATGATCTAGTGGATGGCTTACACAGTAAAATATCAGTATTTGCAGATGATACAAAACTATGTAAGGTAGTTAACACAAAGGAGGATAGTTTGCAACTACAGACAGATTTGAGTAAATTGGAGAATTGGGCTGAAAAATGGCAAATGAGGTTTAACACAGATAAGTGTAAGGTTATGCACATGGGAAGGAGAAACAGATGCTATAATTACTTACTAAATGGGAAACTGCTGGGGAAATCAGACATGGAAAAAGACTTAGGCATCTTAGTCAAAAAGAAGCTAAATTGGAGTGCCCAGTGTCAGGCAGCTGCCACCAAAGCAAATAGGGTCATGGGATGCATTAGAAGAGGTCTGTGGACATGAGATGAAAACATAATTCTCCCTCTGTACAAATCACTCGTCAGACCACACTTGGAGTATTGTGTGCAATTTTGGGCGCCGGTGCTCAAGAAAGACATTACTGAACTTGAAAGGGTTCAAAGGCGGGCTACTAAAATGATAAATGGAGTTGGTTCACTACAATACCCAGAAAGGTTATCAAAATTAGGTCTATTTACTCTAGAAAAGAGAAGACAGGGGAGACCTAATATATATGTACAAGTATATCAGAGGGCAATACAGAGATCTCTCCAATGAACTGTTTGTACCAAGGACTGTCACAAGAACAAGGTGGCATTCTTTTCGTTTGGAGGAAAGACAATTTCTGCACCAGCATAGAAGAGGGTTCTTCATGGTAAGAGCAGTGAGGCTCTGGAATTCTCTTCCTGAGGAAGTGGTGATGGCCAACTCGCTGAATGAATTTAAGAAAGGAATGGATGCTTTTCTTGTAACAGTATAGAAGGTTACGAATAACAGAATATTATAGGTAGATAGTAGCTTAGGGGAAGGAATTTTTTTCCCTATGGAGAAAATTGGCTTCTACTCTGTGGGTTTTTTGCCTTTCCCAGGATCAACAATGCAGAACAGCTGCACTAAAGATAGGCTGAACTAGATGGACATAACGTCTTCCTTCATCCTTCAAAACTATGTTACTATGTTAGTTGGGAATCAGGATTGATAGGTAGAAATTGTATAAAGCATATAATATACAGCATATCACAATTTTGTCGTTTTCTGAAATCATTACTGTTTCTAATACTTAAAATACAATTTTCAGTTCAAAATTTTAGCTGTATGCGTGCACATATTTTAGGTGATGGATTCCACAGATGTGTAGGTCATTAGAAAAGGATCTTGGGTAGAAGACATGCAAAAATATTAGATGATAGGTTCAATATATAGCTAGATATGGGCGTTTCATACAAGATTGAAGACCTGAGACAGTCTTTCAGTTCTTCCTACAGTGTCCTGTATGGGGTCTATTTTTTCCAGTATTGCCATGTACCTGGGCTGAATCCTACACCACTCTGTAAATAATATATCTTCCTTTATCAAGGACATATTTTACTTTCTTACTATTGTTTCTGGTTTTATTGTTCTTGATAATGGCTATCTAATATCATTTGAAATACTAAATCTTCAAACTTCTATGATTCATAACATAGGTTTGGCTAAGTTCATATGACATTATTTTTCAGCAATCATTTCAATTTTCTCTTCTTTGATAATTGTTTTAAAAAAAATGTCTTTGTTAAGATGTCAAATTTTATTTTAATGAAGGTAATGAAGGGGTACCACAATGGGGTCCAATGTAATGCTTATCCCAAAATTTCAGTCATTTCTGAGTTGATTACAACATATAGATATTATTTTTCTTTCCTGGAAATGGTCAATATCCATTCTTTCTGTGAAATTAAAACATCTATAAATTGTTCTAAAATAGAAATGCAGACTAATGTAAATGTGATATACGATCATGTTACAAAGAAAATCCATGGAAATTATGGAGTTATGCTAGAGTGCCATTTCATAGGAGGAAGACATCATATATGCATCTCTACCTCCTGAAAAACATAACTGAAGTGGTGGGATACATAGATAAGGTCCTCATTCACTATGATTCCAAAATGCAGAAGCCATGCTGTCAACACTCTTTATTTGGCAGGATGTCCTCTACTTCAATTATTCTAACACATGAGCATTATTATTATGAATTTATGCACTTCACACCCTGTATGATGCATCACTGCATGTATTGCAATGGATTTTATATATTTTGCTGATTTATATTATATCTGCATTCGTTTGTACTTTTATGGATGTATTAATATATGACTTATGACTACTTTTGTATTATTAAACATTTCTACACCTTATTGACCTGGTCAGCTACCTCTATATATTTATCATTAAAATATATAGACAAATTCATACAGATAGTTCAGACACTACATATCTACAATAATATAAACCAGAGTCTTCTAAGGAGAAGAGGAACTTTATCAGGATGGTCTGCACTGTGTATCGGAATCTTTTTTTTTACAACAGATAGAGGCAAAGCAAATTATTTTTATTTGAATTATTGCAGATATTGGGAACAATTTTATATTTTTGTAGATATATCTATACTTTTTTAATAATAGATCATTTGATGAACAAATTGCCTAAATACCGATTCACAATAGATATAAATGCAGATTGATTACTGTAATTAAATTAGTTTTTGACATTTATACACCAGTAAATGATTACTTAGAAAATAGCAGGAAAGATAAATGTGATAAATAAAAAAAAAGATACATGACAGATAAATAGAAAAATCCTGACATATGACCATGGAGAGAGATTTGGAGGGAACCTTTTTTCTGAGAAGTTTTGTGTGAGTTCTTCACATAATGAATAGACTTTTGCTATGTAAATCATATTTACTCTACCTGATACCCAAGATGGTGGAGACAATAACAGGAAACCATCCAGCCCCTACTCAGTCTGATATAAAGTGGGTTCTTTGCGCTGCCCTCATACATTCTGGAAAAAACCCTTAAAAAAATCTTCTGCTACGCTTTAATCTTTGGAAGGAATAGATCATGGATGAATCATCAAGACCAGAAACTATCTCCTCTAGCTGTGCCACTAACATAGAGGAAATAAAAGTGATAATATCAGTACGAAACCCTCATACACCAAGGAAGGAGGTTGCTGAATACTTGAGATGCTTCTGCATCGTGTTGAAAGGTCCCACCAAGATCTTAAATAATTTAGGCTTCTGGACTGGAAACTGGTCTGTCATGGTCAGACTGAGACAAGACCAGTACTTACCTTTTGGTGGTCTCATGCATTTACCAGAAAGATGCACAATAGGAGACTCAGAAGCAATAATTTCTTATTCAGACAAGTCATTGAGTGAGCATAGAAGGATGACAATGGAATACAAGGAGGACAGCATGACAAATCTCTGCGGCAGCTGCGTTGTGCAAAACTATATTTTCAAGGACTATCCTGGTGATATCAAGGAAATCCAGGACAGGACATCTAAAGCCCCATTACACACAGCGAGATAGCTAGCAATATCGCTGAAACGTCACAGGTTTTGTGACGCAGCAGCGATATTGCTAGCGATATCGCTATGTCTGATACTTACCTGCGACCGGCTCCCCCCGCTGGTTATCGCTGATCGCACGAGAACGTCCTGGGCCATTTCTTGTCGGGCGCTTCCTGCTGGGCTTCCTGTGGCGCCGACGAGCGACGTGTGGACGCGGTCGGGATGACGTCAGGATCGCCTCGTTTGACAGGTAAGTAGCGACCCCCGACCGCTGCTATGTTGCTGGTAAGATCTGCCTGTGTGGCAGCTCACAAGCGACCACTTAGCGATGCACCAGCGATCCATATCGTTGTCGGGATCGCTGGTGCATCGCTTAGTGTAACGGTACCCTAAGAAAGCCAAGAAGCAGCAGAGGAAGAGTAAAAGGTAAGAGGACAATGCCCTCCACCATTCATTACAAGGGTCTCCAAATATCATGTATCTGTTCTTGAGTCAACTATGTAACAATGCACTTGATGTTAAACTTTTATATATTTTGAGTTTTCTTGGAAGCTACAATCCTTATAATCTACTGTGCACAATATAATGACTCATTACTGATCTGTATGAGCTTGGGGATGAACATATCTTGTTACAATCACTTATATTGTGAGCCATCAGATCTAAAACTGGGCAATTTCAAAAAAATCAAGGCTGTCCAGAACATTTTACAAAATTATATATTTCATAATATTTTGCCTTTTGCTGCATTTCATAGTAGTGTAATATGTACATTTCTTTTTTGTTCTACAGATAAAATATTTTCTTGCTGGTGGAGATGGCAGAAGGACCGGTGACTCCTAAACTGAGCCCCATATAATTCTGGATCCAGTTACTAAAGATTTCTTCCCATTTTGATGACACTGACGATACTTTAATCTTTTGTGTATTTTCATTATTTTGTGACATTTGTTATTTCAATAAAACTTTAATTTCAAATAAAAACATGTCTTTCTTATGTCATGTGTCATCTTCATATTCTTCAGAAAGGTACGTTGTAATCATTGTTGGTCTGGTTCCTCTAAGCCTATCTGTTTTTTAAGTTATGATTGACTTTGGGTACAATGACTGGGGTGCTGAGACTTCAAGGTCATTATGTGCCTAAAGCCCCCATCTCAAATAGCGAGATCGCTAGTGAGATAGCTGTTGCGTCACCGATTTTGTGACGCAACAGCGATCTCGATATGTGTGACACATAGTGGCGATTGGGCCCCTGCTGCGATGTCACTAATTGTGCTCGAATGTCCTGGGCCATTTTTTAATCACTTGTGTCCCGCTGGCCAGCATGCATCGCTGTGTTTGACAGGGACAACGACGAACGACCTTAATGCTACAGGTTTGAGAGACAGGGTCTCAAGGACCATTGTATTGTTCCATATTGTTGCTGCATCGCTGGTGAGATCTGACTGTTTGACATCTCACCAGCGACCACTTAGTGACACACCAGCGATCCCTACTTGGTCATATCATTGTCGAGATCGCTTGTGCGTCACCAAGTTTGAAGGTACCCTAACTAATACAAGCCAGGCTGCACAACATATTCGTGGGGCCATATCCACCTAATATCCTCCTCTCAGGTTCTCAGCAGGGAGCTAGGAGTCCCCCATTCTGTATTCAATATTCCTAAGAATTTTACATAACTGTCTTCATAAACTACTGTAGTATAAGAGAACATGTGCACAAAACCACATGGAGGGCTCCCCTGACACATGTTATGCATCCTGATCTACTCCCTTAACAATAAATGATGGATATAGCTGTCTTGAGCAGCTGCTGGATCCCACATAGGAGACAATTCTGATCCAATGTGCCTTAGATGCAAGAGTCAATACTTGGTTATAAGTAGAGATGAGCAAATTTGCTCGGCATCCCTCTTATTTGGCAAGCTATAGTGCTTGCCGAATAAGCTGCAGAGGGAAACCGGCTTCCTGGATCACATGGGCCAATCAGCTGATCGACACCGCAGCTGCATGTGTCACAGTCATGAAAAATGCATGAAGAGCCCAACACACAGATTCTCCATGCATGTGTCATGACTGTGACACTTCCACAACACATGCAGCTGTGGCGCCGATCAGCTAATCGGCTGGTGTGATCCAGGAAGCTGGGTTTCTTATGCAGCTTATTCGGCAAGAGCTTTACCTTGCCGAATAAGAGAAAACCCACCAAATTCGCTCATCTCTAGTTGTAAGGAGGGTCTCCTGTTCATTGCACATGCAACATAATCATAAGGTTTTCTAAGGTTGCCTTTTATGTGTGGTTTAACACATTTTTATTGACCGGCAGGTTATTAATCTTTTCCAACCACAAGCAGCCATGATAAAAAAAATGGATAAGTTAATTTTTCTACACATTTTCACAACTTTATCATGTAAATACAGAGCTGCAGATTGACCACCACAAATTTACTAGAAGACAGAATTACATTTTTTTTTTTAACGTGGTTCGTTTGTGGTAGAACTGGGGTCCTACCATGTAGGAATCCATATCAAGAACAGATCAGGTTCTAATCAAAGCAGAAGAAACCTAAAAATACCAAGGGTTAATCAAACAAAGTCATTGGCTGTATCCAAAGTCTCATTGTGTCAATATCCTGTACCCCAAGTATTGTTCTGTCACTGACACTTGGTGAGAGCATAATGACTCACTGATATTTGAGGTACAGAGTAATGACACCAAATTTCTGTCTGCTGTCATCCTGTACCCAAATGTCAGAATTTCATTTTTCAGTACCCCCAGTTGTTGGTTTCATTACTCTATAACCCAAGGTACGTATCATTATCCTGTACCCCAAGTGATGGCATCAATGACCTGTAGCCCAAATTGTTATAATCATCATACTCTACTTACTAAAGCCGTTAATATTTCATACATCTAATAAGACAGATTGGGAGTTATAACAAATGAATGGAAAGATGAGCAAGTGTAGAAAAATAAACAGATATGAGATTGAAGAAAACATTTGAAGCAGACAAAGTCTTCAGTCACTTTCAATGTAATAAATAAATCTATACATCAAGGCACAAAGGAGAGATGCAGAAAATAACATTTGTTTATCAGGTATCTGTAATTAAAGCTATAGATCAAATAAATAGTTTGTCTTTATTACCCTTTACCTATTTTCACAAACAAATTCAGTTATATTTAAAACTTGATGGAAACCAGACCTAATTTTACCTTAGGGTCAATTTAAATAAGGAAAGTATGGAACTTATCAATTTTTTCAGAGAAGCCCAACAATATGAGGAAAATATTATCTATATGTTACAACAAACTCAGAACTTGGCTGAAATTATGGGTCAGCTTCAACATCAGATCCCATTGCGGTACCCCTTTTTCAAACAAAATAAGTCACTCTTTCACAAAGATATTTTCATGAAAAGCAACCATCAGGACAAGCAAAAATTTATTGTTTTA
Organism: Dendrobates tinctorius; assembly: GCF_039654945.1. Lineage (NCBI taxonomy): Eukaryota > Metazoa > Chordata > Amphibia > Anura > Dendrobatidae > Dendrobates > Dendrobates tinctorius. The sequence continues at coordinate 46,963,096 of NW_027361696.1, read as the reverse complement.
TAAAAACTGCTGTGAATTCTATTAGTGAGTTCATTTGGTTTAAGACATTTGTATGTCATTATCAATAATTATTTTCCTACAATAATTTTTTCAACTCCTCTTATAATTGCTTATTTTTGAAAATTTATTTAAGTAGTTAATTTTTTGTTCAGTAAAGGGGTACTGCCATGGGATCAAATGTAGTGATGAGATGAGATGAGTTTTGAGATTGTTGTGATACATAGAAAATATTTTTATTTTATGAATAAAATCCTGTGAAGAGCTGTATGGAAAATTCATTCACATTGATTAAACTTGTTGGATTTTGGAGAAGAATTAAAAAACAGTTATGGCAATAGCACTATTGTATGTCTGACACTGAAACAATATATAAATCGACTCACAGGATATATTTTATAAAAACACAAGGTACAGAAAAAAGAGTTAAGCAACACTAGCTGTAAAAAAAAGTTTGGTGCCAAGCGTCACAGGTTTTTAGAAACCCTCACAGTAGAATAGATAGAGGCAACTTTCATTGTGAATGCTCAGTAAGGTGATCTCTGGACTTAAGGCCCCATCTCACTAAGCAATCTCGGTAGCGAGATCGCTGCTGAGTCACAACTTTTGTGACATAACAGCGATCTCACCAGCGAGATTGCTGTGTGTGACAGCGATCAGCGAGCGGCCCCCCTGCCGGTATCGTTGATCGCTGCAAGAAATCTCTGGACATTTCTTTGGTCGCTGGTCTCCTGCTGGCCAGCACGCATCGCTGTGTGTGAAGGCCCCGTCTCACTAAGCAATCTCGGTAGCGAGATCGCTGCTGAGTCACAACTTTTGTGACGTAACAGCGATCTCACCAGCGAGATTGCTGTGTGTGACAGCGATCAGCGAGCGGCCCCCCTGCCGGTATCGCTGATCGCTGCAAGAAATCTCTGGACATTTCGTTTGTCGCTGGTCTCCCACTGGCCAGCACGCATCGCAGTGTGTGACAGCGGGAGACCAGCGATCAGGTGTAAAAAATAATGAAAAAAATAAAAAATATAGTTATTCTCACCTTCCGACATCGCGTTCAGCCATCCTGCCTCTCTCCACGCTCCGGTCCCAGTGATCCTTTGCACAAATGACCGCGAGACTTTGTTAGTCCGCGAGACCGTGACATCTCGCGGTCATTCATGCAAAGGATCACTGGGACCGGAGCGTGGAGAGAGGCGGGATGGCTGAACGGGACGTCGGAAGGTGAGAATAACTATATTTTTTATTTTGATTCTATTTTTTACAGGATGGCCAGCGATGCCGGGCGCTCGGCATCGCTGTGCTGATCGCTGGTGAAGCTGTCTGTGTGACAGCTCACCAGCGATCACATAGCGACTTACTAGCGATCCTGACACCTTGATATCGGTGTCGGGATCGCTGGTAAGTCGCTTAGTGAGACGGGGCCTTGACAGGCGGGAGACCAGCGATCAGGTGTAAAAAATAATAAAAAAAATATAGTTATTCTCACCTTCCGACGTCGCGTTCAGCCATCCCGCCTCTCTCCACGCTCCGGTCCCAGTGATCCTTTGCAAGAATGACCGCGAGACTTTGTTATCCCGCGAGACTGTGACATCTCGCGGTCATTCGTGCAAAGGATCACTGGGACCGGAGCGTGGAGAGAGGCGGGATGGCTGAACGGGACGTCGGAAGGTGAGAATAACTATATTTTTTATTTTGATTCTATTTTTTACAGGATGGCCAGCGATGCCGGGCGCTCGGCATCGCTGTGCTCATCGCTGGTGAAGCTGTCTGTGTGACAGCTCACCAGCGATCACATAGCGACTTACCAGCGATCCTGACACCTTGATATCGGTGTCGGGATCGCTGGTAAGTCGCTTAGTGTGACGGGGCCTTTAGACTCCAGAGTACCAGGCTGCACCTGTATATCACTGGTTACTAAGGACTTGGATGGAGAACCAGCAGTAAACAAGCATACACAATTAGCTGAGAAAGACACTGGGACCAATGTCTATGCTGAGCAGCACTCACAGCGGCCGAGCCCAAATTGGTGGCCACAGAGGCAGATAAGGATTGGGATCTATCCAGTGCAGCAGGAGAATCCTAAGACCCACTACTGGAAAAATGCAATGTACAGTGCCTTGACTCCCCTCCTGCCTCACTGACGACAGATTAGTGAGGAACTCTTGTTGCTGGCACCATAATTTTAAAAGTTTTCCCCCTATTTTCCTCCCCAAGATTTGTGGTGTGTCTTATGGTCGGTACATCCTTGTAGTCTGAAAAATACTGTAATTTTTTCCCTATTTGTATTATGCTATACATTTTATATGGAAAAAATAGTTAGGTATAGTACATATGAGAGGATGAGAAATGTAACAAATATATTTATGTATAGTTGAAATTCTAAATAAAATACTCTGTCCCTATTTTCCTCTCCAGAAACCAGTCAGGTATTGCTGCATTGGTTTGAGTTGTAGCTCCCTCTGTTATTATGTAATTGACCTTGGAGAATTGTCCATTAGACATAACAGACTCTTCAGAGTTCACACTTGTCCTGATCCTTGTAATCCCATTGGTAACTTAGCATAAGAAGAGACAAGAAAATACCCAGGATCCACCTAAGTCTACAGTACATTAAGGCTGTGTGCCCACGATGCGATTTTTAAGCGTTTTTGCCACGATTTTTGGCACGAAAATGCTGCGAAAACGTCTAAAAATTGTGTACAGAACGCACCCCATGCATTCCTATGGCATTCCGCACATGCTGTGCTAATGCTGCGCTTTTTCCGCGGCGGAAACGCATCTCGGAAAAAATCGCAGCATGATCATTCTTTTGTGCGGAATCGCAAAGAATTGCCGCGATTCCGCATCCATAGGAATGCATGAGAATCGCTTACTTCCCGCATGTGGCTATGCCCACCATGTGGGAAGTTAAGCGTCTCATGTGCGGTTGGTACCCACGGTGTGGAGGAGAGGAGACTGTCCTCCAGGCCCTGGGTACTATACCTCTGTAAAAAAAAGAATAAAAAATAAAAAATCGGGGTATATTTACCTTCCGACGTCCCGCGCTGCATTCCCGGCCTAAGCGTACCCAGTAATGCCTTGCGGCAAGGTCCTGTGATGATGTAGTCTCGCGTGACTCTAGCAGTCTCGCGAGATCACTATAGTAACATGAGAACAACATCATCACAGGTCTCGCAAGGCATTACTGGGAACGCTGAGGCCCGGGATGGCAGCGCGGGACGTCGGAAGGTAAATATACCCCGATTTTTTATTTTTTTATCATTTTTAACATTTTATCTTCTACTATTGAGGCCGCATAGGCGGCCTCAATAGTAAAAAGCTGCTCACACTTGTCAAACACTATGTTTGACGAGTGTGACCAACCTGTCAATCACTTTCCAAGCGATGCTTCAAATCGCTTGGAAAGTGCTTGAGAAAATCGCGGCAAAATCGCTAACAGAATCGCGGTAAAATCGCGGTGATTTCTGGGAAGGAGTCCGGTTTTCACTGTGCGTTTTAAAATGCTACGTGGGCACATAGCCTAATGGGGTTTTTCACATAGCGATATCGCTAGCAATATCGCTAAAGCATCACCGATTTTGTGACGCAGCAGCGATATTGCTAGCGATATCGCTATGTGTGATACTTACCTCCGACCGGCTCTCCCGCTGTCTGTCGCTGATTATGCGAGATCGTGCAGCTCCATTTCTCATCGGGTGCTTCCCGCTGGACTTCCTGCTGGCACCGACGAGCGGCACGTGGACGCAGGCGGGAGGATGTCAGGATCGCCGCGTCTGAAAGGTAAGTAGCGACCGCTGCTGCGTCGCTATGTCGCTTTGAGATCTGCCTGTGTGGCAGCTCACTAGCAACCATTTAGCGATGCACCAGCGATCCTCACCAGGTCATATCGTTGTCGGGATCGCTGGTGCATTGCTAAATGTAAAGGGGGCTTTAGGGTGTTTTATCGCTGGATGAATTGGTTAATCAACACAGGAATAGACATTATTAAGTGTGATAGATTTACAGATAAGTAGGTACAAAATAAATAAAAGGATTTACATTGATATCCAGAAGGAAATCAGAAGGAAATCAGAAGGAAATCATCATTGATAGGTAAAAATTGTGTAAAGCATATAACACATAACACATTTGTTTAGTTTGGTGAAATCATAACTGTTTTTAATACCTATAATCCAAGGTTCAGTTGTAATTTTCAACTATATGAGTGTACAAATTTTAGGTGATGGATTAAACAGATAGGTAGGTCAATAGATGAGGATTTTGGGTAGAAGATACTCAAAAATAATAGACAAATGATAGGATCAACAGCTAGATAGATGTGGTTGCTTGGGACAAGATACAAGACCTGAGACATTAAACAATCCACCCACCAGATCATCATATTTGGTCCTGGATGGGGTCCATATTTTCCAGTATAGCCATTTACCTGAATTAGATCCTACATGTATTTTCAAATAAAATATTCTCCATTATTATACCTTTTACCCCAAAAGGGTGGTTTGCATGTTAATGACAGGCCAATTTTTACAATTCTGACCACTGTCCCTTTATATAGTAATAACTCTGGAATGCTTCCATGGATCCTGGTGATTCTGACATTGCTTTCTCATGATATTTTGTCCTCCGTGAAAGTGGTACAATTTCTTTGATAATACTTGCGTTTATTTGTGGAAAAAAAATGGAAATTTGGTGAAGACGTTGAAAATTTTGCAATTTTCCAACTTTGAATTTTCATGCCCTTAAATCACAGAGATATGTGACATAAAATACTTAATAAGTAACATTTCCCACATGTGTTTTCTTTACATCAGCACAAATTAGGAACCAAAATTTTTTATTGTTAGGAATATATAAGGGTTACAGCGATTTCTCATTTTTACAAGTTTTTTTAGTGACCACATCACATTTGAAGTCACTTTGAGGGGTCTATATGACAGAAAATACCCAAAAGTGACACCATTCTAAAAACTGCACCCCTCAAGGTGCTCAAAACCACATTCCAGAAGTTTATTAACCCTCCAGGGGCTTCACAGAAGTTTTTTGAATGTTTAAAATAATGAACATTTAACTTTATTCACAAAAAAATTTAATTCAGATACATTTTTTTTTATTTTACCAATGGTAACAGGAGAAACTGGACCACAAAAGTTATTGTGCAATTTCTCGTGTGCATGCTGATATCCCATATATGCAGGTAAACCACTGTTTGGGTGCATGGCTGGGTTCGGAAGAGAAGGAGCACCATTTGACTTTTCAGAGCAAAATTGGCTGGAATTGAGACACCATGTTGCATTTGGAGAGCCCCTGATGTGCCTAAACAGTGAAAAAACCCCACAAGTGACACCATTTTGGAAAGTAGACCCCATAAGGAACTTGTCTAGATTTGTGGTGAGCACTTTGAATCATCAAGTGCTTCACATAAGTTTATAGCGTAGAGCCGTAAAAATAAAAAAGCATATTTTTTGCACAAAAATGATTTGTTCACCCCCAATTTTTTTTTTCCCAAGGGTAACAGGAAAAATTGGATGCAAAAGTTGTTGTGCAATTTGTCCTGAGTATGCCGATACCCCATATGTGCAGGTAAAGCACTATTTGGGTGCATGGCAGAGCTCGGAAGGGAAGGAGTACTGTTTGAATTTTCAACGCAAAATTAGCTGTAATTAAAATCGGACAACATGTCGCATTTGGAGAGCCCCTGATGTGTCTAAATGCAGTGATCATTTTGACACCATGGGTGTGTCACGGAATGTTATGCCATTGGGCAGTGAAGACAAAATAACTACATTTTTACCGGCAACATTTTGTTTTAGTCAAAGATTTAAGATTTTCACAAAATAAGTGGGTAAAAATGGCAGCCAAATTAGTCCCACAATTTCTGCTGAACGTGGCAATTCCCCATATGTGGCTATACAGTGCTACTTAATCATGCAGAGAAACTTGGGAGGAATGGAGAGCTATTTGCCTATTCAAGAGAATGGGTCTGTGCACATGCAGTGTGTTTCCGTGGACGGTGTGTTCATGGGCAACACACGCTGACATGTCCATTTTATAATGTTAGCATATGCCACAAAACATCCAGCACACGTTCATACACATAACATATATGGATATCATCCATGTGAAACGCATCGATGCTGGGAAGAAGAGTTACAGTAAGCACTGATCCCCGGCGTCGGGTGCTGAACTTTGCTCTCATTATTGTCCCCAGCTTCTGCCGATTGCTGGCAGAGCAGGGGAGAATGATAAAAACCATGTTCAGCACCCAGCGCTGGGGAAAGGCACTTACTGTAAAGCTTCTTCCCTGGCACCCATCCTTGTGGTAGGGATGCAGCACATGCATGCCAGACGTGTGCCACAAGTATTATCAGGGCTTTTTTAGTAAAAAAATATTTTGCCTGTACGCATTTCTGATTAATTTCTCATTATTTCAGAAACTTTTAATCCCCACTAATATATCACATTTGGGAAACAACCATGATATCGCAAGTTATTCTGGATCTATAATTGACCACCATTACCCAAAGCAGCCAGACAGTTCTGGCAGCTACAGCTGGAGGCAAGGGTTATGAATGCAGGAAGTGGTGTGCTGCCACTTAGAGGTTTATATATCAAGAGAACTCCTTTTTTGTAAGTCTGAGATTCCAGAGTAGAAGTCACTGTTATAAAGCAGTTTTCATTATGGCACATATATAGGGTCTGAAGCCTGTGCCACTTTCTATGACATTAAAATACCTCAGTACGTGTAGCGCCAGCATCTCAGCACGTTTCTTCCCTCCACTGGCAGGGACACTGACTCAGTCACCACCACAGCCCCCATCCTGCTATTCCTTCCCTGCTGACTGTTGCCCGGGGTCTCTACACAGCTCGCAGATTCTTACCCTCCGCCACCGCTGCCAGTCCCTGCTTCTTCCTGCTTTCACCGGCGTCATGTGACAGGCGCAGCAGCAATGACGTCATTGCTGCTGCGCCGGTCATAGCCAGGTACAAGCAGGAAGAAGCAGGGACTGGAGGGCAGCAGCGGTGACAGAGCGAATGAGGGTAAGAATGAATGCTTTATTATTTTAAGGTGTACAGCAGCACCTTCAGATTTCCGGTACGCCGTACTGGTGCGTACCGGTGCAAAAAAAGCTCTGAGTAGTATACACACGGACACTGACATCTCTGGTACCGGAATTATGAGGACGTGTGAAAGAGGTGTTATACTGGGTTTTATGTTTAGCTGCTGTCACTGTTATTGCCGCCTAATGCCTCTATAAAAATAGACTTTTGTGACTTTTAGAGTCCCTCCTTCATAAAAGTAACAGGATGTGTGGTGTCTGATGATGTGTCACACACCACATGGCCAGCTAAGGTTGCTAAATGTTAAAATGACATGTCCCTGTGAATGCATTGGATAGGTTGAAAGCAATGCTAAAGTTGATAAACGCATCAAAAACGCTAAGTGTGAACATAGCCTAAGTGGTGGAGGTACATTTTTTGGGGTTATTTATTTTGCCTTACATTGAAATCATTACCCTAGAAAGTAAGTTCCTTAGCCTATTTCCCAGGAAAATCCATTTCGGTTCTGTTTTTGTATGTTCTAGTGTGCGCCTGTAAAAGTGACATAACATTCTGACAACATTCTTCACAGCAGTGACCTGGGAGTCAGAAATACTTCCAGGGGTCTTCTCCATGCTGTTCACATGTTATTTCAACACTGTTTCCATTGATTTCAGATGTTTTGAGATGCTAAAAAGACACCCGGGGGTTGCAGCAAATTACTCGGGTTTCCCATAGACTTACATTGGGCTCGCTGCTTGGATCAAGCACTCGAGCATTCCAGTTTGAATGAGCACTCAAGCATTTTAGTGCTTGCCCATCATTAGATACTGCCACATTTGGTAAAAAAAATATAGCGAACTGTAGGTCCATTTTCTCCTATTATCCCTTGTGGAAATTATAAATTTTAAGTTAAAACAGTATTTTAGTGGAAAAAAATGCTTTTTTGCTTTCATATCTAAATGTTATAAAGTTTTGTGAATAACCTGTAGGCTACAAATGCTCATTTTACCCCTAGATGAATTCCTTGAGGGATGTATGGGGTCACTTTTGGGGTTTTTTGCTGTTTTAGTACCTCACCTCTGCAAATAAGACATGATGTCTGCAATCTATTCCAGACAAATTTATATTCCAAATACCAGACGTTGTTTCTTCATTCCAAGCCCTGCCGTCGGTAGAAACAGAACTTTTTGACTACATGTTCATTTAAATCTGAATGGGTCCCTAAAGAAACTGGCTTTTTAAATTTCTCTAACACCATAACAAAATAAAATTAAATTTGAAAAATTATGCAGTTGTAAAGTAGATTTATGAGAAATGTTATTTATTAATTATTTTGCACAGCATGACTAACTGTTTAAGGATATAAAGATTGAAAGTTTGAAAATTGCTAACTTTTTCAAAAATTTTCACCAACATTTATTTTTTTTGGACAATTGAACGCAAAATATATCATCCTTAATTTGCTACTAGCATAAAGTACAATTAGTCACAACAAAATCTCAGAATCACTGATATATGTTAAAGAGTTTCAGAGATGTCACAACATGAAGAGGCATTGTCTCTGAAGCATGTCTCTGAAGAGGCAATTTGCACAACATGAAGTGACACTGGTCTGATTTAAAAAAAAATTGGCCTGGTCATTAGGGTTAAAATTGTCTCCTTCACTAAGAGGTTCATTAAAAGGATAAATAAATCAGTCTGGTTTTGGGTGTATTGGCCTTGGATAAAGATATTAGTTCAATTGAATAATAATGGAGGGCACTGTTCATGAGATACAATAGACTGGAAAGGTAACACTTCTATGGAGCCTTCTAATTTCATTAGTAACTCAGCATTAGAAGAGACAAGCACATACCAGGGACCACCTCAGCCACCTGTAAACACAGGACATTTCTTATGTGAATGACAGGGTTAATTGTCTCCACATATGTTTTGTAATCCTTGTCCATACTCAACAAAATGTGATCACTGTCTAATGTAAATGAAGGTGTCCTGATTCCTTGACAAGAAACACATGATATGAGTGTGGAAATAGATTCGAAATAGAAAAAAAGGTAATTAGTTAGAACTTAGAATTTTGTAGACATTGATTTTGAATTTATCACATCTCATGTCATGTCTGGTAACAGCAAAGATTGATAATAACTTTATTCCTCAAAGTAACAGACCACAGGGATAAGCATTTTCTCAAAACTCAGTAATGTCAGCTATTGTAAAGGAAATACTATTCCCATGAGTAAGTTTAACAAAAAGGTAATTAACCTATTACCACAAATCAACATAATTATATTTAAAAACTTGATGGAATGAGAGACGGATCATTTATATGAACCCTAAGATTAAATTAGGTTTGGTTTCTAAGATTGGAATTTATCAAGTTCTTTAGAAGAGCCGATCACTATGAGTAAAATATCTATATAGCAGAAAAAACTCAGAACTCAGCTGAAATTGTGGGTTAGCCTCTACATTAGACCCCATGGTGGTAAATCTTTATTAAATAAAAAAAATCACTTCTTAACATAAAGATATTTTCAAAAACAGTTATAAAAGTTATTGTTGGGAAATACTGTGGTAACTTCTTTTAGTGTTTGTGCGGCAGACCTTAGCCAACAACCTTTCATATAATCAATAAAAGTGCAATAAGTTAGTTTGTCGAAAGACATTAATATGTCATTATCAAGAATTATTTCACCAGAGATGATAGTAAGAATGTCAGATGTGTCCTTGATAAAAGTTGACATTTATTAACTTGTGTAGGACCCTATATGGTTAAATAGCTTTACTAGAAAACATGGACCCCATCCAACAGAAAATAAAGTGAGCCGATTGTGTTGTTTCAGGCATTGTCTTTTCTACTCAAGATTAATAGCTCTCATCCTACCCATTTAGTGAATGTATCTTATATCTAATAATTTTGCACACATGCAAATGAAAATTAGAAGTTAAACTTGGATTATACCTATATGAGAGAATAATGACTTTACCAAACTGGACAAACTTGTTAAATAGCCATTATAAATCATTACATAACTTGTTTTGTTATATGCTTTTTACCTATTTTACCCGTCTATATTGATTTTTATGTATCAAATATCAATATTAGCAAATTCTATGACAATATGAGAAAAACAGTCTTAAAGCCTTCCAGAGTTGTGACAACATGAAGAGGCATTGTCTCTGAAGCATGTTTCTGAAGAGGCAATTTGCACAACATGAAGTGACACTGGTCTGATTGGCCTGGTCATTAATCAATTGTCTCCTTCACTAAGAGGTTCATTAGAAGGTTAAATAAATCAGTCTGGTTTTGGGTGTATTGGCCTTGGATAAAGATATTAGTTTAATTGAGTAATAATGGAGAGTACTGTTCATGAGATACAATAGACTGGAAAGGTAACACTTCTATGGAGCCTTCTAATTTCATTAGTAACTCAGCATTAGAAAAGACAAGCACATACCAAGGACCACCTCAGCCACCTGTAAACACAGGACATTTCTTATATGAATGACAGGGTTAATTGTCTCCACATACATTTTGTAATCCTTGTCCATACTCAACAAAATGTGATAGGTATTTATATATAGACTAGTTGAAGAGCCCGGTGCTGCCCGGGCATAGTAACTAACTGTGGTTAGTTATAACAAATTACAATTATCCTCCATCCCATAGTCCCGTGCCCATATACCCATCACACATACTCCATCCCATAGTCGAGTGCCCATATACCCATCATACATATCTTCCATCCCATAGTCCAGTGCCCATATACCCATCACACATCTTCCATCCCATAGTCCTGTGCTCATATACCGGTCATACATATCGTCAATCCCATAGTCCCGTGCCCATATACCCATCATACATATCCACCATCCCATAGTCCAGTGCCCATATACCCATCACACATCCTCCATTCCATTGTCAACCATTATGACATCATAATGAGCGGCGGGGCTTGCAACCTATGATGACATCAGCATTGCCATGGCAACCATTATGACATCATAATGAGGGGCGGGGCTTGATACGCACACACTGTTTCCCCAGTATGCAAATAGGGGTATTATGACATCATAATGAGGGGTGGGGCTTGACGCACACACACTTTTTCCCCAGTATGTAGATAGGGGCAAATTTGTTTGGTGAATTGGAACATGTGGGGTTAAAATTTCTCCTCACAACATAGCTTAGGACGCTCTCGGAGTCCAGACGTGTGACTGTGCCAAATTTTGCGGCTGTAGCTGCGACGGTGCGGATGCCTATCCCGGACATACACACACACATACATACACACATACATACATAGAATCATAGAATCATAGAAGCGTAGAGTTGGAAGGGACCTCCTGGGCCATCTGGTCCATCCCCCTGCTCAAAGCAGGATTCGCTAAATCATCCCAGTCAGATGTCTGTCCAGCCTCTGTTTGAAGACTTCCATTGAAGGAGAACTCACCACTTCTTGTGGCAGCTTGTTCCACTCATTGATCACTGTAACTGTCAAAAAGTTTTTTCTAATATCTAATCTGTCTCCTCCCATTCAGTTTCATCGCATTGCTTCTAGTCTTTCCTTGTGCAAATGAGAATAAAGTTGATCCTTCTACAATGTGACAGCCCTTGAGATATTTGTAGACAGCTATTAAGTCTCCTCTCAGTCTTCTCTTTTGCAAACTAAACAATCCGAAAACCTGCACCATTCTGGTTGCTCTTTTCTGAACTTGCTCCAGTTTGTTGATGTCTTTTTTAAAATGTGGTGCCCAAAACTGGACACAATATTCCAGATGAGGTCTGACCAAAGAGGAGTAGAGGGAAATAATGACTTCACGTGATCTAGACTGTATGCTTCTGTTAATACATCCTAGAATTGCATTTGCCTTTTTTGCTGCTGCATCACACTGTTGACTCATATTCAGTCTGTGATATATTAGTATCCCCAAATCTTTTTCACATGTGCTGTTGCTTAGGCCTATTCCTCCCATTCTGTATATGCTTTTTTCATTTTTATTGCCCAGATGTAGTACTTTGCATTTTTCCCTGTTAAAAACCATTCTGTTAGTTGCTGCCCACTTCTCCAGTTTATTTATATCTTTTTGAATCCCCTCTCTCTTCTCTAGTATTAGCTATCCCTCCTAGCTTTGTGTCATACATACATACATACATACACACTTTGAGCTTTATATATTATATGATCGGATTATGAGGAAAGGTTGCAGGATTTGGGAATGTTTAGTTTACAAAAGAGAAGACTGATAGGAGACTTAATAGCTGTCTACAAATATCTAAAGGGCTGTCACATTGTAGAAGGATCAACTTTATTCTCATTTGCACAAGGAAAGACTAGAAGCAATGGGATGAAACTGAATGGGAGGAGACACAGATTAGATATTAGAAAAAACTTTTTGACAGTTAGAGTAATCAATGAGTGGAACAGGCTGCCACGAGAAGTGGTGAGTTCTCCTTCAATGGAAGCCTTCAAACAGAGGCTGGACAGACATCTGACTGGGATGATTTAGCGAATCCTGCTTTGAGCAGGGGGTTGGACCAGATGGCCCAGGAGGTCCCTTCCAACTCTATGATTCTATGATTCTATGATTCTAATCACCCCAGAAATAGACATATAGGCTCAATAGATATACAGATATGAACATTCCATACAAGACCTGAAACATTATATAATCCAACCACCAGGTCCATCATATTGTGCCCTGGATGGGGTCCATATTTTACAGTATAACTATTTACCTGAATAGAAATCTACACATCTTTTCAAATAATATACTGTATGCCCCTTCATTAAGGACTTTCTTATTATGATTTTTGGTCTAACTACTTTTGATTATGGCAATCTAACATAATTAGACATAGTAACTCTTCACATTTCATTGGATGATTAAAATTTTTTGGCTAAGGCCAGAAGCACACTCACTATCAGCATTTTTGACAGTATTTTCCAGCAATAATTTTTTGCGTTCCGTAATTATTTTTTTATGGAAATGTCATTGTAAGGAAATTCATATTTTATTCAACAAAGAGGAACCGTGATGGGGTCAAATATGGTGCTTATCCCACGATTTCAGCTGATTCTGGGCTGGTTGTGAATTATAGATAATAATTTTCGCATATGTATAGGCTCCTTTGAAGAACAAAATGAGTATAAGCTTATTCTAATTGTACAGACCAAAGGGGAAAAGCTCTGATTTTCATTCTCAAATCCGTCATATTTTTAAATGTACAGGTACTTATTTACATTGATGGTCCAGCCATCTTGAGGGATTTGGGGATAGATAAAGGCTGCATGAACTAGTCACCAGTAAGTGTTTGTGGTGCTGTTGGGTGACTCAATCAATGGTCAAAAAAAGTCATATGCTTAACATACTTATAAATCTCATCTGTTACACTAAAAATCCCAACTTGTGTAAGAAGTAACCAAAAAATGCACAAATATAAGATTTTTTTTGTCAATAAGTAGCAATTTTTATTAAAAATTTGTATGAAAACAAACATTAAATATATAACATAGTGGCCTCAGATGTGACAGACACTATTGACTACGGACACCTTTAAACACACCCTGCTGGTATAATACTTCACAGTAGATTCATATACAATATTATATTTAATTAGTGATGAGCGAGTATACTCATTACGCGAGATTTCCCGAGCATGCTCAGGTGATCTCAGAGTATTTGGATGTGCATAATGGCATACTAACATCATTTGACATAGTAACTCTACACGTTATAGATTACAAAATGGGTCTGGCTAAGTTCTGCAGCACACTCACTGTCAGCACTTTCTGCAGTATTTTCCAGCAATATTTTTTTGCCTTTCCTTTATTGCCTTTATTTAAGTTGTGAATGTTTTTTCAAATAAGTACCACCATGGGGTAAAATATAACACCTCTCCCATATTGTGATTTGAGTTATGAGTTTGTTTTGATACATAGACAACATTATACTTATATACACAGGCCCCTCTGAAGAATTCAATTAGTGCCATACTTACCCTAATAATATGGACCCTAAGGTATAATTAGCACTCATTCTTACCCCCCAGTTCCATCATGTCTTTATACATAAATGTATTAATTTCTGATAAAAAGTCAGATGCTTACTTTTTCATGCAGTCTGCAGTCTCCTGAACATAATCTTCTTTTCCTTGATAGTAGCTTCCATACCTGAGGTATGATAACATTTTTACTCCTGTAGCCAGTTCCTTCAAGGGAGTAATATTTATAACAAAGGAAAGGATCCTTTTCTGTTCCTAGACTTGACATGTTTTGTGATAAGTTGAAGAATAGTCAGTACAGCAGGACACCATTGTTCACATTGACCTAATTTGTTGGGTTTGGACAAGAATGATAAAAATATGTCCATATGTCACCACGTGTGTTCTTTCCTCTACAGTTATCCAGCAGTGTTTTAGGTTACCTTTTATCCCTGAATTTTTCTGTCTTTTTTGATGATAATCACTTAAAATGCTTCTGACTCCCAGATATTGATTATATGATGGTGATTGCACTATTTTATCAGGACGGTGACTCCCATATCTCAACCTCTTTTTTATTTGTGGGCATCACAAGTCCAGACGAGGCAATCCTCTGTCCTTCTGTGAAATCAAAACATCCATAAATTGCTCCAAAAAATTTGACTAATGTAAATTTGGTAGAAGATCATGTGACATAGAAAATGTATTGAAATCATGGAGTTCTGCTAGAATTCTGATCCCTAGGAGGAAGACATCATCTATGAAAATCCAAAAACTAAAAAATATGACTGAAGTGGTGGGATACACAGATAAGGTCCTAATCAAGGGATGATATCACTATAATTACAAATGTGGGGGTCATGTTTACAACAATTTTTTACTTGAATGGATGTTATCTTCCTTAATTATTCTTATACATGAGCATTATTATTCTGAATTCATGCACTTCACACCTTATATGATACATATCTTTATGTGTTTCTGTGTATTTCATGTATTATGCTGATTTATATTGTATCTGCAGTCACTTGTACTTTTATGGATGTATAAATATGAATTATGATCATTTTGGTATTATTAATTACTTTTGCAACTTAGTGACCTGTAGAGATGTCTCTATATATTTATCATTAAATATATAGGGACACATACATACAGATAATGCAGGCACCACATATCTACACTAACATAAACCAGTGTCTTACATGGAGGAGAAGTGGAACTTTTAAATTGGGGGGTATGCAACCAAATACGCATTTCTCGTGCTGTTGTTCAGTCTGCACTGTGTATCGGAATCTTTTATGTTTATTTTTGATAACTGATAGAAATAAAGCAAATTATTATTATTTGAAGTATTGATGATATTGGGAGATGTCTCTATATATTTACCATTAAATATATAGGGACACATACATACAGATAATGCAGGCACCAGATATCTACACTAATATAAACCAGGGTGTTACATGGATGAGAAGTGGAACTTTTAAATTGGGGGGTATGCAACCAAATATGCATTTCTCGTGCTGTTGTTCAGTCTGCACTGTGTATCGGAATCTTTTATGTTTATTTTTGATAACTGATAGAAATAAAGCAAATTATTATTATTTGAAGTATTGATGATATTGGGAGATGTCTCTATATATTTACCATTAAATATATAGGGACACATACATACAGATAATGCAGGCACCAGATATCTACACTAATATAAACCAGGGTGTTACATGGATGAGAAGTGGAACTTTAAAACCAGAGGGTATGCAGCAAAATACGCATTTCTCATACTGTTATTCCGTCTGCACTGTGTATAGGAAACTTTTATGTTGGTTTTTGATAACTGATAGAATTAAAGCAAATTATTATTATTTGAAGATATTGGGAATTATTTTACATTTTTATGGATTGATCTACACATTTTTCCATTAGATCCTTTGATGAATAAATAGCCTAAATACTGATGCACGATGGAGAGAAATACAAAATAATTAGATTAGTTTGGGACATTTATACACAAGTTCTACTTAATATCACTTAGATTACTGAGATTACTTAGTAAATAGGTAACAAGAAAGCTAAATGTGTTAAATAATAAAAGATAAGATACATGAGAGATAGACAAGCATATGACAGACATATGGCCATGGAGAGAGGTTTGGAGGGAAAATCTTTTCTGAGAAGTTTTGTGTGAGCTCTGCACCTACTGAACAGATGTTTGTTATGTAAATCAGATTTACTCTACCTGATACCCAAGGTAGTGAAGACTTTGACAGGAAACCCATGAGCTCCTCCTCAGTCTGATATAAATTGGGTTCTTTGCTCTTCCCTCATACATTCTCCTGGAGAAAACCATTCTGAACTCCTCTGCTATACATCTATCATTCGAAGGAATAGAAAATGGAGAAATTATCAAGACCAGAATCTGTCTCTTCTAACTGTGCCACTGACATAGAGGAAACAGAAGTGATAGTATCAGCACAAAACCCTCATATAACTGGGATGGAGGTTGCTGAATACTTGAGATGCTTCTGCACCGTGTTGAAAGGTCCAACCAAGATGCTAAATTGTTTTGGATTCTGGACCGGGAACTGGTCTTTCATGGTCAGGCTGAGAGAAGACCCGTCCTTTTCTGATGGTGGTCTCCTGCATCTGCCAGAACGATGCACATTAGGAAACTCAGAAGCAATCATTACTTATTCGGACATGTCAATGAGCGAGAATAGAAGGATGATGGTGGAATATATGGAGGACAACATAACACATCTCTATTGCAGCTGCCTTCTGCAAAGCAATGTTTTCAAGGACTATTCTAGTGTCCTGAAAGAATTCCAAGACAGAAGAATTAAGAAGGCCAAGAAGCATCAGAGAAAGAGTAACAGGTAAGAGGACAACACACTCCACCATTCATTACCTGGATTTTCTAATATCATATATCTGTTCTTGGGACAATTGGGTATCGACCAACTTGATGCTGACATTAATTTATTGTAATTTTTGTTGCCATCTTCAAATCTTATAATCTACTGCACAAAATATGAGCCAGGATTAATTGGGATAAGTTTGGGACAGAATATATTTTATTACTTTCATTATTATTGAGTCCAATGATATATAAAATGGGGCCCTTTCTGAAAAAAATCTGATTTTTCCAGCATATTTTGTAAAAATAGTTACATTTGACAGAGTTTTGTCTATTGTTGCATTTCATAGTGATGTAATATCTACATTTTGTCCTTATTTTCCTACAGATAAAATAATGATTTCCTTGCTGATGGAGATGACAGAAGAAATGGTGCCATCTGAATTTGAAAACTAATTCTGGATCCGATCTCTATGAAGAGTGCCAATTTTTCACAAAGCAACTTGTTTATGAACACATCAGCACCGGGACTTAGTACCGACAGATGAAACTGTGGACACTTTAATCCTCTGTATATTTTGATCATTTTGTCAAATTTGTTGCTTCAATAAAACGTGAATTTAATCCAAAAATGTCTCTCCCTTGTGTCATCTTTATATTCATCCAAAAGGGAAAAGTTGTTCTCAATGTAAATCAGGCTCCTCCAAATCTGTGTCTTTTAGGGTTAAAATTGATGGATTTGTATTTCTGCATTATGATAGACTGGGTGCAAATACTCCCATTCAATTATGTGTATACTTTTTACAACAATAAAACAAATAATGATTAGATTTTATCTCATGCATTCTTCTATCTATTTCTTGTATATATGAGCTGCTCTGGTCCTCTGTACATGGCAATACGCTACCTGTGTTCCCAGGTTCTTCACAAATAAAAATCACAGAGTTGCAGATTCATCTCCAGATCTTTATTATAAGAAAGAATCATTTTTTGTATCTAAAAGCAACATACACATGTGACATTTCTGTATAATATATACACCCCGTATATCTCTGGGTCGGTTGTGGTAGAACTGGGGTACCCTCCTTGCCGGAATCCAGATTAGAACGAGGCAGAAGAAGTAAAAAAAGTACAAGAATGCAAAGAGTTAATCTATCAAGTTAGTTGTCCTGTACCCTAAATCTCATTGTGTCAATATCCTGAACCCCAAGTGTCATTGTGCCATTATGGGTACAGTACAGTGATGCTCACACTTAAATGCTGGATAATGACATAAAGTTTCAGGCTGTTTTTATCCTGTACCCCAATTGTGAGCATTTCAGTTTTCTATACCTCCAATTCTTGTTTTTATCATCGTGTACCCCAAGTTCTAGTGTCATTGTCCAGAACCCCATTTGTCAGTTTCTTTATATCCTGTACCACAAGTGTCTGCTTCCTCTTTCTCTACTTATTAAAACCTTTAATACTTCGCACATCTATTAAGACAGGAAGATATAGAAAAGGAAAAAGAAAGACCAGTTACACAGTATAGATAGATTAACCGATATGAGGTAATGATACCAATTGGAAAAAGATGATGCCATTTTCACTTTTTAATTAATACATAAGTCAATACATCAGAAGGATGAAGAAAATATTTCTATTTCATTTATCTGTATTTTAATGTACAGATTGCATAAATCTTAGTCTCCATTGCAATCAGTAAATTATAAGTCATATAATCCTTGAAAAACTCAATAAATGTTGCTTATTACATAATGAGAATGATGGTGTCGTGACTCTTCCTTGACAAGAAACATGATGTGCCACATGTTAAGTCTGATAGCTGTAAATATTCCATTGATTACATTTTTATCCATGTAGCCTATTATTTTGTGGTAAGAAAATAATTGTCAAAGCTCAGTAATGGCAGATATTAGTAGCTTGACATAAAAGCAGGTACATAATATATTATCATAAATCGATACAGTTACATGTAAAAACACAACAAAATTGTAGATTGAAACCGGTACTAATTTTACCCTTGAGTCCATGCAAATAAGGTAATTGTGAAACTCATGGAGTTCATCAGAGTAGCACATCCATATGAAAGAAAATAATTTCTATTTATCACAACAGACTTAGAATTCAGCTAAAATTGTGGTTTAGCCTTTACACTCGACCCCATCGCGGTCCCCTGGGGTGGATTAAGAGTAGCCAGGACCTCTGGCTCTACAGAGTGTGCCCTCAGCACACACTGAGATGTGATAGGTCAAGTGTTTAACACAGAGATGCATGTGTGCAAATGTAAGACAGCAGAGACATTGGTGTGCTACATGGACAATGCAAATTTTTTCTCCTTGTGTAGAGTGCTAAAATAGCAACGCTATACCCAGTAGAGGATACTATGTAATAAGAAACTACACTATATATAACAAGAGGAAGTTATATAATATGGGACGGCACTATACATAAAAATAAATGCAACTTAATAAAGCATAGCGCTATATATAGCAAACTGGAATTCTATATAATTGTTCTTTATGGAAATATCTTTAAGTTAAGCATGGATTGATTATAATGAGGGCTATTAGTGCTACCACCCAGGGCCCAGATCTCCCATGGGTCCCAGCAAATAATGATGATTTGAGGGTGCTAGAGTAAATCATTATGTATTCTGACTAGAAGTTGAGTGACAGTAAATTAGGGTGATTTGAGGGTGGTGGAGAGTAAAGGATTATGTACTGAAGGTGGGGTAGAGCAAAAGATAATGAATTGAGGGTTAGTGGAGAGCAAATGATGAATTGAGGGTGAAGGAGACCAAATGGTGATGCATTAACTTTGTAAGGTGAGGGACATAAATTATGATCAATTGAGGGTGGGGACAGCAAATTATGATGAATTGAGAGATAAGGGTGAGGGAGAGAAAATAATGCTGTTACGGGACCCCTGTGAGTGCCGGGCTCTGAGTAGTACAGGAAATTGCACTCGTTATAAGCCACCCAAGGTGGCACCCCTTTATTGGAAAAAACCACTCCTTACCATAAAGATATTTCTATATAGAACAATTATAAGATGAGCCAACAAATTATTTTTGGGAAATGCTGCTGTAAATTCTGGTAGAGGGTGTGAAGGATAGATTAGTCATCCCCTTTAATAATTGATAAACGTGTAATAATTTAGTATGTCTAACAACATTAGGATTTCATTATCAAGATTTATTAGGCCAGAGATCATATTAATAGTCAGATAAGTCCTTGATGAAAAGATGGCATATTTCTGAATTTGTGTCGAATCCTGTCCTTGTAAATAGTTTTTCTGAAAAATATGGATGCCATTCAGGACACAATACAGTGACCTCGTTGTGTCATGTTTCAGGTCTTCTACACAAGATTCATATCTATCGTACTACACATTTAGTGAATGTAATATATATTTAACATTTTTTCTGTCACACAATGAAAATTAGAACTTAAACCTGGATTATACGTATAAGAAAATAATGATTACACCAAACTGGACACACTTGGTAAATAGCCATTATACATCGCGCATCACTTATATTGCTTTATGCTTTTTACACATTTTCTTCATAATATTCCCAAGTGTAAGCATCATTATCCTGCACCCCAAATTACAGTGTTGTTCAGGACCCCATTTGTCTGTTTCTTTTTATCCTGTGCCCCCAAGTGTCGATGTCATCATTCTCTACTTATTAAAGCCTTTACTGTTTCATAAATATACTAAGACAGGGCGATATTGAAAAAGCCGTAGATAGACCACTTATATAGCATAAATAAATGAACAGATATGAGATATTGATACAAATTTGAAGCAGATGACATCAATTGTCACTTTCTATGTAATAAATACATTCTTCAGAGGGATAAAGAAGGAGAGAAAATAACATTATTTTTTCTCTATCGATTATACATAATTTAAGTTCCAGATTAAATATTTGCTAATCATTGCCCTTTAAAAGAACCTGGCAGGTTTTGGGCATATTGGTCTGGGACACATCTGTTAGTGCACTTGTAGCATAACATTATGGAGGTTACTGTTATTATAATCCAATTGACCTAATAGAATTATCCATAAGAAACAAGACACACTGCAGAGGTCGCACTTTTGAGGAGCTTTCTAATTCCGTCACCAATTTTGCATGAGAAGAGAGGAGCACAAACTCAGCATCCACCCAAGCCAACTGGTTACACAGGGCAATTCATATATTGATGACAGAGTTAACAGCCCCAGGATAAATTACTTGTATGAGG
This sequence comes from Dendrobates tinctorius, assembly GCF_039654945.1. Taxonomy (NCBI): domain Eukaryota; kingdom Metazoa; phylum Chordata; class Amphibia; order Anura; family Dendrobatidae; genus Dendrobates; species Dendrobates tinctorius. The sequence goes on along the minus strand of NW_027361696.1, from coordinate 46,941,966 downwards.
AAGTATGTTAATGAAATGGCTACAAAATAAGTTGACGTTCCCCATATATGTTTTATAATCCTTGTCCAAACTCCACAAATGGCTGTATCCTGTCTCTTCCTTCACAAAAAAACATGTGACATAGGTGGTAAGTAGATATGAAATAGAAAATAGGCAAATAAAACTGTGTAGATATTCAGTTAGAGCTGATTGCACGTCACAACAAGTCTGGTAATAGTAAAGAATCCATTGATAATGATTTTCTTCCTCCAAATTAAAAGCCACGGGGATAGAAATTGTCAAGACTCAGTAATGTCAGCGATTGTGAAGGAATAAATTATTCTGATGAAGAAGCTTGACAGAAAAGCAGGTATTTAACTTTATATTGATATAACCTTGAAATCGATACAGTTATAGAGAAAAACAACATGGAAAAGAGACAGAAATCAAGCTAATTTTACCTTGAGGTGCATACAAATGAGATTAGTATGAAACACATCAAGTTCTCCAAAGGAACCCATCAATATGAAGAAAATATAATCTGTATATCACAACAAGCTCAGAACTCAGCTGAAATTGTTGGCTAGCCTTTTAATTAGACACCATGGCGGTGGCCCTTTATTAAGAAAATTATCACATATTAACATTAAGATTTTTTTTATCAAAAACAAATAAAATTACATTTTACAATATTTTGTTGGGAAACACTGCAATAAGTTCTGGTAGTGCATGTGCTGCAAACCTGGGCCGACCACCTTTCATAATCCCAAACCGTGAAATGATTTAGTATGTCATTATCAAGAAGAATGATTACACCAGAGACCATAGAAAGATGTGTCCTTGATAAAACAATGGCAGTTATTAATTTGTGATGTTTTAGGTCTTGCATCTTCTACCCAAGATTCATAAATATCTTCCTACCTATTTAGTAAATGGATTATATATATTACAATTCTGCACTAATGCAAATGAAAATTAGAAGGTGTTAGAGAGTAATGACTGCACCAAACTGGGCAACTTTTTAACTTTCCATTATAAATTCCTGCATAACTTATTGTAATACGCTTTTTACTTATCTTACACATCTATGTTGATTTTCACCTATCAAAAATCAATATTAGCAATATCTCTTACAATATGACACACAGAGGCATGAAACACATCACATAATTAGTTCCCGTTTGTATCAGGCTATTACTTTTTTATATAAATAATAAAAATTCTATTATACATATGAGAGAAAGAAACATTTTAAAAATATTTATAATTCTAAATTTAAACAACATTTATAATTTGTCCCCGTTTCCCTCTCCAGAAACCAGTCAGGTATTGGTTGAATAGTTTGCTCTGCAGTTCTGTATGTAATTAAGTAATTGACCTGATAGAATAATGCTCAAAACAAAAGAGACTCTGCAGAGATCACACTTGTCAAGAGCTTTGTAATCTCATGAGCAACTCAGCATGAGAAGAGACATGAACATCCCCAGGATCCACCCAAGCCAGCTGTAGACACAGAGCATTTCATATGTAGATGACAGGGTTAATTGTCTGAAAAATAAATGTATCTGAAGCGTGATGTGAAATATATTTAAATAGATGAAAGATCCCCATATGTATTATAATTATTTTTCCAACTCCCTGATATCATGAATATTATCAGTATCAATCTTTTATTACTTTTATTAATGGTGCATACTCAGATTGGGCCAGGGTTACTAGTGGGGTACCATAGGGTTCTGTATTGGACCCCTACTATTTAATATATTTATAAATGATCTAGTGGATGGCTTACACAGTAAAATATCAGTATTTGCAGATGATACAAAACTATGTAAGGTAGTTAACACAAAGGGGGACAGTTTGCAACTACAGACAGATTTGAGTAAATTGGAGAATTGGGCTGAAAAATGGCAAATGAGGTTTAACACAGATAAGTGTAAGGTTATGCACATGGAAAGGAGAAACAAATGCTATAATTACTTACTAAATGGGAAACTGCTGGGGAATAAGACATGGAAAAAGACTTAGGCATCTTAGTCAATAAGAAGCTAAATTGGAGTGCCCAGTGTCAGGCAGCTGCCACCAAAGCAAATAGGGTCATGCGATGCATTAGAAGAGGTCTGGGGACACGAGATGAAAACATAATTCTCCCTCTGTACAAACCACTCGTCAGACCACACTTGGAGTATTGTGTGCAATTTTGGATGCCGGTGCTCAAGAAAGACATTACTGAACTTGAAAGGGTTCAAAGGCGGGCTACTAAAATGATAAATGGAGTTGGTTCACTACAATACCCAGAAAGGTTATCAAAATTAGGCCTATTTACTCTAGAAAAGAGTAGACTTAGGGGAGATTTAATATATATGTACAAGTATATCAGAAGGCAATACAGAGATCTCTCCAATGAACTGCTTGTACCAAGGACTGTGACAAGAACAAGGGGGCATTCTCTTTGTTTGGAGGAAAGACAATTTCTGCACCAGCATAGAAGAGGGTTCTTCACGGTAAGAGCAGTGAGGCTCTGGAGTTCTCTTCCTGAGGAAGTGGTGATGGCCAACTCTCTGAAAGAATTTCAGAAAGGAATGGATGCTTTTCTTGTGAGTAACAGTGTAGAAGGTTACGAATAACAGAATATTATAGGTAGACGGTTGTCCCAGCTTAGGGAAAGGAATTTTTTTCCCTATGGAGAAAATTGGCTTCTACTCTGTGGGTTTTTTGCCTTCCCCAGGATCAACAATGCAGAACAGCTGCACTAAAAATAGGCTGAACTAGATGGACATAAGGTCTTCCTTCAGCCTTCAAAACTATGTTACTATGTTAGTTGGGAATCAGGATTGATAGGTAGAAATTGTATAAAGCATATAATATACAGCATATCACAATTTTGTCATTTTCTGAAATCATTACTGTTTCTAATACTTAAAATACAAATTTCAGTTCAAAATTATGGCTGTATGCGTACACATATTTTAGTATGGTAAAAACTGCAAGAAAAAGAGCGCAATAGAGTCTTACCCGAGAAAATAAGAATGTAAAACAATTCGTTATACTCACCCTATGTAGGAGGGTATCAGACATAAAGGAACAAGGTCAGCTTGCTGCGCATCCAAATGACCACGCCGTGGCCATAAATCATCAGATTCAAGGAAAAGAACTTTTATGGATTAAGCGTGCGCTGCCAGACCATCACTCCTCACAAGTAGTGTGCTTTATACATTTATTTCCCTAAATGAAATGGGAAATAAATGTATAAAGCACACTACTTGTGAGGAGTGATAGTCTGGCAGCGCACGCTTAATCCATAAAAGTTCTTTTCCTTGAATCTACACATATTTTAGGTGATAGATTCCACAGATGTGTAGGTCATTAGATAAGGATCTTGGGTAGAAGATATGCAAAAATATTAGTTGATAGGTTCAATATATAGCTAGATATGAGCGTTTCATACAAGATTTAAGACCTGAGACAGTCTTCAGTTCATCCTACAGTGTCCTGTATGGGGTCTATTTTTTCCAGTGTTGCCAATTACCTGGGCAGAATCCTACATCACTCTGTAAATAATTCATCCTCTTTTATCAAGGACATATTTTACTTTCTTACTATGATTTCTGGTTTTATTGTTCTTGATAATGGCTATCTAATATCATTTGAAATACTAAATCTTCAAACTTCTATGATTCATGACATAGGTTTGGCTAAGTTCCTATGACATTATTTTTCAGCAATCATTTCAATCTTCTCTTCTTTGATAATTGTTTAAAAAAAGTCTTTGTTAAGATGTCAAATTTTATTTTAATGAAGGGGTACCACAATGGGGTCCAATGTAATGCTTATCCCAAAATTTCAGTCATTTCTGAATTGATTACAACATATAGATATTATTTTTCTTACTTGGAAATGGTCAATATTCATTCTTTCTGTGAAATTGAAACATCTATAAATTGTTCTAAAATAGTAATGCAGACTAATGTAAATGTGATATAAGATCATGTTACAAAGAAAATCCATGGAAATTATGGAGTTATGCTAGAGTGCCATTTCATAGGAGGAAGACATCATATATGCATCTCTACCTCCTGAAAAACATAACTGAAGTGGTGGGATACATAGATAAGGTCCTCATTCACTATAATTCCAAAATGCAGAAGCCACGCTGTCAACACTTTTTTATTTGGCCGGATGTCCTCTACTTTAATTATTCTAACACATGAGCATTATTATTATGAATTTATGCACTTCACACCTTGTATGATGCATCACTGCATGTATTGCTATGGATTTTATATATTTTGGTGATTTATATTATATCTGCATTCGTTTGTACTTTTATGGATGTATTAATATATGACTTATGATTACTTTTGTATTATTAAACATTTCTACACCTTATTGACCTGGTCAGCTACCTCTATATATTTATCATTAAAAATATATAGACATATTCATACAGATAGTTCAGACACTACATATCTACAACAATATAAACCAGAGTCTTCTAAGGAGAAGAAGAGGAACTTTTTCAGGATGGTCTGCACTGTGTATCAGAATCTTTTTTTTTACAACTGATAGAAGCAAAGCAAATTATTTTTATTTGAATTATTGCAGATGTTGGGAACTATTTTATATTTTTGTAGATACAGTATATCTATACTTTTTTATGATAGATCATTTGATGAACAAATTGCCTAAATACCGATTCACAATAGATATAACTACAGATTAATTACCGTAATTAAATTAGTTTTTGACATTTATACACCAGTAAATGATTACTTATTAAATAGCAGGAAAGATAAATGTGATAAATAAAAAATATAAAAGATACATGACAGATAAATAGAAAAATCCTGACATATGACCATGGAGAGAGATTTGGAGGGAACCTTTTTTCTGAGAAGTTTTGTGTGAGTTCATCACCTAATGAATAGACTTTTGCAATGTAAATCAGATTTACTCTACCTGATACCCAAGATGGTGGAGACAATAACAGGAAACCATCCAGCCCCTACTCAGTCTGATAAAAAGAGGGTTCTTTGCTCTGCCCTCATACATTCTGGAGAAAACCCTTCTAAACTCTTCTGCTACGCTTTAATCTTTGGAAGGAATAGATCATGGATGAATCGTCAAGACCAGAAACTATCTCCTCTAACTGCGCCACTAACATAGAGGAAATAAAAGTGATAGTGTCAGTACGAAACCCTCATACACCAAGGAAGGAGGTTGCTGAATACTTGAGACGCTTCTGCATCGTGTTGAAAGGTCCCACCAAGATCTTAAATAATTTAGGCTTCTGGACTGGAAACTGGTCTGTCATGGTCAGACTGAGACAAGACCAGTCCTTACCATTTAGTGGACTCATGCATTTACCAGAAAGATGCACAATAGGAGACTCAGAAGCAATAATTTCTTATTCAGACAAGTCATTGAGTGAGCATAGAAGGATGACAATGGAATACAAGGAGGACAGCATGACAAATCTCTGCGGCAGCTGCATTGTGCAAGATTATATTTTCAAGGACTATCCTGGTGATATCAAGGAAATCCAGGACAGGACATCTAAAACCCCCATTACACACAGCGAGATCACTAGCAATATCACTGAAACGTCACAGGTTTTGTGACACAGCAGTGATATCGCTAGCGATATCGCTATGTCTGATACTTACCTGCGACCGGCTCCCCTGCTGGTTATCGCTGATCGTGCGAGAACGTCCTGGGCCATTTCTCGTCGGGCGTTTCCTGCTGGGCTTCCTGTGGCGCCGAAAAGCAACGCGTGGATGCGGACGGGAGGACGTCAGGATCGCCGTGTTTGACAGGTAAGTAGCGACCCCCGACCGCTGCTATGTCGCTGGTGAGATCTGCCTGTGTGGCAGCTCACTAGCGACCACTTAGCGATGCACCAGCGACCCATATCGCTGTCGGGATCGTTGGTGCATCGCTTAGTGTAACGGTACCCTAAGAAAGCCAAGAAGCAGCAGAGGAAGAGTAAAAGGTAAGAGGACAATGCCCTCCACCATTCATTACAAGGGTCTCCAAATATCATGTATCTGTTCTTGAGTCAACTATGTAACAATGCACTTGATGTTAAACTTTTATATATTTTGAGTTTTCTTGGAAGCTACAATCCTTATAATCTACTGTGCACAATATAATGACTCAGAACTGATCTGTATGAGCTTGGGGATGAACATATCTTGTTACAATCACTTATATTGTGAGCCATCAGATCTAAAACTGGGCAATTTCAAAAAAATCAAGGCTGTCGAGAACATTTTACAAAATTATATATTTCATAATATTTTGCCTTTTGGTGCATTTCATGGTAGTGTAATATGTACATTTCTTTTTTGTTCTACAGATAAAATATTTTCTTGCTGGTGGAGTTAGCAGAAGGACCGGTGACTCCTAATCTGAGCCCCATATAATTCTGGATCCAGTTACTAAAGATTTCTTCCCATTTTGATGACACTGACGATACTTGGATCTTTTGTGTATTTTCATTATTTTGTGACATTTGTTATTTCAATAAAACTTTAATTTCAAATGAAAAAATGTCTTCCTTATGTCATATGTCATCTTCATATTCTTCAAAAAGGTACATTGTAACCATTGTTGGTCTGGTTCCTCTAAGCCTATCTGTTTATAAGTTATGATTGACTTTGGGTACAATGACTGGGGCGCTGAGACTTCAAGGTCATTATGTGCCTAGAGCCCCCATCTCAAATAGCGAGATCGCTAGCGAGATAGCTGTTTCGTCACTGATTTTGTGACGCAACAGCGATCTTGCTACTTGTGACACATAGCGGCGATTGGGCCCCTGCTACGATGTCACTAATTGTGCTCGAATGTCCTGGGCCATTTTTTAATCACTTGTGTCCCGCTGGCCAGCATGCATCGCTGTGTTTGACAGGGACAACGACGAACGACCTTAATACTACAGGTTTGAGAGACAGGGTCCCAACGACCATTGTATTGTTCTGCATTGTTGCTGCATCGCTGGTGAGATCTGACTGTTTGACATCTCACCAGTGACCACGTAGTGACACACCAGCGATCCCTACTAGGTCATATCATTGTTGAGATCGCTGGTGCGTTACCAAGTGTGAAGGTACCCTAATACAAGCCAAGCTGCACAACATATTCATAGGGCCATATCCACCTAATATCCTCCTCTCAGGTTCTCAGCAGGGAGCTAGGGGTCCCCCATTCTGTATTCAATATCCCTAAGAATTTTACATAACTGTCTTCATAAACTACTGTAGTATGAGAACATGTGCACAAAACCACATGGAGGGCTCCCCAGACACATGTTATGCATCCTGATCTACATCTTTAACAATAAATGATGGCTATGTCTGTCTTGAGCAGCTGCTGGATCCCACATAGGAGACAATTCTGATTCAAGAAGTTAAAGTGCTTTAGATGCAAGAGTCAATAGTTGGCTATAAGTAGAGATGAGCAAATTTGCTCAGGATCCCTCTTATTTGGCAAGTTATAGCACTTGCCGAATAAGCTGCAGAGGGAACCCGGCTTCCTGGATCACATGGGTCAATCAGCTGATCGACGCTGCATCTGCATGTGTCACAGTCATGAAAAATGCATGAAGAGCCCAACACACAGGTTCTCCATGCATGTGTCATGACTGTGACACATCCACACCACATGCAGCTGTGGCGCCGATCAGCTAATCGGCTGGTGTGATCCAGGAAGCTGGGTTTCTTATGCAGCTTATTCGGCAAGAGAAAACCCACCAAATTCACTCATCTCTAGTTATAAGGTCTCCCTAAATATGTTCATTGCACGTGCAACATAATCACAAGGTTTTCTAAGGTTGCCTTTTATGTGTGGTTTAACACATTTTAATTGACCGGCAGGTTATTAATGTTTTCCAACCACAAGCAGCCATGATAAAAAAAATGGATAAGTTAATTTTTCTACACATTTTCACAACTTTATCATGTAAATACAGAGCTGCAGATTCACCACCACAAATTTACTAGAAGAAATAATTACATTTTTTTTTTTTAAAGTGATTAGTTTGTGGTAGAACTTTGGTCCTATCATGTAGGAATCCATATCAAGAACAGATCAGGTTCTAATCAGAACAGAAGAAGCCTGAAAATACAAAAATACCAAGGGTTAATCAAACAAAGTCATTGGCTGTATCCAAAGTCTCATTGTGTCAATATCCTGTACCCCAAGTATTGGGCTGTCACTGACACTTGGTGAGAACATAATGACTCACTGATATTTGAGGTACAGAGTAATGACACCAAATTTCTGTCTGCTGTCATCCTGTACCTCAAATGTCAGAATTTCATTTTTCAGTACCCCCAATTGTTGGTTTCATTATTCCATAACTCAAGGTACGTATCATTATCCTGTACCCCAAGTGATGGCATCAATGACCTGTAGCCCCAATTGTTATAATCATCATACTCTACTTACTAAAGCCGTTAATATTTCATACATCTAATAAGACAGATTGGGAGTTATAACAAATGAATGGAAAGACGAGCAAATGTAGAAAAATAAACAGATATGAGATTAAAGAAAACATTTGAAGCAGACAAAGTCTTCAGTCACTTTCAATGTAATAAATAAATCTATACATCAAGGCACAAAGGAGAGATGCAGAAAATAACATTTGTTTATCAGGTATCTGTAACTAAAGCTCTAGATCAAATAAATAATTTGTCTTTATTACCCTTACCTATTATCACGAACAAATTCAGTTATATTTAAAACTTAATGGAAACCAGACCTAATTTTACCTTAGTGTCAATTTAAATAAGGAAAGTATGGAACTGATCAAGTTCTTCAGAGAAGCCCAACAATATGAGGAAAATATTATCTATATGTTACAACAAACTCAGAACTTGGCTGAAATTATGGGTCAGCTTCAACATCAGATCCCATTGCGGTACCGCTTTTTTAAACAAAATAAGCCACTCTTTAACAAAGATATTTTCATGAAAAGCAACTATCAGGACAAACAAAAATGTATTGTTTTTTAAAAACTGCTGTGAATTCTAGTAGTGCGTTAATATGGTTTAAGACATTTGTATGTCATTATCAATAATTATTTTCCTACAATAATTTTTTCAACTCCTCTTATAATTGTTTATTTTTGAAAATTTATTTAAGTAGTTAATTTTTTGTTCAGTAAAGGGGTACTGCCATGGGATCAAATGTAGTGATAAGATGAGTTTTGAGATTGTTGTGATACAAAGAAAATATTTTTGTTTTATGAATAAAATCCTCTGAAGAGCTGTATGAAAAATTCATTCACATTGATTAAACTTGTTGGATTTTGGAGAAGAATTAAAAAACAGTTATGGCAATAGCACTATTGTATGTCTGACACTGAAACAATATATAAATCGGCTCACAGGATATATCTTATAAAAACACAAGGTACAGAAAAAAGAGTTAAGCAACACTAGCTATAAAAAAAGTTTGGTGCCAAGTGTCACAGGTTTTTAGAAACCCTCACAGTAGAATAGATAGAGGCAACTTTCATTGTGAATGCTCAGTAAGGTGATCTCTGGACTTAGACTCCAGAGTACCAGGCTGCACCTGTATATCACTGGTTACTAAGGACTTGGATGGAGAACCAGCAGTAAACAAGCATACACAATGAGCTGAGAAAGACACTGGGACCGATGTCTATGCTGAGCAGCACTCACAGCGGCCGAGCCCAAATTGGTGGCCACAGAGGCAGATAAGGCTTGGGATCTATCCAGTGCAGCAGGAGAATCCTAACACCCACTACTGGAAAAATCCAATGTGCAGAGCCTTGACTCCACTCCTGCCTCACGGACGACAGATTAGTGAGGAAGTCTTGTTGCTGGCACCATAATTTTAAAAGTTTTCCCCTTATTTTCCTCCCCAAGATTTGTGGTGTGTCTTATGGTCGGTACATCCTTGTAATCTGAAAAATACTGTAATTTTTTCCCTATTTGTATTATGTTATACATTTTATATGGAAAAAATAGTTATGTATAATACATATGAGAGGATGAGAAATGTAACAAATATATTTATGTATAGTTGAAATTCTAAATAAAATAAATACTCTGTCCCTATTTTCCTCTCCAGAAACCAGTCAGGTATTGCTGCATTGGTTTGAGTTGTAATTCCCTCTGTTATTACGTAATTGACCTTGGAGAATTGTCCATTAGACATAACAGACTCTTCAGAGATCACACTTGTCCTGATCCTTGTAATCCCATTGGTAATTTAGCATAAGAAGAGACAAGAAAATACCCAGGATCCACCTAAGTCTACAGTACAATAAAGGGGGTTTTACACATAGCGATATCGCTAGCAATATCGCTAAAGCATCACCGATTTTGTGACGCAGCAGCGATATCGCTATGTGTGATACTTATCTCCGACCGGCTCCCGCACTTTCTGTCGCTGATCGTGCGAGATCGTGCAGCTCCATTTCTCATCGGGCACTTCCCGTTGGGCTTCCTGCTGGCACTGACGAGGGACGCGTGGACGCGGGCGGGAGGACGTCAGGATCGCCGCGTTTGAAAGGTAAGTAACGACCGCTGCTGCGTCGCTCCGTCACTTTGAGATCTGCCTGTGTGGCAGCTCACTAGCAACCATTTAGCGATGCACCAGCGATCCTGACCGGGTAGTATCATGGTAGGGATCGCTGGTGCATTGCTAAATGTAAAGGGGGCTTTAGGGTATTTTATCAATAGATGAATGGGTTAGTCAACACAGGAATAGACATTATTAAGTGTGATAGATTTATAGATAAGTAGGTACAAAATAAATAAAAGGTCATCATATGATTTACATTGACAGTATCAATATTATTGATATCCAGAAGGAAATCATCATTGACAGGTAAAAATTGTGTAAAGCATATAACACATAACACATTTGTTTAGTGTGGTGAAATCATAACTGTCCTAAATACTTATAATCCAAGGTTCAGTTGTAATTTTCAACTATATGAATGCACAAATTTTAGGTGATGGATTGAACAGATAGGTCGGTCAATAGATGAGGATTTTGCATAGAAGATACTCAAAAATAATAGGCAAATGATAGGATCAACAGCTAGATAGATATGGTTGCATGGGACAAGATACAAGACCTGAGACATTAAACAATCCACCCGCCAGATCATCATATTTGGTCCTGGATGGGGTCCATATTTTCCAGTATAGCCATTTACCTGAATTAGATCCTACATATATTTTCAAATAATATATTCTCCATTATTATACCTTTTACCCCCAAAGGGTGGTTTGAATGTTAATGACCAGGCCAATTTTTTCAATTCTGACCACTGTCCCTTTATATAGTAATAACTCTGGAATGCTTCCATGGATCCTGGTGATTCTGACATTGTTTTCTCATGATATTTTGTCCTCCGTGAAAGTGGTACAATTTCTTTGATAATACTTGCATTTATTTGTGGAAAAAAAATGGAAATTTGGCGAAAACGTTGAAAATGTAGCAATTTTCCAACTTTGAATTTTCATGCCCTTAAATCACAGAGATATGTGACATAAAATACTTAATAAGTAACATTTCCCATATGTGTTTGCTTTACATCAGCACAATTTTGGAGCCAAAATTTTTTATTGTTAGGAATATATAAGTGTTACAGCGATTTCTCATTTTTACAAGTTTTTCTAGTGACCACTAGTGTTGAGCATTCCGATACCGCAAGTATCGGGTATCGGCCGATATTAGCTGTATCGGAATTCCGATACTTAGTTCCGATACTTTTTTCATATCGAATACCGGAATCGGAAGTTCCCATAATGCTAGGAGCCCGCTCGATTTGATTCAGCCAATGGGGATCCTCAGAAGTGTGGGCACATCCTGTTAGGCATGTAGGCATGTTAACTACTGGCATGGCTGTGATTGGCTGCTGAAATGATGTACTATAAAAACCGCAGCAGCCCCCATTTCGGGTTCACTCTGCTGTGAATTCAGTTAGGGACAGGCTGCTGTTGAAGACTGTGATGGACAGTTAGAAATAGCGATCATCAAACATATCTATTGCTCTACCCAGGCTACATAATCCACCACTGTAGCATTTTTTTTTAGCCCAGCAGCACTGTTTTAATAGCTGTCTGCAAGGGCTGTGTGAGTGCAAACCCACGCTGTGTAGTGTGTCCTGCAGGCACGTCTGCTTGTCGGCCGCCCAGCGTGTGCCTCAAACACATTTTTCTTTTATTGCTGCTTTTTTTTCCTCCTGTATAGTGTGCTTCCATACGTATCCATATACGTTGGTTGCAAACACTAAAGGAGTGGACAGTGGAGCCTTTCAGCAGCCTTTCAGTGCTATAGCCCATTTCTCTGCACTGTTTTTGGCTGTCTGATAGGTCTCTCTGTGTGTGAGTGCAGCTCACGTTGCAGTGTGTTCTACAGCCACCGCTGGTTGTAGTCCGCTCAGCATGCGTCACTGCCTGATACATAGTCCTTTTTTTGCAGCTAATTTGTCCAGATTTTTGCTCCTATATTAGTGTGCTTCCATCCGCATCCATTGTCATTGGTTGGTTGCAAACACTATATAGGATTAGATAGAGGAGCCTTTTTGCTGGCTTGTGCCCTTCAGGGCCAGCCAGACTAGTATCACCCTATTTTTTGGAGCCTCATCAATTGCATTGTAGGTTAGCTTCCTGCATTGTAATCGCTCCAAAAAGTTTGTGATACTATAGCTTTCAAACTTTGGTCACATCCTTTTATTTCCCCCCCCCAAAAAAAAAGGAAATAAAGTTCACCAAACACTCCACTTTAGAGTTGTGTAGGCCACATTAGATCATATTAAAGTGTAGTACACACACTCTTAGCAAAATTAGTGTTTCTGATACTGGTTAGCAGGTGTTCAGGAATAAGAATACTAAGCCCCCCCTTTTTTACTTTTCTGCCTATCTTTATCAGTCTACCAAGATGAAGAAGGCAGGGAGTAAGGCACATGGTCGTGGCCGTGGAGTTTCAGCAGGGAGAGGACGGGGGATTCAGCAGGGAGAGGACGTGGGGATTCGGTGTCTGCTGCGGCCACCAGTGACCCGGCATCCCCCACTTTTAGCAGGCAACAGTCCTTCATGCGCAGCTTTGTAGGACCTCGCCGTACCCCACTGCTGCGTGACGAACAAATTGAAGCCGTTGTCGGATGGATGGCAGCTAACGCATTCACTTCAATGACTTCCGCATCCTCTCAGGGCCAGAGCACTGAAGAGCAACCATCTGTCTCTTCACCACCTGCCAAATTGCCTAGGCAGTCTGAGAGCCCTGGACAGCAGCCATCTCAATCTTTACTTCTGTTCTCAGAATCTGTTGGCTTGGAAAGAGGTGGCCAGCCAAGCAGCATTCTAGAGCGTGAAGAAGAGGGAGTATGCAGTGATGCGCAACTGCTTTGTCCCTCTGAATCTGAAGAGGCGGGTGGGCCTGTGCCTATTGTCAGCACACCTCAGTACTCATCTGATGATGCTGAGACTCAGTTGCCAGTTTCTGGTGCGTTCAGTGCTGGCGAGACAACCCAGGACCAGCCGGTGCTTGAAGAGTGGAGATGATGAGGTCCTTGACCCATCATGGCGTCAGCCACAGGAAGGTGGTGGGAGCAGCTCTGAGGAAGAGATTCCCTGAATGGCCAAAAGAGGAGGGAGAGGCTGGGGGCAGACTTGGTTGCCTGTAGCCTCCACTTTGGCACCCGTGAGTAGCAATCCTCTTCCAAAACACAAAACGGGCGCTCCCAGGACTTACAGTGCGTGGTCTTTTTTTGACACAGTTGCAGATGACATTTGCTTTGTCAAATGCAAGCTGTGTCATCAGAAAGTTAAACGAGGGAAAAATGTGAGCAACCTCAATACCACAAATATGTGGAAACATGTGCGTACCAAGCACGAGGTGGAGTTACACAGACACACTGAAGATGTAGGCCAACCTTCAACAGCACATACCACCTCTTCAGCTCATGTTGGGGCCTCTTCCTCCAGCTCACACACAGCTGGTTCGGCTTCCTCACTGGAACGCCATGGAAGAACCTCTGCCACTGTTGTCCACAGACCCAGTGAAATTCCACCCACTGAACCACGTTCTCCGAATCAGCACACTCCGAGGCTACTGAATGCCGGCATTGCCAAACTACTGGTCCTTGAGATGCTGTCATTCAGGCTGGTGGAGACTGACACCTTCCGGAACTTTATGTCATTGGCAGTTCCACAATACAATGTGCCCAGCTGCTTTTAATTCAGCAGGCAAGCCGTCCCTGCCCTGCAAAAGCATGTGGAGGGAAAAATTAAAAATGCGCTACGAAACGCCGTCAGTAGCAAGGTCCACCTGACCAACGATGCGTGGACCAGTAGCCATGGACAGGGACGATACCTTTCCCTCACTGCCCATTGGGTCAATGTTGTGGAGCCGGGTACAGATCTGGAGAGTGGCTCTGTACGTATTCTGCCAACTCCAAGGATTGCAGGAATGCAGTCTGTACATATTGAGTCCTCCTCCTACTGTAGTTCCTCGGAATCAGCACTGCATGAGCCTGTTAGGCTGTTAGGCCAGATATGAGCACAGGTGTGGCCAAACGTCAACAGGCCGTCCGTAAATTAATTTCTTTGGGGAATCGGAGCCACACAGCACAGGAGCTCTGGAATGCCATCAAGCAGGAGAGCGATGTGTGGTTTGTGCTAGCAAATCTCCAGCCAGGTTTGGTAGTGAGTGACAATGGCCGAAATCTAGTTGCAGCTCTGGGCCTAGGCAACCTCACTCACATACCATGTCTGGCACACGTGCTCAATTTGGTCGTGCAGAGCTTTCTGAGGGACTATCCGGATCTTGATGCACTGCTGCACAAGGTTCGCCTAGAGTGTGCTCACTTGCGGCGTTGCAGCATGGCAAGATCGCGCATTGCATCTCTGCAACGCTGATTCCACCTGCCAGATCATCGCATCATATGTGACCTCCCCACCAGGTGGAATTCAACGTTACATATGTTGGAGTGGTTGTGTGAGCAGCAGGCAGCAGTAATGGAGTACCAGCTGCATCAGGCGCAAACAAGTCGCACTGTGCGCCGGACACACTTCACCACCACTGAGTGGGCCACTATGAGGGACATCTGCCAAGTTTTGCGTGCCTTCGATGACTCCACGCGGATGGCCAGTGCAGATGATGCACTAGTCAGCATGACTGTCCCCCTTATCTGTCTGCTTCAAAAAACCTTACAAGCACTAAGTGAGGAGGTTTTTGAAGAGGTTGAGGATGAGGAGTCAGAAATGCCATCTGCTTCTGGCAAGTCTGCACAACGTGCTTCCACACAAAGGCCCAGGCAGGGGACACTTAGTGAGGAGGATGACGAGGAGTCAATGGAGGAGGAGAAACACATCTCTCCAGAGGAGGGAGGTACACAAGGCTCTAGTAGTCAGTGTGTACAGCGAGGGTGGGGTGATGCTGAGCAGGCTGAGATGCTGCCTCAAGCTGGGGACAGCGTTCCCGGTCCAGTTGGCAGTCTGCAGCACATGGTTGATTTCATGCTGCAGTGCTTGTTAAATGACCGCCGCATCGCCAACATTCTCCACACGGCTGATTATTGGGTGTACACCCTCCTAGATCCTCGCTACTGGGACAACTTACAAAGCCTCATACCACAGTTGAACCGGGAGCGTAAAATGCGGGAGTACCAAGAAACACTTGTGCAGGCCATCATGTTCTCCATTCTCCCCGCAAGTGTTGCTGGTAGTGCTTTTCAAAGCAGCCATGTGGGTAGAGGCAGTGGAGGAAGCTCTGCACAAAGAGGTAGCAGAGGCAGTGCGGCAGGACAAGGCAAGGCCAGTATGGCCCAAATGTGGAAAAGTTTTGTGGGACCGCCACAAACGGCTACACCATCACAGACAGCTCCAGTCAGCAGGAGGCAACGTTTCCGTCAGATGGTGACAGACTACTTGTCTTGCCCTGTTAGTGTACTCCCAGACGGCTCTTCCCCATTCAAGTTTTGGGTCTCTAAGCTGGATACATGACCAGAGCTTAGCCAGTATGCAGTGGAGGTGCTGGCTTGCCCTGCTGCCAGTGTATTATCGGAACGTGTCTTTAGTGCTGCAGGTGGTGTGGTAACAGACTGTCGCACACGACTATCCGCCGATAATGTTGACCGGCTTACTTTTGTGAAAATGAACAAGGCCTGAATCTCACCTGAATTTGCCAGTCCTCTTCCAGAATAAATAATTGCCTGGCAACAGGATCCAGGTCTCCTGTTGTGTTCATGTTTCTATGACCTGAACTTTATTTCCTGGGCTACAGCAACGCCCGTTGTTGCTCAGAAGTGCTGTCCACACAGACAAAACACTCGCTCATGTGTAAGTGGGGTTTGGTAACGTCAGCTGATCCCCTGCTGTGTGTATGGCAAAATGTCCTGCTTCCTCCAAACTCAAAGTAACTCAGATTTACACCTGGTTCCAAGTAGGCCTCGGCCTACTACCTGATTTTCCCTGGGCTCCGACACCGCCAGTTGGTACTCAGAAGTGCTGTCCACACAGAAAAAACACTTGTTCATGTGTAAGTGGGGTTTGGTAACGTCTGCTGATCCCCTGCTGTGTGTATGGCAAAGTGTCCTGCTCCCTCCAAAGTCAAAATACCTCCGATTTACACCTGGCTCCTAGTAGGCCTCAGCCTACACCATGATTGTCCCTGGGCTCTAACAACGCCAGTTGGTGCTCGGAAGTGCTGTCCACACAGAAAAAAACACTCGTTCATGTGAAAGTGGGGGTCAGTAACATCAGCTGATCCCCTGCTGTGTGGATGGCAAACTGCTGCTGCCTCCAAATTGTAACTACTTCTGATTTAAACATTCTCTGATTTGGCCTCTGTCTCTAGTATTTCCCCTGACCTCCAAAACTGCCAGTTCCTGCTCACAGTTGCCGTCCACGCATTCCACACTTGTTCCTGTGTTCCTGGTGTTCTGTTACGTGAGCTGATCCCCCAATGTGTGTCCGGCACTGTCTCCTGCGCTGTCCACCTTCCCACTACAAGTCAGTTGGTCCTCGGTAGGGCCATTGGCTCTTGTTCCTTCTGCTACCCATCCGGGTGCCAGCACTGTCAGCTGGTTCTCGCCAGAGCCTTTGGCCTAGGTGCCTCCATCTCGGTATCCGAGGTCCAGCAACGTCAGCAGGTCCTTGGTAGTGCTTTCTAGCACAGGTACCTCCTGCCTAGTAACCGTGGTCCAGCACTGTCAGCTGTTCCTCGGTAGTGCCATTGGCTCTTGTAGCTTTTGCTACCCATCTGGGTTCCAGCACTGTCAGCTGGTTCTCGGCAGTGTCTTTGGCACGGGTACTCCCTGTTGCCCAGCCTGTTTTCAGCACGCCAGCTGTTTCCGGGTAGTGTCAAGGTCACTTTGCCACCAATCCGTTGTCCTGTCCTCTTGCGGCCGGGTTAGCCGACTTTTCGGTGCTTGCAGTTTAGGTGACTCCAATGTGGACTGCGGGATCTGGCACTGAAGGCTGGATCCGTAGTGCCAATGGGACATGGACCCCCTGTAGGACTGTGGGTTTCGGTAACTGCGGCCGGCTTGCGGCCTGGCTACTTTGTTTTGGATGGGTACCTTCTGCTACTCATCCGGGTGCCAGCACTGTCAGCTGGTTCTCGCCAGAGCCTTTGGCCTAGGTGCCTCCATCTCGGTATCCGAGGTCCAGCAACGTCAGCTGGTCCTTGGTAGTGGTTTCTAGCACAGGTACCTCCTGCATAGCAACCGGGGTCCAGCACCGTCAGCTGTTACTCAGTAGTGCCATTGGCTCTTGTTCCTTCTGCTGCCACTATGGGTTCCAGTACTGTCAGCTGGTTCTCGCCAGTTTCTCAGCCTTCTTGCACCTTCTGCTACATTGCCAAGATCAAGCTTTTTGAAATTGTCTTTGGTAATCCTTATTGATCTCCATGACGACGACCCTGATGACGACGACCCTGAAGACCACACCAAAGAAGACCAGAAATATGACCCTAAATAATATGACCAAGAGGACAAAGAACATGAAGACAACCACCAAGATACAGAACAAAAGACAGAAGAACAAGAAGCAGAAGAAGCAAAAGCAGAAGAACAGAAAGCAGAAGAACATTAAGCATAAGACTAAAAATCAGCATAGAAGATATCAAAATTATAAGCAGAAGAAGACTAAGCAGTAAATGGGGGTGAGTCCGTTCCTCCTCGTGGTGCCCCTGGAAAATGCCTGCTGCTGCAGGCCAAACTGAACGTGGACAAATCCTGTTGTAAATCTTTTGTGACAGGCAGAACGTAAGGTGTAATCTTATAACTTTTATAGATAAGTACTACAGGAATTCCTGTCACCATAAGAAAATGAAGAAAAAGAAGAATAGGAAGAAGATGAAGAAATAGCATATGAAAATTAATAATAGCTGAATAAGAAGAATATGAAGAATGGAAAAAAAAATAAAGGGAAGAAGGTGAAGAAGAAGAAGATGAATAAGGTGAAGAAAAAGTTGATGAAATAAATGCTACTGCTGCGGATCATGAAGGAGAAAGTGTGGGAGAACTACAAAAGAAGGTGAAGAGCATGGAAGTTGTGAAACATACATATCTGACAAAATATAAAAAAGTTAACATTGTCAATATCTTTTCAACTGCGAACGTCTTGAAAAAAAAAATTGGAATTAATGCTATGCCATGTGATTTGAATAAACCATTATGCCTTTAATGTCTCCTCCACCTCCCACAATACATTCTACATGATTCTTATTTGTTTTCAATTATGTAGAATTAGCCAACAAGGAAATAAAGGGCTTTTTTTAATTCCGATACCGGAAGTCCCATTGACTTGAATGGGACTTCCGGTATGGGAATCGGCGATACCCGATATTTTTTTCGTATCGGGCGATACCATCCGATACGATATTTTTGGGTATCGAACGGTATCGCTCAACACTAGTGACCACATCACATTTGAAGTCACTTTGAGGGGTCTATATGACAGAAAATACCCAAAAGTGACACCATTGTAAAAACTGCACCCCTCAAGGTGCTCAAAACCACATTCCAGAAGTTTATTAACCCTTCAGGTGCTTCACAGGAGTTTTTTGAATGTTTAAAATAATGAACATTTAACTTTATTCACAAAAATTTAATTCAGATTAAATTTTTTTGATTTTACCAATGGTAACAGGAGAAATTGGACCACAAAAGTTATTGTGCAATTTCTCTTGCGCACGCTGATACCCCATATATGCAGGTAAACCACTGTTTGGGTGCATGGCTGGGCTCGGAAGAGAAGGAGCACCATTTGACTTTTCAGTGCAAAAGTGGCTGGAATTGAGACACCATGTTGCATTTGGAGTGAAAAACAGTGAAAACCCCCCACAAGTGACACTATTTTGGAAAGTAGACCCCATAAGGAACTTGTCTAGATTTGTGGTGAGCACTTTGAATCATCAAGTGCTTCACAGAAGTTTATAACGTAGAGCCGTAAAAATAAAAAAGCATATTTTTTTCACAAAAATGATTTTTTTCACCCCCAATTTTTTATTTTCCCAAGGGTAACAGGAAAAATTGGATGCAAAAGATGTTGTGCAATTTGTCCTGAGTATGCTGATACCACATATCTGGAGGTAAAGCACTATTTGGGTGCATGGCAGAGCTCGGAATGGAAGGAGTACTGTTTGAATTTTTCAACGCAAAATAAGCTGTAATTAAGATCGGACACCATGTCGTGCTTGGAGTGCCCCTGATGTGTCTAAATGCAGTGATCATTTTGACACCATGGGTGTGTCACAGAATGTTATGCCATTGGGCAGTGAAGACAAAAAACAACATTTTTAATATCAACATTTTGCTTTAGTCAAAGATTTTAGATTTTCACACAAGAAGTGGGTAAAAATGGCAGCCAAATTAGTCCCACAATTTCTGCTGAACATGGCAATTCCCCATATGTGGCTATACAGTGCTACTTAATAATGCAGAGAGACTTGGGAGGAATGGAGAGCTATTTGCCTATTCAAGAGAATGGGTCTGTGCATATGTCAGTGTGTTTCCGCGGACGGTGTGTTCATGGGCAACACACGCTGACATGTCCATTTTATAATGTTAGCATATGCCACAAAACATCCAGCACATGTTCATACACATAACATATATGGATATCATCCATGTGACACGCATCGATGCTGCGAAGAAGAGTTACAGTAAGCACTGATACCCGGCATCAGGTGCTGAACTTTGCTCTCATCATTGTCCCCTGCTTCTGCCGATTGCTGGCAGAGCAGGGGAGAATGATGAAAACCATGTTCAGAACCCAGCACTTGGGAAAGGCACTTACAGTAAAGCTTTTTCCCTGGCACCCATCGTTGTGGTAGGGATGCAGCACATGCATGCC
Organism: Dendrobates tinctorius; assembly: GCF_039654945.1. Taxonomy (NCBI): domain Eukaryota; kingdom Metazoa; phylum Chordata; class Amphibia; order Anura; family Dendrobatidae; genus Dendrobates; species Dendrobates tinctorius. The sequence continues at coordinate 46,921,639 of NW_027361696.1, read as the reverse complement.
AGACGTGTGCCACAAGTATTATCAGGGCTTTTTTGTAAAAAAATAAATATTTGCCTGTATGCATTTATGATTAATTTCTCATTATTTCAGAAACTTTTAATTCCCCACTAATATATCACATTTGGGAAACAACCATGATATCGCAAGTTGTTCTGGATCTATAATTGACCACCTTTACCCACAGCAGCCACACAGTTCTGGCAGCTACAGCTGGAGGCAAGGGTTATGAATGCAGGAAGTGTTGTGTTGCCACTTAGAGGTTTTTATATTAAGAGAACTCCTTTTTTGTAAGTCTGAGATTCCAGAGTAGAAGTCACTGCTATAAAGCAGTTTTCATTATGGCACAAATATAGGGTCTGAAGCCTGTGCCACTTTCTATGACATTAAAATACCTCAGTAAGTGCAGCACCCGCATCCCAGCACATTTCTTCCCTCCACTGGCAGGGACGCTGACTCAGTCACCGCCACAGCCCCCATCCTGCTATTCCTTCCCTGCCGCCTGTTGCCCGGGGTCTCTACACAGCTCGCAGATTCTTACCAGGGGAAGAGTCTTGAGGAGATCATTTTCATATTCCCAGTGCCTTCTGGGATAAATGAAGAGTCTCCGCGAGCTCAACGATCACTGGGTTTTGGCCGTTGCAGCTGAAAAGAGGAAATCGGAAAAACCGTGCGCCGAATTTTGGCTCATCTTTCATCGTTTTTAAGAAATCTCAAGATGGAAGAGGCCAGGTGCCATTTGTTGAGCTGCATTTCTTGCTACATGTTCACAGATTTACCAGTGGAAAAGCCAAACTTCACATGCCACAAATGCAAGCTTGTGTCCCTGTTGGAGGAAAAGTTGCAAAATCTCGAAGAGAGGTTAGCTACGTTGAAGATCATTAAGGAAGGTGAAGAGTTCTTGGACAGAGCAGAATTATCTCTTCATGTTACAGAAAGAGAAGAAATTCGAAGTGCACCTGAAGAAACAGAGGAATGGAGACATGTGACCCAGAGAAGCAGGAGGATCAGGAGGCAGTCAGCACCCATACTGCTCAGGAACCAGTACCAGGCTCTCACGCAGGAAAACGATGAAGAAATACATCAGGATAAGACTTTGCCAACAAACAGCAACCTTGTACGCCTTCAGAGTCCTCCTGGATGGAGAAAGAAAAATGTTGTGAAGAAGAAACGGAGAGTGGTGGTCATGGGGGATTCCCTGTTGAGAGGAACAGAGGCCGCTATCTGCAGACCGGATATAACTTCAAGAGAAATGTGCTGTCTTCCAGGTGCAAAAATTAAAGATGTGTCTGACAGGATAGCAGGACTCTTCAGACCTACAGATGACTACCCATTCCTGCTACTACATGTGGGGACAAATGACACCGCAAGAAATGACCTGGAAACCATCTGCAGAGACTTTGAAGACTTAGGCAAGAAAGTGAAAGAACTGGGAGCGCAGGTGGTCTTCTCTTCCATCCTCCCAGTGGATGGCCATGGAACAAGGAGGTGGAATAAGATTCTGCAGGTGAACAACTGGCTACGTCGATGGTGCCGTCAGCAACGATTTGGATTTCTGGATCATGGAGTGAACTACTTATACGATGGACTACTTGCTAGAGATGGGGTGCACCTTACGAAGACTGGAAAGCATGTATTTGGAAGTCGCCTTGCTACACTTGTAAGGAGAGCTTTAAACTAGAACAACATGGGAAGGGAAGCAAAAGACCAGAAAAAGCCATACACCTGACAAATGCTATTGAGAACTCTACTATTAGAAGTGGAAAGGAAGAACAAATACGAAAGAATCTAATTAATAAAAATATTGGAGAAAGAGAAACCAATCACAAACTAAAATGTTTCTATACTAATGCACAAAGCATGGGCAACAAACAAGGAGAATTGGAACTACTAACACAGGAAAAGAAATATGATGTCATTGGAATCACTGAAACTTGGTGGGACAATACACATGATTGGAATACAAGACTAGAAGGATACAACTTATTTGCAAGAAACAGACTTGATAAACGAGGAGGAGGTGTCGCATTGTATGTTAGAAACGCGTATATCTGCACAGAGATTGAAGCTTCAGAGACTGGGAGTTCTGTGGAAACTGTTTGGGTAAGAATACAAGGACAGAACAATGGAAAGGACACCATTGTAGGCATTTACTACAGGCCGCCTGTGCAAGCTGAAGATATGGATGAACTCTTTCTGCATCAAATGGCCAAGTTCTCAAAAAAATATGACATAGTTGTCATGGGAGATTTCAACTATCCAGACATTTGTTGGGAATCTCTCTCAGGCAAAACTAACAGGTCAAGGAAATTCTTATCCTCTCTTGCTGACAACTTTATCTTCCAAAAGGTAAGGGAGAAAACAAGGGGAACTGCTACCTTGGATCTAATCCTTATAAACAGGGAGGAAATGGTTGAGGAGGTAAAAGTGGCTGGGACCCTAGGAGGTAGCGACCATGCTGTTTTAGAATTTTGGATAACTAGAGGCGGAAGATCTGTGAAGACTCAGACGTCAAGGTTAGATTTCAGAAAGGCAGATTTTAAGGGATTCAGAAAGAGAATTGGAGGGATCCAATGGCTGGATATCCTAAAAGACAAAAATGTCCAGGAAGAATGGGAAATCTTGAAAAATGAAATTCTCAAAGCACAGTTGTTAACAATTCCGAAAAGAGGGAAGAATAGGAAGCATTTAAGGAAACCAGGATGGATGAACACAGAACTTAAGCACATGCTAAAAAGGAAGAAAAAAATGTTTATAAAATGGAAAGAGGGAGGCATATCTAAAGAAGAATATAATGCTGTCTGCAGAACCTGCAGGGCACAAATCAGATTAGCTAAATCTGAAAATGAATTGAGGCTTGCAAGAGATGTCAAAAGCAATAATAAAGGATTTTGGGGATATGTCAAAAGTAAAAGAAAAGTCAAAGATGCTATAGGATTTTTACAGGATGAAAATGATGAAATGGTAAGACAGGATGTTGAGAAGGCTGAACTTTTAAATTCCTATTTTGCATCTGTTTTCTCTCAGAAAGGAAATGTAACATCAACTGTTATTCACTGTCCTATTAAGGGAATAGAAGAATCCAGGATATCTATAAACAGAAAGATAGTGAGGAAACACTTAGCTAACCTGAATGAATTCAAGTCTCCAGGTCCAGATGAATTACACCCCAGAGTACTGAAGGAGATAGCAGAAGAAATTTTTGAACCCCTCTCCATAATCTTTGAAAATTCTTGGAGAACAGGAGAAGTGCCAGAAGACTGGAGAAGAGCAAATGTTGTTCCTATCTTCAAAAAGGGGAAGAAGGTGGACCCAGGCAACTATAGGCCGGTGAGTCTGACTTCTATACCAGGAAACATCTTTGAACAAATTATTAAACAACATGTATGTCAATACCTGGATAAGAATGAAGTGATTAAACAGAGTCAGCATGGGTTTGTAACTAATAAGTCATGTCAGACTAACTTAATTTCCTTCTATGACGGTATCACTGATTGGGTGGATCAAGGAAATGCTGTAGATATAGTATATCTTGACTTCAGCAAAGCATTTGACAAAGTCTCTCATACAATCCTTATTGAAAAAATGACTAAGTATGGAATGGACAAGGCAACTGTTAGGTGGATTCATAACTGGCTTAGTGATCGGACCCAAAGAGTGGTCGTAAATGGCTGCACATCCAGTTGGAAGAATGTCTCAAGTGGGGTACCACAGGGCTCTGTCCTGGGCCCTGTATTGTTCAACATCTTTATCAACGATTTAGATGAAGGAATTGAGGGTAAACTGATTAAATTTGCTGATGACACAAAGCTAGGAGGGATAGCTAATACTAGAGAAGAGAGAGAGAGGATTCAAAAAGATTTAACTAAACTGGAGAAGTGGGCAGCAACTAACAGAATGGTTTTTAACAGGGAGAAATGCAAAGTACTACATCTGGGCAATAAAAATGAAAAAAGCATATATAGAATGGGAGGAATAGGGCTAAGTGACAGCACATGTGAAAAAGACTTGGGTATATTAATAGATCACAGACTGAATATGAGTCAACAGTGTGATGCAGCAGCAAAAAAGGCAAATGCAATTCTAGGATGTATTAACAGAAGCATACAGTCTAGATCACGTGAAGTCATTATTTCCCTCTACTCCTCATTGGTCAGACCTCATCTGGAATATTGTGTCCAGTTTTGGGCACCACATTTTAAAAAAGACATCAACAAACTGGAGCAAGTTCAGAAAAGAGCGACCAGAATGGTGACCGGTCTGCAAACCCTGTCTTATGAGGAAAGGTTGCAGGATTTGGGAATGTTTAGTTTGCAAAAGAGAAGACTGAGAGGAGACTTAATAGCTGTCTACAAATATCTAAAGGGCTGTCACATTGTGGAAGGATCAACTTTATTCTCATTTGCACATGGAAAGACTAGAAGCAATGGGAATGAACTGAATGGGAGGAGATACAGATTAGATATTAGAAAAAACTTTTTGACAGTTAGAGTGATCAATGAGTGGAACAGGCTGCCACGAGAAGTGGTGAGTTCTCCTTCAATGGAAGTCTTCAAACAGAGGCTGGACAGACATCTGACTGGGATGATTTAGCGAATCCTGCTTTGAGCAGGGGGTTGGACCAGATGGCCCAAGAGGTCCTTTCCAACTCTACGATTCTATGATTCTAGGATTCTATGATTACCCTCCGCTACCGCTGCCAGTCCCTGCTTCTTCCTGCTTTCACCGGCGTCATGTGACAGGCACAGCAGCAATGCGGCAGCACCTTCAGATTTCCGGTACGCCATACCGAAGCGTACCGGTGCAAAAAAAGCACTGAGTATTATACACAAGGACACTGACATCTCTGGTACCGGAATTATCAGGACGTGTGAAAGAGGTGATATACTGGGTTTTATGTTTAGCTGCTGTCACTGTTATTACCGCCTAATGCCTCTATAAAAATAGACTTTTGTGACTTTCAGAGTCCCTCCTTCATAAATGAAACAGGATGTGTGGTGTCTGATGATGTGTCACACACCACATGGCCAGCTAAGGTTGTTAAATGTTAAAATGACATGTCCCTGTGAATGCATTTGCATTGGTTGAAAGCAATGCTAAAGTTGACAAACGCATTAAAAACGCTAAGTGTGAACATAGCCTAAGTGGTGGAGGTACATTTTTTGGGGTTATTTATTTTGCCTTACATTGAAATCAATACCCTAGAAAGGAAGTTCCTTAGCCTATTTCCCAGAAAAATCCATTTTGGTTCTGTTTTTGTATGTTCTAGTGTGCGCCTGTAAAGTGACATAACATTCTGACAACATTCTTCACAGCAGTGACCTAGGAGTCAGAAATACTTCCAGGGGTCTTCTCCATGCTGTTCACATGTTATTTCAACACTGTTTCCATTGATTTCAGACGTTTTGAGATGCTAAAAAGACACCCGGGGGTTGCAGCAAATTACTCGGGTTTTCCATAGACTTACTTTGGGCTCGTTGCTTGGGTCAGGCACTCGAGCATTTCAGTTTGCTCTACCTGAGCAAAGAGCACTCGAGCATTTTAGTGCTTGCCCATCATTAGATACTACCACATTTGGTAAAAAAATATATAGCAAACTGTGGGTCCATTTTCTCCTATTATCCCTTGTGGAAATTATAAATTTTATGTTAAAACAGTATTTTAGTGGAAAAAAAATACTTTTTTGCTTTCATATCTAAATGTTATAAAGTTTGTGAATAACCTGTAGGCTACAAATGCTCATTATGCCCCTAGATGAATTCCTTGAGGGTTGTATGGGGTCACTTTTGGGGGTTTCTGCTGTTTTAGTACCTCACCTCTGCAAAAAAGACATGATGTCTGCAATCTATTCCAGACAAATTTATATTCCAAATACCAGATGTTGTTTCTTCATTCCGAGCCCTGCCATCGGTAGAAACAGAACTTTTTGACTACATGTTCATTTAAATCTGAATGGGTCCCTAAAGAAACTGGCTTTTTAAATTTCTCTAACATCATAACAAAATAAAATTAAATTTGAAAAATTATGCAGTTGTAAAGTAGCTTTATGAGAAATGTTATTTATTAATTATTTTGCGCAGCATGACTAACTGTTTAAGGATATAAAGATTGAAAGTTTGAAAATTGCTAATTTTTTCAAAAATTTTCACCAACATTTATTTTTTTGGGACAATTGAACGCAAAACATATCAACCTTAATTTACAACTAACATAAAGTACAATTAGTCACAAAAAAATCTCAGAATCACTGATATATGTTAAAGAGTTTCAGAGATGTCACAACACGAAGAGGCATTGTCTCTGAAGCATGTCTCTGAAGAGGCAATTTGCACAACATGAAGTGACACTGGTTTGATTTAAAAAAAAATTGGCCTGGTCATTAGGGTTAAAATTGTCTCCTTCACTAAGAGGTTCATTAGAAGGTTAAATAAATCAGTCTGGTTTTGGGTGTATTGGCCTTGGATAAAGATATTAGTTCAATTGAATAATAATGGAGGGCACTGTTCATGAGATACAATAGACTGGAAAGGTAACACTTCTATGGAGCCTTCTAATTTCATTAGTAACTCAGCATTAGAAGAGACAAGCACATACCAGGGACCACCTCAGCCACCTGTAAACACAGGACATTTCTTATGTGAATGACAGGGTTAATTGTCTCCACATATATTTTGTAATCCTTGTCCATACTCAACAAAATGTGATCACTGTCTAATGTAAATGAAGGTGTCCTGATTCCTTGACAAGAAACACATGATATGAGTGTGGAAATAGATATGAAATAGAAAAAAAGGTAATTAGAACTTAAAATTTTGTAGACATTGAATTTGAATTTATCACATCTCATGTCATGTCTGGTAACAGCAAAGATTGATAATGACTTTATTCCTCAAAGTAACAGACCACAGGGATAAGCATTTTCTCAAAACTCAGTCATGTCAGCTGTTGTAAAGGAAATACTATTCCCATGAGTAAGTTTAACAAAAAGGTAATTAACCTATTACCACAAATCAACACAATTATATTTAAAAACATGATGGAATGAGAGACGGATCATTTATATGGACCCTAAGATTAAATTAGGTTTGGTTTCTAAGATTGGAATTCATCAAGTTCTTTAGAAGAGCCGATCACTATGAGTAAAATATCTATATATCAGAAAAACTCAGAACTCAGCTGAAATTGTGGGTTAGCCTCTACATTAGACTCCATGGTGGTAAATCTTTATTAAATAAAAAAAATCACTTCTTAACATAAAGATATTTTCAAAAACAGTTATCAAAAGTTATTGTTGGGAAATACTGTGGTAACTTCTTTTAGTGTTTGTGCAGCAGACCTTAGCCAACAACCTTTCAGCTATAATCAATAAAAGTGCAATAAGTTAGTATGTCGACAGACATTAATATGTCATTATCAAGAATTATTTCACCAGAGATGATAGTAAGAATGTCAGATGTGTCCTTGATAAAAGTTGACATTTATTAACTTGTGTAGGACCCTATGTGGTTAAATAGCTTTACTAGAAAATATGGACCCCATCCAAGAGAAAATAAAGTGAGCCGATTGTGTTGTTTCAGGTATTGTCTTTTCTACTCAAGATTAAAAGCTCTCATCCTACCCATTTAGTGAATGTATCTTCTATCTAACAATTTTGCACACATGCAATAGAAAATTAGAAGTTAAACTTGGATTATAGGATATGAGAGAGTAATGACTTTACCAAACTGGACAAACTTGTTAAATAGCCATTGTAAATCATTACATAACTTGTTTTGTTATATACTTTTTACCTATTTTACCCGTCTATATTGGTTTTCATGTATCAAATATCAATATTAGCAAATTCTATGACAATATGAGAAAATCAGACTTAAAACAGAACTTTTAATTTGTTCCCTATTTGTATCACACGATAACTTAAATGTAAAAAATAATTATGTATAATACACATGAGAGGAAGAGAGTAAAATATATATTTATAACTCAAATCCTAAATAATTTTTACATATTTTCATCATTTTCCACTCCATAAACCAGTCAGTTTAAGTAATAATAATAATAATAATAATAATAATAATAATTATCATTATTATTATTATTATTATTTTTATAGTGACACTTTTACTATTATCCAAATGACTTAACATTGAGGCACAATAGATTCTGCAGAGGTCACACTTGGCCTGATCCTTGTAATCTCTCCAGAAACTCAGCATGGGGAAAGATTAGCATATACCCAGGATCCACCTAAGGCTGGAGTCACACATAGCGACTCACCAGCGATCCTGACAACGATATCAATGAGTCAGGATCACTGGTGAATCGCTATGTGATCGCTGGTGAGCTGTCAAACAGCTTCACCAGCGATCAGCACAGCGGCGCCGAGCGCCCGGCGTCGCTGTGCACGTTAGTAACCAGCACGCTGATGCAGGAAGCTGGTAACTAACGTATACATTGGGTATGTAAGAGACATGTGTCCCTAGATACCTGATGTGTACGTTAGTTACCAGTTCCCTGCATCAGCGCGCTGGTAAATAACGTACACATCGGGTATCTAAGGGACGCATGTCCCTTGGATACCCGATGTGTAAGTTAGTTACCAGCTGATCGCTGGTCTCCCGCCTGTCACACGCAGCGATGCGTGGTGGCCAGCGGGAGACCAGCGCCCAAAAAATAGTCCTGGCCTTTCCTGCAGCAATCAGCGATACCAGCAGGGGGCCGGTCCCTGATCGCTGTCACACACAGCGCTATGTGTGAAGGGGCCTTTAGTGAAATGAACACAAAGGGTAATTATATGTAGATGAATGGGTTAATCACCCCAGGAATAGAGATAGCTAGTACAGCTGATATGTTTTAGATATAAATGTGTTTATTTGTGACAATAAGTAAAATTCCTGCTTTTATATCAAGCTTACTGACAGTGATAATCGCTTGCTTTGCAGTAACGGCCATTACTGAGCTATTAAAACTTTTTTTTATCCTTTTAGCAAGATATTTTGATGGAAGATAATCATTAGCAGTGAGCAGTGGATCGTTTGTTTCTACAAAGTTTTATTTAATTGTCTTTTTTATGTCATATCTATCTACTCAAAATGATCATATATTTTTGCCAAAGAAGAGTCAGGACAACATTGTTAACATAATATGGTGACCAAATTTATTGGGTTTGGACAAGGATTATGTAAAATTTATGGGAACCTTTCTTCAATCTATTTTGTATCTATTTCATATCTATCACACTTCCTATAGGAATATTCCTGAGTGAATATGTAATGCCCTATGTATACAGTCACATTGGGTGGACCCTGGTTGTTTGCTTGGCTCTTCTCATGCTGACTAACTACAGGATTTGGAAGGTTCTGGAAAGGTGTAACTTCTGCTGAGTCCATTGTGTCTCAGGGACAATTCTATGAGGTCAGTTGGATAATAATAAAAGTGGCCTCCATTATTATTCACGTGAACTAATAGATTTATCCCAGAGCAATACACCTAAAGCCTGATTGGTTTCCGGAAAGAGCAAGGAAGACAAATTTATTTGATCTGGCTCTTAAATTATAAATACATGACAGACAAAAATGATGTTATTTTCTGCATCTCTCTTCTTCCCTCTGATTTACAGATTTTTTTGGTTGTTTTGACAATTGATTGAAATAAATCAAATTGTCATTATTCTATTGAAAATATTGAAGATATTGGAAATAATTCATTATTTTATAGATATATCTGTACACTTTTATAATGGAAACATTAATGAATAAAACGCCTAAATTCAGATGAACAATAGAGGGAAATCCAAATGAATTATATTTCAGATATACACAAGTACATGACAACTTAGTAAATAGTTAGCAGGAAAGTGAAATCTGATAATTAATAAAAGATAGGTGACAGATAAATACATAAAAATATATCTAGCCATATGACTATGTAGAGAGATTTGGAGGGAAGCTCCTTACTTAGATGTTTTCTTTGGTCTTCACCTACTGAACAGACTTGTATTATGTAAATAAGATTAAAACCTAAGATGATGGAAACAATGGCTGGAAAAGCCCTCCCCTTCCCAGTCTGATATAAAGGAGGGTCTTCTCTCTACCCTCATACATTCTCCTAATGAACATCTTCCTGGATTCTTCTACTTCATAGCCTGCAGCTACAATCAGAAGAAATAAGATAATGGAGAAGTCTACAAAGCCTGAATCCCTTTCCACCAACTGCCCAGCTAATACTGATGAAATTGAAATAATTGTAACCATGCGAAACCCACAAACACCAGAGAAGGAGATTGCTGAAGACCTAGGAAAGCGCTGCACTGTTTTGAAAGGTCCCACCAAGGTCTTCAATACTTTTGGATTTTGGACTGGGAATTGGTCTTTCCTGGTCAGACTTAGAAAAGATGATTCCTCATTTGACGGACTTTGGCATCTACCAGACAGATGCACATTGGGAAACTCAGAAGCCATAATTTCTTACATGGCTGATTTATTGGAGGACGAGAATCGCAAGAAAAAATACGAACCTTTCTGCGACAGCTGCTTAATGGAAGGTCATGAATTTGGGGACTGTCCTGACGATCTGGAAGACCTGGAGATTAGAGCAGCCAAGAAGCTTCGAAAGAAGATGAGTAAAAGGTAAGAGGACAATACACACCACATTCCATCACTAGGGTCTTCACACCTTGCATACATCTGTTTTTGGGACAATTGGGTGACAATCATCTTGATGTCAGACTTTTATTTATTGTGATTTTTGTAGCAAGCTTGAAAACTTAGAATCTACTGCACACAATATGAACCAGGATTAACCAGGATGAGTTTGGGGCAGAATATATCTTATTGCTTTCAATATTATTGAGACCAATAATATCTAAAATGGGACCATTTCCAAAAAACTTGATGTTTTCCCTGTATATTTTACAAAAATAGGTACATTTGACAATGTTTTGCCTATTGTTTAATTTCATTGTGGTGTAATATTTACATTTTATTCTTATCTTCCCACAGAAAAAATAAAAAGATCCTTGCTGGCGGAGATGACAGAAGAACTGGTGGCAACTGAATTTTGAAAACTAATTCTGCATCCGATCTGTATTTAGAGTCTCTGCCAGTTTTTCCTAAAGCAACAAGATTGAACAAATCGGCAGCTGGACTTTGTGCTGTGGAATGAAACCGAAGACACTTTAATCCTTTGTATATTTTGATAATTTTGTAAAATTTATTACTTCAATAAAACTTGAATTTAATCTAAAAATATTTCTTCCTTTCGTCATCTTTATAACATGACCTCTCAATGTAAGTCAGGTTTCTCCAAACCAGTGTCTGATAGGGTTAAATTTGATGTTTTGGTATTTCTGGGTTATAATTGACTTTGAGTGCAGTGATTATTTTGTGTTTATTTTTTGCAACAAGAAAAGTTTTTATCTCGTACATTCTCCCAGCTATATCATGTATATATGAGCTGCTCTAGTTTTCTGTTACTGTCAATGTCTTCCCAGGTTCTTCACATATAACGACCACAAAGTTGCAGTTTTTATATTAGAAAGAATCACTTTTTTTGTTTCTAAGTGTGACATTTCTATATAGTGTAAACACCCCCTGAATCTCTGGATCTGTTGTGGTAGAACTGGAGAACTTTCCATGCAGGAATCTACAGAAGTTCAAAACAAGGCAGATAAGGCCTGAAAATGCCACTAGTTAATACAGAAAAATAATTGTCCTGTACTCAAAATCTCCTTGGGTCATAATCCTGTACCTCAAGTGGAATTGTGTCATTATGTCATTTGGTTTTCCGGTCCCAAAATGGTCCACGGGTTTAGCAACATAATTTAACAGCTGATGGTCATGTATAAAATGGTGAATTATGCAAATTGTCTCTTCAGAGAGGAAGAGGACTAGAACTCTAGTGCTACCTATTGGAAGCAGCAATCCTAAAAGTCAATGTCGACCCTTTAACAAGCCTTGTTACATGACTTAGGATAAAAGCCAAAACCAGAATCTCAATTTGCAGACCCTGTGTTTCAGGGTAATAAAATGGTAAATGCACATTTACTGTCACGGCCACCTGAGGAAGTCCACAAGAAACGCGCATTGGGGCTGCCTTGTCTGTTGGTTCACAGGGACAGACACTATGTCACTTTATTTACATTGATAATATGTCCCTATATATGTGTGGATGAAGTAACTGCATTATGACTGTATATACAACTTTAAGTGCTGCCACACATAGATTTAGTTGGGACTGTTATAGAATGAAGTTTGGAGTTACAATTTTTGCAAGAATGTCACTTCCCGATCTGTACATAATCTTTGGTTGACTCAGACTTATCATTGTTCGAGTCCTTCACTTTCAAATCCTTTTGTCCATATACCTTTGTAATTATGACAGTTATTGATATGACGTTGTAATTAAATAAATAAAATATTTTTGTAGCTTTTAAATGGATTTTGCACTCCTTTTCCTCTTCATTTTGTACCTACTTATTAGAGTATATCTGTTGCATTTGACAATATTATCTATGGTCTGTGGCCTATAGTAACCCTAGTGTGATAATTTTTCTTCTGATATTTTTATATAAATATATGGGGGTAATTTGCTGTACAAGGCTGAAATGTATGGACACTAAACTGGCATATTTGCATTTCTCCAAAATAAAGCTTGGTGTGGATGTTGCAAAATAGCTACTGCAGCTGTAGATGAATTCATTGAAAAGTACAGTTTCTACAATGGGGTGACTTTTGGAGTTTTTCTACTGTTCTGCCACCTTCTAGGCTCTGTAAATATTGCCTGCTTCTTAGAGTTCCTGTTGAAATAGTGCTTCACAGCCTCTGCAAATAAAACACGGTGTCTGCAATCTATTAAAGGGAATCTGCCACCTCATTTTGGCACAAAACAGATACTAAGCCGGAAGAAACTTCTATGAAGATAGGTATAATACCCTGACTAAAGGGTTGGACTTGCTCTGTAACTCCACTGTGATAACTGCACACATGCAGGAAACAGATGCTAAGCCAAAATCTCATTGCCCCCACTGATGCTAACTGCCTCCCAACATGTAAAGTCCCGAGACTTAGATGACTCAAACAGCATGCAGACAGAATGTTAGAGTATCCACAATCTCACACCATAACATAGATGACACTAGCGTGCCCGCGTGCACCGTTTAGAGCCTTATATACATTAGGCTCCACCCCAAACACTCACGCCCAGTAGGCCGAGACATCGCCCGTGGGCCAAACCAGAGCCGCCACTTCACCAGAGCAGGTGACGTACGACCACTAATAGCAGGACGCCTCATCACAGACATGCTGACTCCAGAGTACCAGGCTGCAGCTGTATATCACTGGTTACTAAGGACATGGCTGGAGAACCAGCAGTAACTAAGCATACACAACAAGCTGAGAAAGACACTGGGACCAATGTCTATGCTGAGCAGCACCCGCAGTGGCCGAGCCCAGGTAGGAGGCCACAGAGGCAGGAAAGGCTGGGGATCTATCCAGTGCAGTGGGAAAATCCAAACACGCACTACTGGAAAAATCCAATGTACAGAGTCCGGACTCCACTCCTGCCTCACCACCGACAGATTTGTGAAGAACTCTTGTTGCTGGAATATTGCAGCAGCAATCCTGTCTCCTGTGACCCCTCTCCACAGTGCCCCACCTTCCCTCCATAAGCTAAGTTTGCACTATAAGACGGACCGTAATTTTTAAAATTTTTTCCCTTATTTTCCTCCCCAAGATTTGTGGTGTGTCTTATGGTCAGTACATCCTTGTAGTCTGAAAAGTTCCGTAATTTTTTTCCCTATTTGTATTATGCTATACATTTTTTATGGAAAAAATAATTATGCATAACACATATGAGAGGATGAGAAATTTAACAAATATATTTATGTATAGTTGAAATTCTAAATAAAATAAATACTCTGTCCCTGTTTTCCTCTCCAGAAACCAGTCAGGTATTGCTGCATTGATTTGAGCTGTAATTCCCTCTGTTATTATGAAATTGACCTTAGAGAATTGTCCATTAGACATAACAGACACTTCAGAGTTCACACTTGTCCCGATCCTTGTAATCCCATTGGTAACTTAGCACAAGAAGAGACAAGAAAATACCCAGGATCCACCAAAGTCTACTGTACATTAAAGGGGGTTTTACACATAGCGATATCGCTAGCAACATCGCTAAAGCATCATCGATTTTGTGACGCAGCAGCGATATTGCTAGCGATATCGCTATGTGTGATACTTACCTCCGACCGGCTCCCCACTGTCTGTCGCTGATCGTGCGAGATCGTGCAGCTACATTTCTCGTCAGGCGCTTCTTGCTGGGCTTCCTGCTGGCGCCGGCGCTTGTGTGGCAGCTCACTAGCAACCATTTAGCGATGCACCAGCGATCCTGACCTTGTTGTATCATGGTCGGGATTGCTGGTGCATCGCTAAATGTAAAGGAGGCTTTAGCAGGCCCGGATTGGCAATATAACCAACCGGGCATTTTCCCGCTGGGCCGCTGTCATGTGGTCCGCGGGCGGCAGCTCCCGATCATCTGGCCGCTTGCCAGCTGCTGCGGCCACTGTTGCTCCTGCCGCCGGCCCTCTGCGGGCACGGCGGTGATAGTTTCCAAGTTCCTCCCGCACTGCAGGGAGATAAGCCACCATGCCTCCCCCACGCACCCCATCCTCGCCACAGCATGAGACCCCCCGCCCCCGCAGCCACTCACAGTGTCGCTTGCCTTCTCCGTTCGCAGGACCTGTGATGAGGTCACAGGAGGGGAGGAGTCAGGGGGTCACATGATCAGGAGCCTTTGTCCAGACCCCTGACTCCGCCCCTCCTGTGACCTCATCACAGGTCCTGTGCGCTCAGCCTTGCCTCTTGGTGTCTGCAAGACTCTGCTGTGCTGTTGTCATGTTGCTGGATGAGATAAGCATGTGTGAGGTCAGGAGGGGTTTACAGGGTAGATGTAGCAGAGCTGTATGTGTATGGGGTGTACTGAGCGGAGCCGTGTGTGTACGAGGTGTACAAGGTGTACGGAACAGAGCCGTGTGTGTGCGAGGTGTACGGAGAGGAGCCGTGTGTGTGCAAGGTGTACGGAGAGGAGCCGTGTGTGTGCGAGGTGTACGGAGAGGAGCAGTGTGTGTACAAGGTGTACGGAGAGGAGCCGTGTGTGTGCGAGGTGTACGGAGAGGAGCTGTGTGTGTACGAGGTGTACGGAGAGGAGCCGTGTGTGTACGAAGTGTACAGAGAGGAGCCGTGTGTGTACGATGTGTACGGAGAGGAGCCGTGTGTGTGCGAGGTGTACGGAGCGGAGCCGTGTGTGTGCGAGGTGTACGGAGAGGAGCCGTGTGTGTGCGAGGTGTACGGAGAGGAGCCGTGTGTGTACGAGGTGTACGGAGAGGAGCCGTGTGTGTGCGAGGTGTACGGAGAGGAGCCGTGTGTGTACGAGGTGTACGGAGCGAAGCCGTGTGTACGAGGTGTACGGAGCGGAGCCGTGTGTACGAGGTGTACGGAGCGGAGCCGCATGTGTACGAAGTGTACGGAGAGGAGCCGCGTGTGTACGAGGTGTACGGAGCGGAGCCGTATGTACGAGGTGTATGGAGCGGAGCCGCGTGTGTACGAAGAGTACGGAGAGGAGCCGCGTGTGTACGAGGTGTACGGAACGGAGCCGCGTGTACGAGGTTTACGGAGCAGAGCCGCGTGTGTATGGGTTATACGGAGAGGAGCCGTGTCTGTACGGAGTGGAGCCATATGTGTACGGGATGTACGGAGCGGAGCCAAGTGTGTACAAAGCATACAAAGCCGGCTTTTCCCACGGACACAGGAGTACACGGCGGAGCCCCGAGGAGCATTTTAATACACACACATGATGTTCCACCTGAAGTGATGTGCTTGAAGCTGACCGGAAATGAGATAATTTCTTGAGGAGATTGTAACAGAACCAGGAATGCTTCAGATCCATCACCGTGTCCTCCTCCGACAGCGCAGACAGCAGGATCGCCTTGGAATCGGGGATGCCGGCCATGTGAGCGGATCATGATATGTCCTGCATCGGGAGGCTCAGGTGGGCACTACAATGGGAGCCGGGCTGCTGTAGTATCTTTATAGAATCTTTCTTTATTTCTTTCTCTCTTTTTCTTTCTTTCTCTGTTCTTTCTTTCTCATTCTCTGTTCTGTCTTTCCCTCATTTTCTTTCTCTCTCCCTCTCTGTTCTTTCTCTCTCTAATCTTTCTTTTTTCTTTCTCTCTCTCTGTTCTTTCTTTCCCCTCTTTCTTTCTTTTTCTTTCCTCTCTTTCTTTCTCTCTGTTCTTTCTTTTCTTTACTTCTTTCTTTCTCTCCCTATTCTTTCTCTGTCTCTCTCTGTTCTTTCTTTCTTTCCCCTCTTTCTTTCTCTCTCTCTCTGTTCTTTCTTTCTTTCCCCTCTTTCTTTCTTTCTTTCTTTCTCTTTTTTCTTTTTTCTCTCTCTCTGTTTTCTCTCTTCCTTAGTGCCAGTCAGTGTGCCCATAATGCCAGCCACTGTGCCCTCAGTACAAGTCAGTGTGATCAGCAGTGCTAAATGGGTGCGATTAGGCGTGGACATGGGTGTGACTAGTTGTGGAATGGGTGTGGCCGGGCATGGCCTAAAATTTGCAGCGGCGCGCACAGCGCGCCGCAGTCTTTGTCCCTCTTTCCCTCCCTCAAAAGTTGGGAGGTGTGATAGAGGCAGCTATGACCAGGGGGTCTGGTTGCCCAATGGATAGCAGTTCTGCCAGGAATTCTGTCACCGTGCGTACAAAAGGGGACAGAGCTTTGGGAGGAGTATTGTACCTAAAAGCAATAAATAGGACTGAGCTGAAATACTGGGCACAGCTGTGACTACATGTTATATAGTCGTGTTAATCTCCTCTCACTGCTTGTAACCTACAACTGTACAAAAATATTATATAGTCACCATGTGACTAGTGAGCCTGTGTAACTTCAAATGCCAGGGCTGAATTTTAGTCCCAGTCCGGCCCTGGGCTTTAGGGTATTTTATCGATAGAAGAATTGGTTAGTCAACACAGGAATAGACATTAGTAAGTGTCTAGAGGAAGAGTCTTGAGGAGATCATTTGCATATTCCCAGTGCCTTCTGGGATAAGTGAAGAGTCTGCGTGAGCTCAACGATCACTGGGTATTGGCCGTTGCAGCTGAAAAGAGGAAATTGGAAATTTTGGCTCATCTTTCACCGTTTTTAAGAAATCTCAAGATGGAAGAGGCCAGGAGCCATTTGGTGAGCTGCATTTCTTGCTACATGTTCACAGATTTACCAGTGGAAAAGCCAAACTTCTCATGCCACAAATGCAAGCTTGTGTCCCTGTTGGAGGAAAAGTTGCAAAATCTCGAAGAGAGGTTAGCTACGTTGAAGATCATTAAGGAAGGTGAAGAGTTCTTGGACAGAGCAGAATTATCTCTTCATGTTACAGAAAGAGAAGAAATTCGAAGTGCACCTGAAGAAACAGAGGAATGGAGACATGTGACCCAGAGAAGCAGGAGGATCAGGAGGCAGTCAGCACCCATACTGCTCAGAAACCAGTACCAGGCTCTCACGCAGGAAAACGATGAAGAAATACATCAGGATAAGACTTTGCCCACAAACAGCAACCTTGTACGCCTTCAGAGTCCTCCTGGATGGAGAAAGAAAAATGTTGTGAAGAAGAAACGGAGAGTGGTGGTCATGGGGGATTCCCTGTTGAGAGGAACAGAGGCCGCTATCTGCAGACCGGATATAATTTCAAGAGAAATGTGTTGTCTTCCAGGTGCAAAAATTAAAGATGTGTCTGACAGGATATCAGGACTCTTCAGACCTACAGATGACTACCCATTCCTGCTACTACATGTGGGGACAAATGACACCGCAAGAAACGACCTGGAAAACATCTGCAGAGACTTTGAAGACTTAGGCAAGAAAGTGAAAGAACTGGGAGCACAGGTGGTCTTCTCTTCCATCCTCCCAGTGGATGGCCATGGAACAAGGAGGTGGAATAAGATTCTGCAGGTGAACAACTGGCTACGTCGATGGTGCCGTCAGCAACGATTTGGATTTCTGGATCACGGAGTGAACTACTTATACGATGGACTACTTGCTAGAGATGGGGTGCACCTTACGAAGACTGGAAAGCATGTATTTGGAAGTCGCCTTGCTACACTTGTAAGGAGAGCTTTAAACTAGAACAACATGGGAAGGGAAGCAAAAGACCAGAAAAAGCCATACATCTGACAAATGCTATTGAGAACTCAGCTATTAGAAGTGGAAAGGAAGAACAAAGACAAAAGAATCTAATTAATAAAAATATTGGAGAAAGAGAAACCAATCACAAACTAAAATGCTTCTATACTAATGCACAAAGCATGGGCAACAAACAAGGAGAATTGGAACTACTAACACAGGAAAAGAAATATGATGTCATTGGAATCACTGAAACTTGGTGGGACAATACACATGATTGGAATACAAGACTAGAAGGATACAACTTATTTGCAAGAAACAGACTTGATAAACGAGGAGGGGGTGTCGCATTGTATGTTAGAAACACGTATATCTGCACAGAGATTGAAGCTTCAGAGACTGGGAGTTCTGTGGAAACTGTTTGGGTAAGAATACAAGGACAGAACAATGGAAAGGACACCATTGTAGGCATTTACTACAGGCCGCCTGTGCAAGCTGAAGATATGGATGAACTCTTTATGCATCAAATGGCCAAGTTCTCAAAAAAATATGACATAGTTGTCATGGGAGATTTCAGCTATCCAGACATTTGTTGGGAATCTCTCTCAGGCAAAACTAACAGGTCAAGGAAATTCTTATCCTCTCTTGCTGACAACTTTATCTTCCAAAAGGTAAGGGAGAAAACAAGGGGAACTGCTACCTTGGATCTAATCCTTATAAACAGGGAGGAAATGGTTGAGGAGGTAAAAGTGGCTGGGACCCTAGGAGGTAGTGACCATGCTATTTTAGAATTTTGGATAACTAGAGGCGGAAGACCTGTGAAGACTCAGACGTCAAGGTTAGATTTCAGAAAGGCAGATTTTAAGGGATTCAGAAAGAGAATTGGAGGGATCCAATGGCTGGATATCCTAAAAGACAAAAATGTCCAGGAGGGATGGGAAATCTTGAAAAATGAAATTCTCAAAGCACAGTTGTTAACAATTCCGAAAAGAGGGAAGAATAGGAAGCATTTAAGGAAACCAGGATGGATGAACACAGAACTTAAGCACATGCTAAAAAGGAAGAAAAAAATGTTTATAAAATGGAAAGAGGGAGGCATATCTAAAGAAGAATATAATGCTGTCTGTAGAACCTGCAGGGCACAAATCAGATTACCTAAAGCTGAAAATGAATTGAGGCTTGCAAGAGATGTCAAAAACAATAATAAAGGATTTTGGGGATATGTCAAAAGTAAAAGAAAAGTCAAAGATGCTATAGGATTTTTACAGGATGAAAATGATGAAATGGTAAGACAGGATGTTGAGAAGGCTGAACTTTTAAATTCCTATTTTGCATCTGTTTTCTCTCAGAAAGGAAATGTAACATCAACTGTTATTCACTGTCCTATTAAGGGAATAGAAGAATCCAGGATATCTATAAACAGAAAGATAGTGAGGAAACACTTAGCTAACCTAAATGAATTCAAGTCTCCAGGTCCAGATGAATTACACCCCAGAGTACTGAAGGAGATAGCAGAAGAAATTTTTGAACCCCTCTCCATAATCTTTGAAAATTCTTGGAGAACAGGAGAAGTGCCAGAAGAATGGAGAAGAGCAAATGTTGTTCCTATCTTCAAAAAGGGGAAGAAGGTGGACCCAGGGAACTATAGGCCGGTGAGTCTGACTTCTATACCAGGAAAGATCTTTGAACAAATTATTAAACAACATGTATGTCAATACCTGGATAAGAATGAAGTGATTAAACAGAGTCAGCATGGGTTTGTAACTAATAAGTCATGTCAGACTAACTTAATTTCCTTCTATGACGGTATCACTGATTGGGTGGATCAAGGAAATGCTGTAGATACAGTATATCTTGACTTCAGCAAAGCATTTGACAAAGTCTCTCATACAATCCTTATTGAAAAAATGACTAAGTATGGAATGGACAAGGCAACTGTTAGGTGGATTCATAACTGGCTTAGTGATCGGACCCAAAGAGTGGTCGTAAATGGCTGCACATCCAGTTGGAAGAATGTCTCAAGTGGGGTACCACAGGGCTCTGTCCTGGGCCCTGTATTGTTCAACATCTTTATCAATGATTTAAATGAAGGAATTGAGGGTAAACTGATTAAATTTGCTGATGACACAAAGCTAGGAGGGATAGCTAATACTAGAGAAGAGAGTGAGAGGATTCAAAAAGATTTAAATAAACTGGAGACGTGGGCAGCAACTAACAGAATGGTTTTTAACAGGGAGAAATGCAAAGTACTACATCTGGGCAATAAAAATGAAAAAAGCATATATAGAATGGGAGGAATAGGGCTAAGTGACAGCACATGTGAAAAAGACTTGGGTATACTAATAGATCACAGACTGAATATGAGTCAACAGTGTGATGCAGCAGCAAAAAAGGCAAATGCAATTCTAGGATGTATTAACAGAAGCATACAGTCTAGATCACGTGAAGACATTATTTCCCTCTACTCCTCTCTGGTCAGACCTCATCTGGAAT
The DNA here is from genome assembly GCF_039654945.1 of Dendrobates tinctorius. NCBI lineage: Eukaryota > Metazoa > Chordata > Amphibia > Anura > Dendrobatidae > Dendrobates > Dendrobates tinctorius. The sequence goes on along the minus strand of NW_027361696.1, from coordinate 46,900,979 downwards.
ATTGTGTCCAGTTTTGGGCACCACATTTTAAAAAAGACATCAACAAACTGGAGCAAGTTCAGAAAAGAGCGACCAGAATGGTGACCGGTCTGCAAACCCTGTCTTATGAGGAAAGGTTGCAGGATTTGGGAATGTTTAGTTTGCAAAAGAGAAGACTGAGAGGAGACTTAATAGCTGTCTACAAATATCTAAAGGGCTGTCACATTGTAGAAGGATCAACTTTATTCTCAATTGCACAAGGAAAGACTAGAAGCAATGGGATGAAACTGAATGGGAGGAGACACAGATTAGATATTAGAAAAAACTTTTTGACAGTTAGAGTGATCAATGAGTGGAACAGGCTGCCACGAGAAGTGGTGAGTTCTCCTTCAATGGAAGTCTTCAAACAGAGGCTGGACAGACATCTGACTGGGATGATTTAGCGAATCCTGCTTTGAGCAGGGGGTTGGACCAGATGGCCCAGGAGGTCCCTTCCAACTCTACGATTCTATGATTCTATGATATATTTATAGATAAGTAGGTACAAAATAAAAAAAGTCACCATATGATTTACATTGACAGTATCAATATTATTGATATCCAGAAGGAAATCATCACTGATAGGTAAAAATTGTGTAAAGCATATAACACGTAACACATTTGTTTAGTTTTGTGAAATCATAACTGTTTTTAATACCTAGAATCCAAGGTTCAGTTCTAATTTTCAACTATATGAGTGCACAAATTTTAGGTGATGGATTGAACAGATAGGTAGGTCAATAGATGAGCTTTTTAGGTAGAAGATACTCAAAAATAATAGACAGATGATAGGATCAACAGCTAGATACTGTTGATATGGTTGCTTGGGACAAGATACAAGACCTGAGACATTAAACAATATACCTGCCAGATCATCATATTTGGTCCTGGATAGGGGTCCATATTTTCCAGTATAGCCATTTACATAAATTAGATCCTACATATATTTTCAATACTGTAATATATCCTCCATTATTATACCTTTTACCCCCAAAAGAGTGGTTTGCATGTTAATGACAGACCAATTTTTACAATTCTGACCACTGTCCCTTTATATGATAATAACTCTGGAATGCTTCCATGGATCCTGGTGATTGTGACATTGTTTTCTCAAGACATTTTGTTCATCATGAAGTGGTACAATTTCTTTGATAATACTTGCGTTTATTTGTGAAAAAAATGGAAATATGGCGAAAATGTTGAAAATTTCTCAATTTTCCAACTTTGAATTTTCATGCCCTTAAATAGTAACATAACATAGTAACATAGTTTTGAAGGCTGAAGGAAGAACTTATGTCCATCTAGTTCAGCCTAAATCACAGAGATATGTCACATAAAATACATAATAAGTAACATTTCCCACATGTAGGTTTACTTTACATCAGCACAATTTTGGAACCAAAATTTTTTATTGTTAGGTAGTTGTAAGGGTTACAGCGATTTCTCATTATTACAACTCCATTTTTTTAGTGACCACATCACATTTGAAGTCACTTTGAGGGGTCTATATGATAGAAAATACCCAAAAGTGACAATATTCTAAAAATTGCACCCCTCAAGGTGCTCAAAATCACATTCAAGAAGTTATTAACCCTTCAGGTGCTTCACAGGAATTTTTTGAATGTTTAAAAAAATGAACATTTAACTTTATTCACAAAAATGTTTAATTCAGATTCAATTTTCTTATTTTACCAATAGTAACAGGAGAAATTGGACCCCAAAAGTGATTGTACAATTTGTCCTGAGTATGCTGATACCCCATATTAAAGAACTGTTTACGTGCATGGCAGAGCTCAGAAGGGAAGGAGCTCGGTTTGAATTTTTCAACGCAAAATTGGCTGTAGTTAAAATCGGACGCCATGTCGCGTTTGGAGAGCCAATTTCTCATGAGTACGCTTATACCCCACATATGCAGGTAAATTACTGTTTGGGTGCATGGCAGAGCTCGGAAGGGTAGGAGTGCCATTTGACTTTTCAGTGCAAAATTGGCTGGAATTGAGATCAGACGCCATGTTTCATTTCGAGAGCCCCTGATGTGCGAAAACAGTGGAAACCCCCAAAAGTGACACCATTTTGGAAAGTAGACCCCATAAGGAACTTGTCTAGATATGTGGTGAGCACTTTGAATACCCAAGTGCTTCACAGAAGTTTGTAACGTAGAGTCGTAAAAATAAAAAATCATATTTTTCCACAAAAATGATTTTTCACCCCCAATTTTTTTATTCTCCCAAGGGTAACAGGAGAAATGTTAGCTCCTCGCTAGACAAGGCGGGATTCCCGGAGTGGACCCTCTGGACCGTGGCACCGAGTGGCCCCGGACGAGTAACCAGGTGGACCCGACCCCTATGCAGGGACCGTTAGGAGCAGGTCCAGGGGTTCGAATGCCACGGTGGCCGGTACCAAGAGGGGCGGCTTGGAATGGAGTGCTGAGATGAACACAGGAGAGCGGGAATGAAGTGGGACTGCCTAAGTAGACACGAGTAGGGAGGACTGGAATAAGACAGCAGGTGGCACCATGGTTAGGCAGGACTGGAGTCAGACAGCAGGAACGGACATAGGCAGGACTGGAGTCAGACAGCAGGCACGGACACGGAAGGCAGGACTGGAGTCAGACAGCAGGTATGGACAAGGAAGGCAGGACTGGAGTCAGACAGCGGGCACGGACACGGAAGGCAGGACTGGAGTCAGACAGCAGGTCTGCAAGGAAGCACAAAGTAATCAGTGGGTGGCAGCCTAATGCACGGCGACCACAGGACCTAGAATGCTGTAGAACAACAACGATCAGGCGCCTCTACTATGGGATGGCGACCTGATATAGATGTAGCTGTGCCCCAATTGGTCCGGCGGTGCTACCGGGTCAGGGCACCGCCGGAGATATGATCAGGAACAGTGAGCCGGCCGCGGCCTACGGCGCATGCCGAGGGCCCGTAATGATGTCACGGCCGCTGGCCAGTCAGAGGAGGACGCTGAGGCCGGGGCTGGAGGGAGTGAGGCTGCAGCGCGAGGTATGTACGAGCGTGCGCGACGGAGGGCCCGGTGAGGTGCGCGGCAGGATGCCTGGGGACCGTGACAGTAGGCATGGGGACCGTGACAGTACCCTCCCCCTTAAGCCGCCCCCTGCTGCGATTGGAAAAAAATCTCCTGAGAATGTGGGGAGCGTTGTTGCTCTCTCAGGGCTCCCAGGATCTCCCCTCAGGATCAAAACCTTTTCAGTCAATAAGGAAAAAGGTCCTCCCTCTAACTCTCCTCATGGCGAGAATATCTCTTACCTTGAAGGTGTCGTCAGAACCCACTGGCTGAGGAGCAGGGCAAGGCAAGGGATGGAACTGATTTAGTACCACAGGTTTCAGAAGAGAGACGTGGAAGGTGTTGGGATGCGGAGCGAAGCAGGCAACCTCAACTTGTAGGCGACTTCATTGACACATCCCAGGATTTCAAAAGGGCCAATGTACCGGGGACCCAGCTTGTAAGAGGGCAGATGTACTTGGAGGAGAGCCAGACCTTATCCCCAATGTGAAACGGTGGAGGATCCAACCTCCTCTTGTCTGTGTGATTCTTCATCCGCTCGCTGGCCCTTTTGAGGGCCGTGTTGGTCTCGGACCAGATTTTAGAGAATTCTTGGAACAAGGAGTTGGCTGCCGGTACCTCGGAGGTCGTGGCTACAGTAAGAGGTATATTAGGACGTTTGCCGAACACCACGAAAAAGGGCGACTTGGTTGAGGATTCACTGGCATGATTGTTGTAGGCAAACTCCACCCATGGAAGGAGATCAACCCAGTCATTCTGATGGGCGTTAGAGAAATGCCAAAGGTATGTAGTCAATGTCTGGTTGGTTCACTCTACTTGCCCATTGGTCTGCGGATGATAGGCAGATGAAAAATCCAGGGATATATCCAGAAGTTTACAAAGCGCTCTCCAAAACTTAGCAGTAAACTGGACTCCACGATCAGACACAATCCGTTGAGGTAGGCCGTGAAGCCTGAAATTCTGATGGACGAGAATCTTGGCTAATTCGAGTGCAGAAGGAAGACCGCTCAAAGTAATGAAATGTGCCATTTTGGAAAAGTGGTCCACAACCACTAGAATCACCGTACAGCCTGAAGAGCGGGGAAGATCAGTGATAAAGTCCATGGCAATATTCACCCAAGGTGACATAGGTGCCGGCGAAGGAAGCAGTAGACCAAACGGAGACCGACGTGGTGTCTTATTCCTAGCACAGGAGGAACAGGAGGCAACGAAGTCCGTCACATCTTGGCGGAGAGTTGGCCACAAATAATACCGAGATGAGAGCAAGGGTCTTCCCAATTCCGGCATGACCAGCCAATTGGGAGGAATGCTCCCACAGCAGAACTCTGCTTTTGGCATTCTCCGGTACGAGAGTCTTGCCTGGAGGTGGAGAAAGCAGAGTCAATGGTGCCACAGTGATAGTCTTCGTGGGCTCGATGATGTGGGAAGGTTCCTCCCCAACTTCAGTCGGTTGAAAGACTCTGGATAGGGCATCGGCTTTGGTCTTTCTTTCTCCCGGGCGAAAGTGAAGCTCAAAATCAAAGCGAGCGAAAAATAAGGACCATCTGGCCTGTCGAGGATTAAGTCTCTGGGTGGACTGAAGGTAGGCCAGGTTCTTGTGGTCCGAGTAAATAACAAACGGGTGGACAGCTCCCTCCAGAAGGTAACGCCACTCCTCCAATGCCAATTTGATGGCCAAAAGCTCGCGGTCGCCAATCGAGTAATTGCACTCGGATGAGGAGAAAGCTTTGGAGAAGAATGCTGTAGAACAACAACGATCAGGCGCCTCCACTATGGGAGGGCGGCCTGATATAGATGCAGCTGCGCCCCCATTGGTCCGGTGGTGCTACCGGGTCAGGGCACCGCCAGAGATAATATCAGGAACAGTAAGCCGGACGCATGCGCAGGGCCTGAAATGACATCACCGGCCACGGGCCGGTTAGAGGAGGACGCCAAGGCCGGGGCTGGAGGGAGCGAGGCTGCAGCACGAGGTAAGTACGAGCGCGCGCGACGGAGGGCCCGGTGAGGTGCGCGGCAGGAGGCCTGGGGACCGTGACATGAGGCATGGGGACCGTGAAAAGAAATTGGATGCAAAAGTTGTTGTACAATTTGTCCTGAGTATGCTGATACCCCATATGTGGAGGTAAAGCACTGTTTGGGCGCATGGCAGAGCTTGGAAGGGTAGGAGCGCCGTTTGAATTTTGAAACGCACAATTGACTGTAATTAAAATCGGACGTCATGTCGCGTTTGGAGAGCCCCTGATGTGTCTACATGCAGTGATTGTATTGACACCATGGGTGTGTCACAAAATGTTATACCATTAGGCAGTGAGGACAAAATTACTACATTTTTACCATCAAAATTTTGCTTTTGTCAAACATTTTACATTTTCACACAAGAAGTGGATAAAAATGGCAACCAGATTAGTCCCACAATTCCTACTGAACGTGACAATTCCTCATATGTGCCTATACAGTGCTACTTAACCATGCAGAGAGACTTGGGAGGAATGGAAACCTATTTGCCTATTGAAGCACTGTTCCCTGGCGTCGGGAGCTGAACACGGCTCTCATCATTCTGCACTGTTTCTGCCGATCGCTGGCAGAGCAGGGGCGAATGATGAGAACCATGTTCAGCACCCAGCGCTGGGGAACGGCACTTACTGTAACGCTTCTTCCCTGGCACCCGTCCTTGTGGTAGTGATGCAGCACATGCATGCCACACATGTGCCACAAGTATTATACACACGGATACTGACATCTCCGGTACCGGAATTATCAGGACATGTGAAAGAGGTGTTATATTGGGTTTTCTGTTTAGCTACTATCACTGTTATTGCCGCCTAATGCCTCTATAAAAATAGACTTTGTGACTTTCAGAGTCCCTCCTTCATAAATGAAACAGGATGTGTCTGTTAAGGCCCCGTCACACTAAGCGATATCGCTAGCAATATAGCTGATTATCAGTTTATTATAAATAAACTGGTGAAGTGGGAAGCAACTAACAGAATGGTTTTTAACAGGGAAAAATGCGAAGTACTACATCTGGGCAATAAAAATGAAAAAAGCATATACAGAATGGGAGGAATAGGGCTAAGCAACAGCACATGTGAAAAAGACTTGGGTATACTAATAGATCACAGACTGAATATGAGTCAACAGTGTGATGCAGCAGCAAAAAATGCAAATGCAATTCTAGGATGTATATTAGGATGCAATTCTGTATATTAACAGAAGCATACAGTCTAGATCACGTGAAGTCATTATTTCCCTCAACTCCTCATTGGTCAGACCTCATCTGGAATATTGTGTCCAGTTTTGGGCACCACATTTTAAAAGACATCAACAAACTGGAGCAAGTTCAGAAAAGAGCGACCAGAATGGTGACCGGTCTGCAAATCCTGTCTTATGAGGAAAGGTTGTAGGATTTGGGAATGTTTAGTTTGCAAAAGAGAAGACTGAGAGGAGACTTAATAGCTGTCTACAAATATCTAAAGGGCTGTCACATTGTAGAAGGATCAACTTTATTCTCATTTGCACAAGGAAAGACTAGAAGCAATGGGATGAAACTGAACGGGAGGAGACACAGATTAGATATTAGAAAAAACTTTTTGACAGAGTGATCAATGAGTGGAACAAGCTGCCACGAGAATTGGTGAGTTCTCCTTCAATGGAAGTCTTCAAACAGAGGCTGGACAGACATCTGACTGGGATGATTTAGCAAATCCTGCTTTGAGCAGGGGGTTGGACCAGATGGCCCAGGAGGTCCCTTCCAACCCTACGATTCTATGATTCTATGATCGCTGATCGCGCGAGAACATCCTGGACCGTTTCTCGTTGTCAGCTTCCTACTGGCCTTCCTGCTGTGGAGACGAGCGACGAGTGGACGCGGGCGGGAGGATGTCAGGATCGCCTTGTCTGACAGGTAAGTAGCGACCCCCGACAGCTGCTATGTCGCTGGTGAGATCTGCCTGTTTGGCAGCTCACTAGTGACCACTTAGCGATGCACCAGCGATCCATATCGTTGTCGGGATGGCTGGTGCATCGCTAAGTGTGACAGTACCTTTAATGTTTCACGCACCACAAGGCCAGCTAAGGTTGTTAAATGTTAAATTGACATTTCCCTGTGAATGCATTTGTATTGGTTGAAAGCAATGCTAAAGTTAAAAAACGCATCAAAAACGCTGAGTGAACATAGCCCAAGTGGTGGAGGCACTTTTTTGGGGTTATTTATTTTGCCTAAAATTCAAATCATCACCCTAGAAAGGAAGTTCCTTAAGCTCTTTCCCATGAAAATCCATTTTGATTTTGTTTTGTATGTTCTAGTGTGTGCCTGTAAAAGTGACACAACATTCCGACAACATTGTTCATGGCAGTGACCTAGGAGTCAGAAATGCTTCCAGGAGTCTTCTCCGTGTTGTTCACATGTCATTTCAACACTGTTTCCATCGATTTCAGACGTTTTGAGATGCTAAAAAGACTCACCGGGGGTTGCAGCAAATTGCTCGGGCTTCCCATAGACTTACATTGGGCTCATTGCTCGGGTCAAGCATCCGAACATTCCAGTTTGCTTTACCCGAGCAATTAGCACTCGAGCATTTTAGTGCTCGCCCATCACTAGATACTGCCACATTTGATAAAAAATATGTAGCAAACTGTGGGTCGAATTTCTCCTATTTTCCCTTGTGGAAATTATAAATTTTGTGTTAAAACAGTATTTTAGTGGAAAAAAAATGTTACTTTCATATCTAAATGTTATAAAGTTTTGTGAATAACCTGTAGGCTACAAATGATCATTACACCCCTAGATCAATTCTTTGAGGGGTGTTTGTGGGGGTTTCTGCTGTTTTGGTACCTCATCTCTGCAAATAAGACATGATGTCTGCAATCTATCCCAGACAAATTTATATTCCAAATACCAAATGTCGCTTCTTCCTTCCGAGCCCTGCCTTGGGTCTAAACAGAACTTTTGACTATATATTCATTTAAATCGGAATAGGTCCCTAAAGAAACTGGCTTTTTAAATTTCTCTAACAACATAACAAAATAAAATTAAATTTATAAAATTATGCAGTTGTAAAGTAGACTTATAAGAAATGTTATTTATTAATTATTTTGTACAGCATGACTAACTGGTTAAGGATATAAAGATTGAAGGTTTGAAAATTGCTATTTTTTTTCAAAAATTTTCACCAACATTTATTTTTTTTCACAGTTGAACGCAAAACATATCAACCTTAATTTACTACTAACAAAGTACAATTAGTCACAAAAAAATCTCAGAATCACTTATATATGTTAAAGCCTTCCAGAGTTGTCACAACATGAAGAGGCATTGTCTCTGAAGCATGTCTCTGAAGAGGCAATTTGCACAACATGAAGTGACACTGGTCTGATTGGCCTGGTCATTAATCAATTGTCTCCTTCACTAAGAGGTTCATTAGGAGGTTAAATAAATCAGTCTAGTTTTGGGTGTATTGGCCTTGGATAAAGATATTAGTTCAATTGAATAATAATGGAGGGCACTGTTCATGAGATACAATAGACTGGAAAGGTAACACTTCTATGGAGCCTTCTAATTTCATTAGTAACTCAGCATTAGAAGAGACAATCACATACCAGGGACCACCTCAGCCACCTGTAAACACGGGACATTTCTTATGTGAATGACAGGGTTAATTGTCTCCACATATATTTTGTAATCATTGTCCATAATCAACAAAATGTGATCACTGTCTAATGCAAATGAAGGTGTCCTGATTCCTTGACAAGAAACACATGATATGACTGTGGAAATAGATATGAAATAGGAAAAAGGTAATTAGTTAGAACTTAAGGCCCCGTCTCACTAAGCGATCTCAGTAGCGAGATCGCTGCTGAGTCACAACTTTTGTGACGTAACAGCGATCTCACCAGCAAGATCGCTATGTGTGACAGCGATCAGCGAGCAGCCCCCCTGCCGGTATCGCTGATCGCTGGAAGAAACCTCTGGACATTTCTTTGGTCGCTGGTCTCCCGCTGGCCAGCACGCATCGCTGTGTGTGACAGGCGGGAGACCAGCGATCAGGTGTAAAAAATAATTTAAAAAATAAAAAATATAGTTATTCTCACCTTCCGACGTCCCGTTCAGCCATCCTGCCTCTCTCCACGCTCCGGTCTCAGTGATCCTTTGCACGAATGACCACGAGACTTTGCTATCCCTCGAGACCGTGACGCCTCGCGGTCATTCGTGCAAAGGCTCACTGAGACCGGAGCGTGGAGAGAGGCAGGATGGCTGAACGGGACGTCGGAAGGTGAGAATAACTATATTTTTTATTTTGATTCTATTTTTACAGCGATGGCCAGCGATGCCGGGCACTCGGCATCGCTGTGCTGATCGCTGGTGAAGCTGTCTGTGTGACAGCTCACCAGCGATCACATAGCGACTTACTAGCGATCCTGACTCCTTGATATCGGTGTCGGGATCGCTGGTAAGTCGCTTAGTGAGACGGGGCCTTTAGAATTTTGTAGACATTGAATTTGAATTTATCACATCTCATGTCATGTCTGGAAACAGCAAAGATTGATAATGACTTTATTCCTCAAAGTAACAGACCACAGGGATAAGCATTTTCTCAAAACTCAGTTATATCAGCTATTGTAAAGGAAATACTATTCCCATGAGTAAAGCCCCCGTTACACACTGCGATATCGTTAGCAATATCGCTGTAAAGTCACCGATTTTGTGACGTTGCAGCGATATTGCTAGCGATATCGCTGCATGTGATACTTACCTCCGACCGGCTCCCCCGCTGGTTATCGCTGATCGCGCGAGAAGCTGCTGGACCATTCCTCGTCGGCCACTTCCTGTGGCGCTTCCTGTGGCACCGACGAGCGACGCGTGGAGCCGGGCGGGAGGATGCAGGATCGCCGCGTCTGACAGGTAAGTAGCGACCCCCGTCCCCAGCGATGTCGCTGGTGAGATCTGCCTGAGTGGCAGCTCACTAGCGACCACCTAGCGATGCACCAGCGATCCTGACCGCGTCATATCGCTGGTCGGGATCGCTGGTGAGTCGCTAGGTGTAACGGTACCCTAAGTTCAACAAAAAGGTAATTAACCTATTACCACAAATCAACACAATTATATTTAAAAACTTGATGGAATGAGAGACGGATCATTTATATGAACCCTAAGATTAAATTAGGTTTGGTTTCTAAGATTGGAATTCATCAAGTTCTTTAGAAGAGCCGATCACTATGAGTAAAATATCTATATATCAGAAAAAACTCAGAACTCAGCTGAAATTGTGGGTTAGCCTCTACATAAAACCCATGGTGGTATCTCTTTATTAAATAAAAAAATTATCACTTCTTAACATAAAGATATTTTCAAAGACAACAATCAAAAGTTATTGTTGGGAAATACTGTGGTAACTTCTTTTAGTGTTTGTGTGGCAGACCTTAGCCAACAACCTTTCATAATCAATAAAAGTGCAATAAGTTAGTATGTCGAAAGACATTAATATGTCATTATCAAGAATTATTTCACCAGAGATGATAGTAAGAATGTCAGATGTGTCCTTGATAAAAGTTGACATTTATTAACTTGTGTAGGACCCTATATCGGTAAATAGCTTTACTAGAAAACATGGACCCCATCCAAGAGAAAATAAAGTGAGCCGATTGTGTTGTTTCAGGCATTGTCTTTTCTACTCAAGATTAATAGCTCTCATCCTATCCATTTAGTGAATGTATCTTCTATCTAATAATTTTGCACACATGCAAATGAAAATTAGAAGTTAAACTTGGATTATAGGATATGAGAGAATAATGACTTTACCAAACTGGACAAACTTGTTAAATAGCCATTATAAATCATTACATAGCTTGTTTTGTTATATACTTTTTACCCATTTTACCCATCTATGTTGATTTCCATCTATCAAAAATCAATATTAGCAAATTCTATGACAATATGACAAAAACAGACGTAAAATAGAAAATTTAATTTGTTCCCTATTTGTATCACACTATAACTTAAATGTAAAAAATAAATATGTTTATGTTTAATACACATGAGTGGAAGAAAGAGAGTAAAAATATATATTTATATCTCAAATCCTAAATAGAATTAATATATTTTGAACATTTTTCTCTCCATAAACCAGTCAGTTTAAATAATAATAATAATAATAATAATAATAATAATTATTATTATTATTATTAGAATCGTAGAATCGTAGAGTTGGAAGGGACCTCCTGGGCCATCTGGTCCAACCCCCTGCTCAAAGCAGGATTCGCTAAATCATCCCAGTCAGATGTCTGTCCAGCCTCTGTTTGAAGACTTCCAATGAAGGAGAACTCACCACTTCTCGTGGCAGCCTGTTCTACTCATTGATCACTCTAACTGTCAAAAAGTTTTTTCTAATATCTAATCTGTGTCTCCTCCCATTCAGTTTCATCCCATTGCTTCTAGTCTTTCCTTGTGCAAATGAGAATAAAGTTGATCCTTCTACAATGTGACAGCCCTTTAGATATTTGTAGACAGCTATTAAGTCTCCTCTCAGTCTTCTCTTTTGCAAACTAAACATTCCCAAATCCTGCAACCTTTCCTCATAAGACAGGGTTTGCAGACCGGTCACCATTCTGGTCGCTCTTTTCTGAACTTGCTCCAGTTTGTTGATGTCTTTTTTAAAATGTGGTGCCCAAAACTGGACACAATATTCCAGATGAGGTCTGACCAAAGAGGAGTAGAGGGAAATAATGACTTCACGTGATCTAGACTGTATGCTTCTGTTAATACATCCTAGAATTGCATTTGCCTTTATTATTATTATTATTATTATTATAGTGGCATGTTTACTATTATCCAATTGACTTACCATTGAGGCACAATAGATTCTGCAGAGGTCACACTTGGCCTGAGCCTTGTAATTTCTCCAGAAACTCAGCATGAGGAAAGATTAGCACATACCCAGGATCCACCTAAGCCAACTGAACACAAAGGGTATATATATAGATGAATGGGTTAATCACCCCAGGAATAGCCATAAAGTGTGATAAATTTAAAATTTATAGCTAATTCGGTACAAAATAAATAAATGGCCACCATATGTTTTATAACTCTTGTTCAATTCCCTCAAATCATGAAGCTTGCCAATATCAATATTTTTGATATCCAGATGGAAATCAACATTGATAAGTACAAATTAGATACAGCATATAACATGTAATACCTTTGCTTAGTTTGGTGAAGTCATTGCTGTGTCTAATACCTATAATCAAAATTTTAGTTTTATTTTCAACTATATGAGTGCAGAAATTTTAAATGATGGCTTAATGGATAGGTAGGTCAATAGATGAGAATACTGGGTAGGAGGTACTCAAAAATAACAGACAGATGATGGGTTCAATAGCAAGATAGATATTGAAGTTCAGCACAAAATACAAGACCAGAGACATTACACAATCCACCCACAAGTCATCCTATTGTGTCCTTCATGGGGTCCATATTTTCTAGTATAATCATTTACTTGAATTGAATCCTACACTTTTTTTCAAATAATATATCCTCCTTTATTAAGGACATATCTGACTTATTATAATCTCTGTTCTAAAATCCCTCCCCTTCCAAGCCTGATATAAAGGAGGGTCTTCTCTCTACCCTCATACATTCTCCTAAAGAACATCTTCCTGGGTTCTTCTACTTCATATCCTGCAGCTTCAATCAGAAGAAATAAGATAATGGAGAAGTCTACCACACCTGAATCCCTTTCCATCAACTGTCCAGCTAATACTGATGAAATTGAAATAATTGTAACCATGCGAAACCCACAAACACCAGAGAAGGAGATTGCTGAAGACCTAGGAAAATTCTGCACCATCTTGAAAGGTCCCACCAAGGCCCTCAATACTTTTGGATTTTGTACTGGAAATTGGTCTTTGCTGGTCAGACTGAGAAAAAATGATTCCTCATTTGATGGACTTTGGCATTTACCAGACAGATGCACCCTGGGAAACTCAGATGCCATCATTTATTATTTGGATGATTTATCGAGTGAAGAGAATGTGAATCACAGGAAAGACTACGAACCTATCTGCGACAGCTGCTTAAGGGAAGGCCATGATTTTGTGGACTGTCCTGACATTCTGAAAGACCTGGGGAGGAGAATCAAGGCCAAGAAGCTTCGGAAGAAGAAGGGTAACAGGTAAGAGGACAATACACACCACAATCCATCACTAGGGTCTCCACACCTTGCATACATCTGTTTTTGGGACAATTGGGTGACAATCATCTTGATGTCAGACTTTTATTTATTGTGATTTTTGTAGCAAGCTTGAAAGCTTAGAATCTACTGCACACCATATGAACCAGGATTAACCAGGATGAGTAATATCTTATTACTTTCATTATTATTGAGACCAATAATATCTAAAATGGGACCATTTCCAAAAACTCGGTGTTTTCCTGTATATTTTACAAAAATAGGTACATTTGACAATGTTTTGCCTATTGTTTAATTTCATTGTGGTGTAATATCTACATTTTATCCTTATCTTCCCACAGAAAAAATAAAAAGTTCCTTGCTGGTGGAGATGACAGAAGAACTGGTGGCAACTGAATTTTGAAAACTAATTCTGCATCCGATCTGTATTTTGAGTCTCTGCCAGTTTTTCCTAAAGCAACAAGATTGAACAAATCGGCACCTGGACTTTGTGCTGTGGAATGAAACCGAAGACACTTTAATCCTTTATATATTTTGATAATTTTGTAAAATTTATTACTTCAATAAAACGAACTTAATCCAAACTATTTCTTCCTTTTGTCATCTTTATAACAGGACATCTCAATGTAAGTCGGGTTTCTCCAAACAAGTGTTTTATAGGGTTAAAACTGATGTTTTGGTGTTTCTGGGTTATAATTGACTTTGGGTGCAGTGATTATTTTGTGTTTACTTTTTGCAACAAATAATGGTTAGCTTTTATCTCGTACATTCTCCCAGCTATATCATGTATGTATGAGCTGCTCTAGTTTTCTGTTAATGTCAATACAATGTATGTCTTCCCAGGTTCTTCACATATAACGACCACAAAGTTGCAGTTTTTATATTAGAAAGAATCACTTTTTTTGTTTCTAAGTGTGACATTTCTTTATAGTGTAAACACCCCCTGAATCTCTGGATCTGTTGTGGTAGAACTGGAGAAATTTCCATGCAGGAATCTACAGAAGTTCAAAACAAAGCAGATAAGGCCTGAAAATGCCACGAGTTAATACAGAAAAATAATTGTCCTGTACTCAAAATCTCCTTGGGTCATAATCCTGGAATTGTGTCATTATGTCATTTGGTTTTCCTGCCCCAAAATAGTCCACGGGTTTAGCAACATAATGGAACAGCTGATGGTCATGTATAAAACGGAGAATGAACATTTGCTGTCACGGCCACCTGAGGAAGTCCACACGAAACGCGCATTGGGGCTGCGTTGTCTGTTGGTTCACAGGGACTGACATGGGTAAGGGCTATTTTTGTTGCACTATGTCATTTTATCTACATTGATAATATGTCCCTATACTGTATATGTGTGGATGAAGTAACTGCATTATGACTGTATATACAACTTTAAGTGCTGCCACATATAGATTAAGTTGGGACTGTTATAGAATGAAGCTTGGAGTTACAATTTTTGCAAGAATGTCTCTTCCCGATCTGTACATAATCTTTGGTTTACTCAGACTTATCATTGTTCGAGTCCTTCACTTTCAAATCCTTTTGTCCATATACTTTTGTAATTATGACTGTTATTGATATGACGTTGTAATTAAATAAATAAAATATTTTTGTAGCTTTTAAATGGATTTTGCACTCCTTTTCCTCTTCATTTTGAACCTACTTATTAGAGTATATCTGTTGCATTTGACAATATTATCTATGGTCTGTGGCCTATAGTAACCCTAGTGTGATAATTTTTCTTCTGTATTTTTATATAAATATATGGGGGCAATTTGCTGTACAAGGCTGAAATGTATGAACACTAAACTGGCATATTTGCATTTCTCCAATATAAAGCTTGGTGTGGATGCTCTAAAATAGCTACTGCAGCTGTAGATGAATTCATTGAAAAGTACAGTTCCTACAATGGGGTGACTTTTGGAGTTTTTCTACTGTTCTGCCACCTTCGGGGCTCTGTAAATATCGCCTGCTTTTTCAAATTTCTGCTGATCTGGTGCCTCACAGCCTCTGCAAATAAAACACAGTGTCTGCAATCTATTAAAAGGAATCTGCCACCTCATTTTGGCAAGGTATTTAAATGACTTGGGTCCGGTCCGATGGGCGGTGTTTTGGGTCCTTTCCTCCACCCCTCCTTGGAGGAAAGTACTTCTGGGACATAGTTCACTGGCGCATGCACACTAATGCTTTTTGGCTTTGCCCGCTTTTGGGCAAAGCATACTGCGAGCATGCGAGTCCAGATTGCAATGCGTGCACGCGTAATACGGAGGACAAGTACAGAAATTCCCTGAAATGTTGCTGATGGCGGCAAAGGAGGGGTGGAGGAAAGGACCCAAAGCAAAGCCCATCAGACCGGAACCAAGTCAATTACATACCGTACCAAAATGAGGTGACAGATTCCCTTTAAACACAAATTTACATTCCAAATACCAAATGTCACTTCTTCCCTCGGAGCACTGCCTTGTGTCCAAACAAATCTTTATGAAAACATGTCCATTTAGATCTGAATAAAGATTTCCCGAAAGAAACAAGTTTTGTAAATTTCTTTAAAAAAATGAAAAATTGTTACTAATCTTTTAACCTTGATTAGGCAGTGCTGCAGTACTTCCAGCTTGTGACTGATATGCTACCTTTTGGAGCTGGAAGCTGAAAAGGAGGCGAAGGAGGAGGTGCAGGAGCTGTACTCTGTGGGGGAAACCCAGATTGACGTAGGGCACCCAATACTCTGTGATTGTGAGGACGGCCACCATGCCAAGGTCTGAGTGTGTCCCAGATTCCATTATATTAACCCTGTGTACACTCAGTGAGAAGTATTGTCCCTGATCACTAGCACTTGTCCACGTGTTTGTGGTTAGGTGGACTTTCCAAGTACCAGCATTGTGGAGGGCACAGGTAATATTTCCGCATATTCGTGGCCTTGGGATGATCCTCGACTCTGCCCTCTCTTTCGAACTACATATCAAAGCCCTTGCCTCCTCCTGTCCATTACAAATCTAAAACATTCCCTGGATCCGTACATTACAAGAAACTTAAAAAATGTTTGTGCACGCTCTCATGATCTCCCGCCTCGAGTATTGCAACCTTATACTCTGTACCCTCCTATCTAGCACTGTTGCACCACTTAAATCTATCCAAAACTCTGCTGCCAGAGTAATCCAACTGTCCCTCCATTATTCCACAGCCTCTCCTCTCTGCCATGCCCTTCACTGCCTTACTATTGCCAATAGGCTACAGTTCAAAACCCTAAATATGACATACAATTCCTTCCCCATACTGACTCCTCCATACATCTTTGACATGGTCTCCCAACGTCCGACTGGGCCATGACCTTTTCTATGCAAACACAGTGTGCTGTCAGCAAGATGTACCATCCCTGCTCACAAGCACTTGTCCACATGTCTGTGGTTAGGTGCACATTTCCCTGTACCAGCATTGCTGATGGCACTGGTAACATTGTGGGACATGTTCTTGCTTGTCTAATATCGTGGCAACAGACCGGGAGACATAGTGCCGGGTGGGGACCGAGTACTTTGTTATGGTCACCGCCATCAGGTTGCGGAAAGCGTCCGTTTACCAAAAGCCTAGAATGCAACATTTTGAGCGAAGCAGACAACAAATTTGTGTCTTTAGTACTGTGTCCTGTGTGCCATTGGCTGTGTGTCACGCGGGGCTTAGGTCAACTAAGGCAGAAATACCCGGGGCCCCTGTGATGTCCCTTTAACTAGGGGAAACCCTGTCTGACCCTCAACCCAGGGTTTTTGCTGAAGGTGCAAATGCCTGAGCCTCCACCCTTTCCTTATCTCCTGCTCAGCCCTAAGCTTAACCCTCCACCCTCCACCCAGTGAGGAGACAAACCACCAAAGCCCCAAACAATAAAGACAGACAGGGAGAACTTAAACTGCACCGCGCCGCATACACACAGGACTATACAGTAATGTGAACAGGGCACAACAAAACACAAATATGGGAAGGCGAGAAGGTAACAATGAATCAAATGACACCAGATATGAATCTCTCTCTCTCTCCAACACCTCCACTCCAGACCGGAACCACTTGGTACGACACACAAGCTATAATCGGCGACGCCCATATGCCAGCACGACTATTTAAAGACCGTGGACGTGACCAAACATCCAACCTGATCTTCAGCTAGATTAACCCCCGATAGCCTGAGAAACTCAAGCCGGCGCCACTGAGGCTATAGTGGACGGAGGTGGAACTACCTCTGCCTGCCGGACGCTGTGGTGTGAATAACGTCCGACATGACAGTACCCCGTCTTCTACGAGGGACCCCAGGGCCCTCAAGACTCATAGGACCCGGCTTGTCCGGATGACGACGGTGAAAAGAACTGACCAGCCGATCTGCATGTATGTCCGAGGCTGGTACCCAAGACCTCTCCTCCGGACCATACCCCCGCCAGTGTACCAAATACTGAAGAGTATGGCGCACTACTCGAGAGTCCACTACCTTGGAGACCTCAAACTCTAAATCGCCATCCACCATGACTGGAGGTGGCATCGGCGTCGTGTCCACAGAGCCTACCACCTTTTTCAATAAAGCCCTGTGAAACACGTTGTGTATCTTGTATACTGCAGGGAGTTCCAACCGATAAGCAACTGGGTTAATGATGGCAGCAATCTTAAAAGGCCCAATAAACCTTGGACCCAATTTTAAAGATGGAATTTTGAGTTTTATATTTTTAGTCGCTAACCACACCCATTCACCCACACACAGGTCTGCACCTGGCACGCGTCTACTGTCAGCCACCCGCTTGTACCTCGCACTCATGCTCAACAATTGCTGTTTCACCCTCCTCCAGACCGATGATAATTGAGCTCCTAGCTGGTCCTCCTCCGGGACGCCCCCCGAGTCACCCTGACGTAAGGTACAAAATTGAGGATGTTGACCGTAAACACAAAAGAACGGAGACTCTCCCGATGACTCTTGACGGTGATTATTTAGCGCAAACTCGGCCAGAGGAAGGAAAGTAGACCACTCCTCTTGGTTGTCGGACACAAAGCATCGTAAATACTGCTCCAGATTTTGGTTCATGCGCTCAGTTTGACCATTTGACTGTGGTTGAAACACCAATGAATGTGACAACTTGATCCCCAAACGTGAGCAAAAAGCTTTCCAAAACCTCGCAACAAATTGAGTTCCCCTATCAGATACTATGTCCGACGGAACTCCGTGGAGTCTGACCACCTCCTGCACAAACACCTGAGCCAACGTCTTAGCATTGGGCAAGGATGGCAATGAGACATCAACCTCCACCACAAAAGGTTTGGACACGTCCGGTTGCACCAGAATGAGGGCTGAAGCAAAACTGTTCTTCAGACGCTCAAATGCACGTATCGCCACCTCAGACCACATAGTCAGATCGGTACCTTTTTTTGTCATGTCCGTGAGCGGTTTGGCTATAGTAGAAAAGTGTTTTATAAATTTCCTATAATAATTAGCAAACCCAAGGAACCGCTGGAGCGCTTTCAGATTATCAGGCCTTTCCCATTGTAGCACCGCTTGCACCTTAGCGGTGTCCATTTTAAACCCTGCGGCGGACACAATATATCCCAAAAAAGGCAACTCCTGAACAAAAAATAAGCATTTTTCCAGCTTAGCTTAGAGCTTATTCTCACGGAGCAACTGTATCACCTGCCTGACATGCTCTAAATGAATGTCCCGGTCGCTCGAATAAATGAGGATATCATCCAGGTATACAATCACAAATTTCCCCAGGACATGAGCAAACATGTCATTAATAAAATGTTGGAAAACAGCAGGCGTGGTTGTCAACCCAAATGGCATAACCAGGCTCTCAAAATGACCCTCAGGAGTGTTAAAGGCCGTCTTCCACTCATCCCCCTGACGGACCCTTATGAGATTATACGCCCCCTGAGGTCAAGCTTGGAAAACCACTTTGCCCCCGCCACCTGGTTGAACAAATCAGGGATCAAAGGCATCGGGTATGGATCACGGATCGTAATCTGGTTTAACTCCCGGAAATCCAGACACGGCCGTAACCCCCCATCTTTCTTCTTAATGAAGAAAAACCCCGCTGCTACAGGCGAGGACGAAGGCCGGATGTGTCCTTTGCTCTGACTCTCCGCGATGTAGTCTTTCAGAGCTTGTCTCTCTGGACCAGAAATATTAAACATCCTGGCCTTAGGTAATTTGGCCCCGGGTTTTAACCTAATCGCACAGTCATAGGCTCTATGTGGAGGCAGTTCTGAGCAACCCTTCTCAGAGAAAACATCCGCGAAATCCTGCAAAGCCTCCGGAAGGCTGGGCGTCACGGCGGACACACATGTGGCCAAGCAATTGTCCTGGCAAAAACCACTCCATTGGACTATGTCCTGAGTTTTCCAATCAATCACTGGGTTGTGCCTGGACAACCATGGAAAACCCAAGACCATTTGTGCTGGGAGATTACGGAGGACCCTACATGTAACCCACTCCGAATGTAGGACCCCAATGTGGAGTTTCACCTCAGCCACAAACTCCGTAATCTCCTTCTGAGGGAGGGGAGCGGCATTAATGGTAACCACCTGAATAGGATGAGGGAGTTTTTCGATCTTAAACCCGGCAGTGCGTGCAAACTCCTCATCTATGAGATTGGTGGTGGAACCGCTATCCACAAACAGTGATATTGGTAGATCTCTGCCCGCGATAATAACCTTGGCAGGGAGCATACATTGAGATACCATCATGGAGGATATGCATACTCTCAGTTGGGTCTCCTCCATACCCACTGAGCTTAGTAGTTTTCCGCCGGTGTGACCTTCTTCGGTAGCACAGGACAAGCGTTAACATAATGATTCCTTTTACCACAGTAAAAACATGCTCCGGGCTTCGTGAACCCAGGGACGCGATGCTTAACCTGTGACACCCCCGCAATTTGCATAGGTTCAGTGGGCTCACCTGCAGCAACCACACTTGCACCCCTGCTTTCCCCCAGGGGTAGCGTCTCCTGTGCCCCCTGACGCAAACGGCGATTAATACGTATAACCAAACTCATGGCAGACTCCAACAATGCAGGAGTCTCATACATCAGGAGGGCCTGTTTAACTCTTCCTGAAACCCCATGAATAAACTGACTCCGCAGCGCTGGGTCGTTCCACTGTGTGTCTACTGCCCAACGGCGTAATTCGGAGCAATAGTCTTCCGCCATACATTCCCCCTGACGGAGGGCGCGGATTTTAGATTCTGCTAGAGCTAATCTTTCGGGATCATCATAAACTGTGACACTGTGTCTTTCCGCTTATGGTCCAACGACTAGGGTGTGGACAACTGAAGGCTGCGCTGGGAGAAGGACGTGTATGTGCTTGATTATGGTGCAATTTGACTGTGGTGAATGACAAGTGCAGGGCAGGAGGCTTCTTCACATGCACCGTGGACAGGGGATTGGCTTGCACGCACAGCAGCGGAAGAAGTAGTGGTTTCACCCGCAGACACTGTTCATGGAGCCTGGTGTTGACAAATAGTCTGTTACTTTGCTGCCATGTGCCTGATAGTGCTGGTGGTGGTAAGGCTGGTAGTTTTACTACCCCTGCAGATGCACTCATGACTGGTGGTGCAAATGTCCTTTTTGGGGTTATTGGCAGAGTCTTTAAAAAACAAGAAGACTGGTAGGGGGACATTCATTGTCCCCCTCTACCACGCCACCTCCTCACCTCGACACCTGTCTTTCGTTGTTCCCCAAGCCTGCATTCTAGGACCACTACTCTTCTCCATCTGCACCTTCAGCCTGGGCACAGTTTGCAATATCATCACACACAGATCTACATATCTGTACCTGACTTCACCTCCTTACTGACCAAAATTACATGTCTTCCCCCATAATCATCCTTCTTTTCCGCTCGCTTTCAAAAGGTGGACATGTACAAATCAGAATGTATCATCTGTCAAGCATCTCACGCTGAGTACACCAGAGAGCTGTGTATGCCTCATTTTGTACCACTTTACTAAGAGGTAAACTTTGACTTAGAGAAAATGGTTTTCAAGAGATTCACTGCCTTTTTGCAACATTTTTTGCAGCTGTGATCTTCATCTTGTTGGTGTGGATATGGAAAATTTCTAAGTCGTCATCAATAACATCATCATCATCACTTATCTGCTTTCTATAATTCAACATTTTAATAACATGTTGCACCTTTCCCTTTATACAGACGCATGCTTGTTTAGCAACATATTTTGGATGGGCATTTCTTAGGGTGAGTCTCACATACGCATCTGGTGCACTGATCTTATGACTGGCATGAAACCGTTTTGCAAGGTGTTTCTGATGCCCCCCCCCAAAAAAACAGCCACACTATGTTGATATGTATCCCCAGTGGCAAATGCTTGACAGCCAACACAATTAGTGTATGGGCATTATAAGTCTATGAGACCCTCTCCTAGAAATTGGCCCTATTTTTTAATCAGGCCTTCCTCCAAGTCTCATCATCCACCGCCACTAGATCAAAAGGGTTTACTTGTTCCGTGCAGCTACAGCCAGTGTCGAATTATTAAAAAGGGTGGGTGGTTATGCTGTGTGTAAAATACTTGTTCTGAAGTCGATAGAGGTGTACCCCACAGGGGAAAATGTTTGACAGCCCATACACTAAGTGTATGAGCATTCCAAGTCTAGGTGACCCGTTCCTTTAAATAGGCCATAGTTTTTAATCAGGCATTCCTCTACATCTCATCATTCGCCACCAGTAGATCACCAGCGTTAACGTGTTCCATGCTGCTACAGCCAGTGTTGAAATCCTAACAAGGGTGGGGGTTTTGCTGGGCGTTAAATACTTGTTAAGGAAAAGGTTGAGATGTACCCCAAAGGGGAAAATGTTTGTCAGCCCAATACACTTAGTGTATGGCTATTAGAAGTCTAGGAGACTCGCTCCTTTTTAATGGGACATTTTTTGTTAACAGGCCCTCCTACATGTTTCTTCCAAGGGGGATTTGGGTTATTGGGGTGCATATGACTTGGTAGCAGGGCAGGCCATGCAGTTAATGCATAAGAAAACAGAATGAGAGTACAAAATGAAAAATGTGAAGTGGATTTTCCTGTGCCCATCCAGTACCAAGGTTCAAAGGCATATTGGGGTGCAGATGACTTTGCAGCGGGGCAAACCTTGCAGTCAATGCATAAGAAAACAGAATGGGAGGCCAAAATGAATAATGTTAATTGGATTTCCCTGTGCCCATCCAGTATGTGGGTTTAAAGGCTTATTGGGGTGAATATGACTTGGTAGCAAGGCAGGCCTTGCTGTCAATGCATAAGAAATCAGAATGGGAGTAAAAAATAAATAATGTGAAGTGGATATTCCTGTGCCCATCCAGTATGTGGGTTCAAAGGCTTATTGGGGTGCATAACTCTTGGCAGCAGGGAAGGCCTTGCTGGTAATGCATAAGAAAACAGAATGGGAGACCAAAATGAATAATGTGAAGTGGATTTTCCTGTGCCCATCTAGTATGTGGGTTCAAAGGCTGATTGCAGTGCATATGACTTGGTAGCAGGGCAGGCCTTGCTGTCAATGCATAAGAAATCAGAATGGGAGTAAAAAATGAATAATTTGAAGTGGATTTTCCTGTGCCCATCTAGTATGTGGGTTCAAAGACTGATTGGGGTGCATATGACTTAGTAGCAGGGCAGACCTTGCTGTCAATGCATAAGAAAACAGAATGGAAGTACAAAATGAATAATGTGAAATGGATTTTCTGGTGGCCATCCAGTACGTGGCTTAAAAAAGCTTATTCGGGTTCATGTAACATTGGGGCCAGCTAGGCCCTGCATTCAATGCAACATTTTTTCTGGGAGCTCTCCTGTACCTCTCGTGAAAGGGGTATTGCGGTGCATCATAATTCTTGGCAGCCCATGCACTCACTGCATAGACAATAACAATTTAGGAGACCCACTGTTTAATAATGGCCCTTTAAGAAGATTAATGTCACCTGATGCCCCAGTAAAGTAGGCTATGTGACTTCAACTGTTCCTCTTTCATATATGAAACAAGATGTGTCTGCTTATGTGTCTCACATAGTGTTGAGCATTCCGATACCGCAAGTATCGGGTATCGGCCGATATTAGCGGTATCGGAATTCCGATACTGACTTCCGATACTTTTGTCATATCGGATTCCGGAATCGGAATCGGAAGTTCCCATCATGCTATGAGCCTGCTTGCTTTGATTAAGCCAATGGGAATCCTCCGAAGTGTGGGCACATCCTGTTAGGCATGTAGGCATGTTAACTATTGGCATGGCTGTGATTGGCTGCCGAAATGATGTCATGATGCACTATAAAAGCCACCGCAGCCGCCATTTCTGGTTCACTCTGCTGTGAATTCAGTTAGGGACAGGCTGCTGTAGAAGACAGTGAGGGACAGTTAGAAATAGCGATTCCACCAAACCTCTAGTGCTTTACCCAGGCTACATAAACCACCACTGTAGCCTTCTTTGCCCTAGCAGCAGTGTTCACAGCTGTCTGCAAGGGCTGTGTGAGTGCAGCTCACGCTGTGGAGTGGGTCCTGCAGCCACGTCAGGCTGTAGGCCACCCAGTGTGATCACTGCTGCCTCATACATCTTTTAATTTTTGAGCTGCATTTTTTACATAATTTCAATCTAGTGTGCTTCCATCCGTATCCATATATGTTGGTTGCAAACACTAGTAGTAGACTTCGGAGCCTTTCTGCAGCCTTTCAGTGCTAGTGTCCACTTTGCTGCACTGTTCACAGCTGTCTGAGAGGTCTCTGACTGTGTGTGAGTGCAGCTCACGCTGAGTAGTGTGTCCTGCAGCTATGTCTGGTTGTAGGATGCTCAGCGTGTCACTGCCTCACACATTTTTCTTTTATTGCAGCTCATTTTTTCTTCTATTAGTGTGCATCCATCCGTCTCCATCTACGGTGGTTGCAAACACTATATAGGAGTACACAGCGGAGCCTTTCTGCAGCCTGTCAGTGCCAGTGCCCACTTAGCACACGGTCTCTGACTGTGTGTGAGTGCAGCTCACGCAGAGTAGAGTGTCCTGCAGCTACGTCTGGTTGTAGGACGCTCAACGTGCGTCACTGCCTCACACATATTTGTCTTTGAGTGCAGCTCATTTTTTCTTCTCCTATTAGTGTGCATCCATCCGTATCCATCAACATTGGTTGGTTGCAAACACTATATAGGAGTAGATAGAGGAGCCTTTTTTTCTGGCTTGTGCCCTGCCGGCGCAGCCAGATTAGTATTACCCAATTTTTTTGGAGCCTCATCTTTTGCATTGTAGGTTACCTGCCTGCATTGTAATAGCTCCAAAAAGTTGGTGATACTATCAGTTTCAATTCTTTGTTCACATACTTTGAGTTTGTTTCCAACAAAGAAACCACAAAAAAAGTTCACCAAACACTACATTTGGAACTTGTGTAGGCCACATCAGCTCCTATTAAAGTGTAGTCCACACACACACACTTCATAAAATTAGTGTTTCTTGTACCTGTAACCAGCTGTTCAGGAATAAGCACACTAAGGCCCCCCTTTGTACTTTTCTGCCTATCTTAAGCAGTCTGGCAAGATGAAGAAGGCAGGGAGTAAGGCGCGTGGGCGTGGGCGTGGAGTTTCAGCAGGGAGAGGACGTGGGGATTCTGCAGGGAGAGGATGTGGGGATTCTGCAGGTAGAGGACGTGGGGATTCTGGGCCTGCTGCGGGCACCAGTGAGTCAGCATCCCCCAGTTTTATCAGGCAACAGTCCTTTATGCGCAGCTTTGTAGGACCTCAACGTACCCCACTGCTGCGGGAGGAACAAATTGAAGCTGTTGTCGGATGGATGGCAGCTAACACATCGACTTCAATTATTTCCACATCCTCTCAGGGCCATAGCACCAAAGAGCAACCATCTGTCTCTTCACCACCTGCCAAAGTGCCCAGGCCGTCAGAGAGACATGGACAGGAGCCATCACAGTCTCTACTTCTGTTCTCAGAATCTGTTGGCTTGGAAAGAGGGGGCCAGCCAAGCAGCATTCCTGAATGTGAAGAAGAGGGAGTATGCAGTGATGTGCAGCTTCTTTGTCCCTCTGAATCTGAAGAGGCGAGTGGGCCAGTGCCTATGGTCAGCACACCTCAGTACGCATCAGATGATGACGAGACTCAGTTGCCACTTTCTGGTGCGTACGGTGCTGGCGAGACAACCCCGGAGAAGCAGCTGTTTGAGGAGGGGAGGGAAGATGATGAGGTCCTTGACCCATCATGGCGTGAGGAACAGGAAGGTGGTGGGAGCAGCTCGGAGGAAGAGATTCCCCTACCGGCCAAAACAGGAGGCAGAGGGAGGGGGAAGACTTGGTTGCCTGTACCCTCCACTTCGGCACCCGTTAGGAGCATTCCTCATTCCAAAGGCAAAACGGGCGCTCCCAAGAGTTGCAGTGCGTGGTCCTTTTTTGACACAGTTGCAGATGACATTTGCTTTGTCAAATGCAAGCTGTGTCATCAGATAGTCAAAAGAGGGAGAAATGTCAGCAACCTCAATACCACAAATATGTGGAAACATGTGCGCACCAAGCACGAGTTGGAGTTGCAGAGACACCCTGAAGACGTAGGCCAACGTACAGCACCACCTACCACCTCTTCAGTTCGTGTTGGGGCCTCTTCCTCCAGCTCACGCACTGCTGGTTCGGCTTCCTCACAGGATCGCCAAGGAAGAACCTCTGCCACTGTTGTTCGGAGACCCTGTCAGATTCCACCCATAGCAGCACGTTCCCATCCATCACAGCCATCGGTAGCACAGGCATGGGATAAAAGGCGCCCTTACTCGGCAAACCATCCCCGAGCACAGTCTCTGAATGCTGGCATTGCCAAACTTCTGGCAGTTGAAATGCTGTCATTCAGGCTGGTGGACACTGACACCTTCCGGGACTTAATGGCATTGGCAGTCCCCCAATACAACGTGCCCAGCCGCTTTTATTTCAGCAGGCGAGCCGTCCCTGCCCTGCAGAAACATGTTGAGGGCAAAATAAAACATGCGCTACTAAACGCCGTTAGTAGCAAGGTCCACCTGACCACCGATGCGTGGACCAGTAACCATGGACAGGGACGATACCTTTCCCTCACTGCCCACTGGGTCAATGTTGTGGAGCCGGGTACAGATCTGGAGAGTGGCGCTGTACGTGTTCTTCCAACGCCACGGATTGCAGGACTCCAGTCTGTACACATAGACTCCTCCTCCTACTCAAGTTCCTCAGAAACAGCAGAGCAGGAGCCTGTTACGACCGATATGAGCACAGCCGTGGCCAAACGTCAACAGGCTGTACTCAAATTAATTTCTTTGGGGAATCGAAGCCACACAGCGCAGGAGCTCTGGAATGCTATCAAGCTGGAGAGCGATGTGTGGTTTGGGCCAGCGAATCTCCAGCCGGGCTTGGTAGTGTGTGACAATGGCCGAAATCTGGTGGCAGCTCTTGGCCTAGGCAACCTCACACACATCCCATGTCTGGCACATGTGCTTAACTTGGTCGTGCAGAGCTTTCTGAGGGACTATCCGGATCTTGATGCACTGTTGCACAAGGTCCGCATAGAGTGCGCTCACTTGCGGCGTTCCAGCACGGCAAGATCGCGCCTCGCTGCTCTGCAGCGATGATTTGGCCTTCCGGAACATCGCATCATATGTGACCTACCCACCCGGTGGAATTCAACGTTACATATGTTGGAGCGGTTGTGTGAGCAGCAGGCAGCAGTCATGGAGTACCAGCTGCATCAGGCGCAAACAAGTCGCACTGTGCGCCGTTCACACTTCAGCACCATTGAGTGGGCCTCTATGAAGGACATCTGCCTCAGACCCCCGGAGCCTGCACAGACCACCGGCAGGCCGGCACAGCCCCCCGGAGCCTGCACAGACCACCGGCAGGCCGGCACAGCCCCCCGGCAGGCCGGCACAGCCCCCCGGAGCCTGCACAGACCACCGGCAGGCCGGCACAGCCCCCCCGGCAGGCCGGCACAGACCCCCGGAGAATGCACAGACCACCGGCAGGCCGGCACAGACCCCCGGAGCCTGCACAGACCACCGGCAGGCCAGCACAGACCCCCGGACAGTCGGCACAGCCCCCCCGAAGGCCCGAACTGACGGCGCATCATGATGCGCACAGACAGCGCATCATGATTTCGGCAGCCAATCAGAGCCACAAAAGTGGCTCATTGTATTTTGGACTTCCGATTCCGGTATCCGATACGAAAAAAGTATCGGTACTCGGTATCGGAATTCCGATACGGCAAATATCGGCCGATACCCGATACTTGCGGTATCGGAAAGCTCAACACTAATGGTGTCACTTTTGGGTATTTTCTGCCATATAGACCCCTCAAAGTGACTTCAAATGTGAGGTGGTCCCTAAAAAAAATGGTTTTGTAAATTTTGTTGTAAAAATGAGAAATTGCTAGTCAACTTTTAACCCTTATAACTTCCTAACAAAAAAAATTTGTTTCCAAAATTTGTTTCCAAAATGGAAGACAGCATTTAACACCAGGGACGGGCACTATGAATACCTGGTGATGCCCTTCGGGCTCTGTAATGCTCGTGATTGCTGATTTTGTGACGCCACAGTGATCTCGCCAGTGACATCGCTGTGTGTGACCTGGATCAGCGACCGACCCCCCTGCCGAGTATCGCTGATCGTGCTCCATCGTCCTGGGCCGTTTTTTGATCGTTGGTCTCCCACTGGCCAGCACGCATCGCTGCGAGTGTGGCTGCATGTGGCTGCGTGTGGCAGCGAGAGACCAGCGATCAGTGACACTGGACGCTGGTTTCCAATGTAAACAGCGGGTATCCAATAGCTGCGCGGCTCTTAGATACCCGCTGTTTACATTGGAAACCAGCTTGCTCGCTGGTCCTGATTGCTGGAGGGGCTGTCTATGTGACAGCTCACCAGTGATCAGCCTAACGATGTCCCAGCGATCCCATCCATGTCGGATCGTTGGTGGGATCGCTGGGACATCGTTATGTGTAACGGGGCTTTTACTCATGCTGTTCATACTGACATCATTTTGAATTTCATTAGAACTGATGTCAAAGGAATCCACATCTGAGAAGCTAAAGGAGACCCGCCGTTTAGCTACATCAGAGGAACTATGGTTGCGTTTTTTAAAATGGGGTGAGGAACTTTTGATGTTTTTTGCCATCTCCCCCATTCATACACTTGATCCATCTGGTAATCTCCCAAGTCGAACTGAAACTTATTGCGCTTGCGATCTATAATAGTTTCCTCTAACTTGGAGACAGATTTTTTTTTATATTCAAAAGTTCCTCTTGGTATTTGGCACTATTATTTGTCTCCAAAGTAATTTTAATCTGATTAATTTCAGATTGAACATCTTTTAGTTTGGTGGACTCATATTTCATAATTAATTGCTTTAGCTGTATAGAGCAGCTGCTTAAAATACAATTCCATTCTTTAACAAAGTCCTGAGAGTAAATGGTGGTAGGAATTTTTTTAAGCCGCAATCCTCTCAGAATCAAATTTTCATGGACATAATTTTCCAAAGTTGTGAAAACTTTAGTTTCGTTAACCATCATTTTTTTCAATTTCTTGACGTCCATTAAAAAAGGATCAGATGCAGAACTACCAACAGAAGTGGGTCAGTCAGTTGTAAATAATTGAGCCACCTTGCGTGCTCTTTCTAGACTTGTATCCATATTTAAAAAAAAATACTGTAGGACTTAACACAAACACAATGCCAAAGAGCTAATATGAGCATGCAAGAGAAAATTATTTTTCTACATTAATATAAAACAGCTCTCGGTGTGCACGGCAATAAAAACTGTGAAACTCAGTATAAAAGGAAAAAGATAGCCAGCTCACCTATCGGCATGTATTGCGGGAAGCACGGACCACGTGTAGTCATCACGTAGTAGTAAGAACAAAGTGGAATAAAGGTCCAGTTTCACAACAATTTATTGTATAAAATATAGTCCAGAAACACTAAAATTTACATGCGTAACAAATAGGCTACGCGTTTCGAACAAAAACCTTGTTCTTTTTCAGAGCTGCTTCCCATTTATGTTACCACACTTTATGTCCATTACCCCCAATAAGATCAAATACAAATCACATGGTGTTCGAAAGGGAGAAAAAAAAAGGAAGGAAGCGAAAAAAAGGGAGGGTGGAAAGGAAGACAAAATGTAAAGGAAAAAAAAAACAAAATGCACAAAAGAGCAAATAAAACAGAAAATTATAATAATGCAAACTTAAATATAAACATATAGACGCATATCAAAAAATTAATACATATGATAAACATTAATAATGAAACATAATTTATTTTCTGGCATTTAGTCAGTCGGGAAAACATGTATTCAAGTAAAAAATCCAGTGCGCTTCACGTGTCGTAAGGCGTTTTTTAAGTCGCCACCTCTCATGTTGCACATCATTCTTTCAATACCAGTAACTTGAAAAAATTCAGTGCTTCTTTGATGCTGAGAAATAAAGTGTTTGGATGCAGAAGAAGCGTGACCACTAGTGTATGGGAATTCCTAGTCTAGGAGACCCGTTCCTTTAAATTTGCCATAGTTTTTAACCAGGCTTTCCTCCAAGTCTCATCATTCGCCACCACTAGATCAC
Source organism: Dendrobates tinctorius (assembly GCF_039654945.1). NCBI lineage: Eukaryota > Metazoa > Chordata > Amphibia > Anura > Dendrobatidae > Dendrobates > Dendrobates tinctorius. The sequence goes on along the minus strand of NW_027361696.1, from coordinate 46,871,188 downwards.
CAGAGTTAACGTGTTCCATGCTGCTACAGCCAGTGTTGAAATCCTAACAAGGGTGGGGGTTTTGCTGGGCGTTAAATACTTGTTAAGGAAAAGGTTGAGATGTACCCCACATGGAAAAATGTTTGTCAGCCCAATACACTTAGTGTAAGGCTATTAGAAGTCTAGGAAACCCGCTCCTTTTTAATGGGACATTTTTTGTTAAGAGGCCCTCCTACATGTTTCTTCCAAGGGGGATTGGGGTTATTGGGGTGCATATGACTTGGTAGCAGGGCAGGCCTTGCAGTCAATGCATAAGAAAACAGAATGGGAGTACAAAATGAATAATGTGAAGTGGATTTTCCTGTGCCCTTCCAGTACCTAGGTTCAATGGCATATTGGGGTGCAGATGACTTTGCAGCAGGGCAGGCCTTGCAGTCAATGCATAAGAAAACAGAATGGGAGATCAAAATAAATAATGTTAAGTGGATTTCCCTGTGCCCATCCAGTATGTGGGTTCAAAGACTTATTGGTGTGTATATGACTTGGTAGCAGGGCAAGCCTTGCTGTTAATGCCAAAGAAAACAGAATGGGAGTACAAAATGAATAATGTGAAGTGGATTTTCCTGTGCCCATCCAGTATGTGGGTTCAAAGGCTTATTGGTGTGCATATGACTTGGTAGCAGGGCAGGCCTTGCTGTCAATTCATAAGAAAACAGAATGGGAGTACAAAATGAATAATGTGAAGTGGATTTTCCTGTGCCCATCAAGTACGTGTCTTGAAAAAGCTTATTGGGGTGCATGTAACATTGGGGCAAGCTAGGCATTGCATTCAATGCAACATTTTTTCTGGGAGCTCTCCTGTACCTCTCGTGAAAGGGGTATTGTGGTGCGTCATAATTCTTGGCAGTCCATGCACTCACTGCATAGACAATAACAATTTAGGAGACCCACTGTTTAATTATGGCCCTTTAAGAAGATTAATGCCACCTGATGCCCCAGTAAAATAAGCTCTGTGACTTCAAGTGTCCCTCCTTCATAAATGAAACAAGATGTGTCTGCTTATGTGTCACACACCACATGGCCAACTATGGTTGTTAAATGTTACAGTGATATTTCCAAGTAAATGCATTTGTAATGGTTGAAAGCAGTGATAAAGTTGAAAAACGCTTCAAAAACTCTGCACCTGAACATACCTCAAGTGGGGAGGAACATTTTGGTCTGAGGTTAATTATTTTGCCTTATATGCAAGTCATTAACCTGGAAAGGATGTATCTTTACACATTTCCCAGCAAAATCCGTTTTGGTTTCGTTTTGGTATGTTTTTTGGTGCCCCGGTAAAAATGGCATGAGACTCTGAAAAAATTGTTTAAATCTGTGAAATAGGAGTCAGGAATGCTTCCAGGGGCGATCCCCTTGATGTGCCCGTGTCATTGATCAGTGTTTCCATCATTTTCAGACGTTTTTAGACCTTTAAAGGACCCCCGGGGGATCTCGGTAAAAATGCTTGTGTCTCCCATAGACTTACATTGGCCTCGTTGTTCTGTCCGAGTACCTGAGTTTTCCAATTTATTCGACCCCAGCAACGAGCAACCAAGCATTTTATTGCTTGCCCATCACTAATTATTACTAGAGATGAGCGAGTATACTGGTTGCTCGGGTTTTTCCGAGCATGCTCAGGTGACCTCCGAGTATTTTGGCATGCTCGGATACTTAGTTTCTGTTGACGCAACTGCATGATTTCTGGCTGCTGGACAACCTGAATACATGTGTGGTATGCCTGTTTGTTATTGGAATTCCCACATGTACTCAGGCTGTCTAGCAGCCTGCACTTCACATCTTGTATGATGTATCATCTGTATTGCTGTGTATTTGTTGTATTATCCCCCTCACAACATTGGACATATAGGTACATCCAAGTCATGTCTCTCCCTTTAATGCAGTCTCTGGCGTTCAGCCTGTATATTTCTCTGCACATGACAGCTGATTTGATCACTTCAGCTCTGAGTTTGTTTTCATACATAGACAATATTATTCTTATATGAATGGGCTCCATTGAAGAATTCAATTAGTTCCATACTTACCCTAATTATATAGACCCTATAGTATAATAAGCTCTGGTTCCTACCCCCAGTTCCTTCATGTTTTTAAATATGAATGCTTTGATTTCCAATAAAAGGTCAGATACTTGTTTTTATGTCCTTCCTACTGACCTTAATCATCTTTTCCTTGATAGTAGCTTCTATACCTGAGGTGCGATAACATTTTTACTCATGTAGCCAGTTACTTTGAGGGAAGAAAATCTTTAACAAAGGATCCTTTGCCATTCCTACACTTGGCATGATGTGTGATTAAGTTTAAAAAAAAAAATCTACAAAACTTTATCTACTTACCTTTTTTATTTCTTATCTAATACTCACCTACATATATCACATGTTTCTTGTTAGACAAGTTTCAGTACACCATTATTCACATTGACCAAATTTGTTGGGATTAGACAAGAATAAAAAGCATACATTCATACGTCACCACATGTGGTCTTTCATCTACAGTTATCCAGTAGTGTTTTAGGGTACCTACTATCCCTAAATCTATCAGTCTTTTTTATAATGATCATCATAAATTATGTGTCTGATACAAGCCAGACTACACAATATCTTCATGTGGCCACATCCACCTAGTATCCTTCTCTCTGCTGCCTAGCCTGTGGACCTAATTCTGTATTCAACTGACCAATGAATTTGACATAAATGTTAGATGTGTCTTTATAACTACAGGCACAGGTTGCACACCCTGATCTACCTCTTTAACAATTAATGATGGATATATCTGTTTTAAGCAGCTGCTGGATCCCACATGAGAGCTAAAACTGATCCAATCAGTTGATGCGCTTTAGATGCCATTAAACTGTGGCATCTAAAGGGTCTGTTATATGGAGGGTCTCCCTCTGTATGGTCATTGCCACCTGCAACATAATCACAAAGTTTTATAAGGTTAACTTTTCTATACGGCTTAATATATTTTTATTGACCGGCAGGCTATTAATCTTTTCCAACCACAAGCAGCAATGATAAAAAAATGGATAGTTTTTTCTTAGATATTTTCACAACTCTATCGTGTATATACAGCGGTTCAGATTCATCACCAGATATTTACTACAAGAAAGAATTCCATTTTTTTGTTTCTACAAAAATAGGTCTGTTTGTAGTAGATCTGGGGTCTCACTATGTAGGAATCCATATCAGGAACAGATCCAGTTCTGGACAAGACAGAAAAGGCCTGAAAATACAAAAACACCAAGGGTTAATCAAACATAGTCATTGTCTATGTCATAAGTCTCATTGTGTCAATATCCTGTACCCCAAGTTTTGAGCTGTCACTGACACTTGGGGTGCAGGATAACAACACACTGACATTTAGGGTACAATGTAATGACACCAAATTTAAGATTGTTGTCATCCTTTACTCCAAGTGTCAGAATTTCATTTTTCTGCACCCCCAAGTGTTGGTTTCATCATCCCATAACTCAAGGTAAGTCATTATCCTGCACCAAAAGTGATGGCGTTAATATTTCATACATCTAAGAAGACACATGGAGAGAAAAAAAATCAATGGAAAGACCTGAAAAGTGAAGAAAAATGAACAGATATAAGGTAGAGATAACATTTGAAACAGACAATGCATTTTGTCAGTTTCAATATAATAAATAAATCTATACATCAGGGCAAAAAGAAAGGTACAGAAAATAATATTTGTCTATCATGTATCTATAATGAAAACTTTAGGTCAAATGCATTATTTGTCTTTCCAACTTCCTTTAAACCAGTCTTGTTTTGGGTGCATTGGTCTGGGATAAATCTTTTAGTTCAAATGAATGATAATGGAGACAGTGTTATTTTAATCCAATTGAACTAATAGAATTATCCGTGACATACAATAGACCCTGCAGAGGTCACACTTGTCCAGAGCCTTGTATCTCCATCAGCCCCTCAGCATGAGAAGAGAGGAGAACATACCCAGTATCAATTAAAACTGACTGTACTATATACAGAGGGCATTTCATATGTAGATGACAGGGTTAATAGCTGCAAGAAAAACTGTACAGGAAGCTACATGCAAATTAAATGTATACAAAATAAATTTAGGATCCACATACAGCTCTGGAAAAAAATCAAGTGGTCACAACATCAAAACCCTGTCTTGGGCATCCCATTCTCCAGACCTGAACCTCATTGAAAACCTCTGGAATGTAATCAAGAGGATGATGGATAGTCACAAGTCATCAAACAAAGAAGAACTGCTTACATTTTTGTGCCAGAAACAGTATGAAAGACTGGTGATAAGCATGCCAAGACACATGAAAGCTGTGATTAAAAATCATGGTTATTCCACAAAATATTGATTTCAGAACTGTTCCTGAGTTATAACATTAGTATTATTGTTTATAAATGATTATGAACTTGTTTTCTTAGCATTATTTGAGGTCTGAAAGCACTGTTTTTTTATTTTGACCATTTTTCTTTGTCAGAAAAAAAATATAACATTTTTTGCTTGGAAATTTGGAGACATGATGTCAGAAGTTTACAGACTAAAACACAATTTACATTTTACTCAAAAATATACATATAAATAGAAAAATCTGACAAACTGAACATTTGAAAGCGGTCCCTTAATTTTTGCCAGAGCTGTATATTGGTTTTGCTTTTTTTTAATTTCTTTAACTAGCTAATTTTTTACTCATTAAAGTGGTACCGCCTTGGGATCGAATGTAACGTCTATCCCATCCTTTTAGATGAGTTCAGAGATTGTTGTGATTAAAACTATTTTTTCTTTTATGAATGAACTCCTCTTAGGAACCCTAAGGAAAATTCATTCACGTTAATTAAATTTGTTTTAAAGGACAATTATTACGATGTACAATACAAAATAATATTGTGGTACCGTGTTAGCCAGAAAAATAGATGTAAATACTTATGTCCCCTCAAAAAAATTGATAAAAGTATTCAAGGAGTGATACCTTTATTGGCTAACCAGAGAAATTATATTTGCAAGCTTTCAAGGCTCAGAAGGCCCCTTCATCAGGCGTCAGGAAGGAGAATTATAAAATAGATATGCCAATATCAGTATGTCTGCCACTGAGATAATAGATAAATCGACACACAGGATATATTTTATAAAAGCACAAGGTATGGAGAAAAAAACTTGAGCAACACTAGCTATAAACAAAGTTTGATGCCAAGTATCACAGGTATTTGACAAACCCTCACAGTACAAAAGATAGATACAGGCAGCTTTTAGAGTGAATGCGGAGCAGAAATTCAGAATATAAGATGGACCTCAATTTTAACATAAAAAAATATACTTTCCTATTTTCCTCCCCAAAATTTGGGGTGCATTTTATAGTTTGGTGTGTACTTATAGTCTGAAAAATATGTTTATTTGTTCCCTATTTGAATCATGCTATTAATAAATATAAATAATATAAATAAAATATGTTTGTGTGAAACTCAAATTCTAAATAAAATACTTTGTCCCAATTGTAGAAGGATCAACTTTATTCTCATTTGCACAAGGAAAGACTAGAAGCAATGGGATGAAACTGAATGGGAGGAGACACAGATTAGATATTAGAAAAAACTTTTTGACAGTTAGAGTGATCAATGAGTGGAACAAGCTGCCATGAGAAGTGGTGAGTTCTCCTTCAATGGAAGTCTTCAAACAGAGGCTGGACAGACATCTGACTGGGATGATTTAGCGAATCCTGCTTTGAGCAGGGGGTTGGACCAGATGGCCCAGGAGGTCCCTTCCAACTCTACGATTCTATGATTCTATGTATCTGTTGTATTATCCCCCTCACAACATTGGACATATAGGTACATCCAAGTTGTGTCTCTCTCTTTAATGCAGTCTCTGGTGTTCAGCCTGTATATTTCTCTGCACATGACAGCTGATTTGATCACTTCAGCTCTGAGTTTGTTTTCATACATAGACAATATTATTCTTATATGAATGGGCTCCATTGAAGAATTCAATTAGTTCCATACTTACCCTAATTATATAGACCCTATAGTATAATAAGCTCTGGTTCCTACCCCCAGTTCCTTCATGTTTTTAAATATGAATGCTTTGATTTCCAATAAAAGGTCAGATACTTGTTTTTATATCCTTCCTACTGACCTTAATCATCTTTTCCTTGATAGTAGCTTCCATACCTGAGGTGCGATAACATTTTTACTCATGTAGTCAGCTACTTTGAGGGAAGAAAATCTTTAACAAAGGATCCTTTGCCATTCCTACACTTGGCATGATGTGTGATTAAGTTTAAAAAAAAAAATCTACAAAACTTTATCTACTTACCTTTTTTATTTCTTATCTAATACTCACCTACATATATCACATGTTTCTTGTTAGATAAGATTCAGTACACCATTATTCACATTAACCAAATTTGTTGGGTTTAGACAAGAATTAAAAGACATACATTCATACGTCACCACATGTGGTCTTTCGTCTAGTTATCCAGTAGTGTTTTAGGGTACCTACTATCCCTAAATTTATAAGTTTTTTTTATAATGATCATCATAAATTATGTGTCTGATACAAGCCAGACTACACAATATCTTCATGTGGCCACATCCACCTAGTATCCTTCTCTCTGCTGCCTAGCGGGGTGCCTGTGGACCTAATTCTGTATTCAATTGACCAATGAATTTGACATAAATGTTAGATGTGTCTTTATAACTACAGGCACAGGTTGCACACCCTGATCTACCCCTTTAACAATTAATGATGGATATATCTGTTTTAAGCAGCTGCTGGATCCCACATGAGAGCTAAAACTGATCCAATCAGTTGATGCGCTTTAGATGCCATTAAACTGTGGCATTTAAAGGGTTTGTTATATGGAGGGTCTCCCTCTGTATGGTCATTGCCACCTGCAACGTAATCACAAAGTTTTCTAAGGTTAATTTTTCTATACGGTTTAATATATTTTTATTGACCGGCAGTTTATTAATCTTTTCCAACCACAAGCAGCAATGATAAAAAAAATGGATAGTTTTTTCTTATATATTTTCACAACTCTATCGTGTATATACAGCGGTTCAGATTAATCACCAGATATTTACTACAAGAAAGAATTCCATTTTTTTGTTTCTACAAAAATAGGTCTGTTTGTAGTAGATCTGGGGTCTCACTATGTAGGAATCCATATCAGGAACAGATCCAGTTCTGGACAAGGCAGAAAAGGCCTGAAAATACAAAAACACCAAGGGTTAATCAAACATACTAATTGTCTATGTCATACGTCTCATTGTGTCAATATCCTGTACCCCAAGTTTTGAGCTGTCACTGACACTTGGGGTGCAGGATAACAACACACTGACATTTAGGGTACAGTGTAATGACACCAAATTTAAGATTGTTGTCATCCTTTACTCCAAGTGTCAGAATTTCATTTTTCTGCACCCCCAAGTGTTGGTTTCATCATCCCATAACTCAAGGTAAGTATCATTATCCTGCACCAAAAGTGATGGCGTTAATATTTCATACATCTAATAAGACACATGGAGAGAAAAAAAATCAATGGAAAGACCTGAAAAGTGAAGAAAAATGAACAGATATAAGGTAGAGATAACATTTGAAACAGACAATGCATTTTGTCAGTTTCAATATAATAAATAAATCTATACGTCAGGGTAAAAAGAAAGATACAGAAAATAATATTTGTCTATCATGTATCTATAATGAAAACTTTAGGTCAAATGCATTATTTGTCTTTCTAACTTCCTTTAAACCAGTCTTGTTTTGGGTGCATTGGTCTGGGATAAATCTTTTAGTTCAAATGAATGATAATGGAGACAGTGTTATTTTAATCCAATTGAACTAATAGAATTATCCCTGACATACAATAGACCCTGCAGAGGTCACACTTGTCTGGAGCCTTGTATCTCCATCAGCCACTCAGCATGAGAAGAGAGGAGAACATACCCAGTATCAATTAAAACTGACTGTACTATATACAGAGGGCATTTCATATGTAGATGACAGGGTTAATAGCTGCAAGAAAAACTGTACAGGAAGCTACATGCAAATTAAATGTATACAAAATAAATTTAGGATCCACATACAGCTCTGGAAAAAAATCAAGTGGTCACAACATCAAAACCCTGTCTTGGGCATCCCATTCTCCAGACCTGAACCTCATTGAAAACCTCTGGAATGTAATCAAGAAGATGATGGATAGTCACAAGTCATCAAACAAAGAAGAACTGCTTACATTTTTGTGCCAGAAACAGCATGAAAGACTGGTGGCAAGCATGCCAAGACGCATGAAAGCTGTGATTATAAATCATGGTTATTCCACAAAATATTGATTTCAGAACTGTTCCTGAGTTATAACATTAGTATTATTGTTTATAAATGATTATGAACTTGTTTTCTTAGCATTATTTGAGGTCTGAAAGCACTGTTTTTTTATTTTGACCATTTTTCTTTGTCAGAAAAAAAATATAACATTTTTTGCTTGGAAATTTGGAGACATGATGTCAGAAGTTTATAGACTAAAACACAATTTACATTTTACTCAAAAATATACATATAAATAGAAAAATCTGACAAACTGAACATTTGAAAGCGGCCCCTTAATTTTTGCCAGAGCTGTATATTGGTTTTGTTTTTTTTTAATTTCTTTAACTAGCTAATTTTTTACTCATTAAAGTGTTACCGCCTTGGGATCGAATGTAACGTCTATCCCATCCTTTTAGATGAGTTCAGAGATTGTTGTGATTAAAACTATTTTTTCTTTTATGAATGAACTCCTCTTAGGAACCCTAAGGAAAATTCATTCACGTTAATTAAATTTGTTTTAAAGGACAATTATTACGATGTACAATACAAAATAATATTGTGGTACCGTGTTAGCCAGAAAAATAGATGTAAATACTTATGTCCCCTCAAAAAATATGAGAAAAGTATTCAAGGAGTGATACCTTTATTGGCTAGCCAGAGAAATTATATTTGCAAGCTTTCAAGGCTCAGAAGGCCCCTTCATCAGGCATCAGGAAGGAGAATTATAAAATAGATATGCCAATATCAGTATGTCTGCCACTGAGATAATAGATAAATCGACACACAGGATATATTTTATAAAAGCACAAGGTATGGAGAAAAAAACTTGAGCAACACTAGCTATAAACAAAGTTTGATGCCAAGTATCACAGGTATTTGACAAACCCTCACAGTACAAAAGATAGATACAGGCAGCTTTTAGAGTGAATACGGAGCAGAAATTCAGAATATAAGATGGACCTCAATTTTAACATAAAAAAATATACTTTCCTATTTTCCTCCCCAAAATTTGGGGTGTATTTTATGGTTTGGTGTGTACTTATAGTCTGAAAAATATGTTTATTTGTTCCCTATTTGAATCATGCTATTAATAAATATAAATAATATAAATAAAATATGTTTGTGTGAAACTCAAATTCTAAATAAAATACTTTGTCCCAATTGTAGAAGGATCAACTTTATTCTCATTTGCACAAGGAAAGACTAGAAGCAATGGGATGAAACTGAATGGGAGGAGACACAGATTAGATATTAGAAAAAACTTTTTGACAGTTAGAGTGATCAATGAGTGGAACAGGCTGCCACAAGAGATTGGTGAGTTCTCCTTCAATGGAAGTCTTCAAACAGAGGCTGGACAGACATCTGACTGGGATGATTTAGCGAATCCTGCTTTGAGCAGGGGGTTGGACCAGATGGCCCAGGAGGTCCCTTCCAACTCTACGATTCTATGATTCTATGATTCATCTACAGAAACCATTCAGGTATTGCTGCATTGGATTAGGCTGTAGGTTCTTCTGTTTTTATGTAATTGACTATAAAGAATTGTCCATAAGACACAACAGACTCCTCACAGGTCACACTTGTCCTGATCCTTATAATCCCTCCAGTAACTAAAGGGGGTTTTACACATAGCGATATCGCTAGCAATATCGCTAAAACATCACTGATTTTGTGACGTTATAGCGATATTGCTAGCAATATCGCTATGTGTGATACTTACCTCCGACCGGCTCCCCCGCTGTCTGTCGCTGATCGCGCGAGATCGGGCAGCTCCATTTCTCGTCGTCAGCTTCCTGCTGGGCTTCCTGCCGTGTGAGACGAGCGACGCTGGACGCGGGCGGGAGGACATCTGTATCGTTGTGTGTGAAAGGTAAGTATCGTCCGCTGCGTCGCTGCTGCATCGCTGTGAGATCTTCCTGCGTGGAAGCTCACTAGCGATCATTTAACGATGCACCGGCGATCCTGACCGGGTTGTATCGCTGGTCGGATCGCTGGTGCATCGCTAAATGTAAAAGGGCCTTAAGCATGAGAAGGGATTAGCATATACCCAGGATCTCCCTAACACAAATGTACACAAAGGTATTTATATATAGATGAATAGATTAATCACCCCATAAATAGACATATAGGCTCAATAGCTATATAGATATGAACTTTCCATACAAGATACACGACCTGAGACATTATATAATCCACCCACCAGGTCCATCATATTGTGTCCTGGATGGGGTCCATATTTTACAGCATAACCATTTACCTGAATAGAATCCTACACATCTTTTCAAACAATATACTGTATCCTCATTAAGGACATATTTGACTTTCTTATTATGATTTCTGGTCTAATTACTTTTGATAATGGCAATCTTACATCATTTGGCATAGTAACTCTTCATATTTCATTGGATGATTAAAATTTTTTGGCTAAGGCCAGAAGCATACTCACTATCAGCATTTTTGACAGTATTTTCCAGCAATAATTTTTAGCGTTCCCTAATAATTTTTTTATGGAAATGTCATTGTAAGGAAATTAATTTTTTATTCAACAAAGAGGAACCGCGATGGGGTCAAATATGGTGCTTATTCTAATTGTTCAAACCAAAGGGGAAAAGCTCTGATTTTATTTCTCAAATCCATCATATTTTTAAATGTACAGGTGCTTATTTACATTGATGGTCCAGCCATCTTGATGGAGTTGGGGATAGATAAAGGCTGCATGAACTAGTCGCCAGTAAGTGTTCGTGGTGGTGCTGTTGGGTGAATCAATCAATGGTAAAAAAAAGTCATGTGCTTAACATACATATAAATCCCATCTGTTACGCTAAAAATCCCAACTTGTATAAGAAGTAACCAAAAAATGCACAAATAGAAGATGTTTTTCCCAAATAAGTAGCAATTTTTATTAAAAATTTGTATGAAAACAAACATTAAATATATAACATAGTGGCCTCAGATGTGACAGACACTATTGGCTACGGACACCTTTAAACACACCCTGCTGGTATAATATTTCACAGTAGATTCATATACAATATTATATTTAATTAGTGATGAGTGAGTATATTTATTACTCGAGATTTCCTGAGCATGCTCAGGTGATCTCATAGTATTTGGATGTGCATAATGGCATACCAACATCATTTGACATACGAGGGGCGTCTGAAAAGTTCGAGGCCCACCCATGAAATCTTTTTTGCATGGTCTTGTTTTGCAATGCAATATGTTATTTAGTTAGTTGAATGGTCTCATGGGCAATCTGGATTTATTTTTATTTTTTATGTTTCCGTTACAGCATTTTAAAGTTGGGTCGCAAGGCTGAAATATGGAAATGGAGAAGTTGGCAAAGTTCACACATCGGCTGTTGCAATGGCTGCAATTCCAACTTCCACCAAGGGGCTTTTTCATCTGTGGGAATAGGTGATAATCCGAGGGAGCTAAATCAGGGGAATAGGGTGGGTGCTGAAGCAGTTGGAAACCACAGGAGTGAATTGCAGCCAACTTTGCCAACTTCTTCATTTCCATATTTCAGCCTTACGACCCAACTTTAAAATGCTGTAAAGGAAACAAAAAAAATCAAAATAAATCCAGATTGCTCATGAGACCATTCAACTAACTAAATAACATATTGCATTGCAAAACAAGACCATGCAAAAAAGATTTCATGGGTGGGCCTCAAACTTTTCAGGCGCCCCTCGTAGTAACTCTTTACACATTATAGATTACAAAATGGGTCTGGCTAAAGGCCCTTTTACATTTAGCGATGCACCAGCGATCCAACCAGCAATCCGACCCGGTCTGGATCGCTGGTGCATCGCTAAATGATCGCTAGTGAGCTGTCACACAGGCAGACCTCACAGTGATGCAGCAGTGACACAGCGCACGATACCTTTCACACACAGCGATCCTGGTGTCCTCCCGCCTGCCTCCAGCGTCGCTCGTCTTCGCAGCACGAAGCCTCAGCAGGAAGCTAACGACGAGAAATAGAGCCTGACATTTTCGCGCGATCAGCGATGGACAGCGGGGGAGCCGGTCGGAGGTAAGTATCACACATAGCGATATCGCTATAACGTCACATAACTTAAGTTCTGCAGCACACTCACTGTCAGCACTTTCTGCAGTATTTTCCAGCAATATTTTTTTGCCTTTCCTTTATTGCCTTTATTTAAGTTGTGACTATTTTTCAAATAAGTACCACCATGGGGTAAAATATAACACCTATCCCACATTGTGGTTTGAGTTATGAGTTTGTTTTGATAGACAACATTATACTTTTATGCACGGGCCCCTCTGTAGAATTCAATTAGAGCTATTCCTACCCTAATAATATGGATTCTAAAGGCCCTGTTACACATAACGATGTCCCAGTGATCCCACCAATGATGCAACATGGATGGGATCACTGGGACATTGTTAGGCTGATCGCTGGTGAGCAGTCCCATAGACAGCCCCTCCAGCGATCAGGACCAGCGATCAAGCTGGTTTCCAATGTAAACAGCGAGTGTCCAAGAGCCGTGCGGCTCTTAGATACCCGCTGTCTACATTGTAAACCAAAGTGCAGTGTTGATGATCGCTGGACTCTCGCTGCCACATGTAGCGATGCATGCTGGCCAGCGGGAGACCAGAGATCAAAAAACGGCCCAGGACGATGGAGCGCGATCAGCGATACCCAGCAGGGGGGCCGGTCGCTGATCCATGTCACACACAGTAATCTCGCTGGCGAGATCGCTGTGAAATCACAAAATCAGTGATCTCGCTGGCGAGATCGCTGTGTGTGACGGGGCCTTAAAGTATAATTAGCACTCATTCTTACCCCCAGTTGCAATATGTCTTTATATATAAATGTATTAATTTCTGATAAAAAGTCAGATGCTTGCTTTTTCTTGCAGTCTGCAGTCTACTGAACATAATCTTCTTTTCCTTGATAGTAGCTTCCATACCTGAGGTATGATAACATTTCTACTCCTGTAGCCAGTTACTTCAAGGGAAGAAACTCTCGTACAAAGGAAAGGATCCTTTGCCGTTCCTAGACTTGACATGTTTTGTGATAAGTTGAAGAATAGTCAGTACAGCAGGACACCATTGTTCACATTGACCTAATTTGTTGGGTTTGGACAAGAATGATAAAAATATGTCCATAGGTCACCACGTGTGTTCTTTCCTCTACAGTTATCCAGCAGTGTTTTAGGTTACCGTTTATCCCTGAATTTATCTGTCTTTTTTGATTACTATCACTTAAAATGCTTCTGACTCCCAGATATTGATTATATGATGGTGATTGCACTATTTTATCAGGACGGTGACTCCCATATCTCAAACTCTTTTTTATTTGTGGGCATCACAAATCCAGACGAGGCAATCCTCTGTCCTTCTGTGAAATCAAAACATCCATAAATTGCTCTAAAAAAATTTGACTAATGTAAATTTGGTAGAAGATCATGTGACATAGAAAATGTATTGAAATCATGGAGTTCTGCTAGAATTCTGATCCCTAGGAGGAAGACATCATCTATGTAAATCCGCAAACTAAAAAATATGACAGAAGTGGCGGGATACACAGATAAGGTCCTAATCAAGGGATGATATCACTATAATTACAAATGTGGGGGTCATGTTTACAACAATTTTTTATTTGAATGGATGTTATCTTCCTTAATTATTCTTACACATGAGCATTATTGTTCTGAATTCATGCACTTCACACCTTATATGATACATATCTTTATGTATTGCTGTGTATTTCATGTATTATGCTGATTTATATTGTATCTGCAGTCACTTGCACTTTTATGGATGTATAAATATGAATTATGATCATTTTGGTATTATTAATTACTTTTGCAACTTAGTGACCTGTAGAGATGTCTCTATATATTTATCATTAAATATATAGGGACACATACATACAGATAATGCAGGCACCACATATCTGCACTAACATAAACCAGTGTCTTACATGGAGGAGAAGTGGAACTTTTAAATTGGGGGGTATGCAACCAAATACGCATTTCTCGTGCTGTTGTTCAGTCTGCACTGTGTATCGGAATCTTTCATGTTTATTTTTGATAACTGATAGAAATAAAGCAAATTATTATTATTTGAAGTATTGATGATATTGGGAATTATTTCACATTTTTATGGATCGATCTACACATTTTTCCATAAGATCCTTTGATGAATAAATAGCCTAAATACCGATGCACGATAGAGAGAAATACAAAATAATTAGATTAGTTTTGGACTTTTATACACAAGTTTTACTTAATATCACTTAGATTACTTAGATTACTTAGTAAATAGGTAACAGGAAAGCTAAATGTGTTAAATAATAAAAGATAAGATACATGAGAGATCAGAGGCGTATCTAGGCTTTCTGGCACCCGGGGCAAGAATTCGGTTCGGCGCCCCCCCGCCCCCGCCCAAGTACATATGCGACTTGAACACTTAGCCATGTACCTGCGAGCTGCTCCTCCTAATGCTCTCAATGTTCAGTAAAAAACTGAGAGAAGCAGGAAGAGAAGCTTGTTGTCACAGGACCATACCTATGAAAATCGCATATGAGTGAAGTGTCCATGTGATGACTACGGCGACCTGCAGAGCTGAGTCCTGACATTGCAGCTTCTGAATTCTCACAACAAATGCACTGCACACTTTTAGGATTCTCCCTTGCTGATGTACCGTCATGTCAGCACAAGTATGTGATATATATACTTCTGGCCACATTCCGACTAGACGTGCCCGGCCTCGCTCCGTTCATTTTCATTGAGTGAGGCCACACATGTCTAGTCAGCATGTGACCGCATGTATGTAAATTACCGGCATGAGAGAATCCTAACAGCGTTCAGTGAGCACTGTGAGAATTCAGAAGTCTGCAGTCACATAGAATGACAGCAGACTCAGCACAAACATGGACAACCCCTATAATGTTCCTAACAAATAAAAACATGAGAACAAGTCAGTATCACAAATAATGTTTACATCCAGGTACCTTATAGATGACATCGTCTCTGAAGTCAGTCACCTTTTCTTCTAGACCCCATGATGAGTTTTCTCATCCACATCTCGTCTCTGTAGACGTCCATCTTCTCCGGTCTTCTGCAGCAAATCTCCACACGACGCCCTTAAAGATAGAAGTGTCATTATAATGCTCCTAAATAAAAATATCTGCAATATACTGTCTCCTCACACTATTCCCCTCTAGCATCCCACCTGTTCACCATACTGTCTCCTCATATATTTACCCCCTCACTCTCTATACTGTCTGCTCACACATATCCCTGACTCCCCATACTGTGTCCATCCACATACATTAACCCATTCGCTCCCCATACTGTCTGCACCAATCCCCCATACTGTTTCCTCATACATACTCTTTATTTTGTGTCCTCAAATCTCCCCACACATTAAATCCCCCATCCCCAATCCCCCACATACATTAAGTATCCCATCCCCATTCCAAATCCCCCCCACACATTAAATAACCCCCCATCCCCACTCCAAATCCCCCCACACATTAACCCAATCCCCACTCATTAACCCCCATCAGCACTCCAAATACCCCCACACATTAACCCCAACCCCACTCATTAACGCCCCCATACATTAACCCCATCCCCATTCATTAACCCCCGCACACATTAACCCAATCCCCACTCATTAACCCCATCACATTAAATAACCCCCATCTCCACTCGAAATCGACCCACACATTAACCCCATGGCATCCCCACTCATTAACCCCCACACACATTAACCCCCATCCCCACTCATTAACCCCCATCCCCACTCTAAATACCCCCACACATTAACCGCCATCCCCTCTACACATCCCCCCACACATTAAATAACCATCTGCACTCCAAATACCCCCACACATTAACCCCCATCCCCATTCATTAACCCCCACACACATTAACCCCCATCCCCACTCATTAACCCCCATCACATTAAATAACCCCCATCTCCACTCCAAATCCCCCCACAGATTAACCCCATGGCATCCCCACTCATTAACCCCCACACACATTAACCCCCATCCCCACTCTAAATACCCCCACACATTAACCGCCATCCCCTCTACAAATCCCCCCCATCTCCACTCATTAACTCCCCCTCATCTCCCATCTTCGGTGGTTCTTCAGCTCCACAGAGGAGCACACTTACCACCAGCGTTTGCTTTGGGCGCCGGGGAGTGACGTCAGCAGCGTGATCACATGACCTGTCACGATGCTGACGTCGCTCTGGCCCGGCGGTCAGAGCTTCATTTGTACTGGCGTCTGTATAGACGCCAGTACAATTGTTCCCTGGGAGCCGGCACGGCCTCCTTCTCTGCGCCGGCTGTCAGCTTGACAGCTGACAGAACCGCCGACTCTCAGGCCGGGGGGCGGCAGAACACAGCCGCCAGGGAGGACACTGCGGACCGCTGCATTAGGCGGCCCGACTGCGCCCCCTGATGGCTGCGCCCGGGGCAACTTCCCCGGATGCCCCCCCCTAGATACGCCACTGTGAGAGATAGACAAGCATATGACAGACATATGGCCATGGAGAGAGGTTTGGAGGGAAAATCTTTTCTGAGAAGTTTTGGGTGAGCTCTGCACCTACTGAATAGATGTTTGTTATGTAAATCAGATTTACTCTACCTGATTCCCAAGGTAGTGAAGACATTGACAGGAAATCCATGAGCTCCTCCTCAGTCTGATATAAATTGGGTTCTTTGCTCTTCCCTCATACATTCTCCTGGAGAAAGCCATTCTGAACTCTTCTGCTATACATCTATCATTGGGAGGAATAGAAAATGGAGAAATTATCAAGAACAGAATCTGTCTCTTCTAACTGCGCCACTGACATAGAGGAAACAGAAGTGATAGTATCGGTACAAAACCCTCATACAACTGGAATGGAGGTTGCTGAATACTTGAGATGCTTCTGCACCGTGTTGAGAGGTCCAACCAAGATGCTAAATTGCTTTGGATTCTGGACCGGGAACTGGTCTTTCATGGTCAGGCTGAGAGAAGACCCGTCCTTTTCTGATGGTGGTCTCCTGCATCTGCCAGAACGATGCACATTAGGAAACTCAGAAGCAATCATTACTTATTCGGACAAGTCAATGAGCGAGAATAGAAGGATGATGGTGGAATATATGGAGGACAACATAACACATCTCTATTGCAGCTGCCTTCTGCAAAGCAATGTTTTCAATGACTATTCTAGTGTCCTGAAAGAATTCCAAGACAGAAGAAATAAGAAGGCCAAGAAGCATCAGAGAAAGACTAACAGGTAAGAGGACAACGCACTCCATCATTCATTACCTGGATTTTCTAATATCATATATCTGTTCTTGGGACAATTGGGTATCGACCAACTTGATGCTGACATTAATTTATTGTAATTTTTGTTGCCATCTTCAAATCTTATAATCTACTGCACAAAATATGAGCCAGTTTTAATTGGGATAAGTTTGGGACAGAATATATTTTATTTCTTTCATTATTATTGAGTCCAATGATATATAAAATGGGGCCCTTTCTGAAAAAAATCTGATTTTTCCAGCATATTTTCTAAAAATAGTTACATTTGACAGTTTTGTCTATTGTTGCATTTCATAGTGATGTAATATCTATATTTTGTCCTTATTTTCCCACAGATAAAATAATGATTTCCTTGCTGATGGAGATAGAATCATAGAATCATAGAATCATAGAATCATAGAATCATAGAATGACAGAAGAAATGGTGCCATCTGAATTTGAAAACTAATTCTGGATCCGATCTCTATGAAGAATGCCAATTTTTCCCAAAGCAACTTATTTATGAACACATCAGCACTGGGACTTAGTACCGACAGATGAAACTGTGGACACTTGAATCCTCTGTATATTTTGATCATTTTGTCAAATTTGTTGCTTCAATAAAACTTGAATTTAATCCAGAAATGTCTCTCCCTTGTGTCATCTTTATATTCATCCAATAGGGAAAAGTTGTTCTCAATGTAAATCAGGCTCCTCCAAATCTGTGTCTTTTAGGGTTAAAATTGATGGATTTGTATTTCTGGATTATGACAGACTGGGTGCAAATACTCCCATTCAATTATGTGTATACTTTTTACAACAATAAAACAAATAATGGTTAGATTTTATCTCCTGCATTGTTCTATCTATTTCTTGTATGTATGAGCTGCTCTGGTCCTCTGTACATGGCAATACACTACATGTGTTCCCAGGTTCTTCACAAATAAAAATCACAGAGTTGCAGATTCATCTCCAGATCTTTATTATAAGAAAGAATCATTTTTTGTATCTAAAAGCAATATACAGATGTGACATTTCTGTATAATATATACACCCCGTATATCTCTGGGTCGGTTGTGGTAGAACTGGGGTACCCTCCTTGCCGGAATCCAGATTAGAACGAGGCAGAAGAGGTAAAAAAAAGTACAAGATTGCAAAGTGTTAATCCATCAAGTTAGTTGTCCTGTACCCTAAATCTCATTGTGTCAATATCCTGAACCCCAAGTGTCATTGTGCCATTATGGGTACAGTACAGTGATGCTCACACTTAAATACTGGATAATGACATAAAGTTTCAGGCTGTTATTATCCTGTACCCCAATTGTCAGCATTTCAGATTTCTATACCTCCAATTCTTGTTTTTATCATCGTGTACCCCAAGTTCTAGTGTCATTGTCCAGAACCCCATTTGTCAGTTTCTTTATATTCTGTACCACAAGAGTCTGCTTCCTCTTTCTCTACTTATTAAAGCCTTTAATATTTCACACATCTATTAAGACAGGAAGATATAGAACAGGAAAAAGAAAGACCAGTTACACAGTATAGATAGATTAACCGATATGAGGTAATGATACCAGTTGGAAAAAGATGATGTCATTTTCACTTTATAATTAATACATAAGTCAATACATCAGAAGGATGAAGAAAATATTTCTATTTCATTTATCTGTATTTTAATGTACATATTGCATAAATCTTAGTCTCCATTGCAATCAGTAAATTATAAGTTGTATAATCCTTGAAGAAACTCAATAAATGTTACTTATTACATAATGAGAATGATGGTGTCGTGACTCTTCCTTGACAAGAAACATTATGTGCCACATGTTAAGTCTGATAGATGTAAACATTCCATTGATTACATTTTTATCCATGTAGCCTATTATTTTGTGGTAAGAAAATAATTGTCAAAGCTCAGTAATGGCAGATATTAGTAGCTTGATATAAAAGCAGGTACATAATATATTATCATAAATCGATACAGTTACATGTAAAAACACAACAAAATTGTTGACTGAAACCAGTACTAATTTTACCCTTGAGTCCATACAAATAAGGTAATTGTGAAACTCATGGAGTTCATCAGAGTAGCACATCCATATGAAAGAAAATAATTTCTATTTATCACAACAGACTTAGAATTCAGCTAAAATTGTGGTTTAGCCTTTACACTCGACCCCATCGCGGTTCCCTGGGGTGGATTAAGAGTAGCCAGGACCTCTGGCTCTACAGAGTGTGCCCTCAGCACCTGATGTATCACATGACATGTGACAAGATCCCCTTTGAGATGTGATAGGTCAAGTGTTTAACACAGAGATGTATGTGTGCAAATGTAAGACAGCAGAGACATTGGTGTGCTACATGGACAATGCAAATTTTGTTCCTTGTGTAGAGTGCTAAAATAGCAACGCTATACCCAGTAGAGGCTACTATGTAATAAGAAACTACACTATATATAACAAGAGGAAGTTATATAATATGGGACGGCACTATACTTAAAAATAAATGCAACTTAATAAAGCATAGCGCTATATATAGCAAACTGGAATTCTATATGAATGAATGAATGAGATGAATTGAATTGAGAGATAATGGTGAGGGAGAGAAAATAATGCTGTTACGGGACCCCTGTGAGTGCCGGGCTCTGAGTAGTACAGGAAATTGCACTCGTTATAAGCCACCCAAGGTGGCACCCCTTTATTGGAAAAAAACACTCCTTACCATAAAGATATTTCTATAAAGAACAATTATAAGATGAGCCAACAAATTATTTTTGGGAAATGCTGCTGTAAATTCTGGTAGAGAGTGTGAAGGAGAGATTAGTCATCCCCTTTAATAATTGATAAACGTGTAATAACTTAGTATGTCTAACAACATTAGGATTTCATTATCAAGATTTATTAGGCCAGAGATCATATTAATAGTCAGATAAGTCCTTGATGAAAAGATGGCATATTTCTGAATTTGTGTAGAATCCTGTCCTTCTAAATAGTTTTTCTGAAAAATATGGATGCCATTCAGGACACAATACAGTGACCTCGTTGTGTCATGTTTCAGGTCTTCTACACAAGATTCATATCTATCGTACTACACATTTAGTGAATGTAATATATATTTAACATTTTTTCTGTCACACAATGAAAATTAGAACTTAAACCTGGATTATACGTATAAGAAAATAATGATTACACCAAACTGGACACACTTGGTAAATAGCCATTATACATCGTACATCACTTAAATTGCTTTATGCTTTTTACACATTTTCTTCATAATATTCCCAAGTGTAAGCATCATTATCCTGTACCCCAAATTACAGTGTTGTTCAGGACCCCATTTGTCTGTTTCTTTTTATCCTGTGCCCCCAAGTGTCGATGTCATCATTCTCTACTTATTAAAGCCTTTACTGTTTCATAAATATACTAAGACAGGGCGATATTGAAAAAGCCGTAGATAGACCACTTATATAGCATAAATAAATGAACAGATATGAGATATTGATACAAATTTGAAGCAGATGACATCAATTTTCACTTTCTATGTAATAAATACATTCTTCAGAGGGATAAAGAAGGAGAGAAAATAATATTATTTTTTCTCTATCGATTATACATAATTTAAGTTCCAGATTAAATATTTGCTAATCATTGCCTTTTAAAAGAACCTGGCAGGTTTTGGGCATATTGGTCTGGAACACATCTGTTAGTGCACTTGTAGCATAACATTATGGAGGTCACTGTTATTATAATCCAATTGACCTAATAGAATTATCCATAAGAAACAAGACACACTGCAGAGGTCACACTTTTGAGGAGCTTTCTAATTCCGTCACCAATTTTGCATGAGAAGAGAGGAGCACAAACTCAGGATCCACCCAAGCCAACTGGTTACACAGGGCATTTCATATGTTGATGACAGAGTTAACAGCCCCAGGATAAATTACTTGTATGAGGAAGTATGTTAATGAAATGGCTACAAAATAAGTTGACGTTCCCCATATATGTTTTATAATCCTTGTCCAAACTCAACAAATGGCTGTATCCTGTCTCTTCCTTCGCCAAAAAACATGTGACATAGGTGGGTAAGTAGATATGAAATAGAAAATAGGCAAATGAAACTGTGTAGATATTCAGTTAGAGCTGATTGCACGTCACAAGTCTGGTAATAGTAAAGAATCCATTGATAATGATTTTCTTCCTCCAAATTAAAAGCCACGGGGATAGAAATTGTCAAGACTCAGTAATGTCAGCGATTGTGAAGGAATAAATTATTCTGATGAAGAAGCTTGACAGAAAAGCAGGTATTTAACTTTATATTGATATAACCTAGAAATCGATACAGTTATAGAGAAAAACAACATGGAAAAGAGACAGAAATCAAGCTAATTTTACCTTGAGGTGCATACAAATGAGATTAGTATGAAACACATCAAGTTCTCCAAAGGAACCCATCAATATGAAGAAAATATAATCTGTATATCACAACAAGCTCAGAACTCAGCTGAAATTGTTGGCTAGCCTTTTAATTACACACCATGGCGGTGGCCCTTTATTAAGAAAATTATCACATATTAACATTAAGATTTTTTTTATCAAAAACAAATAAAATTACATTTTACAATATTTTGTTGGGAAACACTGCAATAAGTTCAGGTAGTGCATGTGCTGCAAACCTTAGCCGACCACCTTTCATAATCCCAAACCGTGAAATGATTTAGTATGTCATTATCAAGAAGAATGATTACACCAGAGACCATAGAAAGATGTGTCCTTGATAAAACAATGGCAGTTATTAATTTGTGATGTTTTAGGTCTTGCATCTTCTACCCAAGATTCATAAATATCTTCCTACCTATTTAGTAAATGGATTATATATATTACAATTCTGTACTCATGCAAATGAAAATTAGAAGGTGTTAGAGAGTAATGACTGCACCAAACTGAGCAACTTTTTAACTATCCATTATAAATTCCTGCATAACTTATTGTAATACGCTTTTTACTTATCTTACACATCTATGTTGATTTTCACCTATCAAAAATCAATATTAGCAATATCTCTTACAATATGACACAAAGAGGCATGAAACACATCACATAATTAGTTCCCGTTTGTATCAGGCTATTACTTTTTTATATAAATAATAAAAATTATATTATACATATGAGAGAAGGAAACATTTTAAAAATATTTATAATTCTAAATTTAAACAACATTTATAATTTGTCCCCGTTTCCCTCTCCAGAAACCAGTCAGGTATTGGTTGAATAGTTTGCTCTGCAGTTCTGTATGTAATTAAGTAATTGACCTGATAGAATAATGCTCAAAACAAAAGAGACTCTGCAGAGATCACACTTGTCAAGAGCTTTGTAATCTCATGAGCAACTCAGCATGAGAAGAGACATGAACATCCCCAGGATCCACCCAAGCCAGCTGTAGGCACAGAGCATTTCATATGTAGATGACAGGGTTAATTGTCTGAAAAATAAATGTATCTGAAGCGTGATGTGAAATATATTTAAATAGATGAAAGATCCCCATATGTATTATAATTATTTTTCCAACTCCCTGATATCATGAATATTATCAGTATCAATCTTTTATTACTTTTATTAATGGTGCATACTCAGATTGGGCCAGGGTTACTAGTGGGGTACCACAGGGTTCTGTATTGGACCCGCTACTATTTAATATATTTATAAATGATCTAGTGGATGGCTTACACAGTAAAATATCAGTATTTGCAGATGATACAAAACTATGTAAGGTAGTTAACACAAAGGGGGACAGTTTGCAACTACAGACAGATTTGAGTAAATTGGAGAATTGGGCTGAAAAATGGCAAATGAGGTTTAACACAGATAAGTGTAAGGTTATGCACATGGAAAGGAGAAACAGATGCTATAATTACTTTCTAAATGGGAAACTGCTGGGGAATAAGACATGGAAAAAGACTTAGGCATCTTAGTCAATAAGAAGCTAAATTGGAGTGCCCAGTGTCAGGCAGCTGCCACCAAAGCAAATAGGGTCATGCGATGCATTAGAAGAGGTCTGGGGACACGAGATGAAAACATAATTCTCCCTCTGTACAAACCACTCGTCAGACCACACTTGGAGTATTGTGTGCAATTTTGTACGCCGGTGCTCAAGAAAGACATTACTGAACTTGAAAGGGTTCAAAGGCGGGCTACTAAAATGATAAATGGAGTTGGTTCACTACAATACCCAGAAAGGTTATCAAAATTAGGCCTATTTACTCTAGAAAAGAGTAGACTTAGGGGAGATTTAATATATATGTACAAGTATATCAGAAGGCAATACAGAGATCTCTCCAATGAACTGCTTGTACCAAGGACTGTGACAAGAACAAGGGGGCATTCTCTTTGTTTGGAGGAAAGACAATTTCTGCACCAGCATAGAAGAGGGTTCTTCACGGTAAGAGCAGTGAGGCTCTGGAGTTCTCTTCCTGAGGAAGTGGTGATGGCCAACTCACTGAAAGAATTTCAGAAAGGAATGGATGCTTTTCTTGTGAGTAACAGTGTAGAAGGTTACGAATAACAGAATATTATAGGTAGACGGTTGTCCCAGCTTAGGGAAAGGAATTTTTTTCCCTATGGAGAAAATTGGCTTCTACTCTGTGGGTTTTTTGCCTTCCCCAGGATCAACAATGCAGAACAGCTGCACTAAAAATAGGCTGAACTAGATGGGCATAAGGTCTTCCTTCAGCCTTCAAAACTATGTTACTATGTTAGTTGGGAATCAGGATTGATAGGTAGAAATTGTATAAAGCATATAATATACAGCATATCACAATTTTGTCATTTTCTGAAATCATTACTGTTTCTAATACTTAAAATACAAATTTCAGTTCAAAATTATGGCTGTATGCGTACACATATTTTAGTATGGTAAAAACTGCAAGAAAAAGAGCGCAATAGAGTCTTACCCGAGAAAATAAGAATGTAAAACAATTCGTTATACTCACCCTATGTAGGAGGGTATCAGACATAAAGGAACAAGGTCAGCTTGCTGCACATCCAAATGACCACGCCGTGGCCATAAATCATCAGATTCAAGGAAAAGAACTTTTATGGATTAAGCGTGCGCTGCCAGACCATCACTCCTCACAAGTAGTGTGCTTTATACATTTATTTCCCTAAATGAAATGGGAAATAAATGTATAAAGCACACTACTTGTGAGTAGTGTTGAGCATTCCGATACCGCAAGTATCGGGTATCGGCCGATACTTGCTGTATCGGAATTCCGATACCGACTTCCGATATTTTTTCAATATCGGAATTCGGCATCGGAATCGGAAGTTCAAAGTTGATTGACAGCCTGACGTCATCATGATGCGCGGTGTGTGCGCATCATGATGCGCCGTCATTTCGGGCCTTCCGGGGGTCTCTGCCGGCCTGCCGGGGGGCTGTGCCGGCCTGCCGGGGGGCTGTGTGGACTGCCCGGGGTCTGTACCGGCCTGCCGGGGGGCTGTGCCGGCCTGCCGGTGGTCTGTGCACCCTGTGGGGGTCAGTACCGGCCTGCCGGGGGGCTGTGCCGGCCTGCCGGTGGTCTGTGCACCCTGTGGGGGTCTGTACCGGCCTGCCGGGGGGCTGTGCCGGCCTGCCGGGGGGCTGTGCTGATGTCCGGGGGTCTGTGCAAGCATCGTCCGATGGGACTATAAGTCCCATCTGGCGATGCCTGCTACCGTGACAGTGATTGACACATTAGCCAATGATGGGACAGTAGTAGTCCCATCATCCGGCTAATGTGTTAAATGTTAAAAAAAAAAAAAAAAAAAATACTACATACATACTACATGCATGCTACATACATACTACATGCTACATACATACTACATATATACTACATGCATGCTACATACATACTACATGCTACATACATACCACATACATACTACATACATGCTACATGCTACATACATACTACATATATACTACATACATACTACATACATACTACATACATACTACATGCATGCTACATGCTACATACATACTACATATATACTACATACATACTACATACATACTACATACATACTACATGCATGCTACATACATACTACATGCTACATACATACTACGTATATACTACATACATACTACATACATACTACATACATACTACATGCATGCTACATACATACTACATGCATGCTACATACATACTACATGCTACATACATACCACATACATACTACATACATACTACATACATACTACATGCTACATACATACTACATATATACTACATGCATGCTACATACATACTACATGCTACATACATACCACATACATACTACATACATGCTACATACATACTACATATATACTACATGCATGCTACATACATACTACATATATACTACATGCATGCTACATACATACTGCATGCTACATGCATGCTACATACATACTACATGCTACATACATGCCACATATATACTACATACATACAATACATTCATACAATACATACATAGACATACAGTACATATAACATAGAGTAACATACTTACCAATACTTGTCACATTGTTCCCCGAAGCCATTGTCTTTTCCGGAATAAATATTAACATAACAAACCACAAAAATACTCACCCACGATCCGAAGCAGTCCACGAGTGTGTCCCACGACGATCTTGGGTAGAGAACTGCAGCATCAGATGATGCTGCCGTTCTCTACGGGCTGCAGGAATCCAATGACGGAAGGTAGGTATCCTTCCGCACTGTATTCCTCCGCCACTTAAAAAAAAAAAAAGTCCCTAGTCTCACTTTATGCCATTGCTGCGTGGGAAATTCCCACACAGCAATGGCATAAAGTGAGACTAGGGACTTTTTTTTTTTTTAAGTGGCGGAGGAATACAGTGCGGAAGGATACCTACCTTCCGTCATTGGATTCCTGCAGCCCGTAGAGAACGGCAGCATCAGCTGATGCTGCAGTTCTCTACCCAAGATCGTCGTGGGACACACTCGTGGACTGCTTCGGATCGTGGGTGAGTATTTTTGTGGTTTGTTATGTTAATATTTATTCCGGAAAAGACAATGGCTTCGGGGAACAATGTGACAAGTATTGGTAAGTATGTTACTCTATGTTATATGTACTGTATGTCTATGTATGTATTGTATGAATGTATTGTATGTATGTAGCATGTATGTAGTATGTATGTAGTATATATGTGGTATGTATGTAGCATGTAGTATGTATGTAGTATGTATGTAGCATGCATGTAGCATGCAGTATGTATGTAGCATGCATGTAGTATGTATGTGGTATGTATGTAGCATGTAGTATGTATGTAGCATGCATGTAGTATATATGTAGTATGTATGTAGCATGTAGTATGTATGTAGCATGCATGTAGTATATATGTAGTATGTATGTAGCATGTAGTATGTATGTAGCATGCATGTAGTATATATGTAGTATGTAGCATGTAGTATGTATGTAGCATGCATGTAGTATATATGTAGTATGTAGCATGTAGTATGTATGTAGCATGCATGTAGTATGTATGTAGTATGTATGTGGTATGTATGTAGCATGTAGTATGTATGTAGCATGCATGTAGTATATATGTGTTATGCATGTAGCATGCATGTAGTATGTATGTAGTATGTATGTAGTATATATGTGGTATGTATGTAGCATGTAGTATGTATGTAGCATGCAGTATGTATGTAGCATGCATGTAGTATATATGTAGTATGTATGTAGTATATATGTAGTATGTATGTTGCATGTAGTATTTATGTAGTATGAATGTAGCATGTATGTAGTATGCATGTTGTATGTATGTAGCATGTAATTTTTTTTTTTTTTTTACATTCAACACATTAGCCGGATGATGGGACTATTACTGTCCCATCATTGGCTAATGTGTCAATCACTGTCATGGTAGCAGGCATCGCCCGATGGGACTTGTAGTCCCATCGGACGATGCCTGCACAGACCCCCGAAGCCTGCACAGACCACCGGCAGGCCGGCACAGCCCCCCGGCAGGCCGGCACAGCCCCCCGGAGCCTGCACAGACCACCGGCAGGCCGGCACAGCCCCCCGGCAGGCCGGCACAGCCCCCCGGAGCCTGCACAGCCCCCCGGTAGGCCGGCACAGCCCCCCGGCAGGCCGGCACAGCCCCCCGGAGCCTGCACAGCCCCCTGGCAGGCCGGCACAGCCCCCCGGCAGGCCGGCACAGCCCACCGGAGCCTGCACAGACCACCGGCAGGCCGGCACAGCCCCCCGGCAGGCCGGCACAGACCACCGGAGCCTGCACAGACCCCCTGGCAGGCCGGCACAGCCCCCCGAAAGGCCCGTACAGACCCCAGAGAGGCTGTACAAGGGCAGGAAAGGGTTTTTCTTATTCCGATACCGGAAGTCCCATAGACTTGAATGGGACTTCCGGTATCAGAATCGGCGATACCGATACTTTTTTTAAAGATCGGCCGATACCATCCGATACGATACTTTGAAGTATCGGACGGTATCGCTCAACTCTACTTGTGAGGAGTGATAGTCTGGCAGCGCACGCTTAATCCATAAAAGTTCTTTTCCTTGAATCTACACATATTTTAGGTGATAGATTCCACAGATGTGTAGGTCATTAGATAAGGATCTTGGGTAGAAGATATGCAAAAATATTAGTTGATAGGTTCAATATATAGCTAGATATGAGCGTTTCATACAAGATTTAAGACCTGAGACAGTCTTCAGTTCATCCTACAGTGTCCTGTATGGGGTCTATTTTTTCCAGTGTTGCCAATTACCTGGGCAGAATCCTACATCCTCTTTTATCAAGGACATATTTTACTTTCTTACTATGATTTCTGGTTTTATTGTTCTTGATAATGGCTATCTAATATCATTTGAAATACTAAATCTTCAAACTTTTATGATTCATGACATAGGTTTGGCTAAGTTCCTATGACATTATTTTTCAGCAATCATTTCAATCTTCTCTTCTTTGATAATTGTTTAAAAAAAGTCTTTGTTAAGATGTCAAATTTTATTTTAATGAAGGGGTACCACAATGGGGTCCAATGTAATGCTTATCCCAAAATTTCAGTCATTTCTGAGTTGATTACAACATATAGATATTATTTTTCTTACTTGGAAATGGTCAATATTCATTCTTTCTGTGAAATTGAAACATCTATAAATTGTTCTAAAATAGTAATGCAGACTAATGTAAATGTGATATAAGATCATGTTACAAAGAAAATCCATGGAAATTATGGAGTTATGCTAGAGTGCCATTTCATAGGAGGAAGACATCATATATGCATCTCTACCTCCTGAAAAACATAACTGAAGTGGTGGGATACATAGATAAGGTCCTCATTCACTATAATTCCAAAATGCAGAAGCCACGCTGTCAACACTTTTTTATTTGGCAGGATGTCCTCTACTTTAATTATTCTAACACATGAGCATTATTATTATGAATTTATGCACTTCACACCTTGTATGATGCATCACTGCATGTATTGCTATGGATTTTATATATTTTGGTGATTTATATTATATCTGCATTCGTTTGTACTTTTATGGATGTATTAATATATGACTTATGATTACTTTTGTATTATTAAACATTTCTACACCTTATTGACCTGGACAGCTACCTCTATATATTTATCATTAAAAATATATAGACATATTCATACAGATAGTTCAGACACTACATATCTACAACAATATAAAGCAGAGTCTTCTAAGGAGAAGAAGAGGAACTTTTTCAGGATGGTCTGCACTGTGTATCAGAATCTTTTTTTTTACAACTGATAGAAGCAAAGCAAATTATTTTTATTTGAATTATTGCAGATGTTGGGAACTATTTTATATTTTTGTAGATACAGTATATCTATACTTTTTTATGATAGATCATTTGATGAACAAATTGCCTAAATACCGATTCACAATAGATATAACTACAGATTAATTACCGTAATTAAATTAGTTTTTGACATTTATACACCAGTAAATGATTACTTATTAAATAGCAGGAAAGATAAATGTGATAAATAAAAAATATAAAAGATACATGACAGATAAATAGAAAAATCCTGACATATGACCATGGAGAGAGATTTGGAGGGAACCTTTTTTCTGAGAAGTTTTGTGTGAGTTCATCACCTAATGAATAGACTTTTGCAATGTAAATCAGATTTACTCTACCTGATACCCAAGATGGTGGAGACAATAACAGGAAACCATCCAGCCCCTACTCAGTCTGATATAAAGAGGGTTCTTTGCTCTGCCCTCATACACTCTGGAGAAAACCCTTCTAAACTCTTCTGCTACGCTTTAATCTTTGGAAGGAATAGATCATGGATGAATCGTCAAGACCAGAAACTATCTCCTCTAACTGCGCCACTAACATAGAGGAAATAAAAGTGATAGTGTCAGTACGAAACCCTCATACACCAAGGAAGGAGGTTGCTGAATACTTGAGACGCTTCTGCATCGTGTTGAAAGGTCCCAGCAAGATCTTAAATAATTTAGGCTTCTGGACTGGAAACTGGTCTGTCATGGTCAGACTGAGACAAGACCAGTCCTTACCATTTAGTGGACTCATGCATTAACCACAAAGATGCACAATAGGAGACTCAGAAGCAATAATTTCTTATTCAGACAAGTCATTGAGTGAGCATAGAAGGATGACAATGGAATACAAGGAGGACAGCATGACAAATCTCTGCGGCAGCTGCGTTGTGCAAGATTATATTTTCAAGGACTATCCTGGTGATATCAAGGAAATCCAGGACAGGACATCTAAAACCCCCATTACACACAGCGAGATCACTAGCAATATCACTGAAACGTCACAGGTTTTGTGACACAGCAGTGATATCGCTAGCAATATCGCTATGTCTGATACTTACCTGCGAACGGCTCCCCTGCTGGTTATCGCTGATCGTGCGAGAACGTCCTGGGCCATTTCTCGTCGGGCGTTTCCTGCTGGGCTTCCTGTGGCGCCGAAAAGCAACGCGTGGATGCGGACGGGAGGACGTCAGGATCGCCGTGTTTGACAGGTAAGTAGCGACCCCCGACCGCTGCTATGTCGCTGGTGAGATCTGCCTGTGTGGCAGCTCACTAGCGACCACTTAGCGATGCACCAGCGACCCATATCGCTGTCGGGATCGTTGGTGCATCGCTTAGTGTAACGGTACCCTAAGAAAGCCAAGAAGCAGCAGAGGAAGAGTAAAAGGTAAGAGGACAATGCCCTCCACCATTCATTACAAGGGTCTCCAAATATCATGTATCTGTTCTTGAGTCAACTATGTAACAATGCACTTGATGTTAAACTTTTATATATTTTGAGTTTTCTTGGAAGCTACAATCCTTATAATCTACTGTGCACAATATAATGACTCAGAACTGATCTGTATGAGCTTGGGGATGAACATATCTTGTTACAATCACTTATATTGTGAGCCATCAGATCTAAAACTGGGCAATTTCAAAAAAATCAAGGCTGTCGAGAACATTTTACAAAATTATATATTTCATAATATTTTGCCTTTTGGTGCATTTCATGGTAGTGTAATATGTACATTTCTTTTTTGTTCTACAGATAAAATATTTTCTTGCTGGTGGAGTTAGCAGAAGGACCGGTGACTCCTAATCTGAGCCCCATATAATTCTGGATCCAGTTACTAAAGATTTCTTCCCATTTTGATGACACTGACGATACTTGGATCTTTTGTGTATTTTCATTATTTTGTGACATTTGTTATTTCAATAAAACTTTAATTTCAAATGAAAAAATGTCTTCCTTATGTCATATGTCATCTTCATATTCTTCAAAAAGGTACATTGTAACCATTGTTGGTCTGGTTCCTCTAAGCCTATCTGTTTATAAGTTATGATTGACTTTGGGTTCAATGACTGGGGCGCTGAGACTTCAAGGTCATTATGTGCCTAGAGCCCCCATCTCAAATAGCGAGATCGCTAGCGAGATAGCTGTTTCGTCACTGATTTTGTGACGCAACAGCGATCTTGCTACTTGTGACACATAGCGGCGATTGGGCCCCTGCTACGATGTCACTAATTGTGCTCGAATGTCCTGGGCCATTTTTTAATCACTTGTGTCCCGCTGGCCAGCATGCATCGCTGTGTTTGACAGGGACAACGACGAACGACCTTAATACTACAGGTTTGAGAGACAGGGTCCCAACGACCATTGTATTGTTCTGCATTGTTGCTGCATCGCTGGTGAGATCTGACTGTTTGACATCTCACCAGCGACCACGTAGTGACACACCAGCGATCCCTACTAGTTCATATCATTGTTGAGATCGCTGGTGCGTTACCAAGTGTGAAGGTACCCTAATACAAGCCAAGCTGCACAACATATTCATAGGGCCATATCCACCTAATATCCTCCTCTCAGGTTCTCAGCAGGGAGCTAGGGGTCCCCCATTCTGTATTCAATATTCCTAAGAATTTTACATAACTGTCTTCATAAACTACTGTAGTATAAGAGAACATGTGCACAAAACCACATGGAGGGCTCCCAGACACATGTTATGCATCCTGATCTACATCTTTAACAATAAATGATGGCTATGTCTGTCTTGAGCAGCTGCTGGATCCCACATAGGAGACAATTCTGATTCAAGAAGTTAAAGTGCTTTAGATGCAAGAGTCAATAGTTGGCTATAAGTAGAGATGAGCAAATTTGCTCAGGATCCCTCTTATTTGGCAAGTTATAGCGCTTGCCGAATAAGCTGCAGAGGGAACCCGGCTTCCTGGATCACATGGGTCAATCAGCTGATCGACGCTGCAGCTGCATGTGTCACAGTCATGAAAAATGCATGAAGAGCCCAACACACAGGTTCTCCATGCATGTGTCATGACTGTGACACATCCACACCACATGCAGCTGTGGCGCCGATCAGCTAATCGGCTGGTGTGATCCAGGAAGCTGGGTTTCTTATGCAGCTTATTCGGCAAGAGAAAACCCACCAAATTCACTCATCTCTAGTTATAAGGTCTCCCTAAATATGTTCATTGCACGTGCAACATAATCACAAGGTTTTCTAAGGTTGCCTTTTATGTGTGGTTTAACACATTTTAATTGACCGGCAGGTTATTAATGTTTTCCAACCACAAGCAGCCATGATAAAAAAAATGGATAAGTTAATTTTTCTACACATTTTCACAACTTTATCATGTAAATACAGAGCTGCAGATTCACCACCACAAATTTACTAGAAGAAATAATTACTTTTTTTTTTTTTAAAGTGATTCGTTTGTGGTAGAACTTTGGTCCTATCATGTAGGAATCCATATCAAGAACAGATCAGGTTCTAATCAGAACAGAAGAAGCCTGAAAATACAAAAATACCAAGGGTTAATCAAACAAAGTCATTGGCTGTATCCAAAGTCTCATTGTGTCAATATCTTGTACCCCAAGTAATGGGCTGTCTCTGACACTTGGTGAGAACATAATGACTCACTGATATTTGAGGTACAGAGTAATGACACCAAATTTCTGTCTGTTGTCATCCTGTACCTCAAATGTCAGAATTTCATTTTTCAGTACCCCCAATTGTTGGTTTCATTATTCCATAACTCAAGGTACGTATCATTATCCTGTACCCCAAGTGATGGCATCAATGACCTGTAGCCCCAATTGTTATAATCATCATACTCTACTTACTAAAGCCGTTAATATTTCATACATCTAATAAGACAGATCGGGAGTTATAACAAATGAATGGAAAGACGAGCAAATGTAGAAAAATAAACAGATATGAGATTAAAAGAAAAGATTTGAAGCAGACAAAGTCTTCAGTCACTTTCAATGTAATAAATAAATCTATACATCAAGGCACAAAGGAGAGATGCAGAAAATAACATTTGTTTATCAGGTATCTGTAACTAAAGCTCTAGATCAAATAAATAATTTGTCTTTATTACCCTTTACCTATTATCACGAACAAATTCAGTTATATTTAAAACTTAATGGAAACCAGACCTAATTTTACCTTAGTGTCAATTTAAATAAGGAAAGTATGGAACTGATCAAGTTCTTCAGAGAAGCCCAACAATATGAGGAAAATATTATCTATATGTTACAACAAACTCAGAACTTGGCTGAAATTATGGGTCAGCTTCAACATCAGATCCCATTGCGGTACACCTTTTTTAAACAAAATAAGTCACTCTTTATCAAAGATATTTTCATGAAAAGCAACTATCAGGACAAACAAAAATGTATTGTTTTTTTAAAAACTGCTGTGAATTCTAGTAGTGCGTTAATATGGTTTAAGACATTTGTATGTCATTATCAATAATTATTTTCCTACAATAATTTTTTCAACTCCTCTTATAATTGTTTATTTTTGAAAATTTATTTAAGTAGTTAATTTTTTGTTCAGTAAAGGGGTACTGCCATGGGATCAAATGTAGTGATGAGATGAGTTTTGAGATTGTTGTGATACAAAGAAAATATTTTTGTTTTATGAATAAAATCCTCTGAAGAGCTGTATGAAAAATTCATTCACATTGATTAAACTTGTTGGATTTTGGAGAAGAATTAAAAAACAGTTATGGCAATAGCGCTATTGTATGTCTGACACTGAAACAATATATAAATCGGCTCACAGGATATATTTTATAAAAACACAAGGTACAGAAAAAAGAGTTAAGCAACACTAGCTATAAAAAAAAGTTTGGTGCCAAGTGTCACAGGTTTTTAGAAACCCTCACCATAGAATAGATAGAGGCAACTTTCATTGTGAATGCTCAGTAAGGTGATCTCTGGACTTAGACTCCAGAGTACCAGGCTGCACCTGTATATCACTGGTTACTAAGGACTTGGGTGGAGAACCAGCAGTAAACAAGCATACACAATGAGCTGAGAAAGACACTGGGACCGATGTCTATGCTGAGCAGCACTCACAGCGGCCGAGCCCAAATAGGTGGCCACAGAGGAAGATAAGGCTTGGGATCTATCCAGTGCAGCAGGAGAATCCTAACACCCACTACTGGAAAAATCCAATGTACAGAGCCTTGACTCCACTCCTGCCTCACGGACGACAGATTAGTGAAGAAGTCTTGTTGCTGGCACCATAATTTTAAAAGTTTTCCCCTTATTTTCCTCCCCAAGATTTGTGGTGTGTCTTATGGTCGGTACATCCTTGTAGTCTGAAAAATACTGTAATTTTTTCCCTATTTGTATTATGTTATACATTTTATATGGAAAAAATAGTTATGTATAATACATATGAGAGGATGAGAAATGTAACAAATATATTTATGTATAGTTGAAATTCTAAATAAAATAAATACTCTGTCCCTATTTTCCTCTCCAGAAACCAGTCGGGCATTGTTGCATTGGTTTGAGTTGTAATTCCCTCTGTTATTACGTAATTGACCTTGGAGAATTGTCCATTAGACATAACAGACTCTTCAGAGATCACACTTGTCCTGATCCTTGTAATCCCATTGGTAATTTAGCATAAGAAGAGACAAGAAAATACCCAGGATCCACCTAAGTCTACTGTACAATAAAGGGGGTTTTACACATAGCGATATCGCTAGCAATATCGCTAAAGCATCACCGATTTTGTGACGCAGCAGCGATATCGCTATGTGTGATACTTATCTCCGACCGGCTCCCGCACTTTCTGTCGCTGATCGTGCGAGATCGTGCAGCTCCATTTCTCATCGGGCACTTCCCGTTGGGCTTCCTGCTGGCACTGACGAGCGACGCGTGGACGCGGGCGGGAGGACGTCAGGATCGCCGCGTTTGAAAGGTAAGTAACGACCGCTGCTGCGTCGCTCCGTCACTTTGAGATCTGCCTGTGTGGCAGCTCACTAGCAACCATTTAGCGATGCACCAGCGATCCTGACCGGGTCGTATCATGGTAGGGATCGCTGGTGCATTGCTAAATGTAAAGGGGGCTTTAGGGTATTTTATCAATAGATGAATGGGTTAGTCAACACAGGAATAGACATTATTAAGTGTGATAGATTTATAGATAAGTAGGTACAAAATAAATAAAAGGTCACCATATGATTTACATTGACAGTATCAATATTATTGATATCCAGAAGGAAATCATCATTGACAGGTAAAAATTGTGTAAAGCATATAACACATAACACATTTGTTTAGTTTGGCGAAATCATAACTGTCCTAAATACCTATAATCCTAGGTTCAGTTGTAATTTTCAACTATATGAATGCACAAATTTTAGGTGATGGATTGAACAGATAGGTCGGTCAATAGATGAGGATTTTGCATAGAAGATACTCAAAAATAATAGGCAAATGATAGGATCAACAGCTAGATAGATATGGTTGCTTGGGACAAGATACAAGACCTGAGACATTAAACAATCCACCCGCCAGATCATCATATTTGGTCCTGGATGGGGTCCATATTTTCCAGTATAGCCATTTACCTGAATTAGATCCTACATATATTTTCAAATAATATATTCTCCATTATTATACCTTTTACCCCCAAAGGGTGGTTTGAATGTTAATGACCAGGCCAATTTTTTCAATTCTGACCACTGTCCCTTTATATAGTAATAACTCTGGAATGCTTCCATGGATCCTGGTGATTCTGACATTGTTTTCTCATGATATTTTGTCCTCCGTGAAAGTGGTACAATTTCTTTGATAATACTTGCATTTATTTGTGGAAAAAAAATGGAAATTTGGCGAAAACGTTGAAAATGTAGCAATTTTCCAACTTTGAATTTTCATGCCCTTAAATCACAGAGATATGTGACATAAAATACTTAATAAGTAACATTTCCCATATGTGTTTGCTTTACATCAGCACAATTTTGGAGCCAAAATTTTTTATTGTTAGGAATATATAAGTGTTACAGCGATTTCTCATTTTTACAAGTTTTTCTAGTGACCACTAGTGTTGAGCATTCCGATACCGCAAGTATCGGGTATCGGCCGATATTAGCTGTATCGGAATTCCGATACTTAGTTCCGATACTTTTGTCATATCGAATACCAGAATCGAAAGTTCCCATAATGCTAGGAGCCCGCTCGATTTGATTCAGCCAATGGGGATCCTCAGAAGTGTGGGCACATCCTGTTAGGCATGTAGGCATGTTAACTACTGGCATGGCTGTGATTGGCTGCTGAAATGATGTACTATAAAAACCGCAGCAGCCCCCATTTCGGGTTCACTCTGCTGTGAATTCAGTTAGGGACAGGCTGCTGTTGAAGACTGTGATGGACAGTTAGAAATAGCGATCATCAAACATATCTATTGCTCTACCCAGGCTACATAATCCACCACTGTAGCATTTTTTTTAGCCCAGCAGCACTGTTTTAATAGCTGTCTGCAAGGGCTGTGTGAGTGCAAACCCACGCTGTGTAGTGTGTCCTGCAGGCACGTCTGCTTGTCGGCCGCCCAGCGTGTGTCTCTGCCTCAAACACATTTTTCTTTTATTGCTGCTTTTTTTTCCTCCTGTATAGTGTGCTTCCATACGTATCCATATACGTTGGTTGCAAACACTAAAGGAGTGGACAGTGGAGCCTTTCAGCAGCCTTTCAGTGCTATAGCCCATTTCTCTGCACTGTTTTTGGCTGTCTGATAGGTCTCTCTGTGTGTGAGTGCAGCTCACGTTGCAGTGTGTTCTACAGCCACCGCTGGTTGTAGTCCGCTCAGCATGCGTCACTGCCTCATACATAGTCCTTTTTTTGCAGCTAATTTGTCCAGATTTTTGCTCCTATATTAGTGTGCTTCCATCCGCATCCATTGTCATTGGTTGGTTGCAAACACTATATAGGATTAGATAGAGGAGCCTTTTTGCTGGCTTGTGCCCTTCAGGGCCAGCCAGACTAGTGTCACCCTATTTTTGGAGCCTCATCAATTGCATTGTAGGTTAGCTTCCTGCATTGTAATCGCTCCAAAAAGTTTGTGATACTATAGCTTTCAAACTTTGGTCACATCCTTTTATTTCCCCCCCCCCAAAAAAAAAGGAAATAAAGTTCACCAAACACTCCACTTTAGAGTTGTGTAGGCCACATTAGATCATATTAAAGTGTAGTACACACACTCTTAGCAAAATTAGTGTTTCTGATACTGGTTAGCAGGTGTTCAGGAATAAGAACACTAAGCCCCCCCTTTTTTACTTTTCTGCCTATCTTTATCAGTCTACCAAGATGAAGAAGGCAGGGAGTAAGGCACATGGTCGTGGCCGTGGAGTTTCAGCAGGGAGAGGACGGGGGATTCAGCAGGGAGAGGACGTGGGGATTCGGTGTCTGCTGCGGCCACCAGTGACCCGGCATCCCCCACTTTTAGCAGGCAACAGTCCTTCATGCGCAACTTTGTAGGACCTCTCCGTACCCCACTGCTGCGTGACGAACAAATTGAAGCCGTTGTCGGATGGATGGCAGCTAACCCATCCACTTCAATGACTTCCGCATCCTCTCAGGGCCAGAGCACTGAAGAGCAACCATCTGTCTCTTCACCACCTGCCAAATTGCCTAGGCAGTCTGAGAGCCCTGGACAGGAGCCATCTCAATCTTTACTTCTGTTCTCAGAATCTGTTGGCTTGGAAAGAGGTGGCCAGCCAAGCAGCATTCTTGAGCGTGAAGAAGAGGGAGTATGCAGTGATGCGCAACTGCTTTGTCCCTCTGAATCTGAAGAGGCGGGTGGGCCAGTGCCTATTGTCAGCACACCTCAGTACTCATCTGATGATGCTGAGACTCAGTTGCCAGTTTCTGGTGCGTTCAGTGCTGGCGAGACAACCCAGGACCAGCCGGTGCTTGAAGAGTGGAGATGATGAGGTCCTTGACCCATCATGGCGTCAGCCACAGGAAGGTGGTGGGAGCAGCTCTGAGGAAGAGATTCCCTGAATGGCCAAAAGAGGAGGGAGAGGGCGGGGGCAGACTTGGTTGCCTGTAGCCTCCACTTTGGCACCCGTGAGTAGCAATCCTCTTCCAAAACACAAAACGGGCGCTCCCAGGACTTACAGTGCGTGGTCTTTTTTTGACACAGTTGCAGATGACATTTGCTTTGTCAAATGCAAGCTGTGTCATCAGAAAGTTAAACGAGGGAAAAATGTGAGCAACCTCAATACCACAAATATGTGGAAACATGTGCGTACCAAGCACGAGGTGGAGTTACACAGACACACTGAAGATGTAGGCCAACCTTCAACAGCACATACCACCTCTTCAGCTCATGTTGGGGCCTCTTCCTCCAGCTCACACACAGCTGGTTCGGCTTCCTCACTGGAACGCCATGGAAGAACCTCTGCCACTGTTGTCCAGAGACCCAGTGAAATTCCACCCACTGAACCACGTTCTCCGTCATCAGCACACT
Organism: Dendrobates tinctorius; assembly: GCF_039654945.1. Classification (NCBI taxonomy): domain Eukaryota; kingdom Metazoa; phylum Chordata; class Amphibia; order Anura; family Dendrobatidae; genus Dendrobates; species Dendrobates tinctorius. The sequence continues at coordinate 46,832,242 of NW_027361696.1, read as the reverse complement.
CCCAGGCTACTCACCAGCAATCGGTAGCACAGGCATGGGAGAAAAAGCGGCCATACTCGGCAAACCATCCCCGAGCACTGGCTCTGAATGCCGGCATTGCCAAACTACTGGCCCTTGAGATGCTGTCATTCAGGCTGGTGGAGACTGACACCTTCCAGAACTTTATGTCATTGGCAGTTCCACAATACAATGTGCCCAGCTGCTTTTAATTCAGCAGGCAAGCCGTCCCTGCCCTGCAAAAGCATGTGGAGGGAAAAATTAAAAATGCGCTACGAAACGCCGTCAGTAGCAAGGTCCACCTGACCAACGATGCGTGGACCAGTAGCCATGGACAGGGACGATACCTTTCCCTCACTGCCCATTGGGTCAATGTTGTGGAGCCGGGTACAGATCTGGAGAGTGGCTCTGTACGTATTCTGCCAACTCCAAGGATTGCAGGAATGCAGTCTGTACATATTGAGTCCTCCTCCTACTGTAGTTCCTCGGAATCAGCACTGCATGAGCCTGTTAGGCCAGATATGAGCACAGGTGTGGCCAAACGTCAACAGGCCGTCCGTAAATTAATTTCTTTGGGGAATCGGAGCCACACAGCACAGGAGCTCTGGAATGCCATCAAGCAGGAGAGCGATGTGTGGTTTGTGCTAGCGAATCTCCAGCCAGGTTTGGTAGTGAGTGACAATGGCCGAAATCTAGTTGCAGCTCTGGGCCTAGGCAACCTCACTCACATACCATGTCTGGCACACGTGCTCAATTTGGTCGTGCAGAGCTTTCTGAGGGACTATCCGGATCTTGATGCACTGCTGCACAAGGTTCGCCTAGAGTGTGCTCACTTGTGGCGTTGCAGCATGGCAAGATCGCGCATTGCATCTCTGCAACGCTGATTCCACCTGCCAGATCATCGCATCATATGTGACCTCCCCACCAGGTGGAATTCAACGTTACATATGTTGGAGTGGTTGTGTGAGCAGCAGGCAGCAGTAATGGAGTACCAGCTGCATCAGGCGCAAACAAGTCGCACTGTGCGCCGGACACACTTCACCACCACTGAGTGGGCCACTATGAGGGACATCTGCCAAGTTTTGCGTGCCTTCGATGACTCCACGCGGATGGCCAGTGCAGATGATGCACTAGTCAGCATGACTGTCCCCCTTATCTGTCTGCTTCAAAAAACCTTACAAGCACTAAGTGAGGAGGTTTTTGAAGAGGTCGAGGATGAGGAGTCAGAAATGCCATCTGCTTCTGGCAAGTCTGCACAACGTGCTTCCACACAAAGGCCCAGGCAGGGGACACTTAGTGAGGAGGATGACGAGGAGTCAATGGAGGAGGAGAAACACATCTCTCCAGAGGAGGGAGGTACACAAGGCTCTAGTAGTCAGTGTGTACAGCGAGGGTGGGGTGATGCTGAGCAGGCTGAGATGCTGCCTCAAGCTGGGGACAGCGTTCCCGTTCCAGTTGGCAGTCTGCAGCACATGGTTGATTTCATGCTGCAGTGCTTGTTAAATGACCGCCGCATCGCCAACATTCTCCACACGGCTGATTATTGGGTGTACACCCTCCTAGATCCTCGCTACCGGGACAACTTACAAAGCCTCATACCACAGTTGAACCGGGAGCGTAAAATGCGGGAGTACCAAGAAACACTTGTGCAGGCCATCATGTTCTCCATTCTCCCCGCAAGTGTTGCTGGTAGTGCTTTTCAAAGCAGCCATGTGGGTAGAGGCAGTGGAGGAAGCTCTGCACAAAGAGGTAGCAGAGGCAGTGCCGCAGGACAAGGCAAGGCCAGTATGGCCCAAATGTGGAAAAGTTTTGTGGGACCGCCACAAACGGCTACACCATCACAGACAGCTCCAGTCAGCAGGAGGCAACGTTTCCGTCAGATGGTGACAGACTACTTGTCTTGCCCTGTTAGTGTACTCCCAGACGGCTCTTCCCCATTCAAGTTTTGGGTCTCTAAGCTGGATACATGACCAGAGCTTAGCCAGTATGCAGTGGAGGTGCTGGCTTGCCCTGCTGCCAGTGTATTATCGGAACGTGTCTTTAGTGCTGCAGGTGGTGTGGTAACAGACCGTCGCACACGACTATCCGCCGATAATGTTGACCGGCTTACTTTTGTGAAAATGAACAAGGCCTGAATCTCACCTGAATTTGCCAGTCCTCTTCCAGAATAAATAATTGTCTGGCAACAGGATCCAGGTCTCCTGTTGTGTTCATGTTTCTATGACCTGAACTTTATTTCCTGGGCTACAGCAACGCCCGTTGTTGCTCAGAAGTGCTGTCCACACAGACAAAACACTCGCTCATGTGTAAGTGGGGTTTGGTAACGTCAGCTGATCCCCTGCTGTGTGTATGGCAAAATGTCCTGCTTCCTCCAAACTCAAAGTAACTCAGATTTACACCTGGTTCCAAGTAGGCCTCGGCCTACTACCTGATTTTCCCTGGGCTCCGACACCGCCAGTTGGTACTCAGAAGTGCTGTCCACACAGAAAAAACACTTGTTCATGTGTAAGTGGGGTTTGGTAACGTCTGCTGATCCCCTGCTGTGTGTATGGCAAAGTGTCCTGCTCCCTCCAAAGTCAAAATACCTCCGATTTACACCTGGCTCCTAGTAGGCCTCAGCCTACACCATGATTGTCCCTGGGCTCTAACAACGCCAGTTGGTGCTCGGAAGTGCTGTCCACACAGAAAAAAACACTCGTTCATGTGAAAGTGGGGGTCAGTAACATCAGCTGATCCCCTGCTGTGTGGATGGCAAACTGCTGCTGCCTCCAAATTGTAACTACTTCTGATTTAAACATTCTCTGATTTGGCCTCTGTCTCTAGTATTTCCCCTGACCTCCAAAACTGCCAGTTCCTGCTCACAGTTGCCGTCCACGCATTCCACACTTGTTCCTGTGTTCCTGGTGTTCTGTTACGTGAGTTGATCCCCCAATGTGTGTCCGGCACTGTCTCCTGCGCTGTCCACCTTCCCACTACAAGTGGTGGGAATGTGGACAGAGCAGGAGACATTGCCAGACACACATCAGGGGATCTGCTGACATTACAGAACCCCAGTAACACAGGAACACGTATGGATTGGGCAGACGGCTACTGTACGCATAAACTGGCGGTGTTGGTGGTCAGGTGAAATCCTCGAAACAGAGTGGAGACAGATGCCTAATTGGAGCACGTTTGTTGCAGTCTACAACCTATATAATACTGCCACCAAGTAGGCCTCGGCCTACACCATAATTGTCCCTGGGCTCCAACATCACCAGTTGCTGCTCAGAAGTTTCGTTGGCACAGGTACTCCCTCCTGCCCAGCCTGGTTCCAGCACGCCAGCTGTTTCCGGGTAGTGTCAAGGTCACTTTGCCATCAATCCGTTGTCCTGTCGTCTTGCGGCTGGGTTAGCCGACTCTACGGTGCCTGCAGTTTAGGTGACTCCTATGTGGACTGCGGGATCTGGCACTGAAGGCTGGATCCGTAGTGCCAATGGGACATGGACCCCCTGTAGGACTGTGGGTTTCGGTAACTGCAGCCGGCTTGTGGCCTGGCTACTTTGCTTTGGATGGGTACCTTCTGCTACCCATCCGAGTGCCAGCACTGTCAGCTGGTCCTCGCCAGAGCCTTTGGCCTAGGTGCCTCCATCTCGGTATCCGAGGTCCAGCAACATCAGCTGGTCCTTGGTAGTGCTTTTTAGCACAGGTACCTTCTGCTTAGTAACCGTGGTCCAGCACCGTCAGTTGGTCCTCGGTAGGGCCATTGGCTCTTGTTCCTTCTGCTACCCATCCGGGTGCCAGCACTGTCAGCTGGTTCTCGCCAGAGCCTTTGGCCTAGGTGCCTCCATCTCGGTATCCGAGGTCCAGCAACGTCAGCAGGTCCTTGGTAGTGCTTTCTAGCACAGGTACCTCCTGCCTAGTAACCGTGGTCCAGCACCGTCAGCTGTTCCTCGGTAGTGCCATTGGCTCTTGTAGCTTTTGCTACCCATCTGGGTTCCAGCACTGTCAGCTGGTTCTCGGCAGTGTCTTTGGCACGGGTACTCCCTGTTGCCCAGCCTGTTTTCAGCACGCCAGCTGTTTCCGGGTAGTGTCAAGGTCACTTTGCCACCAATCCGTTGTCCTGTCCTCTTGCGGCCGGGTTAGCCGACTTTTCGGTGCTTGCAGTTTAGGTGACTCCAATGTGGACTGCGGGATCTGGCACTGAAGGCTGGATCCGTAGTGCCAATGGGACATGGACCCCCTGTAGGACTGTGGGTTTCGGTAACTGCGGCCGGCTTGCGGCCTGGCTACTTTGTTTTGGATGGGTACCTTCTGCTACTCATCCGGGTGCCAGCACTGTCAGCTGGTTCTCGCCAGAGCCTTTGGCCTAGGTGCCTCCATCTCGGTATCCGAGGTCCAGCAACGTCAGCTGGTCCTTGGTAGTGGTTTCTAGCACAGGTACCTCCTGCATAGTAACCGGGGTCCAGCACCGTCAGCTGTTACTCAGTAGTGCCATTGGCTCTTGTTCCTTCTGCTGCCACTATGGGTTCCAGTACTGTCAGCTGGTTCTCGCCAGTTTCTCAGCCTTCTTGCACCTTCTGCTACATTGCCAAGATCAAGCTTTTTGAAATTGTCTTTGGTAATCCTTATTGATCTCCATGACGACGACCCTGATGACGACGACCCTGAAGACCACACCAAAGACCAGAAATATGACCCTAAATAATATGACCAAGAGGACAAAGAACATGAAGACAACCACCAAGATACAGAACAAAAGACAGAAGAACAAGAAGCAGAAGAAGCAAAAGCAGAAGAACAGAAAGCAGAAGAACATTAAGCATAAGACTAAAAATCAGCATAGAAGATATCAAAATTATAAGCAGAAGAAGACTAAGCAGTAAATGGGGGTGAGTCCGTTCCTCCTCGTGGTGCCCCTGGAAAATGCCTGCTGCTGCAGGCCAAACTGAACGCGGACAAATCCTGTTGTAAATCTTTTGTGACAGGCAGAACGTAAGGTGTAATCTTATAACTTTTATAGATAAGTACTACAGGAATGCCTGTCACCATAAGAAAATGAAGAAAAAGAAGAATAGGAAGAAGATGAAGAAATAGCATATGAAAATTAATAATAGCTGAATAAGAAGAATATGAAGAATGGAAAAAAAAATAAAGGGAAGAAGGTGAAGAAGAAGAAGATGAATAAGGTGAAGAAAAAGTTGATGAAATAAATGCTACTGCTGCAGATCATGAAGGAGAAAGTGTGGGAGAACTACAAAAGAAGGTGAAGAGCATGGAAGTTGTGAAACATACATATCTGACAAAATATAAAAAAGTTAACATAGTCAATATCTTTTCAACTGCGAACGTCTTGAAAAAAAAAATTGGAATTAATGCTATGCCATGTGATTTGAATAAACCATTATGCCTTTAATGTCTCCTCCACCTCCCACAATACATTCTACATGATTCTTATTTGTTTTCAATTATGTAGAATTAGCCAACAAGGAAATAAAGGGCTTTTTTTAATTCCGATACCGGAAGTCCCATTGACTTGAATGGGACTTCCGGTATGGGAATCGGCGATACCCGATATTTTTTTCGTATCGGGCGATACCATCCGATACGATATTTTTGGATATCGAATGGTATCGCTCAACACTAGTGACCACATCACATTTGAAGTCACTTTGAGGGGTCTATATGACAGAAAATACCCAAAAGTGACACCATTGTAAAAACTGCACCCCTCAAGGTGCTCAAAACCACATTCCAGAAGTTTATTAACCCTTCAGGTGCTTCACAGGAGTTTTTTGAATGTTTAAAATAATGAACATTTAACTTTATTCACAAAAATTTAATTCAGATTAAATTTTTTTGATTTTACCAATGGTAACAGGAGAAATTGGACCACAAAAGTTATTGTGCAATTTCTCTTGCGCACGCTGATACCCCATATATGCAGGTAAACCACTGTTTGGGTGCATGGCTGGGCTCGGAAGAGAAGGAGCACCATTTGACTTTTCAGTGCAAAAGTGGCTGGAATTGAGACACCATGTTGCATTTGGAGTGAAAAACAGTGAAAACCCCCCACAAGTGACACTATTTTGGAAAGTAGACCCCATAAGGAACTTGTCTAGATTTGTGGTGAGCACTTTGAATCATCAAGTGCTTCACAGAAGTTTATAACGTAGAGCCGTAAAAATAAAAAAGCATATTTTTTTCACAAAAATGATTTTTTTCACCCCCAATTTTTTATTTTCCCAAGGGTAACAGGAAAAATTGGATGCAAAAGATGTTGTGCAATTTGTCCTGAGTATGCTGATACCACATATCTGGAGGTAAAGCACTATTTGGGTGCATGGCAGAGCTCGGAATGGAAGGAGTACTGTTTGAATTTTTCAACGCAAAATAAGCTGTAATTAAGATCGGACACCATGTCGTGCTTGGAGAGCCCCTGATGTGTCTAAATGCAGTGATCATTTTGACACCATGGGTGTGTCACAGAATGTTATGCCATTGGGCAGTGAAGACAAAAAACAACATTTTTACCATCAACATTTTGCTTTAGTCAAAGATTTTAGATTTTCACACAAGAAGTGGGTAAAAATGGCAGCCAAATTAGTCCCACAATTTCTGCTGAACATGGCAATTCCCCATATGTGGCTATACAGTGCTACTTAATAATGCAGAGAGACTTGGGAGGAATGGAGAGCTATTTGCCTATTCAAGAGAATGGGTCTGTGCATATGTCAGTGTGTTTCCGCGGACGGTGTGTTCATGGGCAACACACACTGACATGTCCATTTTATAATGTTAGCATATGCCACAAAACATCCAGCACACGTTCATACACATAACATATATGGATATCATCCATGTGACACGCATCGATGCTGCGAAGAAGAGTTACAGTAAGCACTGATACCCGGCATCAGGTGCTGAACTTTGCTCTCATCATTGTCCCCTGCTTCTGCCGATTGCTGGCAGAGCAGGGGAGAATGATGAAAACCATGTTCAGAACCCAGCACTTGGGAAAGGCACTTACAGTAAAGCTTCTTCCCTGGCACCCATCGTTGTGGTAGGGATGCGGCACATGCATGCCAGACGTGTGCCACAAGTATTATCAGGGCTTTTTTGTAAAAAAATAAATATTTGCCTGTACGCATTTATGATTAATTTCTCATTATTTCAGAAACTTTTAATTCCCCACTAATATATCACATTTGGGAAACAACCATGATATCGCAAGTTGTTCTGGATCTATAATTGACCACCATTACCCACAGCAGCCACACAGTTCTGGCAGCTACAGCTGGAGGCAAGGGTTATGAATGCAGGAAGTGTTGTGTTGCCACTTAGAGGTTTTTATATTAAGAGAACTCCTTTTTTGTAAGTCTGAGATTCCAGAGTAGAAGTCACTGCTATAAAGCAGTTTTCATTATGGCACAAATATAGGGTCTGAAGCCTGTGCCACTTTCTATGACATTAAAATACCTCAGTAAGTGCAGCACCCGCATCCCAGCACATTTCTTCCCTCCACTGGCAGGAACGCTGACTCAGTCACCGCCACAGCCCCCATCCTGCTATTCCTTCCCTGCCGCCTGTTGCCCGGGGTCTCTACACAGCTCACAGATTCTTACCAGGGGAAGAGTCTTGAAGAGATCATTTGCATATTCCCAGTGCCTTCTGGGATAAGTGAAGAGTCTCCGCGAGCTCAACGATCACTGGGTTTTGGCCGTTGCAGCTGAAAAGAGGAAATCGGAAAAACCGCGCGCCGAATTTTGGCTCATCTTTCATCGTTTTTAAGAAATCTCAAGATGGAAGAGGCCAGGTGCCATTTGGTGAGCTGCATTTCTTGCTACATGTTCACAGATTTACCAGTGGAAAAGCCAAACTTCACATGCCACAAATGCAAGCTTGTGTCCCTGTTGGAGGAAAAGTTGCAAAATCTCGAAGAGAGGTTAGCTACGTTGAAGATCATTAAGGAAGGTGAAGAGTTCTTGGACAGAGCAGAATTATCTCTTCATGTTACAGAAAGAGAAGAAATTCGAAGTGCACCTGAAGAAACAGAGGAATGGAGACATGTGACCCAGAGAAGCAGGAGGATCAGGAGGCAGTCAGCACCCATACTGCTCAGGAACCAGTACCAGGCTCTCACGCAGGAAAACGATGAAGAAATACATCAGGATAAGACTTTGCCAACAAACAGCAACCTTGTACGCCTTCAGAGTACTCCTGGATGGAGAAAGAAAAATGTTGTGAAGAAGAAACGGAGAGTGGTGGTCATGGGGGATTCCCTGTTGAGAGGAACAGAGGCCGCTATCTGCAGACCGGATATATCTTCAAGAGAAATGTGCTGTCTTCCAGGTGCAAAAATTAAAGATGTGTCTGACAGGATAGCAGGACTCTTCAGACCTACAGATGACTACCCATTCCTGCTACTACATGTGGGGACAAATGACACCGCAAGAAATGACCTGGAAACCATCTGCAGAGACTTTGAAGACTTAGGCAAGAAAGTGAAAGAACTGGGAGCACAGGTGGTCTTCTCTTCCATCCTCCCAGTGGATGGCCATGGAACAAGGAGGTGGAATAAGATTCTGCAGGTGAACAACTGGCTACGTCGATGGTGCCGTCAGCAACGATTTGGATTTCTGGATCACGGAGTGAACTACTTATACGATGGACTACTTGCTAGAGATGGGGTGCACCTTACGAAGACTGGAAAGCATGTATTTGGAAGTCGCCTTGCTACACTTGTAAGGAGAGCTTTAAACTAGAACAACATGGGAAGGGAAGCAAAAGACCAGAAAAAGCCATACACCTGACAAATGCTATTGAGAACTCTGCTATTAGAAATGGAAAGGAAGAACAAATACGAAAGAATCTAATTAATAAAAATATTGGAGAAAGAGAAACCAATCACAAACTAAAATGTTTCTATACTAATGCACAAAGCATGGGCAACAAACAAGGAGAATTGGAACTACTAACACAGGAAAAGAAATATGATGTCATTGGAATCACTGAAACTTGGTGGGACAATACACATGATTGGAATACAAGACTAGAAGGATACAACTTATTTGCAAGAAACAGACTTGATAAACGAGGAGGAGGTGTCGCATTGTATGTTAGAAACGCGTATATCTGCACAGAGATTGAAGCTTCAGAGACTGGGAGTTCTGTGGAAACTGTTTGGGTAAGAATACAAGGACAGAACAATGGAAAGGACACCATTGTAGGCATTTACTACAGGCCGCCTGTGCAAGCTGAAGATATGGATGAACTCTTTCTGCATCAAATGGCCAAGTTCTCCAAAAAATATGACATAGTTGTCATGGGAGATTTCAACTATCCAGACATTTGTTGGGAATCTCTCTCAGGCAAAACTAACAGGTCAAGGAAATTCTTATCCTCTCTTGCTGACAACTTTATCTTCCAAAAGGTAAGGGAGAAAACAAGGGGAACTGCTACCTTGGATCTAATCCTTATAAACAGGGAGGAAATGGTTGAGGAGGTAAAAGTGGCTGGGACCCTAGGAGGTAGCGACCATGCTATTTTAGAATTTTGGATAACTAGAGGCGGAAGACCTGTGAAGACTCAGACGTCAAGGTTAGATTTCAGAAAGGCAGATTTTAAGGGATTCAGAAAGAGAATTGGAGGGATCCAATGGCTGGATATCCTAAAAGACAAAAATGTCCAGGAAGAATGGGAAATCTTGAAAAATGAAATTCTCAAAGCACAGTTGTTAACAATTCCGAAAAGAGGGAAGAATAGGAAGCATTTAAGGAAACCAGGATGGATGAACACAGAACTTAAGCACATGCTAAAAAGGAAGAAAAAAATGTTTATAAAATGGAAAGAGGGAGGCATATCTAAAGAAGAATATAATGCTGTCTGCAGAACCTGCAGGGCACAAATCAGATTATCTAAATCTGAAAATGAATTGAGGCTTGCAAGAGATGTCAAAAGCAATAATAAAGGATTTTGGGGATATGTCAAAAGTAAAAGAAAAGTCAAAGATGCTATAGGATTTTTACAGGATGAAAATGATGAAATGGTAAGACAGGATGTTGAGAAGGCTGAACTTTTAAATTCCTATTTTGCATCTGTTTTCTCTCAGAAAGGAAATGTAACATCAACTGTTATTCACTGTCCTATTAAGGGAATAGAAGAATCCAGGATATCTATAAACAGAAAGATAGTGAGGAAACGCTTAGCTAACCTAAATGAATTCAAGTCTCCAGGTCCAGATGAATTACACCCCAGAGTACTGAAGGAGATAGCAGAAGAAATTTTTGAACCCCTCTCCATAATCTTTGAAAATTCTTGGAGAACAGGAGAAGTGCCAGAAGACTGGAGAAGAGCAAATGTTGTTCCTATCTTCAAAAAGGGGAAGAAGGTGGACCCAGGCAACTATAGGCCGGTGAGTCTGACTTCTATACCAGGAAACATATTTGAACAAATTATTAAACAACATGTATATCAATACCTGGATAAGAATGAAGTGATTAAACAGAGTCAGCATGGGTTTGTAACTAATAAGTCATGTCAGACTAACTTAATTTCCTTCTATGACGGTATCACTGATTGGGTGGATCAAGGAAATGCTGTAGATATAGTATATCTTGACTTCAGCAAAGCATTTGACAAAGTCTCTCATACAATCCTTATTGAAAAAATGACTAAGTATGGAATGGACAAGGCAACTGTTAGGTGGATTCATAACTGGCTTAGTGATCGGACCCAAAGAGTGGTCGTAAATGGCTGCACATCCAGTTGGAAGAATGTCTCAAGTGGGGTACCACAGGGCTCTGTCCTGGGCCCTGTATTGTTTAACATCTTTATCAACGATTTAGATGAAGGAATTGAGGGTAAACTGATTAAATTTGCTGATGACACAAAGCTAGGAGGGATAGCTAATACTAGAGAAGAGAGAGAGGATTCAAAAAGATTTAACTAAACTGGAGAAGTGGGCAGCAACTAACAGAATGGTTTTTAACAGGGAGAAATGCAAAGTACTACATCTGGGCAATAAAAATGAAAAAAGCATATATAGAATGGGAGGAATAGGGCTAAGTGACAGCACATGTGAAAAAGACTTGGGTATATTAATAGATCACAGACTGAATATGAGTCAACAGTGTGATGCAGCAGCAAAAAAGGCAAATGCAATTCTAGGCTGTATTAACAGAAGCATACAGTCTAGATCACGTGAAGTCATTATTTCCCTCTACTCCTCTTTGGTCAGACCTCATCTGGAATATTGTGTCCAGTTTTGGGCACCACATTTTAAAAAAGACATCAACAAACTGGAGCAAGTTCAGAAAAGAGCGACCAGAATGGTGACCGGTCTGCAAACCCTGTCTTATGAGGAAAGGTTGCAGGATTTGGGAATGTTTAGTTTGCAAAAGAGAAGACTGAGAGGAGACTTAATAGCTGTCTACAAATATCTAAAGGGCTGTCACATTGTGGAAGGATCAACTTTATTCTCATTTGCACATGGAAAGACTAGAAGCAATGGGATGAAACTGAATGGGAGGAGATACAGATTAGATATTAGAAAAAACTTTTTGACAGTTAGAGTGATCAATGAGTGGAACAGGCTGCCACGAGAAGTGGTGAGTTCTCCTTCAATGGAAGTCTTCAGAGGCTGGACAGACATCTGACTGGGATGATTTAACGAATCCTGCTTTGAGCAGGGGGTTGGACCAGATGGCCCAAGAGGTCCTTTCCAACTCTACGATTCTATTATTCTATGATTACCCTCTTCTACCGCTGCCAGTCCCAGCTTCTTCCTGCTTTCACCGGCGTCATGTGACAGGCGCAGCAGCTATGCGGCAGCACCTTCAGATTTCCGGTACGCCATACCGAAGCGTACCGGTGCAAAAAAAGCACTGAGTATTATACACAAGGACACTGACATCTCTGGTACCGGAATTATCAGGACGTGTGAAAGAGGTGTTATACTGGGTTTTATGTTTAGCTGCTGTCACTGTTATTGCCGCCTAATGCCTCTATAAAAATAGACTTTTGTGACTTTCAGAGTCCCTCCTTCATAAATGAAACAGGATGTGTGGTGTCTGATGATGTGTCACACACCACATGGCCAGCTAAGGTTGTTAAATGTTAAAATGACATGTCCCTGTGAATGCATTTGCATCGGTTGAAAGCAATGCTAAAGTTGACAAATGCATTAAAAACGCTAAGTGTGAACATAGCCTAAGTGGTGGAGGTACATTTTTGGGGGTTATTTATTTTGCCTTACATTGAAATCAATACCCTAGAAAGGAAGTTCCTTAGCCTATTTCCCAGAAAAATCCATTTTGGTCCTGTTTTTGTATGTTCTAGTGTGTGCCTGTAAAGTGACATAACATTCTGACAACATTCTTCACAGCAGTGACCTAGGAGTCAGAAATACTTCCAGGGGTCTTCTCCATGCTGTTCACATGTTATTTCAACACTGTTTCCATTGATTTCAGACGTTTTGAGATGCTAAAAAGACACCCGGGGGTTGCAGCAAATTAGTCGGGTTTTCCATAGACTTACTTTGGGCTCGTTGCTTGGGTCAGGCACTCGAGCATTCCAGTTTGCTCTACCTGAGCAAAGAGCACTCGAGCATTTTAGTGCTTGCCCATCATTAGATACTACCACATTTGGTAAAAAAATATATAGCAAACTGTGGGTCCATTTTCTCCTATTATCCCTTGTGGAAATTATAAATTTTATGTTAAAACAGTATTTTAGTGGAAAAAAAATACTTTTTTGCTTTCATATCTAAATGTTATAAAGTTTTGTGAATAACCTGTAGGCTACAAATGCTCATTATGCCCCTAGATGAATTCCTTGAGGGTTGTATGGGGTCACTTTTGGGGGTTTCTGCTGTTTTAGTACCTCACCTCTGCAAAAAAGACATGATGTCTGCAATCTATTCCAGACAAATTTATATTCCAAATACCAGATGTTGTTTCTTCATTCCGAGCCCTGCCGTCGGTAGAAACAGAACTTTTTGACTACATGTTCATTTAAATCTGAATGGGTCCCTAAAGAAACTGGCTTTTTAAATTTCTCTAACATCATAACAAAATAAAATTAAATTTGAAAAATTATGCAGTTGTAAAGTAGATTTATGAGAAATGTTATTTATTAATTATTTTGCGCAGCATGACTAACTGTTTAAGGATATAAAGATTGAAAGTTTGAAAATTGCTAACTTTTTCAAAAATTTTCACCAACATTTATTTTTTTGGGACAATTGAACGCAAAACATATCAACCTTAATTTATGACTAACATAAAGTACAATTAGTCACAAAAAAATCTCAGAATCACTGATATATGTTAAAGAGTTTCAGAGATGTCACAACACGAAGAGGCATTGTCTCTGAAGCATGTCTCTGAAGAGGCAATTTGCACAACATGAAGTGACACTGGTTTGATTTAAAAAAAAATTGGCCTGGTCATTAGGGTTAAAATTGTCTCCTTCACTAAGAGGTTCATTAGAAGGTTAAATAAATCAGTCTGGTTTTGGGTGTATTGGCCTTGGATAAAGATATTAGTTCAATTGAATAATAATGGAGGGCACTGTTCATGAGATACAATAGAATGGAAAGATAACACTTCTATGGAGCCTTCTAATTTCATTAGTAACTCAGCATTAGAAGAGACAAGCACATACCAGGGACCACCTCAGCCACCTGTAAACACAGGACATTTCTTATGTGAATGACAGGGTTAATTGTCTCCACATATATTTTGTAATCCTTGTCCATACTCAACAAAATGTGATCACTGTCTAATGTAAATGAAGGTGTCCTGATTCCTTGACAAGAAACACATGATATGAGTGTGTAAATAGATATGAAATAGAAAAAAAGGTAATTAGAACTTAAAATTTTGTAGACATTGAATTTGAATTTATCACATCTCATGTCATGTCTGGTAACAGCAAAGATTGATAATGACTTTATTCCTCAAAGTAACAGACCACAGGGATAAGCATTTTCTCAAAACTCAGTCATGTCAGCTGTTGTAAAGGAAATACTATTCCCATGAGTAAGTTTAACAAAAAGGTAATTAACCTATTACCACAAATCAACACAATTATATTTAAAAACATGATGGAATGAGAGACGGATCATTTATATGAACCCTAAGATTAAATTAGGTTTGGTTTCTAAGATTGGAATTCATCAAGTTCTTTAGAAGAGCCGATCACTATGAGTAAAATATCTATATAGCAGAAAAAACTCAGAACTCAGCTGAAATTGTGGGTTAGCCTCTACATTAGGCTCCATGGTGGTAAATCTTTATTAAATAAAAAAAATCACTTCTTAACATAAAGATATTTTCAAAAACAGTTATCAAAAGTTATTGTTGGGAAATACTGTGGTAACTTCTTTTAGTGTTTGTGCGGCAGACCTTAGCCAACAACCTTTCAGCTATAATCAATAAAAGTGCAATAAGTTAGTATGTCGAAAGACATTAATATGTCATTATCAAGAATTATTTCACCAGAGATGATAGTAAGAATGTCAGATGTGTCCTTGATAAAAGTTGACATTTATTAACTTGTGTAGGACCCTATATGGTTAAATAGCTTTACTAGAAAACATGGACCCCATCCAAGAGAAAATAAAGTGAGCCGATTGTGTTGTTTCAGGTATTGTCTTTTCTACTCAAGATTAATAGCTCTCATCCTACCCATTTAGTGAATGTATCTTCTATCTAATAATTTTGCACACATGCAATAGAAAATTAGAAGTTAAACTTGGATTATACCTATATGAGAGAATAATGACTTTACCAAACTGGACAAACTTGTTAAATAGCCATTATAAATCATTACATAACTTGTTTTGTTATATGCTTTTTACCTATTTTACCCGTCTATATTGATTTTTATGTATCAAATATCAATATTAGCAAATTCTATGACAATATGAGAAAAACAGTCTTAAAGCCTTCCAGAGTTGTGACAACATGAAGAGGCATTGTCTCTGAAGCATGTTTCTGAAGAGGCAATTTGCACAACATGAAGTGACACTGGTCTGATTGGCCTGGTCATTAATCAATTGTCTCCTTCACTAAGAGGTTCATTAGAAGGTTAAATAAATCAGTCTGGTTTTGGGTGTATTGGCCTTGGATAAAGATATTAGTTTAATTGAGTAATAATGGAGAGTACTGTTCATGAGATACAATAGACTGGAAAGGTAACACTTCTATGGAGCCTTCTAATTTCATTAGTAACTCAGCATTAGAAAAGACAAGCACATACCAAGGACCACCTCAGCCACCTGTAAACACAGGACATTTCTTATATGAATGACAGGGTTAATTGTCTCCACATACATTTTGTAATCCTTGTCCATACTCAACAAAATGTGATAGGTATTTATATATAGACTAGTTGAAGAGCCCGGTGCTGCCCGGGCATAGTAACTAACTGTGGTTAGTTATAACAAATTACAATTATCCTCCATCCCATAGTCCCGTGCCCATATACCCATCACACATACTCCATCCCATAGTCGAGTGCCCATATACCCATCATACATATCTTCCATCCCATAGTCCAGTGCCCATATACCCATCACACATCTTCCATCCCATAGTCCTGTGCTCATATACCGGTCATACATATCGTCAATCCCATAGTCCCGTGCCCATATACCCATCATACATATCCACCATCCCATAGTCCAGTGCCCATATACCCATCACACATCCTCCATTCCATTGTCAACCATTATGACATCATAATGAGCGGCGGGGCTTGCAACCTATGATGACATCAGCATTGCCATGGCAACCATTATGACATCATAATGAGGGGTGGGGCTTGATACGCACACACTGTTTCCCCAGTATGCAAATAGGGGTATTATGACATCATAATGAGGGGTGGGGCTTGACGCACACACACTTTTTCCCCAGTATGTAGATAGGGGCAAATTTGTTTGGTGAATTGGAACATGTGGGGTTAAAATTTCTCCTCACAACATAGCTTAGGACGCTCTCGGAGTCCAGACGTGTGACTGTGCCAAATTTTGCGGCTGTAGCTGCGACGGTGCGGATGCCTATCCCGGACATACACACACACATACATACACACATACATACATAGAATCATAGAATCATAGAAGCGTAGAGTTGGAAGGGACCTCCTGGGCCATCTGGTCCATCCCCCTGCTCAAAGCAGGATTCGCTAAATCATCCCAGTCAGATGTCTGTCCAGCCTCTGTTTGAAGACTTCCATTGAAGGAGAACTCACCACTTCTTGTGGCAGCTTGTTCCACTCATTGATCACTGTAACTGTCAAAAAGTTTTTTCTAATATCTAATCTGTCTCCTCCCATTCAGTTTCATCGCATTGCTTCTAGTCTTTCCTTGTGCAAATGAGAATAAAGTTGATCCTTCTACACTGTGACAGCCCTTGAGATATTTGTAGACAGCTATTAAGTCTCCTCTCAGTCTTCTCTTTTGCAAACTAAACAATCCGAAAACCTGCACCATTCTGGTTGCTCTTTTCTGAACTTGCTCCAGTTTGTTGATGTCTTTTTTAAAATGTGGTGCCCAAAACTGGACACAATATTCCAGATGAGGTCTGACCAAAGAGGAGTAGAGGGAAATAATGACTTCACGTGATCTAGACTGTATGCTTCTGTTAATACATCCTAGAATTGCATTTGCCTTTTTTGCTGCTGCATCACACTGTTGACTCATATTCAGTCTGTGATATATTAGTATCCCCAAATCTTTTTCACATGTGCTGTTGCTTAGGCCTATTCCTCCCATTCTGTATATGCTTTTTTCATTTTTATTGCCCAGATGTAGTACTTTGCATTTTTCCCTGTTAAAAACCATTCTGTTAGTTGCTGCCCACTTCTCCAGTTTATTTATATCTTTTTGAATCCCCTCTCTCTTCTCTAGTATTAGCTATCCCTCCTAGCTTTGTGTCATACATACATACATACATACACACTTTGAGCTTTATATATTATATGATCGGATTATGAGGAAAGGTTGCAGGATTTGGGAATGTTTAGTTTACAAAAGAGAAGACTGATAGGAGACTTAATAGCTGTCTACAAATATCTAAAGGGCTGTCACATTGTAGAAGGATCAACTTTATTCTCATTTGCACAAGGAAAGACTAGAAGCAATGGGATGAAACTGAATGGGAGGAGACACAGATTAGATATTAGAAAAAACTTTTTGACAGTTAGAGTAATCAATGAGTGGAACAGGCTGCCACGAGAAGTGGTGAGTTCTCCTTCAATGGAAGCCTTCAAACAGAGGCTGGACAGACATCTGACTGGGATGATTTAGCGAATCCTGCTTTGAGCAGGGGGTTGGACCAGATGGCCCAGGAGGTCCCTTCCAACTCTATGATTCTATGATTCTATGATTCTAATCACCCCAGAAATAGACATATAGGCTCAATAGATATACAGATATGAACATTCCATACAAGACCTGAAACATTATATAATCCAACCACCAGGTCCATCATATTGTGCCCTGGATGGGGTCCATATTTTACAGTATAACTATTTACCTGAATAGAAATCTACACATCTTTTCAAATAATATACTGTATGCCCCTTCATTAAGGACTTTCTTATTATGATTTTTGGTCTAACTACTTTTGATTATGGCAATCTAACATAATTAGACATAGTAACTCTTCACATTTCATTGGATGATTAAAATTTTTTGGCTAAGGCCAGAAGCACACTCACTATCAGCATTTTTGACAGTATTTTCCAGCAATAATTTTTTGCGTTCCGTAATTATTTTTTTATGGAAATGTCATTGTAAGGAAATTCATATTTTATTCAACAAAGAGGAACCGTGATGGGGTCAAATATGGTGCTTATCCCACGATTTCAGCTGATTCTGGGCTGGTTGTGAATTATAGATAATAATTTTCGCATATGTATAGGCTCCTTTGAAGAACAAAATGAGTATAAGCTTATTCTAATTGTACAGACCAAAGGGGAAAAGCTCTGATTTTCATTCTCAAATCCGTCATATTTTTAAATGTACAGGTACTTATTTACATTGATGGTCCAGCCATCTTGAGGGATTTGGGGATAGATAAAGGCTGCATGAACTAGTCACCAGTAAGTGTTTGTGGTGCTGTTGGGTGACTCAATCAATGGTCAAAAAAAGTCATATGCTTAACATACTTATAAATCTCATCTGTTACACTAAAAATCCCAACTTGTGTAAGAAGTAACCAAAAAATGCACAAATATAAGATTTTTTTTGTCAATAAGTAGCAATTTTTATTAAAAATTTGTATGAAAACAAACATTAAATATATAACATAGTGGCCTCAGATGTGACAGACACTATTGACTACGGACACCTTTAAACACACCCTGCTGGTATAATACTTCACAGTAGATTCATATACAATATTATATTTAATTAGTGATGAGCGAGTATACTCATTACGCGAGATTTCCCGAGCATGCTCAGGTGATCTCAGAGTATTTGGATGTGCATAATGGCATACTAACATCATTTGACATAGTAACTCTACACGTTATAGATTACAAAATGGGTCTGGCTAAGTTCTGCAGCACACTCACTGTCAGCACTTTCTGCAGTATTTTCCAGCAATATTTTTTTGCCTTTCCTTTATTGCCTTTATTTAAGTTGTGAATGTTTTTTCAAATAAGTACCACCATGGGGTAAAATATAACACCTCTCCCATATTGTGATTTGAGTTATGAGTTTGTTTTGATACATAGACAACATTATACTTATATGCACAGGCCCCTCTGAAGAATTCAATTAGTGCCATACTTACCCTAATAATATGGACCCTAAGGTATAATTAGCACTCATTCTTACCCCCCAGTTCCATCATGTCTTTATACATAAATGTATTAATTTCTGATAAAAAGTCAGATGCTTACTTTTTCATGCAGTCTGCAGTCTCCTGAACATAATCTTCTTTTCCTTGATAGTAGCTTCCATACCTGAGGTATGATAACATTTTTACTCCTGTAGCCAGTTCCTTCAAGGGAGTAATATTTATAACAAAGGAAAGGATCCTTTTCTGTTCCTAGACTTGACATGTTTTGTGATAAGTTGAAGAATAGTCAGTACAGCAGGACACCATTGTTCACATTGACCTAATTTGTTGGGTTTGGACAAGAATGATAAAAATATGTCCATATGTCACCACGTGTGTTCTTTCCTCTACAGTTATCCAGCAGTGTTTTAGGTTACCTTTTATCCCTGAATTTTTCTGTCTTTTTTGATGATAATCACTTAAAATGCTTCTGACTCCCAGATATTGATTATATGATGGTGATTGCACTATTTTATCAGGACGGTGACTCCCATATCTCAACCTCTTTTTTATTTGTGGGCATCACAAGTCCAGACGAGGCAATCCTCTGTCCTTCTGTGAAATCAAAACATCCATAAATTGCTCCAAAAAATTTGACTAATGTAAATTTGGTAGAAGATCATGTGACATAGAAAATGTATTGAAATCATGGAGTTCTGCTAGAATTCTGATCCCTAGGAGGAAGACATCATCTATGAAAATCCAAAAACTAAAAAATATGACTGAAGTGGTGGGATACACAGATAAGGTCCTAATCAAGGGATGATATCACTATAATTACAAATGTGGGGGTCATGTTTACAACAATTTTTTACTTGAATGGATGTTATCTTCCTTAATTATTCTTATACATGAGCATTATTATTCTGAATTCATGCACTTCACACCTTATATGATACATATCTTTATGTGTTTCTGTGTATTTCATGTATTATGCTGATTTATATTGTATCTGCAGTCACTTGTACTTTTATGGATGTATAAATATGAATTATGATCATTTTGGTATTATTAATTACTTTTGCAACTTAGTGACCTGTAGAGATGTCTCTATATATTTATCATTAAATATATAGGGACACATACATACAGATAATGCAGGCACCACATATCTACACTAACATAAACCAGTGTCTTACATGGAGGAGAAGTGGAACTTTTAAATTGGGGGGTATGCAACCAAATACGCATTTCTCGTGCTGTTGTTCAGTCTGCACTGTGTATCGGAATCTTTTATGTTTATTTTTGATAACTGATAGAAATAAAGCAAATTATTATTATTTGAAGTATTGATGATATTGGGAGCTGTCTCTATATATTTACCATTAAATATATAGGGACACATACATACAGATAATGCAGGCACCAGATATCTACACTAATATAAACCAGGGTGTTACATGGATGAGAAGTGGAACTTTTAAATTGGGGGGTATGCAACCAAATATGCATTTCTCGTGCTGTTGTTCAGTCTGCACTGTGTATCGGAATCTTTTATGTTTATTTTTGATAACTGATAGAAATAAAGCAAATTATTATTATTTGAAGTATTGATGATATTGGGAGATGTCTCTATATATTTACCATTAAATATATAGGGACACATACATACAGATAATGCAGGCACCAGATATCTACACTAATATAAACCAGGGTGTTACATGGATGAGAAGTGGAACTTTAAAACCAGAGGGTATGCAGCAAAATACGCATTTCTCATACTGTTATTCCGTCTGCACTGTGTATAGGAAACTTTTATGTTGGTTTTTGATAACTGATAGAATTAAAGCAAATTATTATTATTTGAAGATATTGGGAATTATTTTACATTTTTATGGATTGATCTACACATTTTTCCATTAGATCCTTTGATGAATAAATAGCCTAAATACTGATGCACGATGGAGAGAAATACAAAATAATTAGATTAGTTTGGGACATTTATACACAAGTTCTACTTAATATCACTTAGATTACTGAGATTACTTAGTAAATAGGTAACAAGAAAGCTAAATGTGTTAAATAATAAAAGATAAGATACATGAGAGATAGACAAGCATATGACAGACATATGGCCATGGAGAGAGGTTTGGAGGGAAAATCTTTTCTGAGAAGTTTTGTGTGAGCTCTGCACCTACTGAACAGATGTTTGTTATGTAAATCAGATTTACTCTACCTGATACCCAAGGTAGTGAAGACTTTGACAGGAAACCCATGAGCTCCTCCTCAGTCTGATATAAATTGGGTTCTTTGCTCTTCCCTCATACATTCTCCTGGAGAAAACCATTCTGAACTCCTCTGCTATACATCTATCATTCGAAGGAATAGAAAATGGAGAAATTATCAAGACCAGAATCTGTCTCTTCTAACTGTGCCACTGACATAGAGGAAACAGAAGTGATAGTATCAGCACAAAACCCTCATATAACTGGGATGGAGGTTGCTGAATACTTGAGATGCTTCTGCACCGTGTTGAAAGGTCCAACCAAGATGCTAAATTGTTTTGGATTCTGGACCGGGAACTGGTCTTTCATGGTCAGGCTGAGAGAAGACCCGTCCTTTTCTGATGGTGGTCTCCTGCATCTGCCAGAACGATGCACATTAGGAAACTCAGAAGCAATCATTACTTATTCGGACATGTCAATGAGCGAGAATAGAAGGATGATGGTGGAATATATGGAGGACAACATAACACATCTCTATTGCAGCTGCCTTCTGCAAAGCAATGTTTTCAAGGACTATTCTAGTGTCCTGAAAGAATTCCAAGACAGAAGAATTAAGAAGGCCAAGAAGCATCAGAGAAAGAGTAACAGGTAAGAGGACAACACACTCCACCATTCATTACCTGGATTTTCTAATATCATATATCTGTTCTTGGGACAATTGGGTATCGACCAACTTGATGCTGACATTAATTTATTGTAATTTTTGTTGCCATCTTCAAATCTTATAATCTACTGCACAAAATATGAGCCAGGATTAATTGGGATAAGTTTGGGACAGAATATATTTTATTACTTTCATTATTATTGAGTCCAATGATATATAAAATGGGGCCCTTTCTGAAAAAAATCTGATTTTTCCAGCATATTTTGTAAAAATAGTTACATTTGACAGAGTTTTGTCTATTGTTGCATTTCATAGTGATGTAATATCTACATTTTGTCCTTATTTTCCTACAGATAAAATAATGATTTCCTTGCTGATGGAGATGACAGAAGAAATGGTGCCATCTGAATTTGAAAACTAATTCTGGATCCGATCTCTATGAAGAGTGCCAATTTTTCACAAAGCAACTTGTTTATGAACACATCAGCACCGGGACTTAGTACCGACAGATGAAACTGTGGACACTTTAATCCTCTGTATATTTTGATCATTTTGTCAAATTTGTTGCTTCAATAAAACGTGAATTTAATCCAAAAATGTCTCTCCCTTGTGTCATCTTTATATTCATCCAAAAGGGAAAAGTTGTTCTCAATGTAAATCAGGCTCCTCCAAATCTGTGTCTTTTAGGGTTAAAATTGATGGATTTGTATTTCTGCATTATGATAGACTGGGTGCAAATACTCCCATTCAATTATGTGTATACTTTTTACAACAATAAAACAAATAATGATTAGATTTTATCTCATGCATTCTTCTATCTATTTCTTGTATATATGAGCTGCTCTGGTCCTCTGTACATGGCAATACGCTACCTGTGTTCCCAGGTTCTTCACAAATAAAAATCACAGAGTTGCAGATTCATCTCCAGATCTTTATTATAAGAAAGAATCATTTTTTGTATCTAAAAGCAACATACACATGTGACATTTCTGTATAATATATACACCCCGTATATCTCTGGGTCGGTTGTGGTAGAACTGGGGTACCCTCCTTGCCGGAATCCAGATTAGAACGAGGCAGAAGAAGTAAAAAAAAGTACAAGAATGCAAAGAGTTAATCTATCAAGTTAGTTGTCCTGTACCCTAAATCTCATTGTGTCAATATCCTGAACCCCAAGTGTCATTGTGCCATTATGGGTACAGTACAGTGATGCTCACACTTAAATGCTGGATAATGACATAAAGTTTCAGGCTGTTTTTATCCTGTACCCCAATTGTGAGCATTTCAGTTTTCTATACCTCCAATTCTTGTTTTTATCATCGTGTACCCCAAGTTCTAGTGTCATTGTCCAGAACCCCATTTGTCAGTTTCTTTATATCCTGTACCACAAGTGTCTGCTTCCTCTTTCTCTACTTATTAAAACCTTTAATACTTCGCACATCTATTAAGACAGGAAGATATAGAAAAGGAAAAAGAAAGACCAGTTACACAGTATAGATAGATTAACCGATATGAGGTAATGATACCAATTGGAAAAAGATGATGCCATTTTCACTTTTTAATTAATACATAAGTCAATACATCAGAAGGATGAAGAAAATATTTCTATTTCATTTATCTGTATTTTAATGTACAGATTGCATAAATCTTAGTCTCCATTGCAATCAGTAAATTATAAGTCATATAATCCTTGAAAAACTCAATAAATGTTGCTTATTACATAATGAGAATGATGGTGTCGTGACTCTTCCTTGACAAGAAACATGATGTGCCACATGTTAAGTCTGATAGCTGTAAATATTCCATTGATTACATTTTTATCCATGTAGCCTATTATTTTGTGGTAAGAAAATAATTGTCAAAGCTCAGTAATGGCAGATATTAGTAGCTTGACATAAAAGCAGGTACATAATATATTATCATAAATCGATACAGTTACATGTAAAAACACAACAAAATTGTAGATTGAAACCGGTACTAATTTTACCCTTGAGTCCATGCAAATAAGGTAATTGTGAAACTCATGGAGTTCATCAGAGTAGCACATCCATATGAAAGAAAATAATTTCTATTTATCACAACAGACTTAGAATTCAGCTAAAATTGTGGTTTAGCCTTTACACTCGACCCCATCGCGGTCCCCTGGGGTGGATTAAGAGTAGCCAGGACCTCTGGCTCTACAGAGTGTGCCCTCAGCACACACTGAGATGTGATAGGTCAAGTGTTTAACACAGAGATGCATGTGTGCAAATGTAAGACAGCAGAGACATTGGTGTGCTACATGGACAATGCAAATTTTTTCTCCTTGTGTAGAGTGCTAAAATAGCAACGCTATACCCAGTAGAGGATACTATGTAATAAGAAACTACACTATATATAACAAGAGGAAGTTATATAATATGGGACGGCACTATACATAAAAATAAATGCAACTTAATAAAGCATAGCGCTATATATAGCAAACTGGAATTCTATATAATTGTTCTTTATGGAAATATCTTTAAGTTAAGCATGGATTGATTATAATGAGGGCTATTAGTGCTACCACCCAGGGCCCAGATCTCCCATGGGTCCCAGCAAATAATGATGATTTGAGGGTGCTAGAGTAAATCATTATGTATTCTGACTAGAAGTTGAGTGACAGTAAATTAGGGTGATTTGAGGGTGGTGGAGAGTAAAGGATTATGTACTGAAGGTGGGGTAGAGCAAAAGATAATGAATTGAGGGTTAGTGGAGAGCAAATGATGAATTGAGGGTGAAGGAGACCAAATGGTGATGCATTAACTTTGTAAGGTGAGGGACATAAATTATGATCAATTGAGGGTGGGGACAGCAAATTATGATGAATTGAGAGATAAGGGTGAGGGAGAGAAAATAATGCTGTTACGGGACCCCTGTGAGTGCCGGGCTCTGAGTAGTACAGGAAATTGCACTCGTTATAAGCCACCCAAGGTGGCACCCCTTTATTGGAAAAAAACACTCCTTACCATAAAGATATTTCTATATAGAACAATTATAAGATGAGCCAACAAATTATTTTTGGGAAATGCTGCTGTAAATTCTGGTAGAGGGTGTGAAGGATAGATTAGTCATCCCCTTTAATAATTGATAAACGTGTAATAATTTAGTATGTCTAACAACATTAGGATTTCATTATCAAGATTTATTAGGCCAGAGATCATATTAATAGTCAGATAAGTCCTTGATGAAAAGATGGCATATTTCTGAATTTGTGTCGAATCCTGTCCTTGTAAATAGTTTTTCTGAAAAATATGGATGCCATTCAGGACACAATACAGTGACCTCGTTGTGTCATGTTTCAGGTCTTCTACACAAGATTCATATCTATCGTACTACACATTTAGTGAATGTAATATATATTTAACATTTTTTCTGTCACACAATGAAAATTAGAACTTAAACCTGGATTATACGTATAAGAAAATAATGATTACACCAAACTGGACACACTTGGTAAATAGCCATTATACATCGCACATCACTTATATTGCTTTATGCTTTTTACACATTTTCTTCATAATATTCCCAAGTGTAAGCATCATTATCCTGTACCCCAAATTACAGTGTTGTTCAGGACCCCATTTGTCTGTTTCTTTTTATCCTGTGCCCCCAAGTGTCGATGTCATCATTCTCTACTTATTAAAGCCTTTACTGTTTCATAAATATACTAAGACAGGGCGATATTGAAAAAGCCGTAGATAGACCACTTATATAGCATAAATAAATGAACAGATATGAGATATTGATACAAATTTGAAGCAGATGACATCAATTGTCACTTTCTATGTAATAAATACATTCTTCAGAGGGATAAAGAAGGAGAGAAAATAACATTATTTTTTCTCTATCGATTATACATAATTTAAGTTCCAGATTAAATATTTGCTAATCATTGCCCTTTAAAAGAACCTGGCAGGTTTTGGGCATATTGGTCTGGGACACATCTGTTAGTGCACTTGTAGCATAACATTATGGAGGTTACTGTTATTATAATCCAATTGACCTAATAGAATTATCCATAAGAAACAAGACACACTGCAGAGGTCGCACTTTTGAGGAGCTTTCTAATTCCGTCACCAATTTTGCATGAGAAGAGAGGAGCACAAACTCAGCATCCACCCAAGCCAACTGGTTACACAGGGCAATTCATATATTGATGACAGAGTTAACAGCCCCAGGATAAATTACTTGTATGAGGAAGTATGTTAATGAAATGGC
The DNA here is from genome assembly GCF_039654945.1 of Dendrobates tinctorius. Classification (NCBI taxonomy): domain Eukaryota; kingdom Metazoa; phylum Chordata; class Amphibia; order Anura; family Dendrobatidae; genus Dendrobates; species Dendrobates tinctorius. Next base: position 46,806,344 of record NW_027361696.1, on the reverse strand, counting down.
TACAAAATAAGTTGACGTTCCCCATATATGTTTTATAATCCTTGTCCAAACTCCACAAATGGCTGTATCCTGTCTCTTCCTTCACAAAAAAACATGTGACATAGGTGGGTAAGTAGATATGAAATAGAAAATAGGCAAATAAAACTGTGTAGATATTCAGTTAGAGCTGATTGCACGTCACAACAAGTCTGGTAATAGTAAAGAATCCATTGATAATGATTTTCTTCCTCCAAATTAAAAGCCACGGGGATAGAAATTGTCAAGACTCAGTAATGTCAGCGATTGTGAAGGAATAAATTATTCTGATGAAGAAGCTTGACAGAAAAGCAGGTATTTAACTTTATATTGATATAACCTTGAAATCGATACAGTTATAGAGAAAAACAACATGGAAAAGAGACAGAAATCAAGCTAATTTTACCTTGAGGTGCATACAAATGAGATTAGTATGAAACACATCAAGTTCTCCAAAGGAACCCATCAATATGAAGAAAATATAATCTGTATATCACAACAAGCTCAGAACTCAGCTGAAATTGTTGGCTAGCCTTTTAATTAGACACCATGGCGGTGGCCCTTTATTAAGAAAATTATCACATATTAACATTAAGATTTTTTTTATCAAAAACAAATAAAATTACATTTTACAATATTTTGTTGGGAAACACTGCAATAAGTTCTGGTAGTGCATGTGCTGCAAACCTGGGCCGACCACCTTTCATAATCCCAAACCGTGAAATGATTTAGTATGTCATTATCAAGAAGAATGATTACACCAGAGACCATAGAAAGATGTGTCCTTGATAAAACAATGGCAGTTATTAATTTGTGATGTTTTAGGTCTTGCATCTTCTACCCAAGATTCATAAATATCTTCCTACCTATTTAGTAAATGGATTATATATATTACAATTCTGCACTAATGCAAATGAAAATTAGAAGGTGTTAGAGAGTAATGACTGCACCAAACTGGGCAACTTTTTAACTTTCCATTATAAATTCCTGCATAACTTATTGTAATACGCTTTTTACTTATCTTACACATCTATGTTGATTTTCACCTATCAAAAATCAATATTAGCAATATCTCTTACAATATGACACACAGAGGCATGAAACACATCACATAATTAGTTCCCGTTTGTATCAGGCTATTACTTTTTTATATAAATAATAAAAATTCTATTATACATATGAGAGAAAGAAACATTTTAAAAATATTTATAATTCTAAATTTAAACAACATTTATAATTTGTCCCCGTTTCCCTCTCCAGAAACCAGTCAGGTATTGGTTGAATAGTTTGCTCTGCAGTTCTGTATGTAATTAAGTAATTGACCTGATAGAATAATGCTCAAAACAAAAGAGACTCTGCAGAGATCACACTTGTCAAGAGCTTTGTAATCTCATGAGCAACTCAGCATGAGAAGAGACATGAACATCCCCAGGATCCACCCAAGCCAGCTGTAGACACAGAGCATTTCATATGTAGATGACAGGGTTAATTGTCTGAAAAATAAATGTATCTGAAGCGTGATGTGAAATATATTTAAATAGATGAAAGATCCCCATATGTATTATAATTATTTTTCCAACTCCCTGATATCATGAATATTATCAGTATCAATCTTTTATTACTTTTATTAATGGTGCATACTCAGATTGGGCCAGGGTTACTAGTGGGGTACCATAGGGTTCTGTATTGGACCCCTACTATTTAATATATTTATAAATGATCTAGTGGATGGCTTACACAGTAAAATATCAGTATTTGCAGATGATACAAAACTATGTAAGGTAGTTAACACAAAGGGGGACAGTTTGCAACTACAGACAGATTTGAGTAAATTGGAGAATTGGGCTGAAAAATGGCAAATGAGGTTTAACACAGATAAGTGTAAGGTTATGCACATGGAAAGGAGAAACAAATGCTATAATTACTTACTAAATGGGAAACTGCTGGGGAATAAGACATGGAAAAAGACTTAGGCATCTTAGTCAATAAGAAGCTAAATTGGAGTGCCCAGTGTCAGGCAGCTGCCACCAAAGCAAATAGGGTCATGCGATGCATTAGAAGAGGTCTGGGGACACGAGATGAAAACATAATTCTCCCTCTGTACAAACCACTCGTCAGACCACACTTGGAGTATTGTGTGCAATTTTGGATGCCGGTGCTCAAGAAAGACATTACTGAACTTGAAAGGGTTCAAAGGCGGGCTACTAAAATGATAAATGGAGTTGGTTCACTACAATACCCAGAAAGGTTATCAAAATTAGGCCTATTTACTCTAGAAAAGAGTAGACTTAGGGGAGATTTAATATATATGTACAAGTATATCAGAAGGCAATACAGAGATCTCTCCAATGAACTGCTTGTACCAAGGACTGTGACAAGAACAAGGGGGCATTCTCTTTGTTTGGAGGAAAGACAATTTCTGCACCAGCATAGAAGAGGGTTCTTCACGGTAAGAGCAGTGAGGCTCTGGAGTTCTCTTCCTGAGGAAGTGGTGATGGCCAACTCTCTGAAAGAATTTCAGAAAGGAATGGATGCTTTTCTTGTGAGTAACAGTGTAGAAGGTTACGAATAACAGAATATTATAGGTAGACGGTTGTCCCAGCTTAGGGAAAGGAATTTTTTTCCCTATGGAGAAAATTGGCTTCTACTCTGTGGGTTTTTTGCCTTCCCCAGGATCAACAATGCAGAACAGCTGCACTAAAAATAGGCTGAACTAGATGGACATAAGGTCTTCCTTCAGCCTTCAAAACTATGTTACTATGTTAGTTGGGAATCAGGATTGATAGGTAGAAATTGTATAAAGCATATAATATACAGCATATCACAATTTTGTCATTTTCTGAAATCATTACTGTTTCTAATACTTAAAATACAAATTTCAGTTCAAAATTATGGCTGTATGCGTACACATATTTTAGTATGGTAAAAACTGCAAGAAAAAGAGCGCAATAGAGTCTTACCCGAGAAAATAAGAATGTAAAACAATTCGTTATACTCACCCTATGTAGGAGGGTATCAGACATAAAGGAACAAGGTCAGCTTGCTGCGCATCCAAATGACCACGCCGTGGCCATAAATCATCAGATTCAAGGAAAAGAACTTTTATGGATTAAGCGTGCGCTGCCAGACCATCACTCCTCACAAGTAGTGTGCTTTATACATTTATTTCCCTAAATGAAATGGGAAATAAATGTATAAAGCACACTACTTGTGAGGAGTGATAGTCTGGCAGCGCACGCTTAATCCATAAAAGTTCTTTTCCTTGAATCTACACATATTTTAGGTGATAGATTCCACAGATGTGTAGGTCATTAGATAAGGATCTTGGGTAGAAGATATGCAAAAATATTAGTTGATAGGTTCAATATATAGCTAGATATGAGCGTTTCATACAAGATTTAAGACCTGAGACAGTCTTCAGTTCATCCTACAGTGTCCTGTATGGGGTCTATTTTTTCCAGTGTTGCCAATTACCTGGGCAGAATCCTACATCACTCTGTAAATAATTCATCCTCTTTTATCAAGGACATATTTTACTTTCTTACTATGATTTCTGGTTTTATTGTTCTTGATAATGGCTATCTAATATCATTTGAAATACTAAATCTTCAAACTTCTATGATTCATGACATAGGTTTGGCTAAGTTCCTATGACATTATTTTTCAGCAATCATTTCAATCTTCTCTTCTTTGATAATTGTTTAAAAAAAGTCTTTGTTAAGATGTCAAATTTTATTTTAATGAAGGGGTACCACAATGGGGTCCAATGTAATGCTTATCCCAAAATTTCAGTCATTTCTGAATTGATTACAACATATAGATATTATTTTTCTTACTTGGAAATGGTCAATATTCATTCTTTCTGTGAAATTGAAACATCTATAAATTGTTCAAAATAGTAATGCAGACTAATGTAAATGTGATATAAGATCATGTTACAAAGAAAATCCATGGAAATTATGGAGTTATGCTAGAGTGCCATTTCATAGGAGGAAGACATCATATATGCATCTCTACCTCCTGAAAAACATAACTGAAGTGGTGGGATACATAGATAAGGTCCTCATTCACTATAATTCCAAAATGCAGAAGCCACGCTGTCAACACTTTTTTATTTGGCAGGATGTCCTCTACTTTAATTATTCTAACACATGAGCATTATTATTATGAATTTATGCACTTCACACCTTGTATGATGCATCACTGCATGTATTGCTATGGATTTTATATATTTTGGTGATTTATATTATATCTGCATTCGTTTGTACTTTTATGGATGTATTAATATATGACTTATGATTACTTTTGTATTATTAAACATTTCTACACCTTATTGACCTGGTCAGCTACCTCTATATATTTATCATTAAAAATATATAGACATATTCATACAGATAGTTCAGACACTACATATCTACAACAATATAAACCAGAGTCTTCTAAGGAGAAGAAGAGGAACTTTTTCAGGATGGTCTGCACTGTGTATCAGAATCTTTTTTTTTACAACTGATAGAAGCAAAGCAAATTATTTTTATTTGAATTATTGCAGATGTTGGGAACTATTTTATATTTTTGTAGATACAGTATATCTATACTTTTTTATGATAGATCATTTGATGAACAAATTGCCTAAATACCGATTCACAATAGATATAACTACAGATTAATTACCGTAATTAAATTAGTTTTTGACATTTATACACCAGTAAATGATTACTTATTAAATAGCAGGAAAGATAAATGTGATAAATAAAAAATATAAAAGATACATGACAGATAAATAGAAAAATCCTGACATATGACCATGGAGAGAGATTTGGAGGGAACCTTTTTTCTGAGAAGTTTTGTGTGAGTTCATCACCTAATGAATAGACTTTTGCAATGTAAATCAGATTTACTCTACCTGATACCCAAGATGGTGGAGACAATAACAGGAAACCATCCAGCCCCTACTCAGTCTGATAAAAAGAGGGTTCTTTGCTCTGCCCTCATACATTCTGGAGAAAACCCTTCTAAACTCTTCTGCTACGCTTTAATCTTTGGAAGGAATAGATCATGGATGAATCGTCAAGACCAGAAACTATCTCCTCTAACTGCGCCACTAACATAGAGGAAATAAAAGTGATAGTGTCAGTACGAAACCCTCATACACCAAGGAAGGAGGTTGCTGAATACTTGAGACGCTTCTGCATCGTGTTGAAAGGTCCCACCAAGATCTTAAATAATTTAGGCTTCTGGACTGGAAACTGGTCTGTCATGGTCAGACTGAGACAAGACCAGTCCTTACCATTTAGTGGACTCATGCATTTACCAGAAAGATGCACAATAGGAGACTCAGAAGCAATAATTTCTTATTCAGACAAGTCATTGAGTGAGCATAGAAGGATGACAATGGAATACAAGGAGGACAGCATGACAAATCTCTGCGGCAGCTGCATTGTGCAAGATTATATTTTCAAGGACTATCCTGGTGATATCAAGGAAATCCAGGACAGGACATCTAAAACCCCCATTACACACAGCGAGATCACTAGCAATATCACTGAAACGTCACAGGTTTTGTGACACAGCAGTGATATCGCTAGCGATATCGCTATGTCTGATACTTACCTGCGACCGGCTCCCCTGCTGGTTATCGCTGATCGTGCGAGAACGTCCTGGGCCATTTCTCGTCGGGCGTTTCCTGCTGGGCTTCCTGTGGCGCCGAAAAGCAACGCGTGGATGCGGACGGGAGGACGTCAGGATCGCCGTGTTTGACAGGTAAGTAGCGACCCCCGACCGCTGCTATGTCGCTGGTGAGATCTGCCTGTGTGGCAGCTCACTAGCGACCACTTAGCGATGCACCAGCGACCCATATCGCTGTCGGGATCGTTGGTGCATCGCTTAGTGTAACGGTACCCTAAGAAAGCCAAGAAGCAGCAGAGGAAGAGTAAAAGGTAAGAGGACAATGCCCTCCACCATTCATTACAAGGGTCTCCAAATATCATGTATCTGTTCTTGAGTCAACTATGTAACAATGCACTTGATGTTAAACTTTTATATATTTTGAGTTTTCTTGGAAGCTACAATCCTTATAATCTACTGTGCACAATATAATGACTCAGAACTGATCTGTATGAGCTTGGGGATGAACATATCTTGTTACAATCACTTATATTGTGAGCCATCAGATCTAAAACTGGGCAATTTCAAAAAAATCAAGGCTGTCGAGAACATTTTACAAAATTATATATTTCATAATATTTTGCCTTTTGGTGCATTTCATGGTAGTGTAATATGTACATTTCTTTTTTGTTCTACAGATAAAATATTTTCTTGCTGGTGGAGTTAGCAGAAGGACCGGTGACTCCTAATCTGAGCCCCATATAATTCTGGATCCAGTTACTAAAGATTTCTTCCCATTTTGATGACACTGACGATACTTGGATCTTTTGTGTATTTTCATTATTTTGTGACATTTGTTATTTCAATAAAACTTTAATTTCAAATGAAAAAATGTCTTCCTTATGTCATATGTCATCTTCATATTCTTCAAAAAGGTACATTGTAACCATTGTTGGTCTGGTTCCTCTAAGCCTATCTGTTTATAAGTTATGATTGACTTTGGGTACAATGACTGGGGCGCTGAGACTTCAAGGTCATTATGTGCCTAGAGCCCCCATCTCAAATAGCGAGATCGCTAGCGAGATAGCTGTTTCGTCACTGATTTTGTGACGCAACAGCGATCTTGCTACTTGTGACACATAGCGGCGATTGGGCCCCTGCTACGATGTCACTAATTGTGCTCGAATGTCCTGGGCCATTTTTTAATCACTTGTGTCCCGCTGGCCAGCATGCATCGCTGTGTTTGACAGGGACAACGACGAACGACCTTAATACTACAGGTTTGAGAGACAGGGTCCCAACGACCATTGTATTGTTCTGCATTGTTGCTGCATCGCTGGTGAGATCTGACTGTTTGACATCTCACCAGTGACCACGTAGTGACACACCAGCGATCCCTACTAGGTCATATCATTGTTGAGATCGCTGGTGCGTTACCAAGTGTGAAGGTACCCTAATACAAGCCAAGCTGCACAACATATTCATAGGGCCATATCCACCTAATATCCTCCTCTCAGGTTCTCAGCAGGGAGCTAGGGGTCCCCCATTCTGTATTCAATATCCCTAAGAATTTTACATAACTGTCTTCATAAACTACTGTAGTATGAGAACATGTGCACAAAACCACATGGAGGGCTCCCCAGACACATGTTATGCATCCTGATCTACATCTTTAACAATAAATGATGGCTATGTCTGTCTTGAGCAGCTGCTGGATCCCACATAGGAGACAATTCTGATTCAAGAAGTTAAAGTGCTTTAGATGCAAGAGTCAATAGTTGGCTATAAGTAGAGATGAGCAAATTTGCTCAGGATCCCTCTTATTTGGCAAGTTATAGCACTTGCCGAATAAGCTGCAGAGGGAACCCGGCTTCCTGGATCACATGGGTCAATCAGCTGATCGACGCTGCATCTGCATGTGTCACAGTCATGAAAAATGCATGAAGAGCCCAACACACAGGTTCTCCATGCATGTGTCATGACTGTGACACATCCACACCACATGCAGCTGTGGCGCCGATCAGCTAATCGGCTGGTGTGATCCAGGAAGCTGGGTTTCTTATGCAGCTTATTCGGCAAGAGAAAACCCACCAAATTCACTCATCTCTAGTTATAAGGTCTCCCTAAATATGTTCATTGCACGTGCAACATAATCACAAGGTTTTCTAAGGTTGCCTTTTATGTGTGGTTTAACACATTTTAATTGACCGGCAGGTTATTAATGTTTTCCAACCACAAGCAGCCATGATAAAAAAAATGGATAAGTTAATTTTTCTACACATTTTCACAACTTTATCATGTAAATACAGAGCTGCAGATTCACCACCACAAATTTACTAGAAGAAATAATTACATTTTTTTTTTTTAAAGTGATTAGTTTGTGGTAGAACTTTGGTCCTATCATGTAGGAATCCATATCAAGAACAGATCAGGTTCTAATCAGAACAGAAGAAGCCTGAAAATACAAAAATACCAAGGGTTAATCAAACAAAGTCATTGGCTGTATCCAAAGTCTCATTGTGTCAATATCCTGTACCCCAAGTATTGGGCTGTCACTGACACTTGGTGAGAACATAATGACTCACTGATATTTGAGGTACAGAGTAATGACACCAAATTTCTGTCTGCTGTCATCCTGTACCTCAAATGTCAGAATTTCATTTTTCAGTACCCCCAATTGTTGGTTTCATTATTCCATAACTCAAGGTACGTATCATTATCCTGTACCCCAAGTGATGGCATCAATGACCTGTAGCCCCAATTGTTATAATCATCATACTCTACTTACTAAAGCCGTTAATATTTCATACATCTAATAAGACAGATTGGGAGTTATAACAAATGAATGGAAAGACGAGCAAATGTAGAAAAATAAACAGATATGAGATTAAAGAAAACATTTGAAGCAGACAAAGTCTTCAGTCACTTTCATTGTAATAAATAAATCTATACATCAAGGCACAAAGGAGAGATGCAGAAAATAACATTTGTTTATCAGGTATCTGTAACTAAAGCTCTAGATCAAATAAATAATTTGTCTTTATTACCCTTACCTATTATCACGAACAAATTCAGTTATATTTAAAACTTAATGGAAACCAGACCTAATTTTACCTTAGTGTCAATTTAAATAAGGAAAGTATGGAACTGATCAAGTTCTTCAGAGAAGCCCAACAATATGAGGAAAATATTATCTATATGTTACAACAAACTCAGAACTTGGCTGAAATTATGGGTCAGCTTCAACATCAGATCCCATTGCGGTACCGCTTTTTTAAACAAAATAAGCCACTCTTTAACAAAGATATTTTCATGAAAAGCAACTATCAGGACAAACAAAAATGTATTGTTTTTTAAAAACTGCTGTGAATTCTAGTAGTGCGTTAATATGGTTTAAGACATTTGTATGTCATTATCAATAATTATTTTCCTACAATAATTTTTTCAACTCCTCTTATAATTGTTTATTTTTGAAAATTTATTTAAGTAGTTAATTTTTTGTTCAGTAAAGGGGTACTGCCATGGGATCAAATGTAGTGATGAGATGAGTTTTGAGATTGTTGTGATACAAAGAAAATATTTTTGTTTTATGAATAAAATCCTCTGAAGAGCTGTATGAAAAATTCATTCACATTGATTAAACTTGTTGGATTTTGGAGAAGAATTAAAAAACAGTTATGGCAATAGCACTATTGTATGTCTGACACTGAAACAATATATAAATCGGCTCACAGGATATATCTTATAAAAACACAAGGTACAGAAAAAAGAGTTAAGCAACACTAGCTATAAAAAAAGTTTGGTGCCAAGTGTCACAGGTTTTTAGAAACCCTCACAGTAGAATAGATAGAGGCAACTTTCATTGTGAATGCTCAGTAAGGTGATCTCTGGACTTAGACTCCAGAGTACCAGGCTGCACCTGTATATCACTGGTTACTAAGGACTTGGATGGAGAACCAGCAGTAAACAAGCATACACAATGAGCTGAGAAAGACACTGGGACCGATGTCTATGCTGAGCAGCACTCACAGCGGCCGAGCCCAAATTGGTGGCCACAGAGGCAGATAAGGCTTGGGATCTATCCAGTGCAGCAGGAGAATCCTAACACCCACTACTGGAAAAATCCAATGTGCAGAGCCTTGACTCCACTCCTGCCTCACGGACGACAGATTAGTGAGGAAGTCTTGTTGCTGGCACCATAATTTTAAAAGTTTTCCCCTTATTTTCCTCCCCAAGATTTGTGGTGTGTCTTATGGTCGGTACATCCTTGTAATCTGAAAAATACTGTAATTTTTTCCCTATTTGTATTATGTTATACATTTTATATGGAAAAAATAGTTATGTATAATACATATGAGAGGATGAGAAATGTAACAAATATATTTATGTATAGTTGAAATTCTAAATAAAATAAATACTCTGTCCCTATTTTCCTCTCCAGAAACCAGTCAGGTATTGCTGCATTGGTTTGAGTTGTAATTCCCTCTGTTATTACGTAATTGACCTTGGAGAATTGTCCATTAGACATAACAGACTCTTCAGAGATCACACTTGTCCTGATCCTTGTAATCCCATTGGTAATTTAGCATAAGAAGAGACAAGAAAATACCCAGGATCCACCTAAGTCTACAGTACAATAAAGGGGGTTTTACACATAGCGATATCGCTAGCAATATCGCTAAAGCATCACCGATTTTGTGACGCAGCAGCGATATCGCTATGTGTGATACTTATCTCCGACCGGCTCCCGCACTTTCTGTCGCTGATCGTGCGAGATCGTGCAGCTCCATTTCTCATCGGGCACTTCCCGTTGGGCTTCCTGCTGGCACTGACGAGGGACGCGTGGACGCGGGCGGGAGGACGTCAGGATCGCCGCGTTTGAAAGGTAAGTAACGACCGCTGCTGCGTCGCTCCGTCACTTTGAGATCTGCCTGTGTGGCAGCTCACTAGCAACCATTTAGCGATGCACCAGCGATCCTGACCGGGTAGTATCATGGTAGGGATCGCTGGTGCATTGCTAAATGTAAAGGGGGCTTTAGGGTATTTTATCAATAGATGAATGGGTTAGTCAACACAGGAATAGACATTATTAAGTGTGATAGATTTATAGATAAGTAGGTACAAAATAAATAAAAGGTCACCATATGATTTACATTGACAGTATCAATATTATTGATATCCAGAAGGAAATCATCATTGACAGGTAAAAATTATGTAAAGCATATAACACATAACACATTTGTTTAGTGTGGTGAAATCATAACTGTCCTAAATACTTATAATCCAAGGTTCAGTTGTAATTTTCAACTATATGAATGCACAAATTTTAGGTGATGGATTGAACAGATAGGTCGGTCAATAGATGAGGATTTTGCATAGAAGATACTCAAAAATAATAGGCAAATGATAGGATCAACAGCTAGATAGATATGGTTGCATGGGACAAGATACAAGACCTGAGACATTAAACAATCCACCCGCCAGATCATCATATTTGGTCCTGGATGGGGTCCATATTTTCCAGTATAGCCATTTACCTGAATTAGATCCTACATATATTTTCAAATAATATATTCTCCATTATTATACCTTTTACCCCCAAATGGTGGTTTGAATGTTAATGACCAGGCCAATTTTTTCAATTCTGACCACTGTCCCTTTATATAGTAATAACTCTGGAATGCTTCCATGGATCCTGGTGATTCTGACATTGTTTTCTCATGATATTTTGTCCTCCGTGAAAGTGGTACAATTTCTTTGATAATACTTGCATTTATTTGTGGAAAAAAAATGGAAATTTGGCGAAAACGTTGAAAATGTAGCAATTTTCCAACTTTGAATTTTCATGCCCTTAAATCACAGAGATATGTGACATAAAATACTTAATAAGTAACATTTCCCATATGTGTTTGCTTTACATCAGCACAATTTTGGAGCCAAAATTTTTTATTGTTAGGAATATATAAGTGTTACAGCGATTTCTCATTTTTACAAGTTTTTCTAGTGACCACTAGTGTTGAGCATTCCGATACCGCAAGTATCGGGTATCGGCCGATATTAGCTGTATCGGAATTCCGATACTTAGTTCCGATACTTTTTTCATATCGAATACCGGAATCGGAAGTTCCCATAATGCTAGGAGCCCGCTCGATTTGATTCAGCCAATGGGGATCCTCAGAAGTGTGGGCACATCCTGTTAGGCATGTAGGCATGTTAACTACTGGCATGGCTGTGATTGGCTGCTGAAATGATGTACTATAAAAACCGCAGCAGCCCCCATTTTGGGTTCACTCTGCTGTGAATTCAGTTAGGGACAGGCTGCTGTTGAAGACTGTGATGGACAGTTAGAAATAGCGATCATCAAACATATCTATTGCTCTACCCAGGCTACATAATCCACCACTGTAGCATTTTTTTTTAGCCCAGCAGCACTGTTTTAATAGCTGTCTGCAAGGGCTGTGTGAGTGCAAACCCACGCTGTGTAGTGTGTCCTGCAGGCACGTCTGCTTGTCGGCCGCCCAGCGTGTGCCTCAAACACATTTTTCTTTTATTGCTGCTTTTTTTTCCTCCTGTATAGTGTGCTTCCATACGTATCCATATACGTTGGTTGCAAACACTAAAGGAGTGGACAGTGGAGCCTTTCAGCAGCCTTTCAGTGCTATAGCCCATTTCTCTGCACTGTTTTTGGCTGTCTGATAGGTCTCTCTGTGTGTGAGTGCAGCTCACGTTGCAGTGTGTTCTACAGCCACCGCTGGTTGTAGTCCGCTCAGCATGCGTCACTGCCTGATACATAGTCCTTTTTTTGCAGCTAATTTGTCCAGATTTTTGCTCCTATATTAGTGTGCTTCCATCCGCATCCATTGTCATTGGTTGGTTGCAAACACTATATAGGATTAGATAGAGGAGCCTTTTTGCTGGCTTGTGCCCTTCAGGGCCAGCCAGACTAGTATCACCCTATTTTTTGGAGCCTCATCAATTGCATTGTAGGTTAGCTTCCTGCATTGTAATCGCTCCAAAAAGTTTGTGATACTATAGCTTTCAAACTTTGGTCACATCCTTTTATTTCCCCCCCCCAAAAAAAAAGGAAATAAAGTTCACCAAACACTCCACTTTAGAGTTGTGTAGGCCACATTAGATCATATTAAAGTGTAGTACACACACTCTTAGCAAAATTAGTGTTTCTGATACTGGTTAGCAGGTGTTCAGGAATAAGAATACTAAGCCCCCCCTTTTTTACTTTTCTGCCTATCTTTATCAGTCTACCAAGATGAAGAAGGCAGGGAGTAAGGCACATGGTCGTGGCCGTGGAGTTTCAGCAGGGAGAGGACGGGGGATTCAGCAGGGAGAGGACGTGGGGATTCGGTGTCTGCTGCGGCCACCAGTGACCCGGCATCCCCCACTTTTAGCAGGCAACAGTCCTTCATGCGCAGCTTTGTAGGACCTCGCCGTACCCCACTGCTGCGTGACGAACAAATTGAAGCCGTTGTCGGATGGATGGCAGCTAACGCATTCACTTCAATGACTTCCGCATCCTCTCAGGGCCAGAGCACTGAAGAGCAACCATCTGTCTCTTCACCACCTGCCAAATTGCCTAGGCAGTCTGAGAGCCCTGGACAGCAGCCATCTCAATCTTTACTTCTGTTCTCAGAATCTGTTGGCTTGGAAAGAGGTGGCCAGCCAAGCAGCATTCTAGAGCGTGAAGAAGAGGGAGTATGCAGTGATGCGCAACTGCTTTGTCCCTCTGAATCTGAAGAGGCGGGTGGGCCTGTGCCTATTGTCAGCACACCTCAGTACTCATCTGATGATGCTGAGACTCAGTTGCCAGTTTCTGGTGCGTTCAGTGCTGGCGAGACAACCCAGGACCAGCCGGTGCTTGAAGAGTGGAGATGATGAGGTCCTTGACCCATCATGGCGTCAGCCACAGGAAGGTGGTGGGAGCAGCTCTGAGGAAGAGATTCCCTGAATGGCCAAAAGAGGAGGGAGAGGCTGGGGGCAGACTTGGTTGCCTGTAGCCTCCACTTTGGCACCCGTGAGTAGCAATCCTCTTCCAAAACACAAAACGGGCGCTCCCAGGACTTACAGTGCGTGGTCTTTTTTTGACACAGTTGCAGATGACATTTGCTTTGTCAAATGCAAGCTGTGTCATCAGAAAGTTAAACGAGGGAAAAATGTGAGCAACCTCAATACCACAAATATGTGGAAACATGTGCGTACCAAGCACGAGGTGGAGTTACACAGACACACTGAAGATGTAGGCCAACCTTCAACAGCACATACCACCTCTTCAGCTCATGTTGGGGCCTCTTCCTCCAGCTCACACACAGCTGGTTCGGCTTCCTCACTGGAACGCCATGGAAGAACCTCTGCCACTGTTGTCCACAGACCCAGTGAAATTCCACCCACTGAACCACGTTCTCCGAATCAGCACACTCCGAGGCTACTGAATGCCGGCATTGCCAAACTACTGGTCCTTGAGATGCTGTCATTCAGGCTGGTGGAGACTGACACCTTCCGGAACTTTATGTCATTGGCAGTTCCACAATACAATGTGCCCAGCTGCTTTTAATTCAGCAGGCAAGCCGTCCCTGCCCTGCAAAAGCATGTGGAGGGAAAAATTAAAAATGCGCTACGAAACGCCGTCAGTAGCAAGGTCCACCTGACCAACGATGCGTGGACCAGTAGCCATGGACAGGGACGATACCTTTCCCTCACTGCCCATTGGGTCAATGTTGTGGAGCCGGGTACAGATCTGGAGAGTGGCTCTGTACGTATTCTGCCAACTCCAAGGATTGCAGGAATGCAGTCTGTACATATTGAGTCCTCCTCCTACTGTAGTTCCTCGGAATCAGCACTGCATGAGCCTGTTAGGCTGTTAGGCCAGATATGAGCACAGGTGTGGCCAAACGTCAACAGGCCGTCCGTAAATTAATTTCTTTGGGGAATCGGAGCCACACAGCACAGGAGCTCTGGAATGCCATCAAGCAGGAGAGCGATGTGTGGTTTGTGCTAGCAAATCTCCAGCCAGGTTTGGTAGTGAGTGACAATGGCCGAAATCTAGTTGCAGCTCTGGGCCTAGGCAACCTCACTCACATACCATGTCTGGCACACGTGCTCAATTTGGTCGTGCAGAGCTTTCTGAGGGACTATCCGGATCTTGATGCACTGCTGCACAAGGTTCGCCTAGAGTGTGCTCACTTGCGGCGTTGCAGCATGGCAAGATCGCACATTGCATCTCTGCAACGCTGATTCCACCTGCCAGATCATCGCATCATATGTGACCTCCCCACCAGGTGGAATTCAACGTTACATATGTTGGAGTGGTTGTGTGAGCAGCAGGCAGCAGTAATGGAGTACCAGCTGCATCAGGCGCAAACAAGTCGCACTGTGCGCTGGACACACTTCACCACCACTGAGTGGGCCACTATGAGGGACATCTGCCAAGTTTTGCGTGCCTTCGATGACTCCACGCGGATGGCCAGTGCAGATGATGCACTAGTCAGCATGACTGTCCCCCTTATCTGTCTGCTTCAAAAAACCTTACAAGCACTAAGTGAGGAGGTTTTTGAAGAGGTTGAGGATGAGGAGTCAGAAATGCCATCTGCTTCTGGCAAGTCTGCACAACGTGCTTCCACACAAAGGCCCAGGCAGGGGACACTTAGTGAGGAGGATGACGAGGAGTCAATGGAGGAGGAGAAACACATCTCTCCAGAGGAGGGAGGTACACAAGGCTCTAGTAGTCAGTGTGTACAGCGAGGGTGGGGTGATGCTGAGCAGGCTGAGATGCTGCCTCAAGCTGGGGACAGCGTTCCCGGTCCAGTTGGCAGTCTGCAGCACATGGTTGATTTCATGCTGCAGTGCTTGTTAAATGACCGCCGCATCGCCAACATTCTCCACACGGCTGATTATTGGGTGTACACCCTCCTAGATCCTCGCTACTGGGACAACTTACAAAGCCTCATACCACAGTTGAACCGGGAGCGTAAAATGCGGGAGTACCAAGAAACACTTGTGCAGGCCATCATGTTCTCCATTCTCCCCGCAAGTGTTGCTGGTAGTGCTTTTCAAAGCAGCCATGTGGGTAGAGGCAGTGGAGGAAGCTCTGCACAAAGAGGTAGCAGAGGCAGTGCCGCAGGACAAGGCAAGGCCAGTATGGCCCAAATGTGGAAAAGTTTTGTGGGACCGCCACAAACGGCTACACCATCACAGACAGCTCCAGTCAGCAGGAGGCAACGTTTCCGTCAGATGGTGACAGACTACTTGTCTTGCCCTGTTAGTGTACTCCCAGACGGCTCTTCCCCATTCAAGTTTTGGGTCTCTAAGCTGGATACATGACCAGAGCTTAGCCAGTATGCAGTGGAGGTGCTGGCTTGCCCTGCTGCCAGTGTATTATCGGAACGTGTCTTTAGTGCTGCAGGTGGTGTGGTAACAGACTGTCGCACACGACTATCCGCCGATAATGTTGACCGGCTTACTTTTGTGAAAATGAACAAGGCCTGAATCTCACCTGAATTTGCCAGTCCTCTTCCAGAATAAATAATTGCCTGGCAACAGGATCCAGGTCTCCTGTTGTGTTCATGTTTCTATGACCTGAACTTTATTTCCTGGGCTACAGCAACGCCCGTTGTTGCTCAGAAGTGCTGTCCACACAGACAAAACACTCGCTCATGTGTAAGTGGGGTTTGGTAACGTCAGCTGATCCCCTGCTGTGTGTATGGCAAAATGTCCTGCTTCCTCCAAACTCAAAGTAACTCAGATTTACACCTGGTTCCAAGTAGGCCTCGGCCTACTACCTGATTTTCCCTGGGCTCCGACACCGCCAGTTGGTACTCAGAAGTGCTGTCCACACAGAAAAAACACTTGTTCATGTGTAAGTGGGGTTTGGTAACGTCTGCTGATCCCCTGCTGTGTGTATGGCAAAGTGTCCTGCTCCCTCCAAAGTCAAAATACCTCCGATTTACACCTGGCTCCTAGTAGGCCTCAGCCTACACCATGATTGTCCCTGGGCTCTAACAACGCCAGTTGGTGCTCGGAAGTGCTGTCCACACAGAAAAAAACACTCGTTCATGTGAAAGTGGGGGTCAGTAACATCAGCTGATCCCCTGCTGTGTGGATGGCAAACTGCTGCTGCCTCCAAATTGTAACTACTTCTGATTTAAACATTCTCTGATTTGGCCTCTGTCTCTAGTATTTCCCCTGACCTCCAAAACTGCCAGTTCCTGCTCACAGTTGCCGTCCACGCATTCCACACTTGTTCCTGTGTTCCTGGTGTTCTGTTACGTGAGCTGATCCCCCAATGTGTGTCCGGCACTGTCTCCTGCGCTGTCCACCTTCCCACTACAAGTCAGTTGGTCCTCGGTAGGGCCATTGGCTCTTGTTCCTTCTGCTACCCATCCGGGTGCCAGCACTGTCAGCTGGTTCTCGCCAGAGCCTTTGGCCTAGGTGCCTCCATCTCGGTATCCGAGGTCCAGCAACGTCAGCAGGTCCTTGGTAGTGCTTTCTAGCACAGGTACCTCCTGCCTAGTAACCGTGGTCCAGCACCGTCAGCTGTTCCTCGGTAGTGCCATTGGCTCTTGTAGCTTTTGCTACCCATCTGGGTTCCAGCACTGTCAGCTGGTTCTCGGCAGTGTCTTTGGCACGGGTACTCCCTGTTGCCCAGCCTGTTTTCAGCACGCCAGCTGTTTCCGGGTAGTGTCAAGGTCACTTTGCCACCAATCCGTTGTCCTGTCCTCTTGCGGCCGGGTTAGCCGACTTTTCGGTGCTTGCAGTTTAGGTGACTCCAATGTGGACTGCGGGATCTGGCACTGAAGGCTGGATCCGTAGTGCCAATGGGACATGGACCCCCTGTAGGACTGTGGGTTTCGGTAACTGCGGCCGGCTTGCGGCCTGGCTACTTTGTTTTGGATGGGTACCTTCTGCTACTCATCCGGGTGCCAGCACTGTCAGCTGGTTCTCGCCAGAGCCTTTGGCCTAGGTGCCTCCATCTCGGTATCCGAGGTCCAGCAACGTCAGCTGGTCCTTGGTAGTGGTTTCTAGCACAGGTACCTCCTGCATAGCAACCGGGGTCCAGCACCGTCAGCTGTTACTCAGTAGTGCCATTGGCTCTTGTTCCTTCTGCTGCCACTATGGGTTCCAGTACTGTCAGCTGGTTCTCGACAGTTTCTCAGCCTTCTTGCACCTTCTGCTACATTGCCAAGATCAAGCTTTTTGAAATTGTCTTTGGTAATCCTTATTGATCTCCATGACGACGACCCTGATGACGACGACCCTGAAGACCACACCAAAGAAGACCAGAAATATGACCCTAAATAATATGACCAAGAGGACAAAGAACATGAAGACAACCACCAAGATACAGAACAAAAGACAGAAGAACAAGAAGCAGAAGAAGCAAAAGCAGAAGAACAGAAAGCAGAAGAACATTAAGCATAAGACTAAAAATCAGCATAGAAGATATCAAAATTATAAGCAGAAGAAGACTAAGCAGTAAATGGGGGTGAGTCCGTTCCTCCTCGTGGTGCCCCTGGAAAATGCCTGCTGCTGCAGGCCAAACTGAACGCGGACAAATCCTGTTGTAAATCTTTTGTGACAGGCAGAACGTAAGGTGTAATCTTATAACTTTTATAGATAAGTACTACAGGAATTCCTGTCACCATAAGAAAATGAAGAAAAAGAAGAATAGGAAGAAGATGAAGAAATAGCATATGAAAATTAATAATAGCTGAATAAGAAGAATATGAAGAATGGAAAAAAAAATAAAGGGAAGAAGGTGAAGAAGAAGAAGATGAATAAGGTGAAGAAAAAGTTGATGAAATAAATGCTACTGCTGCGGATCATGAAGGAGAAAGTGTGGGAGAACTACAAAAGAAGGTGAAGAGCATGGAAGTTGTGAAACATACATATCTGACAAAATATAAAAAAGTTAACATTGTCAATATCTTTTCAACTGCGAACGTCTTGAAAAAAAAAATTGGAATTAATGCTATGCCATGTGATTTGAATAAACCATTATGCCTTTAATGTCTCCTCCACCTCCCACAATACATTCTACATGATTCTTATTTGTTTTCAATTATGTAGAATTAGCCAACAAGGAAATAAAGGGCTTTTTTTAATTCCGATACCGGAAGTCCCATTGACTTGAATGGGACTTCCGGTATGGGAATCGGCGATACCCGATATTTTTTTCGTATCGGGCGATACCATCCGATACGATATTTTTGGGTATCGAACGGTATCGCTCAACACTAGTGACCACATCACATTTGAAGTCACTTTGAGGGGTCTATATGACAGAAAATACCCAAAAGTGACACCATTGTAAAAACTGCACCCCTCAAGGTGCTCAAAACCACATTCCAGAAGTTTATTAACCCTTCAGGTGCTTCACAGGAGTTTTTTGAATGTTTAAAATAATGAACATTTAACTTTATTCACAAAAATTTAATTCAGATTAAATTTTTTTGATTTTACCAATGGTAACAGGAGAAATTGGACCACAAAAGTTATTGTGCAATTTCTCTTGCGCACGCTGATACCCCATATATGCAGGTAAACCACTGTTTGGGTGCATGGCTGGGCTCGGAAGAGAAGGAGCACCATTTGACTTTTCAGTGCAAAAGTGGCTGGAATTGAGACACCATGTTGCATTTGGAGTGAAAAACAGTGAAAACCCCCCACAAGTGACACTATTTTGGAAAGTAGACCCCATAAGGAACTTGTCTAGATTTGTGGTGAGCACTTTGAATCATCAAGTGCTTCACAGAAGTTTATAACGTAGAGCCGTAAAAATAAAAAAGCATATTTTTTTCACAAAAATGATTTTTTTCACCCCCAATTTTTTATTTTCCCAAGGGTAACAGGAAAAATTGGATGCAAAAGATGTTGTGCAATTTGTCCTGAGTATGCTGATACCACATATCTGGAGGTAAAGCACTATTTGGGTGCATGGCAGAGCTCGGAATGGAAGGAGTACTGTTTGAATTTTTCAACGCAAAATAAGCTGTAATTAAGATCGGACACCATGTCGTGCTTGGAGAGCCCCTGATGTGTCTAAATGCAGTGATCATTTTGACACCATGGGTGTGTCACAGAATGTTATGCCATTGGGCAGTGAAGACAAAAAACAACATTTTTAATATCAACATTTTGCTTTAGTCAAAGATTTTAGATTTTCACACAAGAAGTGGGTAAAAATGGCAGCCAAATTAGTCCCACAATTTCTGCTGAACATGGCAATTCCCCATATGTGGCTATACAGTGCTACTTAATAATGCAGAGAGACTTGGGAGGAATGGAGAGCTATTTGCCTATTCAAGAGAATGGGTCTGTGCATATGTCAGTGTGTTTCCGCGGACGGTGTGTTCATGGGCAACACACGCTGACATGTCCATTTTATAATGTTAGCATATGCCACAAAACATCCAGCACATGTTCATACACATAACATATATGGATATCATCCATGTGACACGCATCGATGCTGCGAAGAAGAGTTACAGTAAGCACTGATACCCGGCATCAGGTGCTGAACTTTGCTCTCATCATTGTCCCCTGCTTCTGCCGATTGCTGGCAGAGCAGGGGAGAATGATGAAAACCATGTTCAGAACCCAGCACTTGGGAAAGGCACTTACAGTAAAGCTTTTTCCCTGGCACCCATCGTTGTGGTAGGGATGCAGCACATGCATGCCAGACGTGTGCCACAAGTATTATCAGGGCTTTTTTGTAAAAAAATAAATATTTGCCTGTATGCATTTATGATTAATTTCTCATTATTTCAGAAACTTTTAATTCCCCACTAATATATCACATTTGGGAAACAACCATGATATCGCAAGTTGTTCTGGATCTATAATTGACCACCTTTACCCACAGCAGCCACACAGTTCTGGCAGCTACAGCTGGAGGCAAGGGTTATGAATGCAGGAAGTGTTGTGTTGCCACTTAGAGGTTTTTATATTAAGAGAACTCCTTTTTTGTAAGTCTGAGATTCCAGAGTAGAAGTCACTGCTATAAAGCAGTTTTCATTATGGCACAAATATAGGGTCTGAAGCCTGTGCCACTTTCTATGACATTAAAATACCTCAGTAAGTGCAGCACCCGCATCCCAGCACATTTCTTCCCTCCACTGGCAGGGACGCTGACTCAGTCACCGCCACAGCCCCCTTCCTGCTATTCCTTCCCTGCCGCCTGTTGCCCGGGGTCTCTACACAGCTCGCAGATTCTTACCAGGGGAAGAGTCTTGAGGAGATCATTTTCATATTCCCAGTGCCTTCTGGGATAAATGAAGAGTCTCCGCGAGCTCAACGATCACTGGGTTTTGGCCGTTGCAGCTGAAAAGAGGAAATCGGAAAAACCGTGCGCCGAATTTTGGCTCATCTTTCATCGTTTTTAAGAAATCTCAAGATGGAAGAGGCCAGGTGCCATTTGTTGAGCTGCATTTCTTGCTACATGTTCACAGATTTACCAGTGGAAAAGCCAAACTTCACATGCCACAAATGCAAGCTTGTGTCCCTGTTGGAGGAAAAGTTGCAAAATCTCGAAGAGAGGTTAGCTACGTTGAAGATCATTAAGGAAGGTGAAGAGTTCTTGGACAGAGCAGAATTATCTCTTCATGTTACAGAAAGAGAAGAAATTCGAAGTGCACCTGAAGAAACAGAGGAATGGAGACATGTGACCCAGAGAAGCAGGAGGATCAGGAGGCAGTCAGCACCCATACTGCTCAGGAACCAGTACCAGGCTCTCACGCAGGAAAACGATGAAGAAATACATCAGGATAAGACTTTGCCAACAAACAGCAACCTTGTACGCCTTCAGAGTCCTCCTGGATGGAGAAAGAAAAATGTTGTGAAGAAGAAACGGAGAGTGGTGGTCATGGGGGATTCCCTGTTGAGAGGAACAGAGGCCACTATCTGCAGACCGGATATAACTTCAAGAGAAATGTGCTGTCTTCCAGGTGCAAAAATTAAAGATGTGTCTGACAGGATAGCAGGACTCTTCAGACCTACAGATGACTACCCATTCCTGCTACTACATGTGGGGACAAATGACACCGCAAGAAATGACCTGGAAACCATCTGCAGAGACTTTGAAGACTTAGGCAAGAAAGTGAAAGAACTGGGAGCGCAGGTGGTCTTCTCTTCCATCCTCCCAGTGGATGGCCATGGAACAAGGAGGTGGAATAAGATTCTGCAGGTGAACAACTGGCTACGTCGATGGTGCCGTCAGCAACGATTTGGATTTCTGGATCATGGAGTGAACTACTTATACGATGGACTACTTGCTAGAGATGGGGTGCACCTTACGAAGACTGGAAAGCATGTATTTGGAAGTCGCCTTGCTACACTTGTAAGGAGAGCTTTAAACTAGAACAACATGGGAAGGGAAGCAAAAGACCAGAAAAAGCCATACACCTGACAAATGCTATTGAGAACTCTGCTATTAGAAGTGGAAAGGAAGAACAAATACGAAAGAATCTAATTAATAAAAATATTGGAGAAAGAGAAACCAATCACAAACTAAAATGTTTCTATACTAATGCACAAAGCATGGGCAACAAACAAGGAGAATTGGAACTACTAACACAGGAAAAGAAATATGATGTCATTGGAATCACTGAAACTTGGTGGGACAATACACATGATTGGAATACAAGACTAGAAGGATACAACTTATTTGCAAGAAACAGACTTGATAAACGAGGAGGAGGTGTCGCATTGTATGTTAGAAACGCGTATATCTGCACAGAGATTGAAGCTTCAGAGACTGGGAGTTCTGTGGAAACTGTTTGGGTAAGAATACAAGGACAGAACAATGGAAAGGACACCATTGTAGGCATTTACTACAGGCCGCCTGTGCAAGCTGAAGATATGGATGAACTCTTTCTGCATCAAATGGCCAAGTTCTCAAAAAAATATGACATAGTTGTCATGGGAGATTTCAACTATCCAGACATTTGTTGGGAATCTCTCTCAGGCAAAACTAACAGGTCAAGGAAATTCTTATCCTCTCTTGCTGACAACTTTATCTTCCAAAAGGTAAGGGAGAAAACAAGGGGAACTGCTACCTTGGATCTAATCCTTATAAACAGGGAGGAAATGGTTGAGGAGGTAAAAGTGGCTGGGACCCTAGGAGGTAGCGACCATGCTGTTTTAGAATTTTGGATAACTAGAGGCGGAAGATCTGTGAAGACTCAGACGTCAAGGTTAGATTTCAGAAAGGCAGATTTTAAGGGATTCAGAAAGAGAATTGGAGGGATCCAATGGCTGGATATCCTAAAAGACAAAAATGTCCAGGAAGAATGGGAAATCTTGAAAAATGAAATTCTCAAAGCACAGTTGTTAACAATTCCGAAAAGAGGGAAGAATAGGAAGCATTTAAGGAAACCAGGATGGATGAACAGGAACTTAAGCACATGCTAAAAAGGAAGAAAAAAATGTTTATAAAATGGAAAGAGGGAGGCATATCTAAAGAAGAATATAATGCTGTCTGCAGAACCTGCAGGGCACAAATCAGATTAGCTAAATCTGAAAATGAATTGAGGCTTGCAAGAGATGTCAAAAGCAATAATAAAGGATTTTGGGGATATGTCAAAAGTAAAAGAAAAGTCAAAGATGCTATAGGATTTTTACAGGATGAAAATGATGAAATGGTAAGACAGGATGTTGAGAAGGCTGAACTTTTAAATTCCTATTTTGCATCTGTTTTCTCTCAGAAAGGAAATGTAACATCAACTGTTATTCACTGTCCTATTAAGGGAATAGAAGAATCCAGGATATCTATAAACAGAAAGATAGTGAGGAAACACTTAGCTAACCTGAATGAATTCAAGTCTCCAGGTCCAGATGAATTACACCCCAGAGTACTGAAGGAGATAGCAGAAGAAATTTTTGAACCCCTCTCCATAATCTTTGAAAATTCTTGGAGAACAGGAGAAGTGCCAGAAGACTGGAGAAGAGCAAATGTTGTTCCTATCTTCAAAAAGGGGAAGAAGGTGGACCCAGGCAACTATAGGCCGGTGAGTCTGACTTCTATACCAGGAAACATCTTTGAACAAATTATTAAACAACATGTATGTCAATACCTGGATAAGAATGAAGTGATTAAACAGAGTCAGCATGGGTTTGTAACTAATAAGTCATGTCAGACTAACTTAATTTCCTTCTATGACGGTATCACTGATTGGGTGGATCAAGGAAATGCTGTAGATATAGTATATCTTGACTTCAGCAAAGCATTTGACAAAGTCTCTCATACAATCCTTATTGAAAAAATGACTAAGTATGGAATGGACAAGGCAACTGTTAGGTGGATTCATAACTGGCTTAGTGATCGGACCCAAAGAGTGGTCGTAAATGGCTGCACATCCAGTTGGAAGAATGTCTCAAGTGGGGTACCACAGGGCTCTGTCCTGGGCCCTGTATTGTTCAACATCTTTATCAACGATTTAGATGAAGGAATTGAGGGTAAACTGATTAAATTTGCTGATGACACAAAGCTAGGAGGGATAGCTAATACTAGAGAAGAGAGAGAGAGGATTCAAAAAGATTTAACTAAACTGGAGAAGTGGGCAGCAACTAACAGAATGGTTTTTAACAGGGAGAAATGCAAAGTACTACATCTGGGCAATAAAAATGAAAAAAGCATATATAGAATGGGAGGAATAGGGCTAAGTGACAGCACATGTGAAAAAGACTTGGGTATATTAATAGATCACAGACTGAATATGAGTCAACAGTGTGATGCAGCAGCAAAAAAGGCAAATGCAATTCTAGGATGTATTAACAGAAGCATACAGTCTAGATCACGTGAAGTCATTATTTCCCTCTACTCCTCATTGGTCAGACCTCATCTGGAATATTGTGTCCAGTTTTGGGCACCACATTTTAAAAAAGACATCAACAAACTGGAGCAAGTTCAGAAAAGAGCGACCAGAATGGTGACCGGTCTGCAAACCCTGTCTTATGAGGAAAGGTTGCAGGATTTGGGAATGTTTAGTTTGCAAAAGAGAAGACTGAGAGGAGACTTAATAGCTGTCTACAAATATCTAAAGGGCTGTCACATTGTGGAAGGATCAACTTTATTCTCATTTGCACATGGAAAGACTAGAAGCAATGGGAATGAACTGAATGGGAGGAGATACAGATTAGATATTAGAAAAAACTTTTTGACAGTTAGAGTGATCAATGAGTGGAACAGGCTGCCACGAGAAGTGGTGAGTTCTCCTTCAATGGAAGTCTTCAAACAGAGGCTGGACAGACATCTGACTGGGATGATTTAGCGAATCCTGCTTTGAGCAGTGGGTTGGACCAGATGGCCCAAGAGGTCCTTTCCAACTCTACGATTCTATGATTCTAGGATTCTATGATTACCCTCCGCTACCGCTGCCAGTCCCTGCTTCTTCCTGCTTTCACCGGCGTCATGTGACAGGCACAGCAGCAATGCGGCAGCACCTTCAGATTTCCGGTACGCCATACCGAAGCGTACCGGTGCAAAAAAAGCACTGAGTATTATACACAAGGACACTGACATCTCTGGTACCGGAATTATCAGGACGTGTGAAAGAGGTGATATACTGGGTTTTATGTTTAGCTGCTGTCACTGTTATTACCGCCTAATGCCTCTATAAAAATAGACTTTTGTGACTTTCAGAGTCCCTCCTTCATAAATGAAACAGGATGTGTGGTGTCTGATGATGTGTCACACACCACATGGCCAGCTAAGGTTGTTAAATGTTAAAATGACATGTCCCTGTGAATGCATTTGCATTGGTTGAAAGCAATGCTAAAGTTGACAAACGCATTAAAAACGCTAAGTGTGAACATAGCCTAAGTGGTGGAGGTACATTTTTTGGGGTTATTTATTTTGCCTTACATTGAAATCAATACCCTAGAAAGGAAGTTCCTTAGCCTATTTCCCAGAAAAATCCATTTTGGTTCTGTTTTTGTATGTTCTAGTGTGCGCCTGTAAAGTGACATAACATTCTGACAACATTCTTCACAGCAGTGACCTAGGAGTCAGAAATACTTCCAGGGGTCTTCTCCATGCTGTTCACATGTTATTTCAACACTGTTTCCATTGATTTCAGACGTTTTGAGATGCTAAAAAGACACCCGGGGGTTGCAGCAAATTACTCGGGTTTTCCATAGACTTACTTTGGGCTCGTTGCTTGGGTCAGGCACTCGAGCATTTCAGTTTGCTCTACCTGAGCAAAGAGCACTCGAGCATTTTAGTGCTTGCCCATCATTAGATACTACCACATTTGGTAAAAAAATATATAGCAAACTGTGGGTCCATTTTCTCCTATTATCCCTTGTGGAAATTATAAATTTTATGTTAAAACAGTATTTTAGTGGAAAAAAAATACTTTTTTGCTTTCATATCTAAATGTTATAAAGTTTGTGAATAACCTGTAGGCTACAAATGCTCATTATGCCCCTAGATGAATTCCTTGAGGGTTGTATGGGGTCACTTTTGGGGGTTTCTGCTGTTTTAGTACCTCACCTCTGCAAAAAAGACATGATGTCTGCAATCTATTCCAGACAAATTTATATTCCAAATACCAGATGTTGTTTCTTCATTCCGAGCCCTGCCATCGGTAGAAACAGAACTTTTTGACTACATGTTCATTTAAATCTGAATGGGTCCCTAAAGAAACTGGCTTTTTAAATTTCTCTAACATCATAACAAAATAAAATTAAATTTGAAAAATTATGCAGTTGTAAAGTAGCTTTATGAGAAATGTTATTTATTAATTATTTTGCGCAGCATGACTAACTGTTTAAGGATATAAAGATTGAAAGTTTGAAAATTGCTAATTTTTTCAAAAATTTTCACCAACATTTATTTTTTTGGGACAATTGAACGCAAAACATATCAACCTTAATTTACAACTAACATAAAGTACAATTAGTCACAAAAAAATCTCAGAATCACTGATATATGTTAAAGAGTTTCAGAGATGTCACAACATGAAGAGGCATTGTCTCTGAAGCATGTCTCTGAAGAGGCAATTTGCACAACATGAAGTGACACTGGTTTGATTTAAAAAAAAATTGGCCTGGTCATTAGGGTTAAAATTGTCTCCTTCACTAAGAGGTTCATTAGAAGGTTAAATAAATCAGTCTGGTTTTGGGTGTATTGGCCTTGGATAAAGATATTAGTTCAATTGAATAATAATGGAGGGCACTGTTCATGAGATACAATAGACTGGAAAGGTAACACTTCTATGGAGCCTTCTAATTTCATTAGTAACTCAGCATTAGAAGAGACAAGCACATACCAGGGACCACCTCAGCCACCTGTAAACACAGGACATTTCTTATGTGAATGACAGGGTTAATTGTCTCCACATATATTTTGTAATCCTTGTCCATACTCAACAAAATGTGATCACTGTCTAATGTAAATGAAGGTGTCCTGATTCCTTGACAAGAAACACATGATATGAGTGTGGAAATAGATATGAAATAGAAAAAAAGGTAATTAGAACTTAAAATTTTGTAGACATTGAATTTGAATTTATCACATCTCATGTCATGTCTGGTAACAGCAAAGATTGATAATGACTTTATTCCTCAAAGTAACAGACCACAGGGATAAGCATTTTCTCAAAACTCAGTCATGTCAGCTGTTGTAAAGGAAATACTATTCCCATGAGTAAGTTTAACAAAAAGGTAATTAACCTATTACCACAAATCAACACAATTATATTTAAAAACATGATGGAATGAGAGACGGATCATTTATATGGACCCTAAGATTAAATTAGGTTTGGTTTCTAAGATTGGAATTCATCAAGTTCTTTAGAAGAGCCGATCACTATGAGTAAAATATCTATATATCAGAAAAACTCAGAACTCAGCTGAAATTGTGGGTTAGCCTCTACATTAGACTCCATGGTGGTAAATCTTTATTAAATAAAAAAAATCACTTCTTAACATAAAGATATTTTCAAAAACAGTTATCAAAAGTTATTGTTGGGAAATACTGTGGTAACTTCTTTTAGTGTTTGTGCAGCAGACCTTAGCCAACAACCTTTCAGCTATAATCAATAAAAGTGCAATAAGTTAGTATGTCGACAGACATTAATATGTCATTATCAAGAATTATTTCACCAGAGATGATAGTAAGAATGTCAGATGTGTCCTTGATAAAAGTTGACATTTATTAACTTGTGTAGGACCCTATGTGGTTAAATAGCTTTACTAGAAAATATGGACCCCATCCAAGAGAAAATAAAGTGAGCCGATTGTGTTGTTTCAGGTATTGTCTTTTCTACTCAAGATTAATAGCTCTCATCCTACCCATTTAGTGAATGTATCTTCTATCTAACAATTTTGCACACATGCAATAGAAAATTAGAAGTTAAACTTGGATTATAGGATATGAGAGAGTAATGACTTTACCAAACTGGACAAACTTGTTAAATAGCCATTGTAAATCATTACATAACTTGTTTTGTTATATACTTTTTACCTATTTTACCCGTCTATATTGGTTTTCATGTATCAAATATCAATATTAGCAAATTCTATGACAATATGAGAAAATCAGACTTAAAACAGAACTTTTAATTTGTTCCCTATTTGTATCACACGATAACTTAAATGTAAAAAATAATTATGTATAATACACATGAGAGGAAGAGAGTAAAATATATATTTATAACTCAAATCCTAAATAATTTTTACATATTTTCATCATTTTCCACTCCATAAACCAGTCAGTTTAAGTAATAATAATAATAATAATAATAATAATAATAATAATAATAATAATCATTATTATTATTATTATTATTTTTATAGTGACACTTTTACTATTATCCAAATGACTTAACATTGAGGCACAATAGATTCTGCAGAGGTCACACTTGGCCTGATCCTTGTAATCTCTCCAGAAACTCAGCATGGGGAAAGATTAGCATATACCCAGGATCCACCTAAGGCTGGAGTCACACATAGCGACTCACCAGCGATCCTGACAACGATATCAATGAGTCAGGATCACTGGTGAATCGCTATGTGATCGCTGGTGAGCTGTCAAACAGCTTCACCAGCGATCAGCACAGCGGCGCCGAGCGCCCGGCGTCGCTGTGCACGTTAGTAACCAGCACGCTGATGCAGGAAGCTGGTAACTAACGTATACATTGGGTATGTAAGAGACATGTGTCCCTAGATACCTGATGTGTACGTTAGTTACCAGTTCCCTGCATCAGCGCGCTGGTAAATAACGTACACATCGGGTATCTAAGGGACGCATGTCCCTTGGATACCCGATGTGTAAGTTAGTTACCAGCTGATCGCTGGTCTCCCGCCTGTCACACGCAGCGATGCGTGGTGGCCAGCGGGAGACCAGCGCCCAAAAAATAGTCCTGGCCTTTCCTGCAGCAATCAGCGATACCAGCAGGGGGCCGGTCCCTGATCGCTGTCACACACAGCGCTATGTGTGAAGGGGCCTTTAGTGAAATGAACACAAAGGGTAATTATATGTAGATGAATGGGTTAATCACCCCAGGAATAGAGATAGCTAGTACAGCTGATATGTTTTAGATATAAATGTGTTTATTTGTGACAATAAGTAAAATTCCTGCTTTTATATCAAGCTTACTGACAGTGATAATCGCTTGCTTTGCAGTAACGGCCATTACTGAGCTATTAAAACTTTTTTTTATCCTTTTAGCAAGATATTTTGATGGAAGATAATCATTAGCAGTGAGCAGTGGATCGTTTGTTTCTACAAAGTTTTATTTAATTGTCTTTTTTATGTCATATCTATCTACTCAAAATGATCATATATTTTTGCCAAAGAAGAGTCAGGACAACATTGTTAACATAATATGGTGACCAAATTTATTGGGTTTGGACAAGGATTATGTAAAATTTATGGGAACCTTTCTTCAATCTATTTTGTATCTATTTCATATCTATCACACTTCCTATAGGAATATTCCTGAGTGAATATGTAATGCCCTATGTATACAGTCACATTGGGTGGACCCTGGTTGTT
This sequence comes from Dendrobates tinctorius, assembly GCF_039654945.1. Lineage (NCBI taxonomy): Eukaryota > Metazoa > Chordata > Amphibia > Anura > Dendrobatidae > Dendrobates > Dendrobates tinctorius. The sequence continues at coordinate 46,776,718 of NW_027361696.1, read as the reverse complement.
TGCTTGGCTCTTCTCATGCTGACTAACTACAGGATTTGGAAGGTTCTGGAAAGGTGTAACTTCTGCTGAGTCCATTGTGTCTCAGGGACAATTCTATGAGGTCAGTTGGATAATAATAAAAGTGGCCTCCATTATTATTCACGTGAACTAATAGATTTATCCCAGAGCAATACACCTAAAGCCTGATTGGTTTCCGGAAAGAGCAAGGAAGACAAATTTATTTGATCTGGCTCTTAAATTATAAATACATGACAGACAAAAATGATGTTATTTTCTGCATCTCTCTTCTTCCCTCTGATTTACAGATTTTTTTGGTTGTTTTGACAATTGATTGAAATAAATCAAATTGTCATTATTCTATTGAAAATATTGAAGATATTGGAAATAATTCATTATTTTATAGATATATCTGTACACTTTTATAATGGAAACATTAATGAATAAAACGCCTAAATTCAGATGAACAATAGAGGGAAATCCAAATGAATTATATTTCAGATATACACAAGTACATGACAACTTAGTAAATAGTTAGCAGGAAAGTGAAATCTGATAATTAATAAAAGATAGGTGACAGATAAATACATAAAAATATATCTAGCCATATGACTATGTAGAGAGATTTGGAGGGAAGCTCCTTACTTAGATGTTTTCTTTGGTCTTCACCTACTGAACAGACTTGTATTATGTAAATAAGATTAAAACCTAAGATGATGGAAACAATGGCTGGAAAAGCCCTCCCCTTCCCAGTCTGATATAAAGGAGGGTCTTCTCTCTACCCTCATACATTCTCCTAATGAACATCTTCCTGGATTCTTCTACTTCATAGCCTGCAGCTACAATCAGAAGAAATAAGATAATGGAGAAGTCTACAAAGCCTGAATCCCTTTCCACCAACTGCCCAGCTAATACTGATGAAATTGAAATAATTGTAACCATGCGAAACCCACAAACACCAGAGAAGGAGATTGCTGAAGACCTAGGAAAGCGCTGCACTGTTTTGAAAGGTCCCACCAAGGTCTTCAATACTTTTGGATTTTGGACTGGGAATTGGTCTTTCCTGGTCAGACTTAGAAAAGATGATTCCTCATTTGACGGACTTTGGCATCTACCAGACAGATGCACATTGGGAAACTCAGAAGCCATAATTTCTTACATGGCTGATTTATTGGAGGACGAGAATCGCAAGAAAAAATACGAACCTTTCTGCGACAGCTGCTTAATGGAAGGTCATGAATTTGGGGACTGTCCTGACGATCTGGAAGACCTGGAGATTAGAGCAGCCAAGAAGCTTCGAAAGAAGATGAGTAAAAGGTAAGAGGACAATACACACCACATTCCATCACTAGGGTCTTCACACCTTGCATACATCTGTTTTTGGGACAATTGGGTGACAATCATCTTGATGTCAGACTTTTATTTATTGTGATTTTTGTAGCAAGCTTGAAAACTTAGAATCTACTGCACACAATATGAACCAGGATTAACCAGGATGAGTTTGGGGCAGAATATATCTTATTGCTTTCAATATTATTGAGACCAATAATATCTAAAATGGGACCATTTCCAAAAAACTTGATGTTTTCCCTGTATATTTTACAAAAATAGGTACATTTGACAATGTTTTGCCTATTGTTTAATTTCATTGTGGTGTAATATTTACATTTTATTCTTATCTTCCCACAGAAAAAATAAAAAGATCCTTGCTGGCGGAGATGACAGAAGAACTGGTGGCAACTGAATTTTGAAAACTAATTCTGCATCCGATCTGTATTTAGAGTCTCTGCCAGTTTTTCCTAAAGCAACAAGATTGAACAAATCGGCAGCTGGACTTTGTGCTGTGGAATGAAACCGAAGACACTTTAATCCTTTGTATATTTTGATAATTTTGTAAAATTTATTACTTCAATAAAACTTGAATTTAATCTAAAAATATTTCTTCCTTTCGTCATCTTTATAACATGACCTCTCAATGTAAGTCAGGTTTCTCCAAACCAGTGTCTGATAGGGTTAAATTTGATGTTTTGGTATTTCTGGGTTATAATTGACTTTGAGTGCAGTGATTATTTTGTGTTTATTTTTTGCAACAAGAAAAGTTTTTATCTCGTACATTCTCCCAGCTATATCATGTATATATGAGCTGCTCTAGTTTTCTGTTACTGTCAATGTCTTCCCAGGTTCTTCACATATAACGACCACAAAGTTGCAGTTTTTATATTAGAAAGAATCACTTTTTTTGTTTCTAAGTGTGACATTTCTATATAGTGTAAACACCCCCTGAATCTCTGGATCTGTTGTGGTAGAACTGGAGAACTTTCCATGCAGGAATCTACAGAAGTTCAAAACAAGGCAGATAAGGCCTGAAAATGCCACTAGTTAATACAGAAAAATAATTGTCCTGTACTCAAAATCTCCTTGGGTCATAATCCTGTACCTCAAGTGGAATTGTGTCATTATGTCATTTGGTTTTCCGGTCCCAAAATGGTCCACGGGTTTAGCAACATAATTTAACAGCTGATGGTCATGTATAAAATGGTGAATTATGCAAATTGTCTCTTCAGAGAGGAAGAGGACTAGAACTCTAGTGCTACCTATTGGAAGCAGCAATCCTAAAAGTCAATGTCGACCCTTTAACAAGCCTTGTTACATGACTTAGGATAAAAGCCAAAACCAGAATCTCAATTTGCAGACCCTGTGTTTCAGGGTAATAAAATGGTAAATGCACATTTACTGTCACGGCCACCTGAGGAAGTCCACAAGAAACGCGCATTGGGGCTGCCTTGTCTGTTGGTTCACAGGGACAGACACTATGTCACTTTATTTACATTGATAATATGTCCCTATATATGTGTGGATGAAGTAACTGCATTATGACTGTATATACAACTTTAAGTGCTGCCACACATAGATTTAGTTGGGACTGTTATAGAATGAAGTTTGGAGTTACAATTTTTGCAAGAATGTCACTTCCCGATCTGTACATAATCTTTGGTTGACTCAGACTTATCATTGTTCGAGTCCTTCACTTTCAAATCCTTTTGTCCATATACCTTTGTAATTATGACAGTTATTGATATGACGTTGTAATTAAATAAATAAAATATTTTTGTAGCTTTTAAATGGATTTTGCACTCCTTTTCCTCTTCATTTTGTACCTACTTATTAGAGTATATCTGTTGCATTTGACAATATTATCTATGGTCTGTGGCCTATAGTAACCCTAGTGTGATAATTTTTCTTCTGATATTTTTATATAAATATATGGGGGTAATTTGCTGTACAAGGCTGAAATGTATGGACACTAAACTGGCATATTTGCATTTCTCCAAAATAAAGCTTGGTGTGGATGTTGCAAAATAGCTACTGCAGCTGTAGATGAATTCATTGAAAAGTACAGTTTCTACAATGGGGTGACTTTTGGAGTTTTTCTACTGTTCTGCCACCTTCTAGGCTCTGTAAATATTGCCTGCTTCTTAGAGTTCCTGTTGAAATAGTGCTTCACAGCCTCTGCAAATAAAACACGGTGTCTGCAATCTATTAAAGGGAATCTGCCACCTCATTTTGGCACAAAACAGATACTAAGCCGGAAGAAACTTCTATGAAGATAGGTATAATACCCTGACTAAAGGGTTGGACTTGCTCTGTAACTCCACTGTGATAACTGCACACATGCAGGAAACAGATGCTAAGCCAAAATCTCATTGCCCCCACTGATGCTAACTGCCTCCCAACATGTAAAGTCCCGAGACTTAGATGACTCAAACAGCATGCAGACAGAATGTTAGAGTATCCACAATCTCACACCATAACATAGATGACACTAGCGTGCCCGCGTGCACCGTTTAGAGCCTTATATACATTAGGCTCCACCCCAAACACTCACGCCCAGTAGGCCGAGACATCGCCCGTGGGCCAAACCAGAGCCGCCACTTCACCAGAGCAGGTGACGTACGACCACTAATAGCAGGACGCCTCATCACAGACATGCTGACTCCAGAGTACCAGGCTGCAGCTGTATATCACTGGTTACTAAGGACATGGCTGGAGAACCAGCAGTAACTAAGCATACACAACAAGCTGAGAAAGACACTGGGACCAATGTCTATGCTGAGCAGCACCCGCAGTGGCCGAGCCCAGGTAGGAGGCCACAGAGGCAGGAAAGGCTGGGGATCTATCCAGTGCAGTGGGAAAATCCAAACACGCACTACTGGAAAAATCCAATGTACAGAGTCCGGACTCCACTCCTGCCTCACCACCGACAGATTTGTGAAGAACTCTTGTTGCTGGAATATTGCAGCAGCAATCCTGTCTCCTGTGACCCCTCTCCACAGTGCCCCACCTTCCCTCCATAAGCTAAGTTTGCACTATAAGACGGACCGTAATTTTTAAAATTTTTTCCCTTATTTTCCTCCCCAAGATTTGTGGTGTGTCTTATGGTCAGTACATCCTTGTAGTCTGAAAAGTTCCGTAATTTTTTTCCCTATTTGTATTATGCTATACATTTTTTATGGAAAAAATAATTATGCATAACACATATGAGAGGATGAGAAATTTAACAAATATATTTATGTATAGTTGAAATTCTAAATAAAATAAATACTCTGTCCCTGTTTTCCTCTCCAGAAACCAGTCAGGTATTGCTGCATTGATTTGAGCTGTAATTCCCTCTGTTATTATGAAATTGACCTTAGAGAATTGTCCATTAGACATAACAGACACTTCAGAGTTCACACTTGTCCCGATCCTTGTAATCCCATTGGTAACTTAGCACAAGAAGAGACAAGAAAATACCCAGGATCCACCAAAGTCTACTGTACATTAAAGGGGGTTTTACACATAGCGATATCGCTAGCAACATCGCTAAAGCATCATCGATTTTGTGACGCAGCAGCGATATTGCTAGCGATATCGCTATGTGTGATACTTACCTCCGACCGGCTCCCCACTGTCTGTCGCTGATCGTGCGAGATCGTGCAGCTACATTTCTCGTCAGGCGCTTCTTGCTGGGCTTCCTGCTGGCGCCGGCGCTTGTGTGGCAGCTCACTAGCAACCATTTAGCGATGCACCAGCGATCCTGACCTTGTTGTATCATGGTCGGGATTGCTGGTGCATCGCTAAATGTAAAGGAGGCTTTAGCAGGCCCGGATTGGCAATATAACCAACCGGGCATTTTCCCGCTGGGCCGCTGTCATGTGGTCCGCGGGCGGCAGCTCCCGATCATCTGGCCGCTTGCCAGCTGCTGCGGCCACTGTTGCTCCTGCCGCCGGCCCTCTGCGGGCACGGCGGTGATAGTTTCCAAGTTCCTCCCGCACTGCAGGGAGATAAGCCACCATGCCTCCCCCACACACCCCATCCTCGCCGCAGCATGAGACCCCCCGCCCCCGCAGCCACTCACAGTGTCGCTTGCCTTCTCCGTTCGCAGGACCTGTGATGAGGTCACAGGAGGGGAGGAGTCAGGGGGTCACATGATCAGGAGCCTTTGTCCAGACCCCTGACTCCGCCCCTCCTGTGACCTCATCACAGGTCCTGTGCGCTCAGCCTTGCCTCTTGGTGTCTGCAAGACTCTGCTGTGCTGTTGTCATGTTGCTGGATGAGATAAGCATGTGTGAGGTCAGGAGGGGTTTACAGGGTAGATGTAGCAGAGCTGTATGTGTATGGGGTGTACTGAGCGGAGCCGTGTGTGTACGAGGTGTACAAGGTGTACGGAACAGAGCCGTGTGTGTGCGAGGTGTACGGAGAGGAGCCGTGTGTGTGCAAGGTGTACGGAGAGGAGCCGTGTGTGTGCGAGGTGTACGGAGAGGAGCAGTGTGTGTACAAGGTGTACGGAGAGGAGCCGTGTGTGTGCGAGGTGTACGGAGAGGAGCTGTGTGTGTACGAGGTGTACGGAGAGGAGCCGTGTGTGTACGAAGTGTACAGAGAGGAGCCGTGTGTGTACGATGTGTACGGAGAGGAGCCGTGTGTGTGCGAGGTGTACGGAGCGGAGCCGTGTGTGTGCGAGGTGTACGGAGAGGAGCCGTGTGTGTGCGAGGTGTACGGAGAGGAGCCGTGTGTGTACGAGGTGTACGGAGAGGAGCCGTGTGTGTGCGAGGTGTACGGAGAGGAGCCGTGTGTGTACGAGGTGTACGGAGCGAAGCCGTGTGTACGAGGTGTACGGAGCGGAGCCGTGTGTACGAGGTGTACGGAGCGGAGCCGCATGTGTACGAAGTGTACGGAGAGGAGCCGCGTGTGTACGAGGTGTACGGAGCGGAGCCGTATGTACGAGGTGTATGGAGCGGAGCCGCGTGTGTACGAAGAGTACGGAGAGGAGCCGCGTGTGTACGAGGTGTACGGAACGGAGCCGCGTGTACGAGGTTTACGGAGCAGAGCCGCGTGTGTATGGGTTATACGGAGAGGAGCCGTGTCTGTACGGAGTGGAGCCATATGTGTACGGGATGTACGGAGCGGAGCCAAGTGTGTACAAAGCATACAAAGCCGGCTTTTCCCACGGACACAGGAGTACACGGCGGAGCCCCGAGGAGCATTTTAAAACACACACATGATGTTCCACCTGAAGTGATGTGCTTGAAGCTGACCGGAAATGAGATAATTTCTTGAGGAGATTGTAACAGAACCAGGAATGCTTCAGATCCATCACCGTGTCCTCCTCCGACAGCGCAGACAGCAGGATCGCCTTGGAATCGGGGATGCCGGCCATGTGAGCGGATCATGATATGTCCTGCATCGGGAGGCTCAGGTGGGCACTACAATGGGAGCCGGGCTGCTGTAGTATCTTTATAGAATCTTTCTTTATTTCTTTCTCTCTTTTTCTTTCTTTCTCTGTTCTTTCTTTCTCATTCTCTGTTCTGTCTTTCCCTCATTTTCTTTCTCTCTCCCTCTCTGTTCTTTCTCTCTCTAATCTTTCTTTTTTCTTTCTCTCTCTCTGTTCTTTCTTTCCCCTCTTTCTTTCTTTTTCTTTCCTCTCTTTCTTTCTCTCTGTTCTTTCTTTTCTTTACTTCTTTCTTTCTCTCCCTATTCTTTCTCTGTCTCTCTCTGTTCTTTCTTTCTTTCCCCTCTTTCTTTCTCTCTCTCTCTGTTCTTTCTTTCTTTCCCCTCTTTCTTTCTTTCTTTCTTTCTTTCTCTTTTTTCTTTTTTCTCTCTCTCTGTTTTCTCTCTTCCTTAGTGCCAGTCAGTGTGCCCATAATGCCAGCCACTGTGCCCTCAGTACAAGTCAGTGTGATCAGCAGTGCTAAATGGGTGCGATTAGGCGTGGACATGGGTGTGACTAGTTGTGGAATGGGTGTGGCCGGGCATGGCCTAAAATTTGCAGCGGCGCGCACAGCGCGCCGCAGTCTTTGTCCCTCTTTCCCTCCCTCAAAAGTTGGGAGGTGTGATAGAGGCAGCTATGACCAGGGGGTCTGGTTGCCCAATGGATAGCAGTTCTGCCAGGAATTCTGTCACCGTGCGTACAAAAGGGGACAGAGCTTTGGGAGGAGTATTGTACCTAAAAGCAATAAATAGGACTGAGCTGAAATACTGGGCACAGCTGTGACTACATGTTATATAGTCGTGTTAATCTCCTCTCACTGCTTGTAACCTACAACTGTACAAAAATATTATATAGTCACCATGTGACTAGTGAGCCTGTGTAACTTCAAATGCCAGGGCTGAATTTTAGTCCCAGTCCGGCCCTGGGCTTTAGGGTATTTTATCGATAGAAGAATTGGTTAGTCAACACAGGAATAGACATTAGTAAGTGTCTAGAGGAAGAGTCTTGAGGAGATCATTTGCATATTCCCAGTGCCTTCTGGGATAAGTGAAGAGTCTGCGTGAGCTCAACGATCACTGGGTATTGGCCGTTGCAGCTGAAAAGAGGAAATTGGAAATTTTGGCTCATCTTTCACCGTTTTTAAGAAATCTCAAGATGGAAGAGGCCAGGAGCCATTTGGTGAGCTGCATTTCTTGCTACATGTTCACAGATTTACCAGTGGAAAAGCCAAACTTCTCATGCCACAAATGCAAGCTTGTGTCCCTGTTGGAGGAAAAGTTGCAAAATCTCGAAGAGAGGTTAGCTACGTTGAAGATCATTAAGGAAGGTGAAGAGTTCTTGGACAGAGCAGAATTATCTCTTCATGTTACAGAAAGAGAAGAAATTCGAAGTGCACCTGAAGAAACAGAGGAATGGAGACATGTGACCCAGAGAAGCAGGAGGATCAGGAGGCAGTCAGCACCCATACTGCTCAGAAACCAGTACCAGGCTCTCACGCAGGAAAACGATGAAGAAATACATCAGGATAAGACTTTGCCCACAAACAGCAACCTTGTACGCCTTCAGAGTCCTCCTGGATGGAGAAAGAAAAATGTTGTGAAGAAGAAACGGAGAGTGGTGGTCATGGGGGATTCCCTGTTGAGAGGAACAGAGGCCGCTATCTGCAGACCGGATATAATTTCAAGAGAAATGTGTTGTCTTCCAGGTGCAAAAATTAAAGATGTGTCTGACAGGATATCAGGACTCTTCAGACCTACAGATGACTACCCATTCCTGCTACTACATGTGGGGACAAATGACACCGCAAGAAACGACCTGGAAAACATCTGCAGAGACTTTGAAGACTTAGGCAAGAAAGTGAAAGAACTGGGAGCACAGGTGGTCTTCTCTTCCATCCTCCCAGTGGATGGCCATGGAACAAGGAGGTGGAATAAGATTCTGCAGGTGAACAACTGGCTACGTCGATGGTGCCGTCAGCAACGATTTGGATTTCTGGATCACGGAGTGAACTACTTATACGATGGACTACTTGCTAGAGATGGGGTGCACCTTACGAAGACTGGAAAGCATGTATTTGGAAGTCGCCTTGCTACACTTGTAAGGAGAGCTTTAAACTAGAACAACATGGGAAGGGAAGCAAAAGACCAGAAAAAGCCATACATCTGACAAATGCTATTGAGAACTCAGCTATTAGAAGTGGAAAGGAAGAACAAAGACAAAAGAATCTAATTAATAAAAATATTGGAGAAAGAGAAACCAATCACAAACTAAAATGCTTCTATACTAATGCACAAAGCATGGGCAACAAACAAGGAGAATTGGAACTACTAACACAGGAAAAGAAATATGATGTCATTGGAATCACTGAAACTTGGTGGGACAATACACATGATTGGAATACAAGACTAGAAGGATACAACTTATTTGCAAGAAACAGACTTGATAAACGAGGAGGGGGTGTCGCATTGTATGTTAGAAACACGTATATCTGCACAGAGATTGAAGCTTCAGAGACTGGGAGTTCTGTGGAAACTGTTTGGGTAAGAATACAAGGACAGAACAATGGAAAGGACACCATTGTAGGCATTTACTACAGGCCGCCTGTGCAAGCTGAAGATATGGATGAACTCTTTATGCATCAAATGGCCAAGTTCTCCAAAAAATATGACATAGTTGTCATGGGAGATTTCAGCTATCCAGACATTTGTTGGGAATCTCTCTCAGGCAAAACTAACAGGTCAAGGAAATTCTTATCCTCTCTTGCTGACAACTTTATCTTCCAAAAGGTAAGGGAGAAAACAAGGGGAACTGCTACCTTGGATCTAATCCTTATAAACAGGGAGGAAATGGTTGAGGAGGTAAAAGTGGCTGGGACCCTAGGAGGTAGTGACCATGCTATTTTAGAATTTTGGATAACTAGAGGCGGAAGACCTGTGAAGACTCAGACGTCAAGGTTAGATTTCAGAAAGGCAGATTTTAAGGGATTCAGAAAGAGAATTGGAGGGATCCAATGGCTGGATATCCTAAAAGACAAAAATGTCCAGGAGGGATGGGAAATCTTGAAAAATGAAATTCTCAAAGCACAGTTGTTAACAATTCCGAAAAGAGGGAAGAATAGGAAGCATTTAAGGAAACCAGGATGGATGAACACAGAACTTAAGCACATGCTAAAAAGGAAGAAAAAAATGTTTATAAAATGGAAAGAGGGAGGCATATCTAAAGAAGAATATAATGCTGTCTGTAGAACCTGCAGGGCACAAATCAGATTACCTAAAGCTGAAAATGAATTGAGGCTTGCAAGAGATGTCAAAAACAATAATAAAGGATTTTGGGGATATGTCAAAAGTAAAAGAAAAGTCAAAGATGCTATAGGATTTTTACAGGATGAAAATGATGAAATGGTAAGACAGGATGTTGAGAAGGCTGAACTTTTAAATTCCTATTTTGCATCTGTTTTCTCTCAGAAAGGAAATGTAACATCAACTGTTATTCACTGTCCTATTAAGGGAATAGAAGAATCCAGGATATCTATAAACAGAAAGATAGTGAGGAAACACTTAGCTAACCTAAATGAATTCAAGTCTCCAGGTCCAGATGAATTACACCCCAGAGTACTGAAGGAGATAGCAGAAGAAATTTTTGAACCCCTCTCCATAATCTTTGAAAATTCTTGGAGAACAGGAGAAGTGCCAGAAGAATGGAGAAGAGCAAATGTTGTTCCTATCTTCAAAAAGGGGAAGAAGGTGGACCCAGGGAACTATAGGCCGGTGAGTCTGACTTCTATACCAGGAAAGATCTTTGAACAAATTATTAAACAACATGTATGTCAATACCTGGATAAGAATGAAGTGATTAAACAGAGTCAGCATGGGTTTGTAACTAATAAGTCATGTCAGACTAACTTAATTTCCTTCTATGACGGTATCACTGATTGGGTGGATCAAGGAAATGCTGTAGATACAGTATATCTTGACTTCAGCAAAGCATTTGACAAAGTCTCTCATACAATCCTTATTGAAAAAATGACTAAGTATGGAATGGACAAGGCAACTGTTAGGTGGATTCATAACTGGCTTAGTGATCGGACCCAAAGAGTGGTCGTAAATGGCTGCACATCCAGTTGGAAGAATGTCTCAAGTGGGGTACCACAGGGCTCTGTCCTGGGCCCTGTATTGTTCAACATCTTTATCAATGATTTAAATGAAGGAATTGAGGGTAAACTGATTAAATTTGCTGATGACACAAAGCTAGGAGGGATAGCTAATACTAGAGAAGAGAGTGAGAGGATTCAAAAAGATTTAAATAAACTGGAGACGTGGGCAGCAACTAACAGAATGGTTTTTAACAGGGAGAAATGCAAAGTACTACATCTGGGCAATAAAAATGAAAAAAGCATATATAGAATGGGAGGAATAGGGCTAAGTGACAGCACATGTGAAAAAGACTTGGGTATACTAATAGATCACAGACTGAATATGAGTCAACAGTGTGATGCAGCAGCAAAAAAGGCAAATGCAATTCTAGGATGTATTAACAGAAGCATACAGTCTAGATCACGTGAAGACATTATTTCCCTCTACTCCTCTCTGGTCAGACCTCATCTGGAATATTGTGTCCAGTTTTGGGCACCACATTTTAAAAAAGACATCAACAAACTGGAGCAAGTTCAGAAAAGAGCGACCAGAATGGTGACCGGTCTGCAAACCCTGTCTTATGAGGAAAGGTTGCAGGATTTGGGAATGTTTAGTTTGCAAAAGAGAAGACTGAGAGGAGACTTAATAGCTGTCTACAAATATCTAAAGGGCTGTCACATTGTAGAAGGATCAACTTTATTCTCAATTGCACAAGGAAAGACTAGAAGCAATGGGATGAAACTGAATGGGAGGAGACACAGATTAGATATTAGAAAAAACTTTTTGACAGTTAGAGTGATCAATGAGTGGAACAGGCTGCCACGAGAAGTGGTGAGTTCTCCTTCAATGGAAGTCTTCAAACAGAGGCTGGACAGACATCTGACTGGGATGATTTAGCGAATCCTGCTTTGAGCAGGGGGTTGGACCAGATGGCCCAGGAGGTCCCTTCCAACTCTACGATTCTATGATTCTATGATATATTTATAGATAAGTAGGTACAAAATAAAAAAAGTCACCATATGATTTACATTGACAGTATCAATATTATTGATATCCAGAAGGAAATCATCACTGATAGGTAAAAATTGTGTAAAGCATATAACACGTAACACATTTGTTTAGTTTTGTGAAATCATAACTGTTTTTAATACCTAGAATCCAAGGTTCAGTTCTAATTTTCAACTATATGAGTGCACAAATTTTAGGTGATGGATTGAACAGATAGGTAGGTCAATAGATGAGCTTTTTAGGTAGAAGATACTCAAAAATAATAGACAGATGATAGGATCAACAGCTAGATACTGTTGATATGGTTGCTTGGGACAAGATACAAGACCTGAGACATTAAACAATATACCTGCCAGATCATCATATTTGGTCCTGGATAGGGGTCCATATTTTCCAGTATAGCCATTTACATAAATTAGATCCTACATATATTTTCAATACTGTAATATATCCTCCATTATTATACCTTTTACCCCCAAAAGAGTGGTTTGCATGTTAATGACAGACCAATTTTTACAATTCTGACCACTGTCCCTTTATATGATAATAACTCTGGAATGCTTCCATGGATCCTGGTGATTGTGACATTGTTTTCTCAAGACATTTTGTTCATCATGAAGTGGTACAATTTCTTTGATAATACTTGCGTTTATTTGTGAAAAAAATGGAAATATGGCGAAAATGTTGAAAATTTCTCAATTTTCCAACTTTGAATTTTCATGCCCTTAAATAGTAACATAACATAGTAACATAGTTTTGAAGGCTGAAGGAAGAACTTATGTCCATCTAGTTCAGCCTAAATCACAGAGATATGTCACATAAAATACATAATAAGTAACATTTCCCACATGTAGGTTTACTTTACATCAGCACAATTTTGGAACCAAAATTTTTTATTGTTAGGTAGTTGTAAGGGTTACAGCGATTTCTCATTATTACAACTCCATTTTTTTAGTGACCACATCACATTTGAAGTCACTTTGAGGGGTCTATATGATAGAAAATACCCAAAAGTGACAATATTCTAAAAATTGCACCCCTCAAGGTGCTCAAAATCACATTCAAGAAGTTATTAACCCTTCAGGTGCTTCACAGGAATTTTTTGAATGTTTAAAAAAATGAACATTTAACTTTATTCACAAAAATGTTTAATTCAGATTCAATTTTCTTATTTTACCAATAGTAACAGGAGAAATTGGACCCCAAAAGTTATTGTACAATTTGTCCTGAGTATGCTGATACCCCATATTAAAGAACTGTTTACGTGCATGGCAGAGCTCAGAAGGGAAGGAGCTCGGTTTGAATTTTTCAACGCAAAATTGGCTGTAGTTAAAATCGGACGCCATGTCGCGTTTGGAGAGCCAATTTCTCATGAGTACGCTTATACCCCACATATGCAGGTAAATTACTGTTTGGGTGCATGGCAGAGCTCGGAAGGGTAGGAGTGCCATTTGACTTTTCAGTGCAAAATTGGCTGGAATTGAGATCAGACGCCATGTTTCATTTCGAGAGCCCCTGATGTGCGAAAACAGTGGAAACCCCCAAAAGTGACACCATTTTGGAAAGTAGACCCCATAAGGAACTTGTCTAGATATGTGGTGAGCACTTTGAATACCCAAGTGCTTCACAGAAGTTTGTAACGTAGAGTCGTAAAAATAAAAAATCATATTTTTCCACAAAAATGATTTTTCACCCCCAATTTTTTTATTCTCCCAAGGGTAACAGGAGAAATGTTAGCTCCTCGCTAGACAAGGCAGGATTCCCGGAGTGGACCCTCTGGACCGTGGCACCGAGTGGCCCCGGACGAGTAACCAGGTGGACCCGACCCCTATGCAGGGACCGTTAGGAGCAGGTCCAGGGGTTCGAATGCCACGGTGGCCGGTACCAAGAGGGGCGGCTTAGAATGGAGTGCTGAGATGAACACAGGAGAGCGGGAATGAAGTGGGACTGCCTAAGTAGACACGAGTAGGGAGGACTGGAATAAGACAGCAGGTGGCACCATGGTTAGGCAGGACTGGAGTCAGACAGCAGGAACGGACATAGGCAGGACTGGAGTCAGACAGCAGGCACGGACACGGAAGGCAGGACTGGAGTCAGACAGCAGGTATGGACAAGGAAGGCAGGACTGGAGTCAGACAGCGGGCACGGACACGGAAGGCAGGACTGGAGTCAGACAGCAGGTCTGCAAGGAAGCACAAAGTAATCAGTGGGTGGCAGCCTAATGCACGGCGACCACAGGACCTAGAATGCTGTAGAACAACAACGATCAGGCGCCTCTACTATGGGATGGCGACCTGATATAGATGTAGCTGTGCCCCAATTGGTCCGGCGGTGCTACCGGGTCAGGGCACCGCCGGAGATATGATCAGGAACAGTGAGCCGGCCGCGGCCTACGGCGCATGCCGAGGGCCCGTAATGATGTCACCGGCCGCTGGCCAGTCAGAGGAGGACGCTGAGGCCGGGGCTGGAGGGAGTGAGGCTGCAGCGCGAGGTATGTACGAGCGTGCGCGACGGAGGGCCCGGTGAGGTGCGCGGCAGGATGCCTGGGGACCGTGACAGTAGGCATGGGGACCGTGACAGTACCCTCCCCCTTAAGCCGCCCCCTGCTGCGATTGGAAAAAAATCTCCTGAGAATGTGGGGAGCGTTGTTGCTCTCTCAGGGCTCCCAGGATCTCCCCTCAGGATCAAAACCTTTTCAGTCAATAAGGAAAAAGGTCCTCCCTCTAACTCTCCTCATGGCGAGAATATCTCTTACCTTGAAGGTGTCGTCAGAACCCACTGGCTGAGGAGCAGGGCAAGGCAAGGGATGGAACTGATTTAGTACCACAGGTTTCAGAAGAGAGACGTGGAAGGTGTTGGGATGCGGAGCGAAGCAGGCAACCTCAACTTGTAGGCGACTTCATTGACACATCCCAGGATTTCAAAAGGGCCAATGTACCGGGGACCCAGCTTGTAAGAGGGCAGATGTACTTGGAGGAGAGCCAGACCTTATCCCCAATGTGAAACGGTGGAGGATCCAACCTCCTCTTGTCTGTGTGATTCTTCATCCGCTCGCTGGCCCTTTTGAGGGCCGTGTTGGTCTCGGACCAGATTTTAGAGAATTCTTGGAACAAGGAGTTGGCTGCCGGTACCTCGGAGGTCGTGGCTACAGTAAGAGGTATATTAGGACGTTTGCCGAACACCACGAAAAAGGGCGACTTGGTTGAGGATTCACTGGCATGATTGTTGTAGGCAAACTCCACCCATGGAAGGAGATCAACCCAGTCATTCTGATGGGTGTTAGAGAAATGCCAAAGGTATGTAGTCAATGTCTGGTTGGTTCACTCTACTTGCCCATTGGTCTGCGGATGATAGGCAGATGAAAAATCCAGGGATATATCCAGAAGTTTACAAAGCGCTCTCCAAAACTTAGCAGTAAACTGGACTCCACGATCAGACACAATCCGTTGAGGTAGGCCGTGAAGCCTGAAATTCTGATGGACGAGAATCTTGGCTAATTCGAGTGCAGAAGGAAGACCGCTCAAAGTAATGAAATGTGCCATTTTGGAAAAGTGGTCCACAACCACTAGAATCACCGTACAGCCTGAAGAGCGGGGAAGATCAGTGATAAAGTCCATGGCAATATTCACCCAAGGTGACATAGGTGCCGGCGAAGGAAGCAGTAGACCAAACGGAGACCGACGTGGTGTCTTATTCCTAGCACAGGAGGAACAGGAGGCAACGAAGTCCGTCACATCTTGGCGGAGAGTTGGCCACAAATAATACCGAGATATGAGAGCAAGGGTCTTCCCAATTCCGGCATGACCAGCCAATTGGGAGGAATGCTCCCACAGCAGAACTCTGCTTTTGGCATTCTCCGGTACGAGAGTCTTGCCTGGAGGTGGAGAAAGCAGAGTCAATGGTGCCACAGTGATAGTCTTCGTGGGCTCGATGATGTGGGAAGGTTCCTCCCCAACTTCAGTCGGTTGAAAGACTCTGGATAGGGCATCGGCTTTGGTCTTTCTTTCTCCCGGGCGAAAGTGAAGCTCAAAATCAAAGCGAGCGAAAAATAAGGACCATCTGGCCTGTCGAGGATTAAGTCTCTGGGTGGACTGAAGGTAGGCCAGGTTCTTGTGGTCCGAGTAAATAACAAACGGGTGGACAGCTCCCTCCAGAAGGTAACGCCACTCCTCCAATGCCAATTTGATGGCCAAAAGCTCGCGGTCGCCAATCGAGTAATTGCACTCGGATGAGGAGAAAGCTTTGGAGAAGAATGCTGTAGAACAACAACGATCAGGCGCCTCCACTATGGGAGGGCGGCCTGATATAGATGCAGCTGCGCCCCCATTGGTCCGGTGGTGCTACCGGGTCAGGGCACCGCCAGAGATAATATCAGGAACAGTAAGCCGGACGCATGCGCAGGGCCTGAAATGACATCACCGGCCACGGGCCGGTTAGAGGAGGACGCCAAGGCCGGGGCTGGAGGGAGCGAGGCTGCAGCACGAGGTAAGTACGAGCGCGCGCGACGGAGGGCCCGGTGAGGTGCGCGGCAGGAGGCCTGGGGACCGTGATATGAGGCATGGGGACCGTGAAAAGAAATTGGATGCAAAAGTTGTTGTACAATTTGTCCTGAGTATGCTGATACCCCATATGTGGAGGTAAAGCACTGTTTGGGCGCATGGCAGAGCTTGGAAGGGTAGGAGCGCCGTTTGAATTTTGAAACGCACAATTGACTGTAATTAAAATCGGACGTCATGTCGCGTTTGGAGAGCCCCTGATGTGTCTACATGCAGTGATTGTATTGACACCATGGGTGTGTCACAAAATGTTATACCATTAGGCAGTGAGGACAAAATTACTACATTTTTACCATCAAAATTTTGCTTTTGTCAAACATTTTACATTTTCACACAAGAAGTGGATAAAAATGGCAACCAGATTAGTCCCACAATTCCTACTGAACGTGACAATTCCTCATATGTGCCTATACAGTGCTACTTAACCATGCAGAGAGACTTGGGAGGAATGGAAACCTATTTGCCTATTGAAGCACTGTTCCCTGGCGTCGGGAGCTGAACACGGCTCTCATCATTCTGCACTGTTTCTGCCGATCGCTGGCAGAGCAGGGGCGAATGATGAGAACCATGTTCAGCACCCAGCGCTGGGGAACGGCACTTACTGTAACGCTTCTTCCCTGGCACCCGTCCTTGTGGTAGTGATGCAGCACATGCATGCCACACATGTGCCACAAGTATTATACACACGGATACTGACATCTCCGGTACCGGAATTATCAGGACATGTGAAAGAGGTGTTATATTGGGTTTTCTGTTTAGCTACTATCACTGTTATTGCCGCCTAATGCCTCTATAAAAATAGACTTTGTGACTTTCAGAGTCCCTCCTTCATAAATGAAACAGGATGTGTCTGTTAAGGCCCCGTCACACTAAGCGATATCGCTAGCAATATAGCTGATTATCAGTTTATTATAAATAAACTGGTGAAGTGGGAAGCAACTAACAGAATGATTTTTAACAGGGAAAAATGCGAAGTACTACATCTGGGCAATAAAAATGAAAAAAGCATATACAGAATGGGAGGAATAGGGCTAAGCAACAGCACATGTGAAAAAGACTTGGGTATACTAATAGATCACAGACTGAATATGAGTCAACAGTGTGATGCAGCAGCAAAAAATGCAAATGCAATTCTAGGATGTATATTAGGATGCAATTCTGTATATTAACAGAAGCATACAGTCTAGATCACGTGAAGTCATTATTTCCCTCAACTCCTCATTGGTCAGACCTCATCTGGAATATTGTGTCCAGTTTTGGGCACCACATTTTAAAAGACATCAACAAACTGGAGCAAGTTCAGAAAAGAGCGACCAGAATGGTGACCGGTCTGCAAATCCTGTCTTATGAGGAAAGGTTGTAGGATTTGGGAATGTTTAGTTTGCAAAAGAGAAGACTGAGAGGAGACTTAATAGCTGTCTACAAATATCTAAAGGGCTGTCACATTGTAGAAGGATCAACTTTATTCTCATTTGCACAAGGAAAGACTAGAAGCAATGGGATGAAACTGAACGGGAGGAGACACAGATTAGATATTAGAAAAAACTTTTTGACAGAGTGATCAATGAGTGGAACAAGCTGCCACGAGAATTGGTGAGTTCTCCTTCAATGGAAGTCTTCAAACAGAGGCTGGACAGACATCTGACTGGGATGATTTAGCAAATCCTGCTTTGAGCAGGGGGTTGGACCAGATGGCCCAGGAGGTCCCTTCCAACCCTACGATTCTATGATTCTATGATCGCTGATCGCACGAGAACATCCTGGACCGTTTCTCGTTGTCAGCTTCCTACTGGCCTTCCTGCTGTGGAGACGAGCGACGAGTGGACGCGGGCGGGAGGATGTCAGGATCGCCTTGTCTGACAGGTAAGTAGCGACCCCCGACAGCTGCTATGTCGCTGGTGAGATCTGCCTGTTTGGCAGCTCACTAGTGACCACTTAGCGATGCACCAGCGATCCATATCGTTGTCGGGATGGCTGGTGCATCGCTAAGTGTGACAGTACCTTTAATGTTTCACGCACCACAAGGCCAGCTAAGGTTGTTAAATGTTAAATTGACATTTCCCTGTGAATGCATTTGTATTGGTTGAAAGCAATGCTAAAGTTAAAAAACGCATCAAAAACGCTGAGTGAACATAGCCCAAGTGGTGGAGGCACTTTTTTGGGGTTATTTATTTTGCCTAAAATTCAAATCATCACCCTAGAAAGGAAGTTCCTTAAGCTCTTTCCCATGAAAATCCATTTTGATTTTGTTTTGTATGTTCTAGTGTGTGCCTGTAAAAGTGACACAACATTCCGACAACATTGTTCATGGCAGTGACCTAGGAGTCAGAAATGCTTCCAGGAGTCTTCTCCGTGTTGTTCACATGTCATTTCAACACTGTTTCCATCGATTTCAGACGTTTTGAGATGCTAAAAAGACTCACCGGGGGTTGCAGCAAATTGCTCGGGCTTCCCATAGACTTACATTGGGCTCATTGCTCGGGTCAAGCATCCGAACATTCCAGTTTGCTTTACCCGAGCAATTAGCACTCGAGCATTTTAGTGCTCGCCCATCACTAGATACTGCCACATTTGATAAAAAATATGTAGCAAACTGTGGGTCGAATTTCTCCTATTTTCCCTTGTGGAAATTATAAATTTTGTGTTAAAACAGTATTTTAGTGGAAAAAAAATGTTACTTTCATATCTAAATGTTATAAAGTTTTGTGAATAACCTGTAGGCTACAAATGATCATTACACCCCTAGATCAATTCTTTGAGGGGTGTTTGTGGGGGTTTCTGCTGTTTTGGTACCTCATCTCTGCAAATAAGACATGATGTCTGCAATCTATCCCAGACAAATTTATATTCCAAATACCAAATGTCGCTTCTTCCTTCCGAGCCCTGCCTTGGGTCTAAACAGAACTTTTGACTATATATTCATTTAAATCGGAATAGGTCCCTAAAGAAACTGGCTTTTTAAATTTCTCTAACAACATAACAAAATAAAATTAAATTTATAAAATTATGCAGTTGTAAAGTAGACTTATAAGAAATGTTATTTATTAATTATTTTGTACAGCATGACTAACTGGTTAAGGATATAAAGATTGAAGGTTTGAAAATTGCTATTTTTTTTCAAAAATTTTCACCAACATTTATTTTTTTCACAGTTGAACGCAAAACATATCAACCTTAATTTACTACTAACAAAGTACAATTAGTCACAAAAAAATCTCAGAATCACTTATATATGTTAAAGCCTTCCAGAGTTGTCACAACATGAAGAGGCATTGTCTCTGAAGCATGTCTCTGAAGAGGCAATTTGCACAACATGAAGTGACACTGGTCTGATTGGCCTGGTCATTAATCAATTGTCTCCTTCACTAATAGGTTCATTAGGAGGTTAAATAAATCAGTCTAGTTTTGGGTGTATTGGCCTTGGATAAAGATATTAGTTCAATTGAATAATAATGGAGGGCACTGTTCATGAGATACAATAGACTGGAAAGGTAACACTTCTATGGAGCCTTCTAATTTCATTAGTAACTCAGCATTAGAAGAGACAATCACATACCAGGGACCACCTCAGCCACCTGTAAACACGGGACATTTCTTATGTGAATGACAGGGTTAATTGTCTCCACATATATTTTGTAATCATTGTCCATAATCAACAAAATGTGATCACTGTCTAATGCGAATGAAGGTGTCCTGATTCCTTGACAAGAAACACATGATATGACTGTGGAAATAGATATGAAATAGGAAAAAGGTAATTAGTTAGAACTTAAGGCCCCGTCTCACTAAGCGATCTCAGTAGCGAGATCGCTGCTGAGTCACAACTTTTGTGACGTAACAGCGATCTCACCAGCAAGATCGCTATGTGTGACAGCGATCAGCGAGCAGCCCCCCTGCCGGTATCGCTGATCGCTGGAAGAAACCTCTGGACATTTCTTTGGTCGCTGGTCTCCCGCTGGCCAGCACGCATCGCTGTGTGTGACAGGCGGGAGACCAGCGATCAGGTGTAAAAAATAATTTAAAAAATAAAAAATATAGTTATTCTCACCTTCCGACGTCCCGTTCAGCCATCCTGCCTCTCTCCACGCTCCGGTCTCAGTGATCCTTTGCACGAATGACCACGAGACTTTGCTATCCCTCGAGACCGTGACGCCTCGCGGTCATTCGTGCAAAGGCTCACTGAGACCGGAGCGTGGAGAGAGGCAGGATGGCTGAACGGGACGTCGGAAGGTGAGAATAACTATATTTTTTATTTTGATTCTATTTTTACAGCGATGGCCAGCGATGCCGGGCACTCGGCATCGCTGTGCTGATCGCTGGTGAAGCTGTCTGTGTGACAGCTCACCAGCGATCACATAGCGACTTACTAGCGATCCTGACTCCTTGATATCGGTGTCGGGATCGCTGGTAAGTCGCTTAGTGAGACGGGGCCTTTAGAATTTTGTAGACATTGAATTTGAATTTATCACATCTCATGTCATGTCTGGAAACAGCAAAGATTGATAATGACTTTATTCCTCAAAGTAACAGACCACAGGGATAAGCATTTTCTCAAAACTCAGTTATATCAGCTATTGTAAAGGAAATACTATTCCCATGAGTAAAGCCCCCGTTACACACTGCGATATCGTTAGCAATATCGCTGTAAAGTCACCGATTTTGTGACGTTGCAGCGATATTGCTAGCGATATCGCTGCATGTGATACTTACCTCCGACCGGCTCCCCCGCTGGTTATCGCTGATCGCGCGAGAAGCTGCTGGACCATTCCTCGTCGTCCACTTCCTGTGGCGCTTCCTGTGGCACCGACGAGCGACGCGTGGAGCCGGGCGGGAGGATGCAGGATCGCCGCGTCTGACAGGTAAGTAGCGACCCCCGTCCCCAGCGATGTCGCTGGTGAGATCTGCCTGAGTGGCAGCTCACTAGCGACCACCTAGCGATGCACCAGCGATCCTGACCGCGTCATATCGCTGGTCGGGATCGCTGGTGAGTCGCTAGGTGTAACGGTACCCTAAGTTCAACAAAAAGGTAATTAACCTATTACCACAAATCAACACAATTATATTTAAAAACTTGATGGAATGAGAGACGGATCATTTATATGAACCCTAAGATTAAATTAGGTTTGGTTTCTAAGATTGGAATTCATCAAGTTCTTTAGAAGAGCCGATCACTATGAGTAAAATATCTATATATCAGAAAAAACTCAGAACTCAGCTGAAATTGTGGGTTAGCCTCTACATAAAACCCATGGTGGTATCTCTTTATTAAATAAAAAAATTATCACTTCTTAACATAAAGATATTTTCAAAGACAACAATCAAAAGTTATTGTTGGGAAATACTGTGGTAACTTCTTTTAGTGTTTGTGTGGCAGACCTTAGCCAACAACCTTTCATAATCAATAAAAGTGCAATAAGTTAGTATGTCGAAAGACATTAATATGTCATTATCAAGAATTATTTCACCAGAGATGATAGTAAGAATGTCAGATGTGTCCTTGATAAAAGTTGACATTTATTAACTTGTGTAGGACCCTATATCGGTAAATAGCTTTACTAGAAAACATGGACCCCATCCAAGAGAAAATAAAGTGAGCCGATTGTGTTGTTTCAGGCATTGTCTTTTCTACTCAAGATTAATAGCTCTCATCCTATCCATTTAGTGAATGTATCTTCTATCTAATAATTTTGCACACATGCAAATGAAAATTAGAAGTTAAACTTGGATTATAGGATATGAGAGAATAATGACTTTACCAAACTGGACAAACTTGTTAAATAGCCATTATAAATCATTACATAGCTTGTTTTGTTATATACTTTTTACCCATTTTACCCATCTATGTTGATTTCCATCTATCAAAAATCAATATTAGCAAATTCTATGACAATATGACAAAAACAGACGTAAAATAGAAAATTTAATTTGTTCCCTATTTGTATCACACTATAACTTAAATGTAAAAAATAAATATGTTTATGTTTAATACACATGAGTGGAAGAAAGAGAGTAAAAATATATATTTATATCTCAAATCCTAAATAGAATTAATATATTTTGAACATTTTTCTCTCCATAAACCAGTCAGTTTAAATAATAATAATAATAATAATAATAATAATAATTATTATTATTATTATTATTATTAGAATCGTAGAATCGTAGAGTTGGAAGGGACCTCCTGGGCCATCTGGTCCAACCCCCTGCTCAAAGCAGGATTCGCTAAATCATCCCAGTCAGATGTCTGTCCAGCCTCTGTTTGAAGACTTCCAATGAAGGAGAACTCACCACTTCTCGTGGCAGCCTGTTCTACTCATTGATCACTCTAACTGTCAAAAAGTTTTTTCTAATATCTAATCTGTGTCTCCTCCCATTCAGTTTCATCCCATTGCTTCTAGTCTTTCCTTGTGCAAATGAGAATAAAGTTGATCCTTCTACAATGTGACAGCCCTTTAGATATTTGTAGACAGCTATTAAGTCTCCTCTCAGTCTTCTCTTTTGCAAACTAAACATTCCCAAATCCTGCAACCTTTCCTCATAAGACAGGGTTTGCAGACCGGTCACCATTCTGGTCGCTCTTTTCTGAACTTGCTCCAGTTTGTTGATGTCTTTTTTAAAATGTGGTGCCCAAAACTGGACACAATATTCCAGATGAGGTCTGACCAAAGAGGAGTAGAGGGAAATAATGACTTCACGTGATCTAGACTGTATGCTTCTGTTAATACATCCTAGAATTGCATTTGCCTTTATTATTATTATTATTATTATTATTATAGTGGCATGTTTACTATTATCCAATTGACTTACCATTGAGGCACAATAGATTCTGCAGAGGTCACACTTGGCCTGAGCCTTGTAATTTCTCCAGAAACTCAGCATGAGGAAAGATTAGCACATACCCAGGATCCACCTAAGCCAACTGAACACAAAGGGTATATATATAGATGAATGGGTTAATCACCCCAGGAATAGCCATAAAGTGTGATAAATTTAAAATTTATAGCTAATTCGGTACAAAATAAATAAATGGCCACCATATGTTTTATAACTCTTGTTCAATTCCCTCAAATCATGAAGCTTGCCAATATCAATATTTTTGATATCCAGATGGAAATCAACATTGATAAGTACAAATTAGATACAGCATATAACATGTAATACCTTTGCTTAGTTTGGTGAAGTCATTGCTGTGTCTAATACCTATAATCAAAATTTTAGTTTTATTTTCAACTATATGAGTGCACAAATTTTAAATGATGGCTTAATGGATAGGTAGGTCAATAGATGAGAATACTGGGTAGGAGGTACTCAAAAATAACAGACAGATGATGGGTTCAATAGCAAGATAGATATTGAAGTTCAGCACAAAATACAAGACCAGAGACATTACACAATCCACCCACAAGTCATCCTATTGTGTCCTTCATGGGGTCCATATTTTCTAGTATAATCATTTACTTGAATTGAATCCTACACTTTTTTTCAAATAATATATCCTCCTTTATTAAGGACATATCTGACTTATTATAATCTCTGTTCTAAAATCCCTCCCCTTCCAAGCCTGATATAAAGGAGGGTCTTCTCTCTACCCTCATACATTCTCCTAAAGAACATCTTCCTGGGTTCTTCTACTTCATATCCTGCAGCTTCAATCAGAAGAAATAAGATAATGGAGAAGTCTACCACACCTGAATCCCTTTCCATCAACTGTCCAGCTAATACTGATGAAATTGAAATAATTGTAACCATGCGAAACCCACAAACACCAGAGAAGGAGATTGCTGAAGACCTAGGAAAATTCTGCACCATCTTGAAAGGTCCCACCAAGGCCCTCAATACTTTTGGATTTTGTACTGGAAATTGGTCTTTGCTGGTCAGACTGAGAAAAAATGATTCCTCATTTGATGGACTTTGGCATTTACCAGACAGATGCACCCTGGGAAACTCAGATGCCATCATTTATTATTTGGATGATTTATCGAGTGAAGAGAATGTGAATCACAGGAAAGACTACGAACCTATCTGCGACAGCTGCTTAAGGGAAGGCCATGATTTTGTGGACTGTCCTGACATTCTGAAAGACCTGGGGAGGAGAATCAAGGCCAAGAAGCTTCGGAAGAAGAAGGGTAACAGGTAAGAGGACAATACACACCACAATCCATCACTAGGGTCTCCACACCTTGCATACATCTGTTTTTGGGACAATTGGGTGACAATCATCTTGATGTCAGACTTTTATTTATTGTGATTTTTGTAGCAAGCTTGAAAGCTTAGAATCTACTGCACACCATATGAACCAGGATTAACCAGGATGAGTAATATCTTATTACTTTCATTATTATTGAGACCAATAATATCTAAAATGGTACCATTTCCAAAAACTCGGTGTTTTCCTGTATATTTTACAAAAATAGGTACATTTGACAATGTTTTGCCTATTGTTTAATTTCATTGTGGTGTAATATCTACATTTTATCCTTATCTTCCCACAGAAAAAATAAAAAGTTCCTTGCTGGTGGAGATGACAGAAGAACTGGTGGCAACTGAATTTTGAAAACTAATTCTGCATCCGATCTGTATTTTGAGTCTCTGCCAGTTTTTCCTAAAGCAACAAGATTGAACAAATCGGCACCTGGACTTTGTGCTGTGGAATGAAACCGAAGACACTTTAATCCTTTATATATTTTGATAATTTTGTAAAATTTATTACTTCAATAAAACGAACTTAATCCAAACTATTTCTTCCTTTTGTCATCTTTATAACATGACCTCTCAATGTAAGTCGGGTTTCTCCAAACAAGTGTTTTATAGGGTTAAAACTGATGTTTTGGTGTTTCTGGGTTATAATTGACTTTGGGTGCAGTGATTATTTTGTGTTTACTTTTTGCAACAAATAATGGTTAGCTTTTATCTCGTACATTCTCCCAGCTATATCATGTATGTATGAGCTGCTCTAGTTTTCTGTTAATGTCAATACAATGTATGTCTTCCCAGGTTCTTCACATATAACGACCACAAAGTTGCAGTTTTTATATCAGAAAGAATCACTTTTTTTGTTTCTAAGTGTGACATTTCTTTATAGTGTAAACACCCCCTGAATCTCTGGATCTGTTGTGGTAGAACTGGAGAAATTTCCATGCAGGAATCTACAGAAGTTCAAAACAAAGCAGATAAGGCCTGAAAATGCCACGAGTTAATACAGAAAAATAATTGTCCTGTACTCAAAATCTCCTTGGGTCATAATCCTGGAATTGTGTCATTATGTCATTTGGTTTTCCTGCCCCAAAATAGTCCACGGGTTTAGCAACATAATGGAACAGCTGATGGTCATGTATAAAACGGAGAATGAACATTTGCTGTCACGGCCACCTGAGGAAGTCCACACGAAACGCGCATTGGGGCTGCGTTGTCTGTTGGTTCACAGGGACTGACATGGGTAAGGGCTATTTTTGTTGCACTATGTCATTTTATCTACATTGATAATATGTCCCTATACTGTATATGTGTGGATGAAGTAACTGCATTATGACTGTATATACAACTTTAAGTGCTGCCACATATAGATTAAGTTGGGACTGTTATAGAATGAAGCTTGGAGTTACAATTTTTGCAAGAATGTCTCTTCCCGATCTGTACATAATCTTTGGTTTACTCAGACTTATCATTGTTCGAGTCCTTCACTTTCAAATCCTTTTGTCCATATACTTTTGTAATTATGACTGTTATTGATATGACGTTGTAATTAAATAAATAAAATATTTTTGTAGCTTTTAAATGGATTTTGCACTCCTTTTCCTCTTCATTTTGAACCTACTTATTAGAGTATATCTGTTGCATTTGACAATATTATCTATGGTCTGTGGCCTATAGTAACCCTAGTGTGATAATTTTTCTTCTGTATTTTTATATAAATATATGGGGGCAATTTGCTGTACAAGGCTGAAATGTATGAACACTAAACTGGCATATTTGCATTTCTCCAATATAAAGCTTGGTGTGGATGCTCTAAAATAGCTACTGCAGCTGTAGATGAATTCATTGAAAAGTACAGTTCCTACAATGGGGTGACTTTTGGAGTTTTTCTACTGTTCTGCCACCTTCGGGGCTCTGTAAATATCGCCTGCTTTTTCAAATTTCTGCTGATCTGGTGCCTCACAGCCTCTGCAAATAAAACACAGTGTCTGCAATCTATTAAAAGGAATCTGCCACCTCATTTTGGCAAGGTATTTAAATGACTTGGGTCCGGTCCGATGGGCGGTGTTTTGGGTCCTTTCCTCCACCCCTCCTTGGAGGAAAGTACTTCTGGGACATAGTTCACTGGCGCATGCACACTAATGCTTTTTGGCTTTGCCCGCTTTTGGGCAAAGCATACTGCGAGCGTGCGAGTCCAGATTGCAATGCGTGCACGCGTAATACGGAGGACAAGTACAGAAATTCCCTGAAATGTTGCTGATGGCGGCAAAGGAGGGGTGGAGGAAAGGACCCAAAGCAAAGCCCATCAGACCGGAACCAAGTCAATTACATACCGTACCAAAATGAGGTGACAGATTCCCTTTAAACACAAATTTACATTCCAAATACCAAATGTCACTTCTTCCCTCGGAGCACTGCCTTGTGTCCAAACAAATCTTTATGAAAACATGTCCATTTAGATCTGAATAAAGATTTCCCGAAAGAAACAAGTTTTGTAAATTTCTTTAAAAAAATGAAAAATTGTTACTAATCTTTTAACCTTGATTAGGCAGTGCTGCAGTACTTCCAGCTTGTGACTGATATGCTACCTTTTGGAGCTGGAAGCTGAAAAGGAGGCGAAGGAGGAGGTGCAGGAGCTGTACTCTGTGGGGGAAACCCAGATTGACGTAGGGCACCCAATACTCTGTGATTGTGAGGACGGCCACCATGCCAAGGTCTGAGTGTGTCCCAGATTCCATTATATTAACCCTGTGTACACTCAGTGAGAAGTATTGTCCCTGATCACTAGCACTTGTCCACGTGTTTGTGGTTAGGTGGACTTTCCAAGTACCAGCATTGTGGAGGGCACAGGTAATATTTCCGCATATTCGTGGCCTTGGGATGATCCTCGACTCTGCCCTCTCTTTCGAACTACATATCAAAGCCCTTGCCTCCTCCTGTCCATTACAAATCTAAAACATTCCCTGGATCCGTACATTACAAGAAACTTAAAAAATGTTTGTGCACGCTCTCATGATCTCCCGCCTCGAGTATTGCAACCTTATACTCTGTACCCTCCTATCTAGCACTGTTGCACCACTTAAATCTATCCAAAACTCTGCTGCCAGAGTAATCCAACTGTCCCTCCATTATTCCACAGCCTCTCCTCTCTGCCATGCCCTTCACTGCCTTACTATTGCCAATAGGCTACAGTTCAAAACCCTAAATATGACATACAATTCCTTCCCCATACTGACTCCTCCATACATCTTTGACATGGTCTCCCAACGTCCGACTGGGCCATGACCTTTTCTATGCAAACACAGTGTGCTGTCAGCAAGATGTACCATCCCTGCTCACAAGCACTTGTCCACATGTCTGTGGTTAGGTGCACTTTCCCTGTACCAGCATTGCTGATGGCACTGGTAACATTGTGGGACATGTTCTTGCTTGTCTAATATCGTGGCAACAGACCGGGAGACATAGTGCCGGGTGGGGACCGAGTACTTTGTTATGGTCACTGCCATCAGGTTGCGGAAAGCGTCCGTTTACCAAAAGCCTAGAATGCAACATTTTGAGCGAAGCAGACAACAAATTTGTGTCTTTAGTACTGTGTCCTGTGTGCCATTGGCTGTGTGTCACGCGGGGCTTAGGTCAACTAAGGCAGAAATACCCGGGGCCCCTGTGATGTCCCTTTAACTAGGGGAAACCCTGTCTGACCCTCAACCCAGGGTTTTTGCTGAAGGTGCAAATGCCTGAGCCTCCACCCTTTCCTTATCTCCTGCTCAGCCCTAAGCTTAACCCTCCACCCTCCACCCAGTGAGGAGACAAACCACCAAAGCCCCAAACAATAAAGACAGACAGGGAGAACTTAAACTGCACCGCGCCGCATACACACAGGACTATACAGTAATGTGAACAGGGCACAACAAAACACAAATATGGGAAGGCGAGAAGGTAACAATGAATCAAACGACACCAGATATGAATCTCTCTCTCTCTCCAACACCTCCACTCCAGACCGGAACCACTTGGTACGACACACAAGCTATAATCGGCGACGCCCATATGCCAGCACGACTATTTAAAGACCGTGGACGTGACCAAACATCCAACCTGATCTTCAGCTAGATTAACCCCCGATAGCCTGAGAAACTCAAGCCGGCGCCACTGAGGCTATAGTGGACGGAGGTGGAACTACCTCTGCCTGCCGGACGCTGTGGTGTGAATAACGTCCGACATGACAGTACCCCATCTTCTACGAGGGACCCCAGGGCCCTCAAGACTCATAGGACCCGGCTTGTCCGGATGACGACGGTGAAAAGAACTGACCAGCCGATCTGCATGTATGTCCGAGGCTGGTACCCAAGACCTCTCCTCCGGACCATACCCCCGCCAGTGTACCAAATACTGAAGAGTATGGCGCACTACTCGAGAGTCCACTACCTTGGAGACCTCAAACTCTAAATCGCCATCCACCATGACTGGAGGTGGCATCGGCGTCGTGTCCACAGAGCCTACCACCTTTTTCAATAAAGCCCTGTGAAACACGTTGTGTATCTTGTATACTGCAGGGAGTTCCAACCGATAAGCAACTGGGTTAATGATGGCAGCAATCTTAAAAGGCCCAATAAACCTTGGACCCAATTTTAAAGATGGAATTTTGAGTTTTATATTTTTAGTCGCTAACCACACCCATTCACCCACACACAGGTCCGCACCTGGCACGCGTCTACTGTCAGCCACCCGCTTGTACCTCGCACTCATGCTCAACAATTGCTGTTTCACCCTCCTCCAGACCGATGATAATTGAGCTCCTAGCTGGTCCTCCTCCGGGACGCCCCCCGAGTCACCCTGACGTAAGGTACAAAATTGAGGATGTTGACCGTAAACACAAAAGAACGGAGACTCTCCCGATGACTCTTGACGGTGATTATTTAGCGCAAACTCGGCCAGAGGAAGGAAAGTAGACCACTCCTCTTGGTTGTCGGACACAAAGCATCGTAAATACTGCTCCAGATTTTGGTTCATGCGCTCAGTTTGACCATTTGACTGTGGTTGAAACACCAATGAATGTGACAACTTGATCCCCAAACGTGAGCAAAAAGCTTTCCAAAACCTCGCAACAAATTGAGTTCCCCTATCAGATACTATGTCCGACGGAACTCCGTGGAGTCTGACCACCTCCTGCACAAACACCTGAGCCAACGTCTTAGCATTGGGCAAGGATGGCAATGAGACATCAACCTCCACCACAAAAGGTTTGGACACGTCCGGTTGCACCAGAATGGGGGCTGAAGCAAAACTGTTCTTCAGACGCTCAAATGCACGTATCGCCACCTCAGACCACATAGTCAGATCGGTACCTTTTTTTGTCATGTCCGTGAGCGGTTTGGCTATAGTAGAAAAGTGTTTTATAAATTTCCTATAATAATTAGCAAACCCAAGGAACCGCTGGAGCGCTTTCAGATTATCAGGCCTTTCCCATTGTAGCACCGCTTGCACCTTAGCGGTGTCCATTTTAAACCCTGCGGCGGACACAATATATCCCAAAAAAGGCAACTCCTGAACAAAAAATAAGCATTTTTCCAGCTTAGCTTAGAGCTTATTCTCACGGAGCAACTGTATCACCTGCCTGACATGCTCTAAATGAATGTCCCGGTCGCTCGAATAAATGAGGATATCATCCAGGTATACAATCACAAATTTCCCCAGGACATGAGCAAACATGTCATTAATAAAATGTTGGAAAACAGCAGGCGTGGTTGTCAACCCAAATGGCATAACCAGGCTCTCAAAATGACCCTCAGGAGTGTTAAAGGCCGTCTTCCACTCATCCCCCTGACGGACCCTTATGAGATTATACGCCCCCTGAGGTCAAGCTTGGAAAACCACTTTGCCCCCGCCACCTGGTTGAACAAATCAGGGATCAAAGGCATCGGGTATGGATCACGGATCGTAATCTGGTTTAACTCCCGGAAATCCAGACACGGCCGTAACCCCCCATCTTTCTTCTTAATGAAGAAAAACCCCGCTGCTACAGGCGAGGACGAAGGCCGGATGTGTCCTTTGCTCTGACTCTCCGCGATGTAGTCTTTCAGAGCTTGTCTCTCTGGACCAGAAATATTAAACATCCTGGCCTTAGGTAATTTGGCCCCGGGTTTTAACCTAATCGCACAGTCATAGGCTCTATGTGGAGGCAGTTCTGAGCAACCCTTCTCAGAGAAAACATCCGCGAAATCCTGCAAAGCCTCCGGAAGGCTGGGCGTCACGGCGGACACACATGTGGCCAAGCAATTGTCCTGGCAAAAACCACTCCATTGGACTATGTCCTGAGTTTTCCAATCAATCACTGGGTTGTGCCTGGACAACCATGGAAAACCCAAGACCATTTGTGCTGGGAGATTACGGAGGACCCTACATGTAACCCACTCCGAATGTAGGACCCCAATGTGGAGTTTCACCTCAGCCACAAACTCCGTAATCTCCTTCTGAGGGAGGGGAGCGGCATTAATGGTAACCACCTGAATAGGATGAGGGAGTTTTTCGATCTTAAACCCGGCAGTGCGTGCAAACTCCTCATCTATGAGATTGGTGGTGGAACCGCTATCCACAAACAGTGATATTGGTAGATCTCTGCCCGCGATAATAACCTTGGCAGGGAGCATACATTGAGATACCATCATGAAGGATATGCATACTCTCAGTTGGGTCTCCTCCATACCCACTGAGCTTAGTAGTTTTCCGCCGGTGTGACCTTCTTCGGTAGCACAGGACAAGCGTTAACATAATGATTCCTTTTACCACAGTAAAAACATGCTCCGGGCTTCGTGAACCCAGGGACGCGATGCTTAACCTGTGACACCCCCGCAATTTGCATAGGTTCAGTGGGCTCACCTGCAGCAACCACACTTGCACCCCTGCTTTCCCCCAGGGGTAGCGTCTCCTGTGCCCCCTGACGCAAACGGCGATTAATACGTATAACCAAACTCATGGCAGACTCCAACAATGCAGGAGTCTCATACATCAGGAGGGCCTGTTTAACTCTTCCTGAAACCCCATGAATAAACTGACTCCGCAGCGCTGGGTCGTTCCACTGTGTGTCTACTGCCCAACGGCGTAATTCGGAGCAATAGTCTTCCGCCATACATTCCCCCTGACGGAGGGCGCGGATTTTAGATTCTGCTAGAGCTAATCTTTCGGGATCATCATAAACTGTGACACTGTGTCTTTCCGCTTATGGTCCAACGACTAGGGTGTGGACAACTGAAGGCTGCGCTGGGAGAAGGACGTGTATGTGCTTGATTATGGTGCAATTTGACTGTGGTGAACGATAAGTGCAGGGCAGGAGGCTTCTTCACATGCACCGTGGACAGGGGATTGGCTTGCACGCACAGCAGCGGAAGAAGTAGTGGTTTCACCCGCAGACACTGTTCATGGAGCCTGGTGTTGACAAATAGTCTGTTACTTTGCTGCCATGTGCCTGATAGTGCTGGTGGTGGTAAGGCTGGTAGTTTTACTACCCCTGCAGATGCACTCATGACTGGTGGTGCAAATGTCCTTTTTGGGGTTATTGGCAGAGTCTTTAAAAAACAAGAAGACTGGTAGGGGGACATTCATTGTCCCCCTCTACCACGCCACCTCCTCACCTCGACACCTGTCTTTCGTTGTTCCCCAAGCCTGCATTCTAGGACCACTACTCTTCTCCATCTGCACCTTCAGCCTGGGCACAGTTTGCAATATCATCACACACAGATCTACATATCTGTACCTGACTTCACCTCCTTACTGACCAAAATTACATGTCTTCCCCCATAATCATCCTTCTTTTCCGCTCGCTTTCAAAAGGTGGACATGTACAAATCAGAATGTATCATCTGTCAAGCATCTCACGCTGAGTACACCAGAGAGCTGTGTATGCCTCATTTTGTACCACTTTACTAAGAGGTAAACTTTGACTTAGAGAAAATGGTTTTCAAGAGATTCACTGCCTTTTTGCAACATTTTTTGCAGCTGTGATCTT
The DNA here is from genome assembly GCF_039654945.1 of Dendrobates tinctorius. Lineage (NCBI taxonomy): Eukaryota > Metazoa > Chordata > Amphibia > Anura > Dendrobatidae > Dendrobates > Dendrobates tinctorius. The sequence continues at coordinate 46,744,081 of NW_027361696.1, read as the reverse complement.
CATCTTGTTGGTGTGGATATGGAAAATTTCTAAGTCGTCATCAATAACATCATCATCATCACTTATCTGCTTTCTATAATTCAACATTTTAATAACATGTTGCACCTTTCCCTTTATACAGACGCATGCTTGTTTAGCAACATATTTTGGATGGGCATTTCTTAGGGTGAGTCTCACATACGCATCTGGTGCACTGATCTTATGACTGGCATGAAACCGTTTTGCAAGGTGTTTCTGATGCCCCCCCCAAAAAAAACAGCCACACTATGTTGATATGTATCCCCAGTGGCAAATGCTTGACAGCCAACACAATTAGTGTATGGGCATTATAAGTCTATGAGACCCTCTCCTAGAAATTGGCCCTATTTTTTAATCAGGCCTTCCTCCAAGTCTCATCATCCACCGCCACTAGATCAAAAGGGTTTACTTGTTCCGTGCAGCTACAGCCAGTGTCGAATTATTAAAAAGGGTGGGTGGTTATGCTGTGTGTAAAATACTTGTTCTGAAGTCGATAGAGGTGTACCCCACAGGGGAAAATGTTTGACAGCCCATACACTAAGTGTATGAGCATTCCAAGTCTAGGTGACCCGTTCCTTTAAATAGGCCATAGTTTTTAATCAGGCATTCCTCTACATCTCATCATTCGCCACCAGTAGATCACCAGTGTTAACGTGTTCCATGCTGCTACAGCCAGTGTTGAAATCCTAACAAGGGTGGGGGTTTTGCTGGGCGTTAAATACTTGTTAAGGAAAAGGTTGAGATGTACCCCAAAGGGGAAAATGTTTGTCAGCCCAATACACTTAGTGTATGGCTATTAGAAGTCTAGGAGACTCGCTCCTTTTTAATGGGACATTTTTTGTTAACAGGCCCTCCTACATGTTTCTTCCAAGGGGGATTTGGGTTATTGGGGTGCATATGACTTGGTAGCAGGGCAGGCCATGCAGTTAATGCATAAGAAAACAGAATGAGAGTACAAAATGAAAAATGTGAAGTGGATTTTCCTGTGCCCATCCAGTACCAAGGTTCAAAGGCATATTGGGGTGCAGATGACTTTGCAGCGGGGCAAACCTTGCAGTCAATGCATAAGAAAACAGAATGGGAGGCCAAAATGAATAATGTTAATTGGATTTCCCTGTGCCCATCCAGTATGTGGGTTTAAAGGCTTATTGGGGTGAATATGACTTGGTAGCAAGGCAGGCCTTGCTGTCAATGCATAAGAAATCAGAATGGGAGTAAAAAATAAATAATGTGAAGTGGATATTCCTGTGCCCATCCAGTATGTGGGTTCAAAGGCTTATTGGGGTGCATAACTCTTGGCAGCAGGGAAGGCCTTGCTGGTAATGCATAAGAAAACAGAATGGGAGACCAAAATGAATAATGTGAAGTGGATTTTCCTGTGCCCATCTAGTATGTGGGTTCAAAGGCTGATTGCAGTGCATATGACTTGGTAGCAGGGCAGGCCTTGCTGTCAATGCATAAGAAATCAGAATGGGAGTAAAAAATGAATAATTTGAAGTGGATTTTCCTGTGCCCATCTAGTATGTGGGTTCAAAGACTGATTGGGGTGCATATGACTTAGTAGCAGGGCAGACCTTGCTGTCAATGCATAAGAAAACAGAATGGAAGTACAAAATGAATAATGTGAAATGGATTTTCTGGTGGCCATCCAGTACGTGGCTTAAAAAAGCTTATTCGGGTTCATGTAACATTGGGGCCAGCTAGGCCCTGCATTCAATGCAACATTTTTTCTGGGAGCTCTCCTGTACCTCTCGTGAAAGGGGTATTGCGGTGCATCATAATTCTTGGCAGCCCATGCACTCACTGCATAGACAATAACAATTTAGGAGACCCACTGTTTAATAATGGCCCTTTAAGAAGATTAATGTCACCTGATGCCCCAGTAAAGTAGGCTATGTGACTTCAACTGTTCCTCTTTCATATATGAAACAAGATGTGTCTGCTTATGTGTCTCACATAGTGTTGAGCATTCCGATACCGCAAGTATCGGGTATCGGCCGATATTAGCGGTATCGGAATTCCGATACTGACTTCCGATACTTTTGTCATATCGGATTCCGGAATCGGAATCGGAAGTTCCCATCATGCTATGAGCCTGCTTGCTTTGATTAAGCCAATGGGAATCCTCCGAAGTGTGGGCACATCCTGTTAGGCATGTAGGCATGTTAACTATTGGCATGGCTGTGATTGGCTGCCGAAATGATGTCATGATGCACTATAAAAGCCACCGCAGCCGCCATTTCTGGTTCACTCTGCTGTGAATTCAGTTAGGGACAGGCTGCTGTAGAAGACAGTGAGGGACAGTTAGAAATAGCGATTCCACCAAACCTCTAGTGCTTTACCCAGGCTACATAAACCACCACTGCAGCCTTCTTTGCCCTAGCAGCAGTGTTCACAGCTGTCTGCAAGGGCTGTGTGAGTGCAGCTCACGCTGTGGAGTGGGTCCTGCAGCCACGTCAGGCTGTAGGCCACCCAGTGTGATCACTGCTGCCTCATACATCTTTTAATTTTTGAGCTGCATTTTTTACATAATTTCAATCTAGTGTGCTTCCATCCGTATCCATATATGTTGGTTGCAAACACTAGTAGTAGACTTCGGAGCCTTTCTGCAGCCTTTCAGTGCTAGTGTCCACTTTGCTGCACTGTTCACAGCTGTCTGAGAGGTCTCTGACTGTGTGTGAGTGCAGCTCACGCTGAGTAGTGTGTCCTGCAGCTATGTCTGGTTGTAGGATGCTCAGCGTGTCACTGCCTCACACATTTTTCTTTTATTGCAGCTCATTTTTTCTTCTATTAGTGTGCATCCATCCGTCTCCATCTACGGTGGTTGCAAACACTATATAGGAGTACACAGCGGAGCCTTTCTGCAGCCTGTCAGTGCCAGTGCCCACTTAGCACACGGTCTCTGACTGTGTGTGAGTGCAGCTCACGCAGAGTAGAGTGTCCTGCAGCTACGTCTGGTTGTAGGACGCTCAACGTGCGTCACTGCCTCACACATATTTGTCTTTGAGTGCAGCTCATTTTTTCTTCTCCTATTAGTGTGCATCCATCCGTATCCATCAACATTGGTTGGTTGCAAACACTATATAGGAGTAGATAGAGGAGCCTTTTTTTCTGGCTTGTGCCCTGCCGGCGCAGCCAGATTAGTATTACCCAATTTTTTTGGAGCCTCATCTTTTGCATTGTAGGTTACCTGCCTGCATTGTAATAGCTCCAAAAAGTTGGTGATACTATCAGTTTCAATTCTTTGTTCACATACTTTGAGTTTGTTTCCAACAAAGAAACCACAAAAAAAGTTCACCAAACACTACATTTGGAACTTGTGTAGGCCACATCAGCTCCTATTAAAGTGTAGTCCACACACACACACTTCATAAAATTAGTGTTTCTTGTACCTGTAACCAGCTGTTCAGGAATAAGCACACTAAGGCCCCCCTTTGTACTTTTCTGCCTATCTTAAGCAGTCTGGCAAGATGAAGAAGGCAGGGAGTAAGGCGCGTGGGCGTGGGCGTGGAGTTTCAGCAGGGAGAGGACGTGGGGATTCTGCAGGGAGAGGACGTGGGGATTCTGCAGGTAGAGGACGTGGGGATTCTGGGCCTGCTGCGGGCACCAGTGAGTCAGCATCCCCCAGTTTTATCAGGCAACAGTCCTTTATGCGCAGCTTTGTAGGACCTCAACGTACCCCACTGCTGCGGGAGGAACAAATTGAAGCTGTTGTCGGATGGATGGCAGCTAACACATCGACTTCAATTATTTCCACATCCTCTCAGGGCCATAGCACCAAAGAGCAACCATCTGTCTCTTCACCACCTGCCAAAGTGCCCAGGCCGTCAGAGAGACATGGACAGGAGCCATCACAGTCTCTACTTCTGTTCTCAGAATCTGTTGGCTTGGAAAGAGGGGGCCAGCCAAGCAGCATTCCTGAATGTGAAGAAGAGGGAGTATGCAGTGATGTGCAGCTTCTTTGTCCCTCTGAATCTGAAGAGGCGAGTGGGCCAGTGCCTATGGTCAGCACACCTCAGTACGCATCAGATGATGACGAGACTCAGTTGCCACTTTCTGGTGCGTACGGTGCTGGCGAGACAACCCCGGAGAAGCAGCTGTTTGAGGAGGGGAGGGAAGATGATGAGGTCCTTGACCCATCATGGCGTGAGGAACAGGAAGGTGGTGGGAGCAGCTCGGAGGAAGAGATTCCCCTACCGGCCAAAACAGGAGGCAGAGGGAGGGGGAAGACTTGGTTGCCTGTACCCTCCACTTCGGCACCCGTTAGGAGCATTCCTCATTCCAAAGGCAAAACGGGCGCTCCCAAGAGTTGCAGTGCGTGGTCCTTTTTTGACACAGTTGCAGATGACATTTGCTTTGTCAAATGCAAGCTGTGTCATCAGATAGTCAAAAGAGGGAGAAATGTCAGCAACCTCAATACCACAAATATGTGGAAACATGTGCGCACCAAGCACGAGTTGGAGTTGCAGAGACACCCTGAAGACGTAGGCCAACGTACAGCACCACCTACCACCTCTTCAGTTCGTGTTGGGGCCTCTTCCTCCAGCTCACGCACTGCTGGTTCGGCTTCCTCACAGGATCGCCAAGGAAGAACCTCTGCCACTGTTGTTCGGAGACCCTGTCAGATTCCACCCATAGCAGCACGTTCCCATCCATCACAGCCATCGGTAGCACAGGCATGGGATAAAAGGCGCCCTTACTCGGCAAACCATCCCCGAGCACAGTCTCTGAATGCTGGCATTGCCAAACTTCTGGCAGTTGAAATGCTGTCATTCAGGCTGGTGGACACTGACACCTTCCGGGACTTAATGGCATTGGCAGTCCCCCAATACAACGTGCCCAGCCGCTTTTATTTCAGCAGGCGAGCCGTCCCTGCCCTGCAGAAACATGTTGAGGGCAAAATAAAACATGCGCTACTAAACGCCGTTAGTAGCAAGGTCCACCTGACCACCGATGCGTGGACCAGTAACCATGGACAGGGACGATACCTTTCCCTCACTGCCCACTGGGTCAATGTTGTGGAGCCGGGTACAGATCTGGAGAGTGGCGCTGTACGTGTTCTTCCAACGCCACGGATTGCAGGACTCCAGTCTGTACACATAGACTCCTCCTCCTACTCAAGTTCCTCAGAAACAGCAGAGCAGGAGCCTGTTACGACCGATATGAGTACAGCCGTGGCCAAACGTCAACAGGCTGTACTCAAATTAATTTCTTTGGGGAATCGAAGCCACACAGCGCAGGAGCTCTGGAATGCTATCAAGCTGGAGAGCGATGTGTGGTTTGGGCCAGCGAATCTCCAGCCGGGCTTGGTAGTGTGTGACAATGGCCGAAATCTGGTGGCAGCTCTTGGCCTAGGCAACCTCACACACATCCCATGTCTGGCACATGTGCTTAACTTGGTCGTGCAGAGCTTTCTGAGGGACTATCCGGATCTTGATGCACTGTTGCACAAGGTCCGCATAGAGTGCGCTCACTTGCGGCGTTCCAGCACGGCAAGATCGCGCCTCGCTGCTCTGCAGCGATGATTTGGCCTTCCGGAACATCGCATCATATGTGACCTACCCACCCGGTGGAATTCAACGTTACATATGTTGGAGCGGTTGTGTGAGCAGCAGGCAGCAGTCATGGAGTACCAGCTGCATCAGGCGCAAACAAGTCGCACTGTGCGCCGTTCACACTTCAGCACCATTGAGTGGGCCTCTATGAAGGACATCTGCCTCAGACCCCCGGAGCCTGCACAGACCACCGGCAGGCCGGCACAGCCCCCCGGAGCCTGCACAGACCACCGGCAGGCCGGCACAGCCCCCCGGCAGGCCGGCACAGCCCCCCGGAGCCTGCACAGACCACCGGCAGGCCGGCACAGCCCCCCCGGCAGGCCGGCACAGACCCCCGGAGAATGCACAGACCACCGGCAGGCCGGCACAGACCCCCGGAGCCTGCACAGACCACCGGCAGGCCAGCACAGACCCCCGGACAGTCGGCACAGCCCCCCCGAAGGCCCGAACTGACGGCGCATCATGATGCGCACAGACAGCGCATCATGATGACGTCATTTCGGCAGCCAATCAGAGCCACAAAAGTGGCTCATTGTATTTTGGACTTCCGATTCCGGTATCCGATACGAAAAAAGTATCGGTACTCGGTATCGGAATTCCGATACGGCAAATATCGGCCGATACCCGATACTTGCGGTATCGGAAAGCTCAACACTAATGGTGTCACTTTTGGGTATTTTCTGCCATATAGACCCCTCAAAGTGACTTCAAATGTGAGGTGGTCCCTAAAAAAAATGGTTTTGTAAATTTTGTTGTAAAAATGAGAAATTGCTAGTCAACTTTTAACCCTTATAACTTCCTAACAAAAAAAATTTGTTTCCAAAATTTGTTTCCAAAATGGAAGACAGCATTTAACACCAGGGACGGGCACTATGAATACCTGGTGATGCCCTTCGGGCTCTGTAATGCTCGTGATTGCTGATTTTGTGACGCCACAGTGATCTCGCCAGTGACATCGCTGTGTGTGACCTGGATCAGCGACCGACCCCCCTGCCGAGTATCGCTGATCGTGCTCCATCGTCCTGGGCCGTTTTTTGATCGTTGGTCTCCCACTGGCCAGCACGCATCGCTGCGAGTGTGGCTGCATGTGGCTGCGTGTGGCAGCGAGAGACCAGCGATCAGTGACACTGGACGCTGGTTTCCAATGTAAACAGCGGGTATCCAATAGCTGCGCGGCTCTTAGATACCCGCTGTTTACATTGGAAACCAGCTTGCTCGCTGGTCCTGATTGCTGGAGGGGCTGTCTATGTGACAGCTCACCAGTGATCAGCCTAACGATGTCCCAGCGATCCCATCCATGTCGGATCGTTGGTGGGATCGCTGGGACATCGTTATGTGTAACGGGGCTTTTACTCATGCTGTTCATACTGACATCATTTTGAATTTCATTAGAACTGATGTCAAAGGAATCCACATCTGAGAAGCTAAAGGAGACCCGCCGTTTAGCTACATCAGAGGAACTATGGTTGCGTTTTTTAAAATGGGGTGAGGAACTTTTGATGTTTTTTGCCATCTCCCCCATTCATACACTTGATCCATCTGGTAATCTCCCAAGTCGAACTGAAACTTATTGCGCTTGCGATCTATAATAGTTTCCTCTAACTTGGAGACAGATTTTTTTTATATTCAAAAGTTCCTCTTGGTATTTGGCACTATTATTTGTCTCCAAAGTAATTTTAATCTGATTAATTTCAGATTGAACATCTTTTAGTTTGGTGGACTCATATTTCATAATTAATTGCTTTAGCTGTATAGAGCAGCTGCTTAAAATACAATTCCATTCTTTAACAAAGTCCTGAGAGTAAATGGTGGTAGGAATTTTTTTAAGCCGCAATCCTCTCAGAATCAAATTTTCATGGACATAATTTTCCAAAGTTGTGAAAACTTTAGTTTCGTTAACCATCATTTTTTTCAATTTCTTGACGTCCATTAAAAAAGGATCAGATGCAGAACTACCAACAGAAGTGGGTCAGTCAGTTGTAAATAATTGAGCCACCTTGCGTGCTCTTTCTAGACTTGTATCCATATTTAAAAAAAAATACTGTAGGACTTAACACAAACACAATGCCAAAGAGCTAATATGAGCATGCAAGAGAAAATTATTTTTCTACATTAATATAAAACAGCTCTCGGTGTGCACGGCAATAAAAACTGTGAAACTCAGTATAAAAGGAAAAAGATAGCCAGCTCACCTATCGGCATGTATTGCGGGAAGCACGGACCACGTGTAGTCATCACGTAGTAGTAAGAACAAAGTG